>NC_053498.1:59936214-60536214 GCF_905171775.1 Rana temporaria
TTTGACTCTAGAGACGGCTACAAATCCCAAATCCTGAATTCTATCATTGAGGATCCAGAGGTGAGTGTACCTGTACCTCTGTTCATTATACTTTAAGGTGGGCCTTGTGTTGCAGAAAGCTGAACTGTCAAGTTTAAAATTGCCACCACCATTCACTAAGTCAAGTTCACATGAACTGCTACTTAAAGGATTAATCACCTTATTCCAAAAAACAGTTCGCTACTATCCTTGCAATTTAAGGAGAATGGTGCTTCAGCTCCCTCCAACTGAAGTTAAGTCCCAATGAGTTGCTGCTATTCAAGTGTTGATTTGAACTGCAACCTAAAAAGGGGAAATCTCCTGATTCTAAATCCCTTCCACTAAGGCCGCGTACACACGCTCGTTCCAAACCCATGAGAATGGTCCGACGGGCCATTTCCATCGGTTCACCGCTGAAGTGGCCTGATGGTCTGATTTGCGTACACACCATCGTTCCAAAAACCGATCGGGTCAGAATGCGGTGACGTCAAACACACGACGTGCTGAATAAAACGAAGTTCAATGCTTCCAAGCATGCGTCGACTTGATTCTGAGCATGCGCGGGTTTTGAACCGATGCTTTTGTGTACTAACGATCGGTTTGGACTGATCGGTCAGCGGTCCATCGGTTCGATTTTGAAGCATGTTTTAAAATTTTGGACCGAAGGAAAACAGACTGATGGGCTATACACACCGTCGGTTTGGACCGATGAAACTGAACCTCGGTTCATTCTCATCAGTTTTGTCCGACCGTGTGTACGCGGCCTAAGAGGGGTACTTTAGCTCATGCCTGAACATGACATGCTTAAGTGAATTTGGTTTGTTGTTTTGATTGTGGGGGGGACAACAGCTTACCATCAAAAGGAGAAGTCCCCAATTTAATTGAGTGACTAGAGGGACATGTAATGTCTTTTCACTTTAGATATGTAAAAGAGAAACTGAGACCAGTAGTTCATTTTCAGACCTATTGTTCTACTAAGGCATGACAGATATTCATGGGGCAACCTGAGACTTGTGGTAGTATAGATACAGGCGATCCCCTACTTACAAACATCCAACCTACAAACAACTCCTACTTACAAACGGAGGGAGACAACAGGAAGTGAGAGGAAATCCACCCCTAGGAAGGGAAATTCACTCCTGTATGAGTTATTATGTAAAAAAAGGTACCTCCACTGATGCTTTATCACCAGTCCATGTTTCCCTAACAATCCACATTTTTCAAAATCCAATTGTCATTGGGACAGAAAGTGAGGTGAAATCTTCTGAACAGGGGCACAGACAGCACAACAAATGTTACAGGGGTGATAACCCTTCCCTTATGACAGGGATATGCAATTAGCGGACCTCCAGCTGTTGCAGAACTACGATTCCCATGAGGAATAGTAAGACTCTGACAACCACAAGCATAACACCCAGAGTCAGAGGCATGATGGGACCAGAGGCGTATCTAGTAAAAATGGCGCCTATGGCAAGCACTGAAACTGCGCCTCTGTCAAAACATTTGAAACCCGTCTCTTAGATAACCTAAAGGGGGTGTCGTTAGAGTCTGAGATGAAAGAGGGGAAGAAAGAAGGATGTAAGAACAGAGGGCCCAGTTCCTACACCACAATAGCAATATGTGTATTCCAGGAAGTAAACCTGGATGGCGGCCATATCTCTGTGACTGCAGTCAGCTGACACCTGTGAGGGTGGGGCCTTCTGTACCACAGACACTGATTGCAGCCCCTGCTATCTCTGTAGTGGCTGTTACATTCCTCTCAGCATTCTGTGCGGGAGCCAGATCGGTTCATCTTTTTTAAGGGGGGGGGGGATATCACAACTCAGTCCAGTCCATCCCTGCCTATGGCAAAAACTTTGTTTTGGGGAAACTACCCAGGACAGCCATAGCATGGGAATGTCCCAGCAAAATTGTGACTGTTGGCAAGTCTGCCCTGGTAAGTGCCAGCCACTCATGAGCCCCCCCTTCAGATGGCACCCATGGCACTTGCCATATCTGCCATACCCTAGATACGCTATTGGATGGGACTTGTAGTTTTGCAACAGCTGGAAGTCCGCTAATTGCATATCCCTGCCTTATGCTATCCAAAAAGCTTAAAAATAGTTTTTTTTGGCTGAAGCTTCGCTTAAAAAATGTACCTGTTCCGACTTGCAAACAGATTCAACTTAAAGCGGGGGTTCACCCAAAAAATGTTTTTTTAAATTACATTCAGCCGAGTTGTCCTAATGACAATCTGCTGTTTTTTTGTTTTTTTTCCCCGTACATACCTTATTTCACAGCCGCTTCCGGGTATGTCTTCTCCGGGACTGGGCGTTCCTATCTGATTGACAGGCTTCCAACCGTCGCATACTACGCGTCACGAGTTGCCGAAAGAAGCCGAATGTTGGTGCGGCTCTATACGGCGCCTTCGCACCGACGTTCGGCTTCTTTCGGCAACTCGTGACGCGTAGTATGCGACGGTTGGAATCCTGTCAATCAGATAGGAACGCCCAGTCCCGCAGAAGACATACCCGGAAGCGGCGGTGAAAATAAGGTATGTACGGGAAAAAAAAAAAAACACAGCCGATTGTCATTAGGACAACTCGGCTGAATGTAATGTTAAAAATTTTAATTTTTGGGTGAACCTCCACTTTAAGAACAAACCTACAGTCCCTATCTTGTTTGTAACCCGGGGAACTGCCTGTACAGGAGATATACCTGCAGGCCTTGCTTCTAGAGTGACTGAAGTATCACATCAAATAAAACCCACTCCAGTAGGTACAAAATATTCTCTTTCTGATCATATTTCTATCTCTCTGATTACAATCTCCTGAGCTTGGTCAGTCAACTGTAATCAAAAAAGCAAATGTATGATTAGGAACAGAGTGTTTTGTGCTTACTAGAGAGAGTCATGTTGAAGGGTTGGGCATCTATTATTAAGCATTATTGACAGGAGGGGGGGGGGTGGAATAAGGGCACAGATATGCAGCCCTACATCAGTAAGTACAGAACACTCTACTCCTGATCATATCTATTCCTTTCTGATTAAATTCACCTGACATTTAGGAAAAAACCTTTACAAGAGTTCATTGACCAAGATCATGAGATTGTAATCGGAAAGGTAGAGAGATGATCTGGAACAACTTGTTCCAACTGGAGGAGGTCATGATGAAGAGCCTGGACATGCTGCTGTATATAAATAGACGTAACAACACAAGTAGCTGTACAACACGATACTCCATATCTTATTAACTGCAAGTTTCAGGTGGCAAGGCTTTTATCTCTGCAACAGTTAGGATGGGTAGCTCTGTGACAAAAACGTGAATACTTATAATCCCTTAACACTTTAGCATTGAGACTCGCGTGCGCTGTAAGCACTGATCTCCATACCTGGATTTTTTTTTTAACTCCCATGAGCCTGGTATTGGTGATGGTAATCATGTGTTATTGGGGTGTGGACAAAATATTGGTGTTTTCAAGAGTGTGATTTGTGGGAAAAATATGCAATATCTATGGCAATTTCCTGGACCAGGATCTATTCCAAATATTTAACATTGTCCTTCCAATTATTATTGCATCTCTGATAATGGCTTGCCTGCTGTTCATCATTATGCATTCCTTTTAAAGATGGCAGACCCTGAAGGCAATGCTCTACATTTTAAAAAGTTCTAAAAAATAATGCTAAGCGAATTCTTTACAAATATCCAATTTTTCAAAGAGACTTATTGAACTAATTAAATGAGTAATTAATCTACAGGGTGGGCCATTTATATGGATACACCTTAATACAATGGGAATGGTTGGTGATATTAACTTCCTGTTTGTGGCACATTAGTATATGTGATGGGGGGGGGGGGGGACTTTTCAAGATGGGTGGTGACCATGGGGGCCATTTTGAAGTTGGCAATTTTGAATCCAACTTTTGTTTTTTCAATAGGAAGAGGGTCATGTGACACATCAAACTTATTGGGAATTTCACAAGAAAGACAATGGTGTGCTTGGTTTTAACGATACTTTATTCTTTCATGAGTTATTTACAAATTTCTGACTACTTATAAAATGTGTTCAATGTGCTCTCCAGTGACATGCGGCGAGTGCTACGCTGTGGGCTCTTGCTGAATGAAGCTAGGACAGCCACTGATGTTTCTTCATTAGACCCCTTTTATACCGGATACGCCTATAGCGGAGCGTTAAAATCGCTGTAAAACACACCGCTATTTTACCGCGATTTTAACGCTCCGCTATAGGCGTATCCAGTGTGAAAGGGGTCTAATGAAGAAACATCAGTGGCTGTCCTAGCTTCATTCAGCAAGAGCCCACAGCGTAGCACTCGCCACATGTCACTGGAGAGCACATTGAACACATTTTATAAGTGGTCAGAAACTTGTAAATAACTCATGAAAGAATAAAGTTGTGAAATTCCCAATAAGTTTGATGTGTCACATGACCCTCTTCCTATTGGAAAAACAAAAGTTGGATTCAAAATGTTCGACTTCAAAATGGCCACCATGGTCACCACCCATCTTGAAAAGTTTCCCCCCTCACATATATTAATGTGCCCCAAACAGGAAGTTAATATCACCAACCATTCCCATTTAATTAAAGGGGTTGTAAAGACAAAAATATTTTCCTCTTAAATTAAAGTTTGACAGTAGCTGATAAAGTAAAAAGTAATGTTTTGCATTATAACTAGTTTGATACCTGTTGAAATCGAGCCGTTTTATTCACCTCCGTCACTCCTGAATCATTATTCTCACTGACTTCCTGGTTTGCGGTGCGCATTCATTCTTGCTACATCACGGCCTAATGGGAACTACAGTTCCCATTAGGCTTAGCCTCCATGCCTGTGAGGGATAAGAGAGCATCTTCACGCAGGGCTGTAGTCATAGGGAGGGGGTGAGCACATTCTGCTTTCCACCATGCAAAACGGCTCAGATGATGGTAGAAAGCAAGAAGAGGAGAGACAGGAAATGGCATTTTCAAACCTGGATTACTGTATTTTGGAGGTCAAAAGGAAAAACTAGGTAATTGATATTTAAATGCTCTAGCTTACAGCAATCAATTGATCTAATAAAAAACGAACCCTTAGTGTTCCTTTAAGGTGTATCCATATAAATGGCCCACCCTGCACTAACTACTACATACAGTATGTTATAATAATAAACAGCAGAAACATAGACAAGTTGTTTAAGGTCATCTCTGATACTCAGGAAAGTCAAAACCTGCTTACCAGCATATAGATCAGCAAAACTTTGTCTCCTGCTTTTCTCCTGTGCATATCCAGGGCCGGCCTTAGGTGTTCAGGCGCCCTGTGCGAGCTAATCCTGTGGCGCCCCCCATCTTCACCCCTGGTTACCTAAACTGACTTACCTTTCGGTGGACGGTGCGGCTTTGCATTTAAAAATGGCACCGCCCGGCGCTTAGATGCCACTGTGCATGCGCCGTCTGCCCGAGAATAGCCAAGCGTTTTCTGGCTTTTCCGAGTAGCAGCGGCGCATGCGCAGTGTGCCTGTCAGGGCCGGCAGCAGCCATTTTTTTCAGGTGCCGCAACCGATGCGTTGCTCTTCACCCAGTCCCAGGGCAGGGGGACCTGGCAACGCGCTGGGAGACCTGGCAGCGCCTGCTGCTGTGACTCATAGGAGTCGGACTGCTGTGATGATCATGTGAGTAACTGACTGCGACTCACATTCTGCAAGCTGTGATGGCCGCACGGCGCCCCTGTTGCCCATGGCGCCCTGTGCAGCCGCACAGCCCGCACACCCCAAAGGCCGGCCCTGTGCATATCACAGAGATTTAGATAAGCTTGTTGGGTATGGCCTATGGGTCACATGTATATAAACCTACCTATTGTAGCGCTCAAATCTGAAAGATACAGAGGAAGCAAAATAATGTAAATTCAAAGTACTGCAGCCGGTTAATAGTAGTGATGGGCATAACCTGTTTTGAGGGTCAATGATAGTGTCTCTTTTCTTTTGCTGCCACCTTATAGCCAGGTTCTCAATCTACTCTGCTGTGGTGGAGGAGCAGAACACAGAGAGCAAACAGTTGTTATTAACCATGTTGGTGAAAATACTGATAATACTAATTCTCATGCCCATCTCTAATATGGGTAGCAAAAATGGCATACACATCATTCCCTGTTCCACTTTAGAAGCCTCATGAATGGTTCTTGCTTTGATGATGTCCAGAATGTGATGTTCCCCAATTCCCAAAGAGCCACATAGTCTTGAAGCAAATATTAGCCTTTGCTAGGAATGTCTGCTTGAACTTTTGTTCTATAAAGTCAATACAATATGTCACAGGTAGCACTCACTTTGCTGCCTGAGGACCAGTCTGGGAGAAAAAGGTGCAAAAATAAGTCATAATCATCATCATGTTTTTCCAAACAGATCAAAAATTAAGTAGAATACATTTATTTTTTTCCAACATAATATTGCAATGTATTATTCCATCAGCATGCAAATGAATACACATTGGGGAGATTTCTACTCACTCCTGTGATAAATGTATTATTAATCACTTTAATACTACTGTAACGGACACATGCATGCTGCCGAGACAGTTAAAATCTTCGTGCAGGGGGACTACAAGGAACTGCATGGCTTGTCACAAGTGGATGTACCACATTGTATTCTGAGCTCAAAGGGTTAATTGGACAAGTCTCTTTCATTGCTGGAATGCTAATGTTCCCTTCGCATACCTAATGAACCCTCTTTTGTGTGCAGGTAAACAGCCCCCCTGTGAGGTGTATGCTGATGGGGATTATGTGTGAGTGATAATTGTTTTAAAGGTTAATTGAATTCTATGTGCCTGGCCAGGAAATGTTAAGTGGGGTGAGGTGCCGAAGCGGCTAGAAACTGGCCAAGTGATTAATTCAAGGAGATGTCATTGTTTCAGGGGGTCTGTGTTGAAGCACCCTACTGGGAAAAGGGGAGGGCGGAAACTGTCATTGTTCTTGTAACAGTTGTAACCAGATATAAGCAGGTGAAATATGCCAAATAAAGTCAGTCTGCTTGACTCTGCAAACGTAGCACGTCTCGTTTCTTGGAAGGGCGTTCGATGGGATATACCGGCGGTACCTGCATATCGCAGCTTGCCAGGGAAAAGGACGTCTCAAACGGCTGAGACCCTCACTACCAGTGGGTAGCCGTTACAACTACTTAAGCATATTATACAAGCAGGGTGGACATAAGGCCTGACTTGGCTACATGGAATGTGCTGTGCTGGTTACCAAGCCATAGACAGTAAATAATTAAATTTTTGGAATAAATACGATAAATTTATTACTAATCTTTTAAAAATTGTCACAGTTTATTATAACATCTAGGAAGTGTTTAAGGCCTGACATGACTACACACAATGTACAGCGCTGGTTACCTTTCCACAGACAGCTAACAATTAAACTTTTGGAACCACAGATGTACTAATGCCTTTTACCTCATCACAGTATACTTTTCCCAACCAAAAATGTAAATCTAAACCCAAGAAGGATAATAATATGCAGCAGCCTATCAGTCCGTAGTGGGTGGCTGCATTTGTTTTTTCAGACTAAGTACATTGGCCCGGATTCACAAAGCACTTGCGCCAACGTATCTCAAGATATGCCGCGTAAGTGCAAATGTGCGCCGTCGTATCTGTGCGCTGGACCGACAAACTAAGATACGCCTAAAAACAGGCTTCATCCCGCCGACGTAACTTGCCTACGCCGGCGTAGCGTGGGCGCATATTTAGGCTGGACGCAAGTGGCGCTCCCATTGAATTTCTATTCAAATATGCAAATGAGGGAAATACGGCGATTCACGAACGTACGTACGCTCGACGCAGGCTACGCGATGTGCGCGTAAGTTGTACGTCCGGCGTAAAGTTAAGCTCCATAAAGGAGGTGTAACCCAGCAGCAGACATGCAAAGGTCTGCACCAGGGAACACAAGCTGGCGTATTTTACGGAGTTTACGTTGGACGTGTGTGGGGCTGGGCGTAGGTTACGTTCAGGCCGTAGGCAGTGATCCGGCGTATTTTAGGCAGTTGTTCCGACGTGGTTGTGAGCATGCGCAGAGGGATGCGTCCTCATCTCGGCGCATGCGCAGTTGGTGATACGTATCTGTCTGGAGCTCGGCCCATCATTTGCATGGGGTCACACCTCATTTGCATGGCTCACGCCCACTTCCACCTACGCCGACTTACGCCTTCGAAACCCAGCGCAGTTTTGGCAGCATTGGCGTTGTGAATTCCATGCTTGCCTCTCTGCGCTGCGTCGGCGTAGCGTATATTATTTGCGCTATGGCGCCCGCTCTCTGTGAATCTGGGCCAAGGTCTTCAAGTACAGAAATAATAAATAAAGGGAGCATTGCCACGCTGTGACAGGCAGTGTTCTAATGGCAGGATCACCAAGTGAAAATAAAAAAAAATAAAAAACAAAGCAGAAACATGGAAGCTAATTCAGTCACCACTTCAAAGTACTGCAATATATTAAATTTAGATTTTAGGTTTAAATATGCATTAATGGTTGTGTTTGCCAAATTTTGCATAGCATTCTTTATGGAACAGTAGGGGCATACTGCCAATATTGAGTACACGTCATTTACAGTGCTGCATACCTCTCTAAAAGCATGCAACCATCAACATTTTTAAACACATACAATAAATTGATAGTCACTTTTAGACATTCAAAATATTGTATAATACACTGGCCAGTACAGTCATAGGATCCATCTGTATACAATGGGGTAGATTCAGTAACATTTGCACAGTTTTTACGTAGGCGCAGGGCACTGTTTTTGCCCTGCGCCCCCGCATATTTTCTGCGCTACCCTCGATTCATGAAGCGCGCGCAATTTAAATGATCCCGTAGGGGGCGGGAATCATTTAAATTAGGCGCGTTCCCGCGCCGAGCGTAGGGCGCATGCTCCGTCAGGAAACTTTCCCGACGTGCATTGCGGCAAATGACGTCGCAAGGACGTCATTTGCTTCAAAGTGAACGTGAATGGCGTCCAGCGCCATTCACGATTCACTTACGCAAACGACGTAAAATTTAAACCTCGCGACACGGGAACGACGGGTATCCTTAGCATTGGCTGCCCCAGCTTTTATAAGAAAAAAGGGGATTTGAGCATGTTCCCACCCGCTATCTATAATGATGTCACATATGTACTTAAATAGTCACTGCCTCCATTGGAGGGGTCACTGCCGTAGCCAATACAATGCATACAAAACGAGAAGGGTGTTGTCCAACAGGGGAATAAAGAAAGTACCGCTGAGGACAACCAAAGAGGGCTACTATGGCATGAACGGACACAAATATTATATAAAAATTTAATTTATTGAATAATTAATTGTACAAAATAGACTGTGATATCAAGGAATATTAATACCAATAAAGCTAATACGCTTAGTAAAGCAACCTACCAATAAGGCCGGTCAATGCCACACTTGAGAACAAAGTTCGTAAAGGTGTGACACAGGTACCACATGTAAACACAAACAATAGACAAACATAAAAACAACAATAAAGGCGATCCGGACGCCAAATGGAGCGTTTCTGCTGAGGATTCTGGCTAAAAGCAGCCAAGTGAATTACCAAAAAATGAGGTTGTAATGAATGATCAGCAGAAATGGCCCTGCAGGGGGGAACTAGATGAACCTGATAATGGCTGCACCATATATGAGTCCTGTCATATAAATGAGGACCCAATGGGGGTCAAGTTGAAGGGAACCGTCCAGTGAGGATTACAGTCCCTATGGGTTTAACAGCCTCTGAAGAAAAAATAGGAAAAACCAGAAAAAAAAAGGGGGGGGAAGGGGGGAAAACCGGTGTAGTCCCTTTATGTTTCCCTATGATTTCCTGTATGTGGAGATAGGAGGAGTACACCGGTTTTCCCCCCTTCCCCCCCCTTTTTTTTTCTGGTTATTCCTATTTTTTCTTCAGAGGCTGTTAAACCCATAGGGACTGTAATCCTCACTGGACGGTTCCCTTCAACTTGACCCCCATTGGGTCCTCATTTATATGACAGGACTCATATATGGTGCAGCCATTATCAGGTTCATCTAGTTCCCCCCTGCAGGGCCATTTCTGCTGATCATTCATTACAACCTCATTTTTTGGTAATTCACTTGGCTGCTTTTAGCCAGAATCCTCAGCAGAAACGCTCCATTTGGCGTCCGGATCGCCTTTATTGTTGTTTTTATGTTTGTCTATTGTTTGTGTTTACATGTGGTACCTGTGTCACACCTTTACGAACTTTGTTCTCAAGTGTGGCATTGACCGGCCTTATTGGTAGGTTGCTTTACTAAGCGTATTAGCTTTATTGGTATTAATATTCCTTGATATCACAGTCTATTTTGTACAATTAATTATTCAATAAATTATATTTTTATATAATATTTGTGTCCGTTCATGCCATAGTAGCCCTCTTTGGTTGTCCTCAGCGGTACTTTCTTTATTCCCCTGTTGGACAACACCCTTCTCGTTTTGTATGCCCCAGCTTTTAGCATGTGCAGCCTTACGCGAAACCCGACGTACGCAAACTACGTAAACTGCGTACGCAGGGCTCGCGTAACGTTGTGAATCGGCGTTAATATGCAATTTGCATACTATACGCTGACCACAACGGGAACGCCACCTAGCGGCCTGCGTAAGAATGCAGCCTAAGATATGAGGGCATAAGAGCCTTATGCCACGCATATCTTAGGCTGCAGTCGGCGTAACGAGCTCTCTGAATCAGGAGAAGTCGTTACGCCTGCGCAAGTAAGCAATTGCGCTGCGTAACTTTGGTTACGCAGGCGCAATTGCTCTTTGAATCTGGGCCAGTGTATTTTTGGGTGTTGGGTTAGGAGCACCTAGTGCAAACAGCCACACAGCTTGGAGTTTTAAACTATTTATTACAAAGCTTACACATAAAGGACGATGAAAAGTGAGTGGATTATATCATTAAAATGTTGGTATAAGCTGTGCATCATATAATAGATATTGACCATCTGGTTTACCGTCAAATGATTATATGTTCTGTTATACAGACTTTACCTACAGATGATCACTATCAATTATATGATGCGCAACTTGCACCAACATTTTATTTATAGCAACCACTACATTTTCATTGTCTTTTTCATGTTAGTCTTGACTGGCTGCAATTTTCTTAGCTAATCCATATTTTAAAAACAAGCCAACTGACTGCTTGTATTTGGAGGTCCTAACCTCACACCCAAAAAGAAATAACCTCATGATGACTTATTCACAATCATCAGAGATGTCTAGGACCAGCAGTCTAGGACCAAAACTATTTCCCCACACACTGTTCTTTCAATACCGGTTACCTTTCGACAAGTAGAACCACCTATATACAAAAAAAGAATTTTGACCCTCACTAGTCCAGCACTACCACCAAACCACCAGATCTGCATTCAATGGGGGGGGGGGGGGATTAACAATTAATGGTGGGGGTAAAAAGCCTGCACAACTTTCTTTAAAGTTGGAAAGCTGGGTAGATACAAGCCCCTTGTTTATTAACCACTTGCTTACTGTGCACATATACCCCCTTCCTGCCCAGGTGAAATTTCAGCTACCGGGCACAGATTTTTTTCCCACAAATAGTGATTTATTTTGGTGGTATTTGATTGCCTCTGCTTTTTTTTTTTGTGCTATAAACAAAAAAAGAGCGTCAATTTTGAAAAAAAAAACAACCACAACATTTTTTACTTTTTACTATAATAAATATCCATTTACATATTTTTTTCTCAGTTTAGGCTAATACGTATTCCTCTACAAAAATCGCAATAAGCGTATAGTGACTGGTTTGCGCAAAAGTTATAGCGCCTACAAAAAATTATGATTTTTTTTATTTTTATTTTTTTACTAGGAATGGGACTGCGACATTATTGCGGACACATCGGACACTTTTGACACATTTTTGGGACCATTCACATTTATACAGTGAACAGTGCTATAAATATGCATTGATTACTGTATAAATGTGACTGGCAGGGAAGGGGTTAACCACTAGGGGGCGAGGAAGGGGTTAAATATGTAGCCTAGTGAGTGTTCTAACTGTAGGGGGAGGGGGGTGACTGGGGGAGGTGACCAATCTGTGTCCCTATGTACAAGGGACACAGCATCGGTCTCCTCTCACTGACAGGACGTGGATATCTGTGTTTACACACAGAGATTCATGGTCCTGCTCAGTTACTGGGCAATTGCGGGTGCTCGGCGGCCATCGCGGTCGCCAGGCACGCGCATTGTGTTCCCAATAACGCAGCGTGCGCGCCCCCTAGCGGCTTTAAAAGACGAGGACGTCATATGAAGTCCTGTCAGAACAATTGAGCTACCTTGCCGCCGTCAATTGACGGCGGCTGGTAGCTGAGTGGTTAAGAGTGATCTGTTCCCTGTTCTATGCAGTGTCTGTGACAGACATGGCACATAGCAGTTCAGATGGAGCTTCGTACTTCGGACCCCCCCCAGTTCAGCTGAGTGCCGGAGGGAGTGGGGGGGGTTGTTAACTACAAACTTGGCTCATGCAGAACAATTGCTGCATGAGCAGAAAGGGAAGCGAGATGTCTGGGAAAGGGAAAAAGATCATTAATTGGTACAATCAAATAAAGATAAAATATGAAAAACAAACATATACAGTAAATCACATAATTTATATGTTTGGCATGCCAGCTCCAGCCAAGATGCCCAATGGAACCTCCCCTTTTCTTTTCTTCTTGAAAAAGGGTACATACACACCTGTAAATGAGGAAATGTCACCATCATGTTACTTACATTCTCCTGGCCTAAGGCCCACCTTATGAATAAAAGGATGTCCACATGAGTAGCCTTTTAACGATTTTAATTTGAGACAACGCGTCAACTTCTCTGTACAACAGCTTCTGTCCAGAACAATTCAGATTAGCAGTACTATTCACAATAGTGCAATAAACTTGCAGTGGGTTCTCATCTAGAGTCTCTCTGTGGCCCTCTCCTGTCCAGGCTACAGACTTACATTATGTATATGTACTAAAAGATATTGTAGGCTTTACAAAATGAATATGTTGAAGTTACTGGAAACAGTATGGATCTACCAAAAAAAAAAAACATTTCCTATAGTTTTTTTTTTTTTTTGAACACTCATATCCTTCTACAGTCCACCTATTTTCATTTGTGAAAGTCCTGCTGAGATGGTGGCAGTGGAGCAATAACAGATTACAATATACAGTATGTGTCTGCTTGGTTACTACTGTAATAACTTGCATTATTAGGAATACAACTATGTGAGGAGTAGCAGGATACAGGCATCTCATTACCTTTTTGATTAATTACTTTGCATAATGTCCTCGGGGGACCTTGACAATGCAAGATCTGGATTCTTGTTTTATTTCCACATGTCTTCAGGACCTGCTTCACCTTAAGTTAATAACTTGTGTGGTGACATTTTAATAATGGTCTCCAATTAATATGTCGTTTCCGGCTCAGCTCCTCCCTGTTATTTTTTTTATACACTTTCCTTCAGAACACTCATTCATTTTAGAGAATTCATCGACCCCTTAACATTCTGAATCATCTAAGTCTTTGGAAAAGCTTTGTAGGTGAGTTTTTTTCATATTTGAAATTGATATTGTGGAATTTAGAGGCATACTATACAATAATTTGTAACTCATGCACTTTAGAAAAATTGATCTTTTAATAGCAGGATCTCTAGGGATTATAGTATATGGGTTTGAAACTGGATGGAATTATTCTTGAGGCTGTTGTGGAGATTTATTTTAGAATATTCACCTACCAGAGCCGAGACGTTCTGAAAGTTTAGCTTGACTTACTATTAGTCAATGCATATTCAAATATCTGTTATATGTTACTAGTACTAAATTAATCTGAAGGATGGTTTTTTAATGGCAGTAATGCATTTAATGAGAAAGCACTTTTGCTGTGATCTTTCAGTGGAGACATTGGAACAATTTTTACAATACCTGAGAAGATGCAATAAACCTTAAAATCAACAAGATGTATTTACTTTCAAAAGTATGTAAAACACAGAGGTGATTGATACAGCTAACTAATTTCATGAAGATTGCTGAAGTGTGTCAGAGGCAACAAGAGCACTAGTTCCAAATGTATTTAGAGGTTATATTTTAATTATTATTTTTTGTTTATAAAAGATTGAGGTTATATTTTTATGACCATTGGTTAAGTCCTAAATTGTTGTTAAGCAATTTGTAGGAAATATATATTTCACATTCGAACTTGGGTGTCTTTCAAACGTTATTTAGTTGCATATCACCATCACTTGCAACCTTTGCAGTATCTATAATAGCAGCTGTTATGCCATTTATAACTCAGTTTCCATGTACCTCAGACTTTATATTGTGCTATATCTGCAGTGCAAATACTGCTTCAGATGTCACTGTGTAGTTTCTCCTTGTCCTGTCCCCAGTTCCCTGGAGTGAATCCCCTCACTACACTGTTAAGGGAAGGGGGTCAAATCACTTACCCACATCTGTTCTGTTGGCACAGAGGATTGCTGTTGTTAGATTTGGTAGGGTTTATACTTTCAATCTTTGGGGGATCGGAGGAAGCTATACCAGGCAGGGTGCTACTATGGTCAGTTTTAGTAGTGTAACAAGAGTACCTAAGACCAATGCACGTAGGCTGGCAGAATCCTATTGCACCCCCAACACAAACAAGAAAAACATAATTTCCCCTCTTACATGCTGTACAAAATGAAAGGGCAAAAACACAAATGCTAGAAGTTTGGTTCAAAAAATGGAAGAACTGGAATTGCTGATTGTAACGACACCCCGAGTATGAAAGGGGTTAAAGTTGTTTAGGATATTCCATTCCCGAATACAAGGCAGCTACCAGACACTCCAATCAGCCAAACAAGAAACCCATACGAATAATTCTCCCCCAAATACGAGACGAGGCTCCGTGTTGAAGGTCAAACAGGAATATGAATCTTTATACAGTCTTATATACAGAAAAAGAGGAGGTTCCTACAACCTGTTCACATTACTTTAGCAATACACCTGTGACCAGGAACCTAATAAACATGAGCTCATTAACTAATCCCTTTGACAGCATAGGTGACTCGGAGACATGACCTTTAGGCTAGACTTGCCGTCTGGTAGCTCGGATGACACAATCAACATTATCACAAATCAACACAGAACTCCTTCACACAATAGCAGAGTTAATTACCACAAGCAACAATGAGATGCAGAGCAGTCACACTAGACTCCATTACATTATAGAAGACAACAGACAGACAGGTGTCTGGAGGTGATGACATTAGCATCTCCTTACAGTATATGTCCCAACAGTATGAATAAGTTACTCTTTGTAATATGGCGTATATCCTGGGAGATATTGTGGATAAATATTACTGTCCCATTTTAAAATCCGAGACATATTCTTAATGTCCATTATTTTCTTTCTCACCCTGTGCCCCTAATAGCCACAGGGTGATTTAGACACAAGAGGTTCATTGGGAGCTGAAGCAAGGGTATCCCATACTTTCCAAGAGATTCTGGGTTCCACAGGCCCTCCTGTTACACTGATACATTAAGACGATTTCAACTTTGTGGGAATATTAGAAACTTGTTTTGATAGCTCACATGATTGGCTTGCCACTGTCCAGGGGAACTCCCTGTATTGAAAGGACAGGGTAGGTAGAAGAGGGGAGTGGTGTACCTGTATGTCAAGAGTGATTTCCTAGTGAACATGAGGTATGCCATTTCTAACGGACCAAGAGAGGAGGTAGAATCCTTTTGACTGGAACTTTAAGGACAGAAAGTAATGTGAAATTAATAGTGGATGTATGCTACAGGCCTCTAAACCTGCAGGATGAAAAGGTGACAGATCTCCTCTTACTACACTGTTAAGGGAAGAGGATCAAATCACTTACCCAAATCTGTTCTGTTGGCACAGAGAATTGCTATTGTTAGCTTTGGAAGGGTTTACACTTTTTTTTGTCATAAAGATTTTATTGAATAATTCAACAGATATTACAGAAACATTAACAGGAAGAAAAACCCCACATAAACAGAAGTGTTGCGGCTTCAACTGTAGTACAGGTACACAATATACAATCACAATGAGGCCCATGAAGTATTCCCAACATACATTATAAACAACCTCACAGCATAGAGCAAAGAAGGCATAGATCAAGATATAATTGCAGGGTCCTGTCAATACAGGTGTAATCAGATGCTTCCAGACTAGGGTGACCATACATCCCCGGTTTCAGGGGACAGTCCCCGGATTGAGGACACTGTCCCGGGACCAAGTCTGTCCCCGGTTTTGTCTCCAGATTGGATTTGAACAGGGGCTGGGGCAATTTCAAAGACAGTCAGTGCAGAATAAAAAAAAATGTATTCTGAATTACACACTCCCACTCCGCTGCTCCTACTAGCTTAGGGGGTGTATTTTTTTCCATTTTCTGTGCCCCTTTCTGGTGATCATGTGCTGGTCGGAGTGTAGGGAATATTTCTTCAGTTTCGGGTGCATGCCCGTTCAGCTCCGCTCGCATGTTCCGGCCAGCCGCCTGCCTGCTCATCTCCTTGCCTTCCCTGGCGGAGTGATCTTCCTCTGCTCCCCACCCAGTAGTAGCCGGGACCTGGAGAGTAAGACTTGACAGGCTGTGAGGTGGGCAGCAGCGACGTCGCTGATTGTCACCATTACTAGTAAAAAAAAAATATGTCCCTGGATTTAATTTAAAAAATCTGGTCACATTATTCCAGACCCTTCAAGGTTATTGGAAAAGAGTTTACACTTTCAATCTTTGGGGGATCAGAGGAAGCTATACCAGGCAGTGAAAGAGGGTGAGAGGGTGCTACTGTAGTCTGTGTTAGTAGTGTAACTAGAGTACCTAAGACCAATGCACATAGGACGGCAAAATCATATTGCACCCTCTAACCCAGTGGTTCTCAACCTGGGGTCGGGACCCCCTCGGGGGTCAAATGATGATTTGCCAGGGGTCACCAAATCCTGGGTTGTTCATGAAGCCCGCACTGCTCTTCCAGACTTTTTGCAACCACCCAGCAGGGCTGACCCTGGAGCCTGTAGCCACCCAGCTGGGCTGTTTCTGGAGCCCACAGCCACCCACTCAGCCGCCCATTCAGTGCAAGGCATGGCTGGGGGGCAGAGACTAGAGGTCAGCTAACTGGTGAGGGATGTGAATTGGGAGGGGCTGGAGGAGACCTCAGATTTCGGCATTGGTGAGAGGGATAAAAGGGAAAGAAAGGAGAACAAAGAGTGTTACATCCTAAAATGTACCATAAGGGGTTTTAATACTGTATGAGTGGAAGGGACTCGGGGAGCGCTAAATATCCATGGGTTAGGGGTGCAAATTACTTGTCTTGCCTTGGGTGCTGACCACCCACGTTACGAAAATAATTTTACCGTTAGGGGTCCCTACAACTTGGGAAATTTTATCAAGGGGTCACGACACTATAAGGTTGAGAACCACTGCTCTAACCAAACAAGGAGAAAATAACTTGCACACCTACATGCTGTACAACATAAAAGGGCATATACATAAATGCTAGAAGTTTGGTTAATAAAATTGAAGAACTGGAACTGCTGATACATGAGAACAATTTCAACTTTGTGGGAGTATTAGAAACCTGGTTTGGCAGCTCTCATGACTAGCTTGTGACTGTCTAGGGGAACTACCTGTATTGGAAAGACAGGGTAGATAGAAGAGGGGGATTGGTGTACCTGTATGTCAAAAGCAATACATAGGGATGGCATTGTTAATGGGGCAAGGGAGGAGGTGTAATCCTTGTGGCCAGAGCTTTAAGGGCAGAAACAATTGTGAAATTAATAGTGTGTGTATGCTAAAGGCCCCTAACCTGCAGAATGAAGAGGTGACAGATATTCTCTCACAGTTAGAAATAGCAAAGAGGCAGGGCACTGTAATATTATAGGTCAATGATACAAAAGGTAATAACTAAGGGAGATGAGCTGATGGAGAAAGAAAAAAACAGTGTATTAGTAAGAAGTAGAATCAGCTTCATTAACCACTTGCCTACTGGGCACTTAAACCCCCCTCTTGCCCAGATCAATTTTCAGCTTTCGGTGCTGTGACGAACCCTCTGTCCTCAAACAGATTTAAATTGTACACTCCCCCTAGCCGCGGAATTTGAATTCCGCCGGGGGATTTACGATCCGCCGCCGCAAGTTTGGAGGTAAGTGTTTTGTGAATTACCCACTTGCCTCTCAAACTTGCTGCAGCGGATCTTAAATCACATAGATCGCGCGGATCTAAAGATCCGCTGATCTATGTGAATCTAGCACAATATATATAATGTATACAGCATTGAGTCTGACTAGCACAGATCTGACTGGGGTTCTCATTCACCCTGTGCCCCTATTAGAGACACAGGGTGATTTACACATAAGAGGCGTCGGGGGAAGCTGGACAAGCAGAACTCCCCAGTGCAAGCTGAGTTCCCCAAACCCCGACCCAAAGTCACTCCTGTCACAGGTGCCCTCACATTTTGAATTACTCATGTAATACTGTACCCAAATTCATTTTTTGTCATTTCTTTCATACAAGTAGAGCTTTCTTTTGGTAGTATTTGATCACCTCTGGGTTTTTTATTTTTTTGTGCTGTAAATGAAAAAAAAAATGAAAATTCTGAAAAAGATTTTTTTTTTAGTTTCTGTAATAAAATTTAGCAAATTATACATTTTTCTTCATAAGTTTTGGCCACAATTTATACTGCAACATATCTTTGTTGAAATAACCCAAATTAGTGGATATTTTTTGGTCTGTGTGAAAGTTAGAGAGTCTACAAGCTATGGTGCCAATCATAACAAATTGATCATATCTGAAGTAATGGCGGTCTATTTCAGACAGATGGCACGAATACCTGGCACTGATGATAGATGGCACTAATATGTGGCACTGATGACAGATAGCACTAATACGTGGCACTGATGACAGATGGCACTGATGACACGTGACGCTGATAACAGATGGCATGTGACACTGATAGGTGGCACTGATGACAGATGGCATTGTCAGGGGGCACTGGGGACATATGGCACTGATAGGTGGCACTGGGGACAGATGGCACTGGCAGGTGGCATTTGGGACAAATGGCACTGATAGGTGACACTGGGGACAGATGGCAGTGGGGACAGATGGCACTGGGGACAGATGGCACTGATAGGTGGCACTGGGGACAGATGGCACTGGGGACAGATGGCACTGGGGACAGATTGCACTGATAGGTGGCACTGGGGACAGATGGCACTGACAGGTGGCACTGGGGACAGATGGAATTGGGGACAGGTGGCACTGATAGGTAGTGTTTTATGTAGTGTTTACTCACAGATCTGCAGCACAGGTCACTCTCCCTCCTCACACGCGGTATCTGTGTGAGGAGGGAGAGCCGGCAATGAGAGTTTTACATTCATCTCTCATTTGGACATGCTGATCGAGTGCTAAATGGCCGCTGTATGCATTTAGCACGATCTGTGATTGGCTGTGTCCAAGGGACACGCCCAACACAGATTTTCCCCAATGCGAGCACCCGGCGGCGCGCGGGGAACAAGTAAACAGGAGGACGTCCAGGGACGCCCTCCCGGCAATTGAGCGCCGCGCTGTAGACGTCTTTCGTCTAAAGAGAAGGGTTTTCAGGGATTGTCTAAAGATATGGCATATCCACGATTCATGTAACAAGTGCAGAGCTGTTCCCTGCTCACAGCAGTCAGTGTTTATCAACAAGATGTGAAAGAGACATGAAAAGAATCACTGGGGTTTATTTACTAAAGGCAAATCCCCTTTGCACTACAAGTGCACTGCAAGTGCAGTTGCTGTAGATCCGAGGGGGAAATGCAAGGAAAATAAAAAACAGCACCCCGGGGTTTAGTCAGGGAGCTTCTCACCAAACTCCTTGTCAGGAGTAGCTACTGCAGTTAATTTATAGAGGTCTATTGATTTCTCCCTAAGTTTGGCCTTGTTGAACTTTTCTCTTCTACCACTAGGTGGCCAGGAACTTGGTGGTACCAGATATGAGAAGGGCAACCCTAGGTCAGGTTATGGGTATATGGGGTGTTTTAGCCACTGTGCAGGTGTTTTCTTGAACCCCTTGGCCTGCTGGGAGAGCTTATATCTTTGGGTGAGGTCAGGTGATCTATGTTCTGTACCACCTGGATGGCTGTCTGGGTGGACCTGTGTTGTACGCCCTAGGCTGCTAGGCTGCAGATTGGGCCTTTCCTGGGGGCATCTAGCTGTCAAGCTGTGTGAGGGCCTATCCAGAAGTAAGAGGGAAGCGCAGGGTTGGGACTTCAGCTTGCAGTCCAACCAAAAGTGACGATTCTGCCGACCGGAGAACCTGTCGTGGTCGGAGGTAGAAGGGAAGTTGTCGCCACTAAGGGACCAACCACCTTTACCAGGGACCACAGTGAGTGACTGAAGCAAGTACCGGAGTAGTATTCTCACTGAACGGACACAGTGGAGATTCGGGAAACTTCAGGCGGTGATCAAATTAAGGACCCAACCAGTGGAGGTGAGGCTTGCAGAACAGCCATGTGGGTCAAGCCAGGGACCGAGCTGGTTAGCAGGGGTGAAGCTTCTGTGCCAGGCTAGGGGACCCAGCAGGGAAGCGTGGGTGACGTACTGTAAGGGGTGGGGGAGCATTTTATATTACAATGTACCGGTAATAATAGAAATAATGTGCTTTAATCATCCTGACACCATATCAACCATGGTGTTGTGATGATTGAAGCGCTAACACCAGCCATTGCCTCGGCAAATCGGCTATGGAGATCAACCCAAAGACCACCCCTGCACAGCCAGACACACTGCATTTCCACAGTTTTCCAGTGTCAGAAAACAGTGCAGTACTTTGTTTTGCATTTTTATTGAGGGGATAAAACTTGGATGGGGAGTAGCAGTATGTCAGGGCTGGGCTCAGCCCTTCCTTTTCTGTGCTGGCAGCTCAGCTGTCAGCTAATTGCCAGCTCCCATATCTCCACAGTGATTCACCTGTTGATGATCCTACTCGTCAGCTCTGCCTACTTAAAGCCTTCCAGTTCATTTGCTCTTTGCCTTCGCCTGTGTTAACATCACAAGAGACATTCTCCTGCATTCCTGTTAAAGACCTGCTTGACTGATGTTCCCTCTGGCTACAGATCCTGCTTGCTGTACTACTACCTTTATTGCTGGCTCTTGGACATCGGCTTGGCTGACTACCCGATCTGATTACTGAACTTTGGCTGTTTTGACTACGCTTACTCTGTTTACCTTTTTATTTTTATTATTAAACAAGTGTGATTTAACTGTACTTCTGTCTCGGTCTGAATCATGGTTTCTGACACAGTATTATAGGATGCCCACTTGATTTTGAAACATCTTCAGGGACAACTCCTAGTATATACAGTCCTATATACAGCTCCTTTCTTTCCTCCAGCACTTCACTTGCTTTCAGAATCACCAGTGGTGTCACTATGTAAAAAAATAAAAATAAAAATCTGTAGCACTGGTCTGTTACAGACAGGGACTCACAGCCCCTATATTTGTAGGATGTAGAGTGGCACCCCTAATACATTTACTGCACTTCCTTCTGTGGTCACTGGTCCCAGAACTACCTCGTCATGCCCTGCCAGCCCTCCTGTGTTCAGCAGCCTCTTTCATTTGCCTTCCTGGCGGCTTCACCATTCCTCAGTCCTCCCAGACTGACACACAGGAGATCTCCTGGACATACTGACTCTCTCTCCTGCAGTCCTCACACCTGCTCCCGTGCATTCAGGAAAAGATTAATCTGTGGGTTGTAGAGGGTTCCTCCAGCACCCAAGCCCCTTTTCCGAGGTCACCCCCCAAACTAGGGGGCCACCCCTTAAGAGCCACGGCAGCCTCCTCAGCAATCAAGCTCCATCTTCCACCCGATTACCCCTGCTGGCATGACTCCAGAGTTGTTAATAGGTGCCTTCCCCCTGCCAGCGCACTTGCTGGGGATTGGCTAGGACCCTCATCAATACTCCAAGCAGCTCCTCCTAAACTCCATCCTCTACCTCTGGAAACTTCTCCAAGCTTCCAGAGAGCAGGGGGGGGGGGGGTTACCAGAGGTGCTGCTTGATGAGTCATTTAGCCTCCCTCAGTCAAAATGTGTTTTTTTTTTATTTTGTTTTTTGTGGTTGAACTGGATGGACTTGTGTCTTTTTTCAACCTGACTAACTATGTAACTATGTAAGTGATCCCAAAACAAATAATTGCAACCTGAGTGACTCTGGGGCAGAGACCAGAATTTAATGGCCCAAGGGTGAAATTTTGTCCTATATATGCAAGACATGTCACATAAAAAAAGTTAATATGAGAGCTGCAACTTATGTAAGAATTATGCCCTGTACACATGATCAGTTCATCCGATGAAAACGGACCGATGGATTTTTTCATCAGTTATCCGATGAAGCTGACTTTCATCAGTCTTGCCTACACACCATCAGTTAAAAAAATGTTTGTGTCAGAACGCGGTGACGTAAAACACAACAACGTGCAGAGAAAAATGAGGTTCAATGCTTCCGAGCATGCGTCGACTTGATTCTGAGAATGCGTGGATTTTTAACCCATGGATTTCCCCACAGACGATCGTTTTTTTCTATCGTTTTTTTAACCATCAGATAATTTTAAAACAGGTTCTAAGTTTTTTCACCGATGGGAAAAAAAACGATGGGGCCCACACACGATCGGTTCGTCCGATGAAAACAGGACCATTTTCATCAGACGAACCGATCGTGTGTACGCGGCATAAGAGTTGCAGTAGATGTTAACAAGAGGAGTCAACAGACATGAATAAAGCATACTTGAGGTCCACAAGACAGTGGAAGCCAGCACAGCTTCTGAATGCATTTGTGACAAGGTGTTGCCAACTGGGGTTGTTGATATTCCACATTGAAAGGTGGACAATTAAGTGATCCTACTGGGCTTTGGACTAGTAGGACATTATATCTGAAATTTAAATAGGACAACCAATAGTAAAACACATGGCATGCACATGAGGCACTTCCTTAGGAGGAGACAGGGCCAAGAGAAAATTGCATGGTCAATATACTGAATAAACGGTTTGCTTATTGTACTCAGCAAATAGATATGAGCCAAGCATTAGCCTTTATAATGCTAAAGCCATGCTGCATAAATATTCATTATTCCCATAGCTGTATAATAACAAACTAAGACAATTTACAGAAAACGTGAGATTTAGCTCTGAATTTCACAGACTGAGGTTGTTTATGGTAAATATATTTACAGGCTAAAGCCCCCCCTTTGCTGAAGTAAATAGTAGCCAAGACTGAGAGTATGGAGAGAGTACAGTGAATAAAATGTGATATTGTGTAAAAACAATTCTGCTCACAAAGACCTTTAAAACCCAGCTGCTAGCAAAATTGTGAGAAAAATCACTCCGAATATTATAAAAGTGTAATAAATAACCACCAGAAATTAAATACATTTGTTGTATGAATACAACAAAGTCTAGAATTGTTAGTTCCAAAAGTGCAAAATGCAACAATCATGTGTTTTGACGTGCTGATGTAATCTGCGCACCCAATGACGCCAGCATCACGAAATGTGTGCCTTCCATGGAGGACAATGATCCTGGAGGGAGCGGCCTGAGATTGGGCTTGCTGAGCTGTTTAAAGCAGCTTTGGAGACAGCCACTCGCATTGACAGCAGATAGATGAGTGCATAGTATAATAAAATATGTTACAGTAAGCACTGTCAGTTTCATATTTATTTCTCATACATAACTGGGCTTCTTGATGACCATTGAGATTAACAATCTCAAGGGAAGAGGAAAGAAGAAGACGCAGAAGACCGGGCCGCCGCTAGTAAAAGAGCTGGAAGAAGATAGCGGCAGTGGCGGTGCGTCCATAGAGGGGTAAGGAGCGCCGCCCCCTCTCGCTCCTGCACAGCCACTGAAAAACAATACATAGATTTATGCATTCAGATTCACAATTCAGATGGTCGCCCCCCTGGTGAGGGCCGGCCATCTGAATAACGGCAGCTGGTTGGCTTTGGAAGTGTCTATCAGAGACCGCCGGAGCGGCCTAATAAAACCTGTCTAGTGTGTTTTTTTCTTGACACTTTTCCCCCCAGGAGAATGGATAGGGGTACGATGTACCCCATACCCATTCACATAGGGTGGGGGCCGGTATCTGGGGGCCCCCTTACTAAAGGGGGCTCTCGGATTCCGATAAGCCCCCCGCAGACCCTGACAACCAACGGCCAGGGTTGTCAGAAAGAGGCCCTTGTCCTCATCAAGATGGGGACAAGGTGCTTTGGGGTGGGTGGGGCTCGCTCAGATGGGTGTACTCAGATGGGTGTATTGTCCCATTCCGCTCCCTATCACAGAATGCTCCGGAAGTGACGTCCCGAGAAATTTCGGCAACTGCGCATGCGCGATGCATTCTAAACACTTGTGCGATGCGTTCCAAACGATTTGTGACAATACAGACCAGTTGTCTCGTCGCATTCGGCTCCCCATCATAGATTGCTCCGGAAGTGACGTTCCGTCACCGCCATCTTGCTACACTCTACACTCCTGCGCATTATTAATAGAGTGAGAAGGGAGCAAGCGGACATCTTGTTACACCCGCCGGAGTTTTATATTTTACAGGTTTTTTCAACACAAAACTGAGCTTATACGCCTAAATACACTATTTGTAAATCCAACGGACTGTTTACTTATTAAATGTGAAAATCAGAGGTCTTCTGTCACATTAGCAACCATGTAAGGTCAACAAGTTTGCTGCTGCTTTTAAAATTTAACATGTAAACAGTCCGTTGGATTTCCAATGTTTGCAATCGAGCAAGTATTTAGAATGCTTCGCGCATGCGCAGTACAAATTTCTCACCATAACATCACTTCCGGAGCATTCTGTGATATGGAGCGGAATGTGACACTACAGGGGCACACACACGGTCGGAATATCCGGTGAAAAAATTCCGTCTGACTTTTTTCATCGGAAATTCCGATCGTGAGTAGGAGGCATAAGGATAACCCGTAGGGTTCTTTCAGACAGATGGCTGTCAGGCCTTCAGAAAGTGCTACTTTTAGATTGCGAGCCCGCGCTGCAACTGTGAGCTAAGCGTTTAACTTGTGGTTGAAATGCAGCTCCATTGATCTCAGTGGGCAAGTTTGACAGGTGGTGTTGCCTGTCAAACGCTGCAGCCCAAGTTATAAATGTTGTAGCTGCAAAGCAAAGCGTTGTGTCCTAGGTACGCGTGCAACCCTGTCAGGCTGTAATGTGAGCATTCTGGTGGGCAACTGGAAGGGCGGGAACCTAGGCTTAGCCGCCTGTTTTTACTGCCCCCCCCCAGTGACCTAGTTAATGATATAACAGAGCTGGTTCCTTTCTCTGCCACAATTGTCTTGTTCATTTGCAGTAGTATTTGAAACTGTAGTATAATTGAGAAGTAGCAATGTTCCCGACCTGTCAAGTATTTGTTTTGCATTATATCATTTATGCCAAGAACAATACACTAGTCAGTTTGACAGATTTGTATATTTCTTTGTGAGTGAAAATGCATCTTTTGCACAAGAAAGTATGGCAGAGGCAGTACATTCTTCTTCACCACTTTTCCTGTACCGCACATTAATATTTCCCCGCAGCACTCTCCTGTAACTTCACAGCTCTCCCTGGACATGCTAGCGGACTCCTGTAACATGCCAGCAATAAAAGCAGGGCTTGCGTAGAAATTGCAGGTGTTCAAATTCTGCATGTTTAGGGTGTTTAAGACTGAGGTACTTGCAATGCCCTTCAGTTTCCTGCACTCTCATCAACTCCTTTTAACTGCTGCCTTGATGTTGCTGGACTTTCATCTCTGCAGCTCACCTACAGCAAGCACAGAGCAGCAAAGCCACAGAAGATTTGCGCTCAGAGGTGGATTCGTTAGACCGTGTACTCTGGGCTGTTTCTAATTTATGGGGCTCCCCACAAATTTAATTGGATCATGAATAAGGGTCAGTGTTCAAAGACATTCCTGTTTTTCTTCTGATATCAGTTTGTAAAACATTTCTGCGGGATTTTGGAAGGCAACGTTTGAATTCTGAATTGGTTGTTATGCAGCGATATATTCTTCACAAATCACTCATATATATGTATCAAATAAGATTGAAACAAAGCTTTTAGGTACAGAGAGTGGGCAGAAGTATTGCACGTAATCATTTGAAAACCTTAACTGATAGAATGTAAAGGCTGCAACAGCTGATTGTTTTCAGCAGTCCAAAGAATCACGAAACAAAAGAGCACTGGAGTGCAGAACCTTTTTAGAACCCGCATGGGCCCCTTGGAGTTTGGGGCACTGGGTGGTTAGCCCTCCATTCTGTTATAATCTGCTACTAGCTGCACTTAAAGCAGATGTAGCCCCACACAACCAGAAGAGCCTGTGTCTCAGTGGCTGCATTCAGCTCTCATTGTAACTACAGTGGGACTGAGCATGGGCCGGGGGACAGCAGAAGGTGTGACTGGCTGCAGGTAGTGTTGCCAACCTACCAGATTGAAATTTACTGGCAGATCCAAACTTTTACTGGCACTTCCAAAAGTTATAAAGTTACAGTTTTAAGTGCAAATTTCAGTATTTAGACTAAGGCCTCGTACACACGACCAAGAATCTCGTCGTAAAAGAAACGCCGTTTTCCTCAACGACGTTCTTGTCAAGCTTTCTTTGCATACACACTGTCGAGACAAAATCTCGTTGTTCTTAAACGCGGTGACGTACAACACGTACTACAGCACTATAAAGGGGAAGTTAGATTCCACTGGCGCCACCCTTGGGGCTGCTTTTGCTAATCTCATGTTACTGCGTGTTAAGTAAAAGTTTGGTGAGAGACGATTCGGGCTTTTCAGTCTGTTACAGCGTGACGAATGTGCTATCTCCATTACGAACGCTACTTTTACCAAAGGTGCGCTCCCGTCTCATACTTTATTCTGAGCATGCGTGGGTTTCTAAGCATACACACGAACGTGTTTCTCGTCATAAACCAGCTCGGCGAGAAACACGACGAGGAAATTTAGACTCCCGACGAGAGTATATAGATATATTTTTTTTAGCAGACATCCTAGGGAATAAAATGGCAGTCATTGCAATACTTTTTGTCACACGGTATTTGCGCAGCGGTCTAACAAGCGCACTTTTTTGGGAAAAAAAACTTTTTTGAATTAAAAAATAAGACAACAGTAAATTTTGCCCAATTTTTTTATATATTGTGAAAGATAATGTTACGCCGAGTAAAATGATACCCAACATGTCACGCTTAAAAATTGCGCCCGCTCGTGGCATGGCGTCAAACTTTTACCCTTAAAAATCTCGAAAGGCGACGTTTAAAAAATTCTACAGGTTGCATTTTTTGAGTTACAGAGGAGGTCTAGGGCTATAATTATTTCTCTTGCTCTAACAATCGCGGCGATACCTCACTTGTGTGGTTTGAACACAGTTTTCATATGCGGGCGCTACTCGCGTATGCGTTCGCTTCTGTGCGCGAGCTCGTCGGGACGGGGCGCTTTACAATTTTTTTTTTTTCTGATTTATTTTTATTTAGTTTATAATTTTTTACACTGAAATAAAAAAAAAATTGATCACTTTTATTCCTATTACAAGGAATGTAAACATCCCTTGTAATAGAAAAAAAGCATGACAGGTCCTCTTAAATATGAGATCTGGGGTCAAAAAGACCTCAGATCTCATATTTAGACTTAAATGCAAAAATATGTTTCTTTAAGGCCCCCTACACACGACCGAACATGTTTGCTGAAACTGATCCGCGGACCAGTTTCAGCAGACATGTTCGGTCGTCTGTACAGCCGAGCGGACAGGATTCCAGCGTACATTTGCCCGCCAGACCATTTTCGAGCGGGCAAATGTTTCTAAACTTGCTTAGAAACATGTCCGCTGGAATCCTGTCCGTCGGACATGTTCGGTCGTCTGTACAGACTTACCGTACATGTCCGAGCGGCCGCCATCTCTCGCATGCGTGGAATGACTTTGACGCATGCGTGGAAGCATTGAACTGCCAGGGCCGCGCACGTCGCCGCGGCGACGGCGCGGCCTCGTCGCCGCATATCGTGTACGTGCGGATTTCTGTATGATGGTGTGTACAGCCATCATACAGAAATCTCCGGGCGGGCATGTACGCTGAAAACGGTCCGGCGGACCGTTTTCATCGTACATGTTTGCCCGTCTGTACAAGGCCTTAGACGCTGGGCGGGACTGACGTTTTGACGTCACTTCCGCCCAGCAGAGCTATGGGGATGGGTGGGGGCGATTTTTCCCTCACTCGCATCCCCACACAGCTGCCGAAAAGACCGGATCGCCTCCGCCGCTACCGACGGCTCCGGTAAACGGCGGAGGGCGCGGGAGAGCGGCAGGAGGGGGGGACCCTCTCCCGCCACCGATAACGGCGATCTTGTGGCGAATCTGCCACGGAGACCGCCGTTATCATTAACAGAACCGCCCACTGAAGAGATGGATATCTCGGTTGTGGCAGCAGCTGCTGCCCTTACCGAGATATCCATCTTTAAAAACATGACGTATTTTGACTATAGGCGGTGGGCAAGTGAAACCGCTGGCAACAAAAGTCAGTACAACCCTAAGTGAAAATGTCCAAATTGGGCCCAAAGTGTCAATATTTTGTGTGGCCACCATTATTTTCCAGCACTGCCTTAACCCTCTTGGGCACAGAGTTCACCAGAGCTTCACAGGTTGCCACTGGAGTCCTCTTCCACTCCTCCATGACGACATCACGGTGGATGTTAGAGACTTTGTGCTCCTCCACCTTCCATTGGAGGATGCTTCACAGATGCTTAATAGGATTTAGGTCTGGAGACATGGCTGGCCAGCCCATCACCTTTACACTCAGCTTCTTTAGCAAGACAGTGGTAGTCTTGGAGGTGCGTTTGGGGTCATTAGCATGTTGGAATACTGCTCTGCTGCCCAGTCTCTGAAGGGAGGGGATCATGCTCTGCCTCAGTATGTCACAGTACATGTTGGCATTTGTTACCGGTCCCAAAATATAGATTAAGGGAACCGATGATTGTAGACGTAATGATGTGATGTGATCATCTCGGCGGGTACTGCAAGAATACACGAACAGGAAGATATGTGACCATTCACCTTTTATGACTTGACTGAGTTTCACTTTTATATAACAGTACATACACTTTTTTTATAGTTACATGTTTATAATCGCCAACATAACAACAGTACTGAAACACTCCAAAACATAGCTGCAACAATGAATACCATTATATTTTAATACACATACATTTTCCTTTTATTCCGTGTTATAGACACTTGTTATTCCGTGTTATAGACACTTATTTTTATCTCTATGGTACACTTTAGCTGTGCCATAGTGAGAGTTGTATTGCATCGCTTAATAAATATATACATATACATCCTGAAGCAATTCTCTCTTTTGACCACTAGATGGTGCACCTTGCATAAATGTACGAGCAGTGTATAACCTTTTCAGTAAGAGACTCTATCATCTCATGTAGTTTTAACATGTGGTTTCTAATATATGTAACTTTGCATAAATCAGGTTGAAATATACCCATATATAACAATCTAGTGCTTGCAATAAACAGTTACTCCGACCAGTACGGTAGTTTTAGGGTTTTGGCGCCATTTTCACTGCTCCCAACACATGTCGCTCTGAAAGTCCAATCACAGCAAAACCATTTCACAAAATCTACTAAAACTTTCTCCTGCATCTGCTCCAGATGTTTAGGAATCTTTCTAGTACAGTTTAGTAAGAATGAGAATGATTTAAAGTACATACCTGCAAGAATACACGAACAGGAAGATATGTGACCATGCTCCTTTTATGACTTAAATGTGTTTCACTTAGTCACATGATGCCTGTGGCCTTATATAGACTCTGTTCGGGTACCCTCTCTGCCATCTACTGGTTGTTGATAGAATAGAAGGATAGCAAAAATAAATGAATGCAGACTATGGGGTGCCTGTTTTGTCTTTCATGTGATACCCCAGCCCGTCACACATTCATGGTTCCCTCAATGAACTGTAGCTCCCCAGTGCCAGCAGCACTTATGCAGCCCCAGCCCATGACACTACCACCACCATGCTTGACTGTAGGCAAGACACACTTGTTTTTGTATTCCTTGCCTGGTTGCCGCCACACACCCTTGACACCATCTTGGTCATCAGACCACAGGACATGGACACAGGACATGGTTCCAGTAATCCGTGTCCTTAGTCTGCTTGTCTTCAGCAAACTGATTGCCGGCTTTCTTGTGCATCATCTTTACAAGAGGTTTCCTTCTGGGATGACAGCCATGCAGACCAATTTGATACAGTGTGGCCTGAGCACTAACAGGCTGACCCCCCACCCAGTGCTGGGACAAGGTCACCTGGTGCCCAGGGAAAAGATGGCAAACTGCGCCCCCCCCCGGTTGTAAAGAAGGAGCGACTTATAGCGGGACCCAGTTACACTAAGGCTCAGTTTACACCTAGGCGTTCCAAATTGACACACAGACACGCTTGCGATCCTGTTACTTTCAATGGCACCCCAATCGTGGTGCAATTTTGTTGCAATTATCCCCCAACAAATAGCGACACAATTGCGGGACGCCTGTTGCCCAAAAGAAGCTCTGGAATGCCTAGGTCCTGAATGTAGCTTTATACACTGATCAGTTCTAATAATATGCACCGACACTGTACTAATATCTAGGGGCATCCAAGGGGTTAAAAGTGTGCCCAGCAATGTGGAATGTGTGCACTGTGTACTGATTTTTGCCATAAACTGGTTTGTTTATTTTCCCTGATTTTCAAGCGAACATTCCCTTTGTACAGAGCCCTGTTTTGATTGTCAACACAGGGCTCTTGGCTGTGATTGGACCCAGTCAGTCAGTAGGTTCCAGCCATGAATCATTGGTTGGGATCTGCTGACATACTCCCACTGTGTCAAATCACAATGGAGTAGGCGGGTAAGGGCATGCACTAGAAACCCTAAGCCTAGGTTCACACTGTAGCAATGTGAGAACCAGTGCGATTCCAGCACCAGTTCCTGCATCGCATCTCCCCTGCAGGCAGTTCACGCTGCCCTCTGCGAACCGCTGCGGGTGTCAATACAATGTTAATGACCCTTACACAGCTTTAGGCCTAGCCCCCCCCCCAGCCTGACCACCAACATTACCCAGAGTCCAGAGTTTAAGACTCCTTTCACACTGGGGTGGTGCACTTGCAGGATGTAACGGAATGACCCGGGACAAACAGAGACTTTGTAAGGATGAGGGGTACTCCTGTACCGGCGTCACCAAGGAGTCTTATGTCTAGGGTCACCTTATGTCCGATAGGGCCATAGGGTGACTGAGAAATTATATCCTAAATTACAGGACAGGGGACATCACTGATAGTTCATATTGCAGGATCTTGAGATATTTGTTGGTTAATTGTGACCCAACCAGTCAATAGTGACTCATTTCTATGATTAGCCCTGGCTAGTGACATGAGTCTGCTTCTGAAAGACCTCTCATTGTGTGATGCTGCTTTGTGTGAATTCTATTGATATAAGATGTGGAATGGAACTTGCCAAGGGATGTGGATTGAGAAGAGATCATTGTGTGATGGTGTTTTGTTTGAGTTCTGTTAATGAAGGAATGTGCAGTGATTAGGTCATGATAATTATAGCCCGGCGCCGAGATGTCTAGAATGTTTAGCAATTAGCCATCTGAAGGTGTATTGAAGCCCCCCAGGGTGTGGGTGGAGAGTTTGATTGTTCCTATGCCTTGAAAACTGTATAAAATCTGAGAGTGAACCATTAAAGTTGTATTGCATTTGAAACCAGAGAACACAGAGCAAGTCTCGTTATTCTGGGAAATGGGATGCCTGCTGGTTTGTCTGTGTGTCAGATGAGCTGTCGTAGTTCATGGAAGGTCGTAAACGGTGGTGACCGTTACACAGGACGTTAGAAAAAGTCCTGCAAGCACTCGGGCAATGCGGGAGCGTTGTATACACTGCTGCTCCACCGCCCATCATTGAAATCAATTGGCACCGTTGCGAAAAGTGCATGGTGTTTTTTCACCTTAATGCATAGGATGCATTAAGGTGAAAAAACACGAAGCTTTACAACCCCTTTAAGAGGTTTTACACTATCCAGTGTTTTATGTTTTATTTGGATCTGACTACATGATCATCGCTTGAGTGTAGTCCCCTGGATGCTCTGGACTGGAGCTGTCCTTGACGTGGTACTTTTGTACATCCCCTACTGATGACCCCTACCGGGACATATTCACCTAACCGTTATTACCTTTTGTATCACTTGACCCTCCCTTTTAGACTGTAAGCACTCACATTCAGGTTCATTTGATTCCTCTTGTATTGAAACTGTGCTGTCTCCCTCCATTTTGTAAAGCACTGAACAAACTGTAGGCACTATATAAATCCTGTATGGCAGCTTGAGCAGGAATGTAAGGTAATTGATGCTGTTTTACCATAACACTGACCTACCTTGTGATATCTAATTTGTCACTATAGAGAAAGGGGGAGTTATAGGCAATACTATTCAAAAGACAAAGCAGATTTTTCTAAATGAAAGTAATACTATTCTGTTTCTATAAAAAAATAAAATATATATTTTCAGCTACACGGAGTGCATGAATATTCATATTCAGCCGGTATATGTCAGCTTTATGATGTGTGTCCAATTCAGTTTGCTGTAGTGGATCCCTTACCTTCTCTTATCAGCTGCTTTGTGCCCACCCTATGAATAATCTGCCCCACAACCTCCCCAGAAGGATGTGCTTCAGGTCTATTCTCCTGTGTTCTTCCAGCTGAAGTGATAAATGACCCTAATACATTGAGTCTAGACACTGCGCATATATCACAAGCAGATGTATCTGTGACATGTTATTATTTTACCCTATCAGAATATGCACATCCCACCCGGCCATAACTCACACTGAGAAACTCTCCAACTGAATGAGAAATGCTCAGTGCAAAGAGAAGCATCCAAGGAATGTCACTGCTTATAGACACACACACACATATATATATATATATATATTTATTTATTTTTTAATACTGAGAATCGTAGGAGACAGGAGACAGTTTACCTTGAGAGATTTATGTGGCTTAAGTTGCCAGCTCTATCTAAATGCTTCAGTTTACTAAAACACAAATCTTAGCACATTTGACAAAATGTTAAAGATGTTCAGCATTGTAAAGGATTTTTGCTTTACAGTAAAAGTAGATGGGGAAGCACTTGACTATGGTATAAATACATTAACCCCTTATCTGCTAAGCCCCCACATTTTTTACTCAACCTTTACCTTAATAAATAACTGACACCACTACTGTAATCTTTGGAGTAAAAAACTGGCCGTAGCAGCCTCCATTTATTTTAAATAACCTTTTAAATATTAAATAACATTAAATAACATTTTCACACATAAACCTTTATTAGACCTGAGATACAATATTTTAACCCTGCTGGTGCTGGACTTTGCAGGCACATTAACACACTTGTAACCATTCTAAAACGTTTTATGAGCACTGCTGTACCTAACTCTGGTCTTAGGCCTCAAGCCGAAAAACTGACTCAAAGACGACCAACTGACCGCAGTACCCCCATTAACCACTTGCCAGCTACACCTTGGTAGACTGGACTAACAGCCCCTTCAAAACCCATACCACCTCTGGGTAATGGCATCCACTTCAGGGTAATTTCTTCTCCTGCAAAGTCCAAAACACCCGCCGCCGCCACGACATCATAAGTTCGTACCTGTGTGGAAAAACAAAAACCAGAAAAGCACCCAAAACCGCCAACACCATATCACATACCATTACATCCCACTACACCAATGGCCCCCTTTAAAATGCCCAACAAAGGGAGGGTGGGTGGGAAACTTCTCCCCACGTGTGTTACCCGGGAAGCGTGGGAGGGGAAATATATAACCTCCCTCCCACCGCTCTCCTTCCTCACTGACCCCTCCCTCCGACCATGGCAGGGTTTTTCTTTAACCCCGTCATGGCCGGCCCTGCGCCTATGTCCTGCTGTTTTGCTCCGGGCCTCTCTGATATGCAATATTTAGTGCTGTGATGATTTCTGAAAAAAAAAAAAAATCTGCAAAATGTTTTTTTTTTAATTCTCACACTAAAGATGGTTTAACGCAAGTACGTTGCATTAATACATGAATCTTCTCTCCTCCTGTAGAATCATCCATACTTCTTATTACCTGCCACAGATAAGAATAATGGACTGATGTTCAGAACGTAAGTACACTATATTACCAAAAGTATTGGGACGCCTGCCTTTACACGCACATGGGGCCAGATTCAGATAGATCAGCGGATCTTTAGATCCGCGTAATCTATCTGATTTAAGATCCGCCGCCGCAAGTTTTAGTGGCAAGTGGGTAATTCACTAAACACTTACCTCCAAAATTCCGCGGCTAGGGGGGGTGTAGCATTTAAATCAGGCGCGTCCCCGCGCCGATTTAACTGTGCATGCGCCGTCCGCAAATTTTCCCGGCGTGCATTGCTCCCAATGATGTCGCTAGGACGTCATTGGTTTCGGCGTGAGCGTAACTTGCGACGAGCGGTTTTGTGAATCGACGTACGCAAACAACGTAAAAAAAAAAAATTGACGCGGGAACGACGCCCATACTTAACATTGGCTGCGCCTCATAGAAGCAGGGGTAAGTATACGCCGGGAAAACGCTTACGTAAACGACGTAAAGTGACTGCGTCGGGCCCGCGTACGTTCGTGAATTGGCGTATCTCGCTGATTTACATATCGTCGCCGTAAATCAGCGAGAACGCCCCCAGCGGCCATTTTAAAATTGCAGTTAAGATCCGACGGTGTAACACAGTTACACCTGTCGGATCTTAGGCATATCTATGCGTAACTGAATCTATGAATCAGTCGCATAGATACGACCGGCCTAACTCTGAGATACGACGGTGTATCAGGAGATACACCGTCGTATCTCTCTCTCTGAATCTGGCCCATGAACTTTAGTCTTATGCCGCGTACACACGATCGGTCAATCCGATGAGAACGGTCTGATGGACTGTTTTCATCAGACCAAACCAATCGTGTGTAGGCCCCATCGGTTATTTATCCATCGGTTAAAAAATGTGAAACTTGTTTTTAAATTAACCGATAGAAAAAAAAAACTATCGTTTGTAGGCACGTCCATCGGTTAAAAATCCACGCATGCTCAGACTAAATTAGGGGACGGGAGCACTCGTTCTGGTAAAATTAGCATTCGTTATGGAGATAGCACATTCATCACGCTGTAACAGACAGAAAAGCGCGAATCGGCTCTAACCAAACTTTTACTAACACGCGGTAACACGGAATCAGCAAAAGCAGCCCCAAGGGTGGCGCAATTGGATTTGAACTTCCCCTATATAGTGCCGTTGTACGTGGTTTACGTGACCGCGTTCTGACACGATCGTTTTTTTAACCGATGGTGTGTAGGCACGACTGACCATCAGTCAGCTTCATCGGTTAACTGATGGAAAAATCCATCAGACTGTTCTCATCGGATTGACCGATCGTGTGTACAGGGCATTAGTCCGTAGGGTTCAAAATTGAGTTGACCCACCCTTTTCAGCTATAACAGCTTCACCTCTTCTGGGAAGGCTGCCCACAAGGTTTAGCAAGTGTGTCTATGGGAATGTTTGACCATTCTTCCAGAAGTGCATTTGTCAGGTCAGGCACTGATGTTAGATGAAAAGGCCTGGCTTGCAGTCTCCTCTTTAATTCATTCCAAAGGTGTTCTGTCAGGTTGAGGTCAGGACTCTGTGCAGGTCAGTCAGGTTCCTGCACCCCAAACTCGCTTATCCATTTCTTTATGGACCTTGCTTTGTGCACTGGTCTGTCAGGGGATGCCCACGCAGGCATCCGAGTACTGAGTAACAGGTCAATGAGCTGCACTAACGGAAATAGGCACCAAAATAGTGAAAAATATATGTTTTATTAAAGTAAAAGCACACGTGAAAAACAAACAGAAAACCCCCAAGATAAGCAATAATGACACAGCAAACCAAGACCCACCAAGCAGGTAATGCAGGGATAAGACACAAGCAAGTCCAAGGTTAAGCCAGAGGTCAAGGATTGGAGAGAGCAGCAAAGTCCAAAAATACAAGCCGGGGTCAATAAGCGACAGAGTCCAGGGCAGGGAGGCGAAGCAGGGACAGGTTGGCAACAGCTAACAGATCAGGCAGGGAACAGGCTGACAAGCAAAATACTGAAGCACTGAACTGTAGTGAAGGGCGGGATCATATACCTGTAGCAGTTCACCTTAATTGAACCTTGATTAGAGAGGAGTCATCCCATGGGAGACACCCGCTGGTGGACACCAGAACTGCACCCCTGTTACTGGGAGAAACAGTGCCACCAGCAGGTGACCAAAGCTATGACACAGATCATGACATGGTCCAAATCATTGAGTGGAGAAGGGATTATGGTGTGTGGTTGGGCTTGGCCCCTTAGTTCCAGGGAACTCTTAAGGTGTAAGCATACTGTGACGGGAGTCACTTTTGGGCGCAGGGCGACCGAGAACATAATGAACACTGAGAATATGTCTTGAATTTCTTAAAATGGGACATGAAAATGTATCCACAATATCTCCCAGGATATATGTAAAGACTATTCTTGGTTTGTTTAATTCTGAACTAAACATGTTAGTTGAGAGAGCTGATCACATTGGCCTCTGTACAATGTAGAAGATGGGCCGACTCTCACAAGAGCTCCTGCTACTGTGAGAAGATGTCCTTTGTTTAAACTTATGATAATGTATCATCTACTGTGTGAAGCTCAGTGACAACAAGACTGACCTGTAGTGAAATCCTGATTCATCATAATAATGACCAGGCTGCTTAAAGGGATTAGTTAATTAGCTCATGTTAATTAGGTTTCTGGTCACAGGTGTATTTTCAGAGTGATATGAGCAGGAGATATGCACCTCCTCTTCTACTGTATATAAGACTTGTATTCTGATTCTAATAAAGAGTCTGATTCCTGCTTGACCCTCAATACAGAGCCTTGTCTCTTACTTGGGTGAGAATTATTCATATGGGTTTCTTGTTCAGCTGATTGGAGTGTTCGGCAGCTGCCTTTAATACTCAGGGTGTCTTTACACATACCAAGACATTTTGGACAATTTCAAGCTCGCAACTTTGTGGGAACAGTTTGGGGATGGCACCTTCCTGTTCCAATATGACTGCACACCAGAAGCAGGGGACAGGCTTTCTTAAATACCCAGGGTTTGCCCAGCCAGGGAGGAGTTGGAGTTGTTCAAAGCTTGGAGATGGAATGCAAGGTTTTCAGGGCCTTTGAGGGAGCCCCCCAGCCTGGGGGTGGGTGACCTTGGGCCTGGGCTCAGGTGTGGACAGGGCACTTCAAGAAATTGTGAAGCTGTTCTGGACAGGAGGCACAGGAGGAGCAAGAGAGGACAACAGGAGAGAGCATTGCTGGGTAAGTCCAAGGAGAGGAACAACTGGTCGGAGCCAGGAGGACTGGTGAGTGACATGCACAGTCAGGAGAACTGGGGAGGCACGCCTGAAAGAACTGGGATGGGTGCAAAGCCAGAAGAGTGGACTATGGTGTAATTGGCAGTGGAAAAGGGCAGATGCAGCCAGGGGGGCTGGCAGGGCCTGAAAATGGGTTACTGGGCTTAGTAACCAAAGTTAGGGCAGCTAGCACCAGGAACTTTCTATTGCTACACTAAAGGAGTCCATGGTCCCTGCCTGCAAAAGGTAATTGCTAAGGCCTGGCTGAGCCTGTGTCAGGCCTAACCACTTTGTGCTATCTGTGCCTATAGTTTAGAGAGGAAGCTATTTGCATGAGGAGAGAGAAATGAACATTAGAGGGGAAGCAATGTGCAGGAGGAAAAATGGAGTGTATATACCAGCGTGTATATCGTTTTCCCAGCAAGTCCAGTAAAATTCCATTGGGCATCCCATACTTCCTATACCCCATCCAAGTTCAAATCCCTCAATAAAACATAAAAACAAGCACATGGACTGTTTTCTGTCTTGGAGTGTCTGAGACGTGAAAGCTAGGCTGGGTGACAGTAGGGCCACATCACTTAGCAGCCCCTACGGGGGTACCGCTACATACAGACCTTAGATAAGCGCAACTTAGACAGAGCAGTATCTGCCTCTTCCTGCTGCTGCTGTGTACAAGTAAATATCAGAGCCAAGGAGGCAGCTTTAGTTCGCTTTGCTGTGAGGTGGTGTGACAGGCAGCTGGGAAGAGGGAGATGCTGGCTGCCATACAGAGATGCAATCTGCGAGTGGGACCACAGGCACCTCACAAGAAACGCAGGTGTCACTGGTGGCTACACTAGTTTGCTGTTGGGACAAAAAGTTCAGGGAAATATAGTTGACAGGTTATCCTTATATAGTGGGTGTACCCTTTAATGACTAATTACTAGCTGTTAAATGGGTCTGAGACCCTCTCACCTGGTCCTATAGCAACAGTTTCTGGATGCTGCAGCACTCTCTCTGCATGGTGCGGGGGCCTTTGTTGGTAAATTCAGCAGCAGTTTAGACAGGTGCAGCCGGCGGTGGAGGAAAATGAACACACCTCCTTAGATCCTCTGAGCAGCTCGCAATTTGGCTTAACAGCCTGTCCTTAGAACTCTGCTTTGGCCCTGTTGGATACGGTCAAGCCCAGCCTGATCAGATTTGGCACAGCTCTTCCGTCTACCTTTCCAGTTGTCATGTCACTCCCCAACTGCCCGGTTTCTTCCTAGGCTTTTTGTTTTAGCCTTCTTCATCCTCCCCTGTGGCTGGTCATTAGTGATGAACCGAACACCCTCCAGTTCGGTTCGCACCAGAACCTTCGGGCGGACCGACCGTTCGCGTGAACATTTAGAACCCCATTGACGTCAATGGGACTCGAACGTTCAAATTCAAAAGTGCTCATTTTAAAGCCTACTATGCAAGTTATTGTCGTAAAACGTCTTTGAGAACCCGGGTCTTGCCCAAGGGAACATGTATCAATGGAAAAAAAGTTTTAAAAACGATAGTTTTTTTCTGGAGCAGTGATTTTAATGATGCTTAAATGAAAAAAAAAAATGAAAAATTCCTTTAAATATCATACCTGCTGGGTGTCTATAGTATGCCTGTGAAGTGGCACGTGTTTAGAACTGTCCCTGCACAAAATGAGATTACTATAAGAAAAAAGTAATTTAAAACTTCTTGCGGCTTTAATGTAATGTCTGGTTCCTGCAATATGGATGAAAATCATTGAGAAAAATAGCACAGACACAGACAGTACACACACCACGTAGCTTTAGGTGCAAACTGCAGAGGACAAAGGCAGTAAGCATTAATTTAGCATGGTCTGTGTAAATGGGGCAAGGCAGGGATGTGTACTTTGCTACATACTTTGGGGTCTATTTTTAAGTCATTCTCTGCACAAATGTAAGAAGCATTCATCCAAGTTCAACAAAAGAGATACGTGTCTGTATCATCAGCTCAAGCTAGAAAATGCAGTATAGTTTTATCATAGAGGTATTTCCGGAAACTGTATCAAATTCTGCTCACTAGATGGAGCTCACAATACAGGCATTAATCTTTTAGAAAAAATACTGACATTTTGTTTAACTTTCTTGAAGGCTCATGCAACAAATGTTTGAAACTGGATTCACACTATTGCAAATTGGATGTGAGTTTCACACAGCTCTGCGTAGTGAATTGCACAGGAGTCCCGTGCGTCTTCTGGTCTGTTTCAGGTCCGAATTCAGCCAAATCGGACCTGAAATGGTGAACAGGGATGCACTGGACCCCTGCTGTGACCTGCTCCACACAGAGATGTGAACTTAACCTTAACCACTTCAATACAGGGCATTTTCACCCCCTTCCAGGCCAATTTTTTGTTTGCAGCGCTGTTGAACTTTGAATGACAATTGCGTGGTCATGCAACACTTTACCCTTACGAAAAAAAAAAAAATTCCCCACAGATAGAGCTTTCTTTTAGTGGTATTTGATCACCTCTGTGGTTTTTATTTTTTGCGCTATAAATAAAAGAAGAGTGACAAGTTTGAATAAAACACAATATTTTTTACTTTTTGCTATAATAAATATTCAAATTTTTTAAAAACAAAAACAAATTTTCCTCAGTTTAGGCCGATATGTATTCTACATATTTTTGGTAAAAAAAATGCAATAAGCGTATATTGATTGGTTTGCGCAAAGGTTATAGCGTCTACAAAATAGGGGATACATTTATGGCATTTGAATTATTTTTTTTTTTACTAGTAATGGCGGCACATATCGGACACTTTTGACACATTTTTGGGACCATTCACATTTATACAGCGATCAGTGATATAAAAATGCACTGATTACTGTGTAAATGTGACTGGCAGGGAAGGGGTTAACACTATAGGGCAATCAAGGGGTTAATTGTTGGTCCTAGGAAGTGATTCTAACTCTAGGGGGAGGGGACTCACAAGGGGAGGAGACCGATCGGTGTTCCTCTGTACTAAGAACACACCATCAGTCTCCTCTCAGACAGATCCACGGTCCTGCTGTGTTAACGGGCAATCACGGGTGCCAGCAGACATCACGGCCACTGGGCACGCTCACGGGTCCCGAGCGGCGAAGCGCACACGCGTATGCCCCCTAGATGGCCGGGAAGCCCAGGACATCATATGACGCCCACCCAGGATGGGAGATCCCACCTGCGGACATTATGTGACTATGGGTGGAAAGGGAAGTGGTTAAAGATAGACCCCCTTTGTGTTATAATGTGTCCCTCTTTCCCACTAGGCAAGCTGAAGGTGGAGAGATGACAAGAAACCTGCTTGGCTGTGTAGCGTAGCAAATTTCAAAACGGGCTGAATAGAACTACAAATACTTTGGCAGGTAAGAGAGCAAGCATACTCTCTATCTATTTATTTAAACTGTGCAAGTTACCTGTTTGCCTGGTGTTCAGCTTTAACCACTTGCTTACTGGGCACATATACCCCCTTCCTGCCCAAGCGAAATTTCAGCTTTCAGAACTGTCACAATTTGAATGACAATTGTGTGGTCGTGTGACGTGGCACCCAAACAAAATTGACGTCTTTTTTCCCCCCACAAATAGAGCTTTCTTTTGGTGGTATTTGATCATCTCTGCGGTTTTTATTTTTTGTGCTATAAACAAAAAAAGAGTGACAACTGCTGTTTTTACTTTTTGCTATAATAAATATCCCAATCTTTTTTTTATTTTTATATATATATTTTTTCTCAGTTTAGGCCGATATGTATTCTTCTACATATTTTTGGTAAAAAAAAAATCGCAATTAGCGTATAGTGATTGGTTTGCGCAAACGTTATAGCACCTACAAAATAGGGGATAGAATTATATATTTTTTTTTATTATTTTTTTTTTTTTACTAGTAATGCCGGCGATCTGTGATTTTTATCAGGACTGTGATATTACGGCGGACACATCGGACACTTTTGACACATTTTTGGGACCATTCACATTTATACAGCGAACAGTGCTATAAATATGCACCGATTACTGTATAAATGTGACTGGCAGGGAAGGGGTTAACACTAAGGGGCGATCAAGGGGTTAAATGTGTTCCCTGCTAGGTGATTCTTACTGTGGGGGGGAGGGGACTGACTGGGGGAGGTGACCAATGGTTGTCCCTATGTACAAGGGACACACCATTGGTCTCCTCTCCCTGACAGGACATGGATCTCTGTGTTTACACACAGAGATCCACATGCCTGGCTCTGTGACTGCAGATCGCGGGTGCCTGGCAGACATCGAGGCCGACAGGCACGTGCATCGGCACCAGAGTGACGTGGCGGGCACGGCGCGCGCACCCCCCAGCGGCGGGAGGCCAGAGGCCATATATTGACGGCCTCCCGGCATTGTAGAGCCACCTTGTGGCCATCAATTGTTGATGGCCGGATAGGAAGTGTTTAATGTATGAATAAAAGTGTATGCTAATTTGAACTAAATCATACATATTGTGTCACCAGCAGGGCTTTTTTTCAGGGGGAACTTGGGGGAACTCAGTTCCACCACCTCTGGTTCAGGCCCTTTGGTGCCTTCTCATCACAATCACTTGTAAACACAGAAGTCTGGTTTCTGTGTTTACAAGTGACAGCTCTGCACTCTGTGTGTAACCCCCTGTACTCTGTATGTAATGCAATCCTGGTATTTAATGCCCCTTAAGACCCTTCTACTGTTTGTGAAATCTGAACGGGGTCATGGTTGAGTTCCTGCACCTATTTTTTGAGAAAAAATCTCTGGTCACCAGTATGCAAAAATAAATAAAAAATCACATGTAAATAACAAATAAGTGTTTGATTTCTCCAAATACAATTGCCGCGGGATTTGGCCGCTAGCGGTTCGGTAGATTTTTTTCTCTCCTGCCAGCGCATCGCCTCAGTGTGAAAGCCCTTGGGCTTTCACATTGAGAAGGCTGGGCAGGAGTTTTTCAGGCGGTATTTAGGCGCTATTTTTAGCGCTGTACCGCCTGAAAAAATCCTCAGTGTGAAAGCGGTCTAAGGCATGCAGGGAATTGCGTAAACCAAAGATGAAGAAATGGCTGTACAGTTAAAAGCTCAGGGTGGAGAAGGTCATGCAGGACACAGAGAGGAAATCCAAATGCATTTCTCCACATGTTGCGGTGAGTAGAGTCTCTAAGCAGCTTGTGTCCTGCAACAGCAAAATATAATAATACAAGAGGCTTATGCTTCTTCTGGATAACACCTGCTTCGTGTTCACTGAAATTACACATTTACTTTATCATCTAACCAATAAAAAAAGTTCCAACAATGGATTTAATGCTCAAGCACATCGATTGTTGGTGTCATATATATATATATATATATATATATATATATATATATATATATATATATATATATATATATATATGTACATATTTAAATAGGTACTGGTGCCCACCAGGACAGAAAGGGCATTACAATCTTGCCAGCTGGGACTCAAAAGGCAAATGATAAAAAGCTCCTAGGTCCTAACCATTCTCTACTTTTTTTCAATGCTGGAAAAAAGGTTTTGTGAAGACTTCCACTTCACTAGTTGCATGAAGTAAATGTGGGTTTTCTGGGCCAGTACAACATTTGTTCCTTTACAAATAAAAATAAATAGAAGCCATTAACCGCGTGCCAACCCCCTCCTGCACATATAATTTGGCAGCATGGCTGCGCAAAGTAGTGTATATTTCCGTGCCGGTGGGACCCGTGGACTTGATGTCCGCCGGTGTCCCACGATGGTGTCATGGAGCGGCAGAACGGGGAGAGGCCAGTGTAAATAAGGCATCTCCCCGTTCTGCCTAGAGACAGGACACTGATCGTCTGCTCCCTATCATCAGGAGCAGCGAACAGTGTAATGTCACAGTAAGCCCCGCCCCCACACAGTTAGAATCACTCCCTAGGACACAGTTAACCCCTTCCTAACCCTCTAGTGGTTAACCCCTTCCCTGCTAGTCACATTTATACAATAATCAGTGCATTTTTATAGCACTGATCGCTGTATAAATGTCAATGGTCCCAAAATAGCATCAAAAGTGTCCGATGTGTATGCTATAATGTCGCAGTCACGATAAAAATCGCCGTCATTACTAGTAAAAAAAAATATTAATAAAAATGCCATAAAACTATCTCCTTTTGCGCAAACCAAAAATATGTAGAAGAATACGTATCGGCCTAAACTGAGGAAAAAAATTGTTTTTTTATATATTTTTGGGGGATATTTATTATAGCAAAATTTTAAAAATATTGCTATTTTTTCAAAGTTGTCGCTCTATTTTTGTTTATAGCACAAAAAATAAAAACAGCAGAGGTGATCAAATACCATCAAAAGAAAGCTCTATTTGTGGGGAAAAAAGGACGTGCAATTTGTCAGTTAAAGCGACGCAGTGCCGAATCGCAAACAGTGGCCCGGTCATTTGGCAGCCAAATCAACCGGGGCTGAAGTGGTTAATAAAAAGAAAAGTATTTTTTCAAATGGCTTCATAGCTTTCCATTTTCATATATATTTTTTGCTGAAAAATTATTATTGATATGTCCATTTTTGTGCAAAGGCTTTGCAAATATTTTAACAAACAAAAAGCATTGCAAACCATCATAACATTAGCAAGCATACAGTAGCACAAAATCTCAGTACTATACTAAAACATCATAAGGGAACGAGGAAAATAGAAAAAGAAAATATAATCAAAATGTGATAACAGGTTAGACATCATATATGGTAATATAATAAAGACATCTCAGATACTCATAGGCAAAGTTTGTATTCTATGATTAGGTGTCATAATAGAGAGAAAAAAATGCCTTTGTCTGTAATTTCATCGGAGTTTCGAAGAAACCATGAAATCTGTAGTAATTGAAATGTTTGGTGTCCTATCTTCTAATGAGATATCTTTTTGTTTCCAAAGATTATAATAATAATAATACATATTTTGTACTTACTGACACTCAGCAAAGATCGTGCTTTTGTGCTTCAATTGGGCTGGACACATACACTAAGCAATTACATCCTTCTTCCAAATTCTGTGGCAAGTTTAAAGTGGAACTACGGACCTAATAAACAAATGATGTATACATTGCAGCCTATTGATAGCATTATACATGTTTGTACCTCTGAGTCTAAACCATAGCTTTGGGGTTGATTTACTAAAACTAGAGAGTGCAAAATCTTGTGCAGCTCTGCTTGTCAAAGCTTAAAGGGGTTGTAAAGGTTTGTTTTTTTATTTTCTAAATAGGTTCCTTTAACCTCCCTGGTGGTATGATTATTTCAGAAAAAGGATGCTGAAAGCGGTACCATTATTTGCAAGGAAATTTGGCGTTTTATATTGTAGGCCTGTAATTCTTAGGAATAACTCACTTAAATCTGACCAAACAAGAGACTAGTAGGCATCCCGGGTATTACATTTTTTTAAAAACAAAATTATAATATAATAAATAATTATAAATAATTATAACAAATAATAATATAATTATAATAAAAATAATTCAATAATGTAATCAACTCAAAATCACTGAAATTTGCTCAGTTGCAGAATTGTCGCTGTCATTACTTTTATTTTTTTATGACGGATTTCCCCACAAATCGCTATCGCACAATTCTGCAAGTGATTATAATTTATTATCGCTGTTTTCTAGCTGCTCTAAAACCATTTTTGACATAAAGGGACACTTTTGGTTGCTATGGACAATCTACAGTTTTCAGGGAGAAAGAACAGTTTTTTATTATATAAAAGTACATGCAGAACACTGGGCAGACCACTAGGGACAAGGGGGGGGTGTGTATTTTTTACATACAGTACTGTAATCTATAAGATTACAGTATACTGTATGTAAGGTGTTTGTTTACCTTTTTGAATTTGGCGCCGTTCTCCGCCCCCGTGCGTCGTAACGTCGCAGGGAACGGAGATCGGTGGCACAGGAGGACACAGTGTGAATCGAGCAAGGTCCCGCTCGCTCACACAGCGCGGTGACATCGCTGGATCCAGGGACAAGGTAAGTAACTTTGTCTGCTGCTGCAGCGAGGCGAGCCCGAGTCTGACTCTGGGTTACCGCTTTTGGTATGAAAATCTCACCCCGAGTCAGACTCGGGAATACCGCTAGGAGGGTTAAGCTAGTGCATTGTTGGTTCACTTACCTTTTCCTTCGATTTCCCTTCTAAATGTTTTTTTCCCTTTGTTTTCTTTGTCTGAATTTCTCACTTCCTGTTCCTCCTCAATAAGCTGTTCAGTAAGCTGTTCTAAATGACTTTCCACTGCTCGGATGATGGTGGAAAGCTTACAGAGGAGAAACAGGAAGTGAGAAATTCAAAAAAACATTTCAAAGGAAAGGGTAAGTGAACCATCAATGCACTAGCTTAAAGGAACCAATTTAGAAGATAAAAGACAAAACCTTTACAACCCCTTTAATTGAACAAGCTGTTAGAAGCTGGTTGGCCACCATGAACAGTTGCAGCAGGTTTTGCACTCTCCAGTTTTAGTAAATCAACCCAATTGTTTCCACTTTCTGTAAACGAGCAAACTGTCCAGTAAAAGTGTCAGTTACAGCTGTTGGCTCCCATACTCCATGTGTATTGTGGCAGAGGCCCTTGGTCCAGAGCTCCACTATACTTATTTGCCTCCTTGGACTTTGCAATCACCTCTACCCCAGCCAAAACTGCACATTTTCTCAACATGTTTACTATTTCACATTACTGAGTCTGAAGCCTCGTACACACGACCGAGGAACTCGACGGGCGAAAACACATCGTTTTGCTCGTCGAGTTCCTTGTTAGGCTGTCGAGGAACTCGATGTGCCAATTTTCTCCATTCCTGTCGAGGAAAAAGAGAACATGCTCTCTTTTTGGCTCGCCGAGATCCTCGACAGTTTCCTCGTCGAAAAATGTACACACGACCGGTTTCCTCGGCAAAAAAAAACAAAGCGTTTCTTGCTGGTTTTTGCCGAGAAACTCGGTCGTGTGTACGAGGCCTGAGAGTTTGTATTGGCTTGTTTATCAATTGTGATATTGGCCCCTTTTTGCGATTCGGCACGGCATCGCTTTAACTGACAATTGCGCGGTCGTGCGACGTGTCTCCCAAACAAAATTGGCATCCTTTTTTCCCCACAAATAGAGCTTTCCTTTGGTGGTATTTGATCACCTCTGCAGTTTTAATTTTTTGCGCTATAAACAAAAATAGAGCGACAATTTTGAAAAAAATTCAATATTTTTTACTTTTTGCTATAATAAATATCCCCAAAAAATATATAACAATTATTTTTTTTCCCTCAGTTTAGGCCGATACGTATTCTTCTACATATTTTTGGTAAAAAAAAAATCGCAATAAGCAATTATTGATTGATTTGCGCAAAAGTTATAGTGTTTACAACATAGGGGATAGTTTTATGACATTTTTATTAATATTTTTTTTTTACTAGTAACGGCGGTGATCAGCGATTTTTATCGTGACTGCGACATTATGGCGGACACATCGGACACTTTTGACACATTTTTGGGACCATTGTCATTTTCACAGCGAAAAGATGTTATAAAATGCACTGATTACTGTGAAAATGTCAATGGCAGTGAAGGGGTTAACCACTAGGGGACGCTAAAGGGTTGAGTGTGCCCTAAGGGAGTGATTCTTACTGTAGGGGGGTGTGGCTGAATGTGCGAGGTCACTGATCGTCGTTCTCTATGACAGGGAACAGACCATCAGTGACAAGCCACAGAGAAGAACGGGGAAGATTTGTTTACACTCACCTCTCCCCGTCCTTCAGCTCCTGTGACCCGATTGCGGGACACCGGCGGCGATAGGGTCCACGGGTCTTACGGGCGCGGTCACAGAGCTTCAGACCGGGTCACGAGCGCGCCGCAGGTAGCGCGCGTGACCCACGGCTGGGCACTTAAAGGGCAACGTACAGTACCTGTATGTGCTTGTGCCTAGCCGTGCCATTCTGCCGACGTATATGGGTGTTAGGCGGTCCTCAAGTGGTTAACAATTTCAGAGGTTACTGTTTACTCTAGAAATTCTATTATGATAAAGAGCTTATTCACACTTGTTATTGAAGAGGCAGTAAAAACAAGTGGCTGTGCCACGTTTTTACCACCCCCTTAAGTTGCAAGGGCAGATGGATTGGGGTGCATGATGCTTTGTTTCACAGCCACAGTGTAAATGATTCCTACTGTCAAGTGGGATTGTTTTTAAAGTGGAAGTCCGGCTTAAAAAAAAATAAAAGTCAGCAGCTACAAACACTGAAGCTGCTGACTTTTAATAAGGACACTTACCTGTCCAGGGTGCCCGCGATGTCGGCAGCCGAAGCCGAGCAATCGCTCGTGTCTCGGGTGCCCCGCTGCCATCCTCAGTGAGGGAATCAGGAAGTGAAGCGTTGCGGCTTCACTGTCCGATTCCCTACTGCGAATGCACGAGCCGTGCAGCGCTATGTGAATGGGCGGATGTCTCTTGGGACACACACAAGGTCCCAGAAGATAGCGCTCCCCATTTCCCAGGAAGCAGTGCGACGAGGAGAAGAAAGAAGACCCACCACGGACAAGAAAGAGGCAGATTAAGAGATCTGCCTAGTAACAGCCACTTCTGGCAAGTATCGAGGGAGCACTGAAAATGGATGGGCAGTTGAAGCCTGATGGTGACATTACCACTCAAATGACTTGTGGCACCCTATAGAGCTACTGTTAAATCTAGTTGTTGGCCTACGTGTAACCAGTGAGAGCACTAATTGATTAGTTAGGACTGCTCTGGGCTCTATAGGTATGGGCTCAAATACATCCCCCTGTCTCCCAGACATAGTGGTTTAAAGAATGATGACCCAACGCTGCATGTTAATATCTTTTTAACCAATCCCTTGTCAATATGACAGGTGACCAGAAGGGGGCAGAGGGGGTATAAACAGGAGTGGAGTCCAGAGCAAAGCTCTCTTATTCCTGTGGGAGTAAGACCAAGCCTGAGGGCTGTGGCATCCCTGGGAGATTTGCCTGGAACTTCAAACACTTTTATGGGGTCCCAGCTACAGTTTGGCTAGGGGACCTCTATTCTATCTTCCTAGAGAATTTTCAGAAAGCCTTTTAAGATCCAGGACACAGACTGCTGAAGTACTGAAGTTAAAGGGTTTGTAAAGGAATTTTTTTTTTATCTTAATAGCTTCCTTTACCTTAATGCAGTGCTGTTTTCATGTCCTCATTGTTCGTTTTTGCTCTCAAGTTTCTGTAATTCTTCTCTGATCTCCACACTTCCTGATTGTCTGTTTCCTGATCACCACAGTACTGGGAGCTTTCTCTCAAGGAGGTGTGATTACTGTGTGTCTAAAACCCCTCAGCACCAATCAGTTTCGTTTTCCAAACCATCACTGCCCTGTATTGGCTCTGTGGCTCTGTACATCACAGAAGCAAGAAACAACATGCAAAAACGAAAGTAGAAACTGCAGGTACATTATATGATTGATTTTTATCTATTTTTAATCGTTTTTAAAGGGAATCAGTTAACTATTATGTCTCTATACCCTGTAAACAGTCATTTCAGCAAAAAAAAATGTTTTCCTTTACAACTCCTTTAACTGACCCTGCACATGGCTGCCTTAGATCAGGAAACAGTGAGTACCAGCCCTCTGGATCAAAATCCTTTTGTCCCGGGAGATCACTAGTTACTAACTCTACATTCAGGATTGTGTCCCTATTGAGGCATTCCTGTTTGTTACTGTTCAGTTTTACACTTCAAAGGAAGTGCGCTCACCCGGAAGTCTTAGTGCAAAACATATGTCAAGTTATGGTTACTGGAGTATCCCTAGGCTCCCCCTCACCCTATCCAAGTTCTACCCAAAATAAAAACCTAAAAAAAAAGACATACACAGCCTATTCTCTAACTAGTGTGATTGGGAAATGTTGTGTGCCTGGCTTCAGTATGTATATCAAGGAATAGAACCTGAGATCAAACCACCAGACCAATCCGGAATGTGTGCTACAGACACAAGGGAGATCAGGTGACTGGACTGGTACAAGCTGAAAATAGTTAAATATACATCTTTCTCAGTTAGTTATTTTAGACAGCTGCCTCTCTGTGATTGGCTACAGCACTAGTGGATTCCAGAAGCCAGCCACACATAGAGGAGAAGACCCAGTGCTGGAGCATGGAACAAGTACTGACATTGCCTGTGTTATTCCTGCAGCTGATTGTTTCCCTTATTACAGACCTACTACATTTTTCTGTGCCCTGTGTCACTTTGTGGAGGCTGCCCTCTTGGCAGAGGTAGTGCTTTTGCTTATTCATGTCAGAACCTCATCTAGGAGACCAGTGACCAGCACAACAATTCATCTCACTCCAAATCTCATGAGATTAGCAATCAGAGGCCGCAGTGCCTAAGATCTCACACTGCAGAAATATGGCTATGAGGCTTCAACTGGAGTGCCTAGACACCCTCAGATATCAGTAACCACACTGTTATTTTTCAGGCAGAATTTTAAATAAAAAGTAGTAGACGTGCAATTCATTTAGTTTCAAATTCGTTTTTTAACAAATTTTGACAAATTAGTTAATTCCGAAATTTCCGAATTTCCGAATTTCGTAAGTTCGTAATTTTCATAATTTCATAATTTCGGAAATTCGTAATTTCGGAAAATTGGAAATTTTGGAAATTGGAGATTCGAAATTGCAAAATTCTAAAATCTAAAATTCTAAAATGGGAAATTTTGAAAATTTGATTTTCAAATCTCCAAATTTTCGAATTTCCGAAATTAGAAAATTCAAAAATTCGGAAATTCGAAAGTTTGGAAATTAGAAAATTCGGAAATTTGAAAATCCAATTTTCGAAATTTCCCATTTTCAAAATTTTAGATTTTCGAATTTTAGATTTTTGAATTTTGCAATTTAGAATCTCGAATTTTCGAAATTTCCAATTCTCAAATCTCCAAATTTCACGAATTTCCAAATTTAAAAAAAAAAAGCAGAAAAACAAATAAAACTAAAACAACAAATTTTTCGGGAGTGCACATAACTAAAAGGTAGATTTTTCACGGGAATGCTTATGCACAGTAGACATTTAAAACTCTTCCCTATAACATAGCAAATCTTCACTTCATGAGTTCAAGACTGTTTTGAGAGAAGTAGCTATGCTTCCATAAATCATAAACAGACAATGTAAATACCATTCATATCAATGTGTCTATTAAAGGATAGGTTCACCTTTAGTAGCATGATGTTACACACATATTTGAGGTGTAACATGTAACATGTTACAAAATCACCTGCCACCACCCATGACCGATCTCCCATTGTGACAGTGGGCGGGGACTTCTCCCCACACCTGCTGTCACAATTTAAAGACGATGTGGCTGTGCTGTCCACCCACATGGCCGCATCCTTTATTTACACTGTTCTGAAAATGAATGAATGAACTAAAGCTTTAAAGCTTTTCTGCGAAAGGGAATTTAATAAGACTTATGGCCATTCAGTAAAATTAGAAGAAAAGCTGTTTAACCTTAAACTACGTAGAGGGTTCTTTACTGTAAGAGCGGTTAGGATGTGGAATTCTCTTCCACAGGTTTCAGTGGGGAGCATTGATAGTTTCAAAAAAATATTAGATAAATATTAGATAAGCAACTGAACAACCACAGCATACAGGGATATGCAAGGTAATACTGACATATAATCACACACATAGGATGGACTTGATGGACTTGTGTCTTTTTTTAACCTCACCTACTATGTAACTATGTAACTAAAACTACCGTCAGCCATTATGGCTAACAGCTTGTAGTTCTCAATGTACTACAGTGCCTTGAAAAAGTATTCATACTCCTTCCACATTTTGTCATGTTACAACCAAAAAGGTAAATGTATTTTATTTGGATTATTTGTGATAGACCAACACAAAGTGGCACATAATGTGAAGTGGAAGGAAAATGATAAATGGTTTTCAACATTTTTTACAAATACATATTTTAAAAGTGTGGCATGTATTTGTATTTAACCCCCTTTACTCTGATACCCCTAACTAAAATCTAGTGGAACCAATTGTGTTCAAAAGTCCCCTAATTAGTAAATAGAGTCCACCTGTGTGTTATTTAATCTCAGTATAAATACAGCTGTTCTGTGAGCCCTCAGGGGTTTGTTAGAGAACCTTAGTGAAGAAACAGCATCATGAATGCCAAGGAACACACAGACAGGGACTAAGTTGTAGAGAAGTTTAACCTCCCTGGCGGTATGATTCTTTCAGAAAAAAGGTGCTGAAAGCGGTACCATTATTTGCAAGGAAATTTGGTGTTTTATACAGTAGGCCTGTAATTTTTAGGAATAACTCACTTAAATCTGACCAAACAAGAGACTAGTAGGCATCCCGGGTATGACATTTTTTTAAAAACAAAATGATAAATTATAATATAATAATTATAAATAATTATAACAAATAATAATATAATTATAATAAAAATTATTCAATAATGTAATCAACTCAAAATCACTGAAATTTGCTCAGTTGCAGAATTGTCGCTGTCATTACTTTTATTTTTTTATGATGAATTTCCCCACAAATCGCTATCGCACAATTCTGCAAGTGATTATAATTTATTATCGCTGTTTTCTAGCTGATCTAAAACCACTTTTGACATAAAGGGACACTTTTGGTTGCTATGGACAATCTACAGTTTGCAGGCAGAAAGAACAGTTTTTATTATATAAAAGAACATGTAGGGCACTGGGCAGACCACTAGGGACAAGAGGGGTGTGTATTTTTTACATACAGTACTGTAATCTATAAGATTACAGTATACTAGATGTAATGTGTTTGTTTATGTTTTTGAATTTGGCGCCGTTCTCCGCTCCCGTGCGTCGAAACGTCGAAGGAAACGGAGATCGGCGGCACAGGAGGACACTGTGTGAATCGAGCGAGGTCAAGTTCATCTACCCCAAACTGCCTCATCCATGTCTTTATGGACCTTGCTTTGTGCACTGGTGCGCAGTCATGTTGGAACAGGAAGGGGCTGTCCCCAAACTGTTCCCACAAAGTTGGGAGCATGAAATTATCCAAAATGTCTTGGTATGCTGATGCCTTAAGAGATCCCTTCATTGGAAATAAGGGGCCAAGCCCAATCCCTTAAAAAAAAAACACCCCACACCATAATCCCCCCATTATCCAATGACTTGGACCAGTTGACATAGCAAGGTCCATAAAGACATAGATGAGCGAGTTTGGAGGAACTTGACTGGCCTGCACAGAGTCCTGACCTCAACCTGATAGAACACCTTTCAAATGAATTAGAGAGGAGACTGCAAGCCAGGCCTTCTCATCCAACATCAGTGCCTGATCTCACAAATGCACTTCTCTAAGAATGGTAAAAACATTCTCATAGACACTCTTTAACCTTGTGGACAGCCTTCCCAGAGTTGAAGCTGTTATAGCTGCAGGGGGGAAGTCAATTTTGAACCCTATGGACTAAGAATGGGATTCCATTAAAGTTCATGTGCATGTAAAGGCAGGTGTCCCAAAACTTTTGACAATATAATGTATTGGCTGGATTCAGGTAGGGCGGCTCACTTTTAAGGCGGCGTAGCGTATCGCATATACGCTACGCCGCTGTAAGTCAGAGAGGCAAGTGCTGTATTCACAAAGCACTTGCCTCCTAAGTTACGGCGGAGTAGCATAAATGGTCCGGCGTAAGCGCGCCTAATTCAAATGCGGATGAGGGGGCGTGTTTTATGTAAATTACTCGTGACCCGACGTGATTGACGTTTTTTCCGAACGGCGCATGCGCCATCCGTGGACATATTCCAGTGTGCATTGCTCCAAAGTACGCGGTTCCGACGTGAACGTAAATTACGTCCAGCCCGATTCGCTTACGACTTACGCAAACAACGTAAAAAGATAGGCCTGTTCCGACGTCCATACCTTGCATGGGCTGCGCCACCTAGGGACCAGCTTTATCTTTACGCCGGCGTATCTCTAACTTAAACGGCGTAACTAATTGCGATGGGCGCACGTACGTTTCTGAATCGGCGTAACTAGTCATTTGCATATTCTACGCCGAGCTCAACGGAAGCGCCACCTAGCGGCCAGCGTAAATATGCACCCTAAGATACGACGGCGTAGAAGACTTACGCTGCTCGTATCTTAGCCTAATTTAAGCGTATCTGGTTTCCAGAATACGCTTAAATTGGCGACGGCGTAGATTCAGAGTTACGACGGCGTATCTACTGATACGCCGGCGTAACTATTTGTGAATCTACCTATATGTGTACAACAGTCTAGGGATGTCACAATCTAGTTCCTGATATATTTGTAAGAACAAGATGAAAATTCAGCTATGGGTGACCTCTCCAGAAAAGCATCCTATGTACACTGTTGATGCGCCTGCCTAAGGCTATAAGCTTGGTTTCCCTTTAAAAATGTAAGATGCATAAAAATCACCATTAAATCAGACAAAGACTATTAGAATGTGTTTATGCCATTTCTAGGCAATTTATCAACACTGGACCCATGAGAGAGTAAATTGAAGGGGGTGTGTAAAAGCGCACTGGTACCGCGAATTAGAAAAAATAAGCCGTATTTGCTACAATTTTACTGCATTATTGCTTTTATTTCAAAATGCGTGTGTAATGTGTGTTCGCATGCTTTTAACTAATCCAAATGATGAAAATGTCAAAATAATTTATTTTTATCAAGCGAAAAAGGAAAATTCAGAAGAAAAGTCTTAAGCAAAAATGTAAACACATCGCTCTTCCATAACAACTACAATACAAGTACTGTACAAGTACATGTAACTATTGCACTAATACTACACACAATTTTGATAATAGAAGTGTGAATAAGGTCACAGACATTAAGATTTCAATAGAAACATTGCTGACTAACCAGAAATGTTTGAATAAAAAAAGAAATAAAATCTCAGCCACAAGGTGTCACTACAGACCATGTTCATTCACTTACAACATATAGCATCCTTTTTTATTATGGTGTATAAATGTAAAATCTACAGGTAACAGTATATGAGATATAAAGTTTTGGGAGCATAATTGGAAATAGAAAACTATATCTTAAATGCTGTGATTTTTGAAGCATTAAAGTGTGCAATCGACAGCTATATCAAAAGGAAATCTGATCTGGCAGAATTATTGGTGGATTCCTTTAGTAAATAAATCCCTTATGCCCAGTACACACGATCGGAAATTCCGACAGCAAAAGTCCGATGTGAGCTTTTCAGTGTGTATTCTCCATCGGACTTTTGCTGTCGGAATATCCGATCGTCTATAGCAATTCCGACTGGCAAAAATGCGACGCATGCTCGTAAACAATTTGACGCATGTTTGGAAGCATTGAACTTCATTTTCTCGGCTCGTCGTAGTGTTGTACGTCACCACGTTCTTGATGGTCGAAAGTTCAGAGAACTTTTGTGTGACCGTGTGTATGCAAGCTGATCGCGTGTACGTGGCATAGGGGTGAAAAAATTATAAGGGGTCAGTTTACCCAAAACAGTTTTTAGTAGATTATGGAAAACCACCTGACGATTTCTTAAAGGGGAACTTTTTCATCTCTCCATCTATTAAATCTTCTGCCCTTGTTCTTTTAACTTTAGATAGTAAAACATTTTTTTCTGCCAGTAAATATCTTATACAGCCCACTTCCTCTTTATTGTCTGGTCATTATCCTAGGCTTATGACATCACGCACAGCTCTCCAGTGGCGGTGCATCTATAAAGGGGCGCAGGAGCGCCGCTCCCTCTTTCCTGCACCGCTCTACCATCATAGATTCATGTGTTGCATTAATCTATCTATGGTCGCTGCTAACACCCCCTTTTTGGGCGCATGGCAAGTGTGTTTTTTGGAAGCACCTGATTAGAGCCATAGACTCCAATAGTCGCCCAAAAAATGTGAACAGCAGGTGCCATGCTGGGCATTCGCTGTTCACTCAGCTCTGTGTTAGTAAAGAGAAGGAACTGCCTCTCAGCCAATCAGGTTGCCGGGTCTGTTGCCGGTCACCTTATTGGCTGAAACGTTAGGCACTGTGATTGGATGCCTGAGAGAGAAAGACATGGAGGACGTGCAGGAGCCTGCCACTGACCCACAGCGGGACAGGTAAGTACCAGGCAGCATCTGATGGGGCACAGTAGCAGTAATTGATGGGCAAACTGGCAGCATCTGATGGAGTACAGTAGCAGTAATTGATGGGCAAACTGCCAGCATCTGATGGGGCACAGTAGCGGCAATTGATGGGCACACTGGCGGCATTTGATGGGGCACACTGGCAGCAATTGATGGGTACAGTGGCTGTGTTTGATGGCACAGTGGCAGTAATTTATGGGAACAGTGGCTGCATTTGATGGCACAGTGGCAGCAATTTATGGGAACAGTGGCTGCATTTGATGGCACAGTGGCAGCAATTTATGGGTACAGTGGCTGCCTTTGATGGCACAGTAGCTGCATGTGATGGGCACAGTGGCTGCAATTGATGTTTTTTTTTTTCAGTTTGCGCCCCCTCAAAAAAAATGTGAGCACCAGATGCCACTGCAGCTCTCTCTCTCACTCTGGTGAGCATAAGCCATGAAGGGAGGGGGTGAGTCATAAGAGGGCCAATAAAAGCTGCAGAGCTGGAGGTGTGCCTCTGTGTGTCTGTGTAAATTCAGGAAGTGAACAGGCAGCAGCTTCAGCTGTGCACAGTTATGTTGACATATGTCGACCCTTCAATGCAGTCCGTTTGGCAATAGTACTTAAAAGACCCACACCAAAGAACAAGGCGGACCTTTCCTTGCTCCTCATCAGCTGGGTTCTCCAACCCCACAATACCTTCAGTGCTCTCAGAGACCTGCACTGAGAGGAATGAAGGTGTAGAATTAGGTGTCCCAAGCACTTGTGGGCAATCTGCTAGCGGCACACCTAAATCTGATTGTAGCAGGCAAATTTCCCTACCCCAGTTGCTAATCAGTTGAAAGAAATTCGGTCTCAGCCATCCACATGCTCAGCGGCTGAATGCTAGTTTGCTTAAATTGCTACAGTAGCACTCCAACTGCTGCCTTTTCAGCTGGTAGACTCTGCCCCCTTTTGAGAATTTGTGGAATGTGCGGTACCTCAGTGGCAGGTTCCCAAACGCCATTTTTTTTCTCGGAAGGCCAATCCGGCTCTCTACTGGCATGTGGAAGGCAATGTCTTGGCCTCGGACAGGGCGGTCAGCGGCAAGGTGCATATTACCGTTTACTCATGGTCCAGCAGGCATGGACAGGGACATTACTTTTATTTCACGACGCACTGGGTAACTCTGCTGGCAGCTGGGAAGGATGCAAGGCAGGGTGCAGTATTGTTGGAGCTTGTTCCGCCACCACGCCTCCAACATGCTGGTAGTGGTGATTCTGCCACACCTATCTCCTCCATCCCCTCCATCCCCTCCTCTTCTTCCTCTATGGCCTCTTCCTGTGCAGATTTGTCCTCAGAACCAGTGGTGCTCCATAGGCATTCTAGGGGCTATGCAAGCACTCAGGCAAAAAGATGCCATGCAGTGCTCGAGTTGGTCTGCTTAGGGGACAAGAGCCACACAGGGGCAGAGATTCTGTCAGCTCTGCATGGGGCAGGATCAGAGGTGGTTGACACCATGCCAGCTTCAGCCAGGAATGGTGTTTTGCGACAATGGCACCAACCTCCTTTCCACCCTCCGACGGGACACTTGACCCATGTTCCCTGTTTGGCTCACGTCTTTAATTTGGTGGTGCAGTGGCTTACAGAATCTCCTGAGGCAGGCCAGGAAAGTCTGTGGGTATTTTCACCGGTCATATAATGCCAGTGCTCGGCTGGCTGACCTTCAAAAGGAATGCAACCTGCCCAAGAACCGCCTCATTTGTCACATGCCCACCAGGTGGAACTCAATATTGTCAATGTTGCAGCAGCTGCACATGCAGCGGAGGGCTATCAATGAGTACCTGTGTGAGTATGGCACCAAGACAGGGTCAGGGGGGAAGAGGAGGACTTCCTTACCTCTCAAGGCCCCCTTTATCCAGACAGTATTCCTGCGGGCCCGCCGATCACACAGGAAGAGGAGGAGGAGGATTGTGTCAGCATGGAGGCGGAGCCTAGCACTCAGCAGCAGTCTTCAAGGATCATTTTCAGTCCCCAGAAACCCATGGACTTTTACATGGCTGGGAGGAGGTGGATGCGGATCATGTTGTTCTTAGTGACCCAGAGGACTCCGGACCGAATGCCTCAGCAAACCTACACTGCATGGCCTCCCTGATCCTGCAAAGCCTGCGAAAGTATCCTCGGATTCGTGGTATCAAGGAGAGGGATCATTACTGGCTGGCAACCCTCCTTGATCCACATTACAAGGGTAAGGTTGAGGAACTTATCCAGCATTCGCAAAGGGAGCAGAGGATGAAACATCTCCAGGAGGCCTTACAAAAAGGTTTGTGCAATGCGTTTTCAGAGCCTGGGAGGTTACAATTTCCTGGTCCTCCTTGACAACGTGTTGCTGAGGCTTCAGTCACAGAAGGAACGGTGGAGAAGGTGAAGGTGAAGACAATTTTTTAGTCCGCAGCCCTAAAGTCTGATCGGTTCCAGCAACCATCGCCAGCGTCTGATTTACATGGTGCAGGAATACCTAGGGGCAAGATCAGACTTGGAGACCTTGCCAACCGAAAATTCACTGGGTTACTTGGTCTTGAGGATGGATCACTGGCCAGAGCTTGCACAGTATGCAATTAAGCTACTGGCCTGTCCTGCATCCAGCGTTTTCTCTGAACACACATTCAGTGCTGCTGGAGGCTTTGTAATCGATCACAGAGTGTGCCTGTCCACAGACTCAGTTGATCGGCTTCCCATTCATAAAAATGATGACCAGCTACCAAGCACCTGATGTGGAAGTAACCAAATAATTTTACTATGAATGTGAGATCCCTTGAAGACTGCCTATGCTGATGCTAAGTGACTATCCTGTTATGCCAAGTGACTATCCTATTCCTCCTCAATGTTCATGTTGAGAGCTTCTAAGAACATTTTTATTTCTGGGCACCAACACCAGTGGCTAAGGCCTGTTTTGACCTGAAACAGTGGGCAAATTCTTCTACTACTCTGTTGGAAACTGCCTTGACTTCATATTCTCCTACCTATGCACTCCACACAACCTCTCCAACACTCCTTTTCCTCTCTCTGATCACTACCTTATTTCACTCTCTCCTTGTCTTCCTCCTCCTTTCCTTCCAGCTACCAAACAATTACCTGTAGAAACCTTTGCCAATCTTAACCCTTCTCTTCTTTTTTCTGCTACAGATTGTCTCTGTGCCAAAATCTAATCCTTGTCCTGCCCCAACCTGGCCACTTCTATCTACAACAGTTCACTGTCATGCACCCTGGATACCTTGGCCCCCCTCATTATACACAGAATCAGGCCCCGACCGCTACAACCCTGTCAGACAGACAATACCAGAAGACTCAAAAAACAGAGACGTACTATTGCGCGTCTGTGAAGTAAGACAAAGACACAGTAAGATTTCAGCCAATATAAATCTGCCCTCCAAAAATAAAATTTCTGTCTCCACGCGGCCAAACAGACTTACTTTATCTCTTTCATTAGCACCCTCTCACGCAGTCACCGTCAACTCTTTTCCACCTTTAATGCTCTAATTTGTCCACCATTACCTCCACCCACTAATTTACTCAATGCCCAGGAGATTGCTAATCACTTAAAAAATAAGATTGAGGCAATTTGTCTGGAGATCTCCTCCACTCTACAGATATCTTCCTCACTTTACACTCTGTGTTCTCCTGTACAATCAGTACTCTTGTTTAACCCAACTACCACAGAGAAAGTAAAAAAAAAAAATTCTAACGTCCACCTAATTTCCTGTCATAGGTTACAATTCCAGATGGTCGTAGTCCGCTGTAATGACGTATAACACTGTGCGCCATGTGATGAAGTGTGACACCGTGTGCCGCATCACATGATAAAGTGGTGGCGTATCATCTGGGGCTGGTTGTGAGCCATGTAACTCATCAGTGGTTAACCCTTTATATACAGGTGATACTCGAAAAGTTTGAATATCGTGCAAAAGTTTATTCATTTCACTAATGCAACTTAAAAGGTGAAACTAATATATGAGATGGACTCATTACATGCATAGCAAGATAGTTCAAGTCGGGATTTGTCATAATTGTGATGATTATGGCTTACAGCTCATGAAAACCCCAAATCCACAATCTCAGAAAATTTGAATATTACATGCAATCAATAAAACAAGGATTGTACATGGAACAATATCGGACCTCTGAAAAGTTTAAGCATGCATATGTACTCAGTACTTGGTTTGGGCCCCTTTTACAGCAATTACTGCCTCAATGCGGCGTGGAATGGAAGCCATCAGCCTGTGGCACTGCTGAGGTGTTATGGAAGACCAGGATGCTTCAATAGCGGCCCTCAGCTCTTCTGCATTGTTCAGTCTCATGTCTTTCATCTTTCTCTTGGCAATGCCCCATAGATTAACTATGGGGTTCAGATCAGGCGAGTTTGCTGGCCAATCAAGCACAGTAATCCCATAGTCATTGAACCAGGTTTTGGTGCTTTTGGCAGTGTGGGCAGGTGCCAAGTCCTGCTGGAAAATTAAGTCAGCATCCCCATAGAGCTCGTCTGCGGAAGGAAGCATGAAGTGCTCCAAAATCTCCTGGTAAACGGCTGTGTTGACCCTGGCCTTAATGAAGCACAGTGGGCTAACACCAGCAGATGACATGGCTCCCCAAATCAACACAGACTGTGGAAACTTCACACTGGACTTTAAGCATCTTGCAGTGTGTGCCTCTCCATTCTTCCTTCATACTCTGGGTCCTTGGTTTCCAAATAAGATGCAACATTTGCTCTCATCAGAAAAGAGGACTTTGGACCACTGAGTAACAGATCAGGTGTGTTTTTCTTTAGCCCAGGTAAGACACTTCTGACATTGTATGTTGTTCAGGAGTGGCTTGACAAGAGGAATACAACATTTGAAGCCCATGTCCAGGATCCGTCTGTGTGTGGTGGCTCTTGATGCACTGACTCCAGCCTTAGTCCACTCCTTGTGAAAGTCCCCAACACTTTTCCTGACCCTTCTGCTTGTGCACCCTTTTCTTCCACACTTTTCCCGTCCACATAACTTTCTATTAATGTGTAGGGGCAACAACTGAGCAAAAGCAATTCATGGTCCATTAAGACACCAAACGAAATAATGGCCAGTACTATAAATAAAGAAGAGGCAATAAATATTTACCGTATTTATAAGCGTATAAAGCGCGCCGGCGTATAACACGCACCCCAATTTCAGAGGGAAGTTTCAAGAAAAAAACAACTTTGAAGCAAATTCCTCAATGCAGCACAAATACACTCAGCTTGTATGGCAATGGGATGGTACCTGGGAGCAGTGAGCTGCAGTAGATGGAACCTCGTGGGACCTCTATCTTGTGTCTGCGATAGAAACGAGGGGATGACTCAGCCACATGGATGCGGGGAAGCAAGCCCAATTGTGCTGGTGGGTGTCACGTCAGTCCGCCGTTGAAACATGGTAAACAAAGCCTGTATCGAGACTGGGCTGGGACTGGGCAGGCGACTCAATGTGCAGGACGAGCGGAGGTTACACGTTACACACACAGTCCCACCTCCGCCATCGGCATTGGGCCAGCTACTGTGATAGGCAGAACACTGGTCCAATGGCGGAGGCGGAAGCGGGACTGTGTGTGACGTTAGAGCCGAGTAAACAGGAGAGACAGGTCGTGGATTCCGGCGGCACTCGGCGGCACTCGGCAGCACTCATCCCCCTCCTTCCCCTCCGAGACCAAGGTACACTATCGGCGTATAGCGCACACCCGTGATTTTCCCCCTATTTTCAAGGGAGAAAACGCCGATAAATACAGTATATAACTGTGAAAGTAAGATTGCATTGAAGGGCCACACAAACTTTTACAAAATATTTAAAAATTGTATTATCCAAAAGTATTCTATAAACCGAATAAATAAGATCTATATAAGCGAACATGGTAAATAAGATCAATTAAAATTCCTATCTATACGAGAAAGAAAGAAAAGAAAAAAAATGTAGGTAAATAGGATCCTGTCAGATAGAAAGCAACTATCTTTGGGGAACGTTGCTAAACTAGTAGATAATTTTCATCTAACTTGACAATGTATTAACTGAATTCATAAAAATAATAATAAAAGTAATGATGAACGCAATGAAATATGATGTTCAATTGGACTAGTCTTTAGCTACTTGGACTCTCCAGAGATCAGCCCTATATATACCTTGTTATGGGGAATCAAAAAATGTAAATTAGAAAAATGATCACTATACTAGCACAGCAAAAATGAACAGTGAAGTTATGCTTGATTAATAAAAGCTTTGATGTCCCAATCTATATTAAAGTGGATGTAAACCCAAAATTTTGTATTTATTTTTTTGCTGTCACAATGTAGAGTAAAATATTTCCTATCATCTGTGCCCTGTCTTGCCACACAGAGTTAATTCAGCTCTGAGCAATCCTCTTTTATTGTTCAGTGAGATACAACGGACTTACAGAGAAAAACCTTAGTCCGTTCCGCCCCCTTGCTGTGAGTGACAGGTTATTTACATATCTCATGCACTAGCCTGGAGACAGGCATTATTTTTTAATTTCCACCCCCACTTCTTTTCTGAAGTCATGTGGTTACTTTTCTGGATTTTGACTGGATGTTAGTGATCATAGCAGAATTTAGTGTAAGTAATACATAGGACAAAATGCATGTTGACAAGGGGAGTGTAGAGGTGGGCGGGGAGTCTACTGACATCACGACTCCACCCACCGAGCTCCAGACAACAGACCCACCCACAGAATCTGCAGTTTTTCAGGTCTCATAACAGACAGAGGGGAGACATTTGACAGGTAAGGATACATGCAGGAGGCATCTATATCCTTATAGATCAGCACTATGGCAGTAGTTTAGAAAGGATGGGAGTGGCTTTACATCCACTTTAAGCCTGTATGGTTTGTAACATTTGAGCTGGTATATCTAGTAAGTTTCTAACTTGGAGACCCCTCTAATCAAGATTCACCCCTCCAATTCCCCTCCAAACATCTCCTTACTCCCCTTTGCCTCAAAACTCATTGAACGTTTAGTCTACAACCAACTAAGCGACCACCTCATTGAGAATAACCATCTTGATCCCCTTCAGTCTGGATTTCATCCACAGCACTCCACAGAAACTGTTCTCCTAAAGCTCACAAACGACTTACTAACAGCTTAAATCAATGGTCATTATTTCGTACTCCTACTCTTGGACCTCTGCGCTGCCTTTGATACAGTTGATCACCCCCTCCTCCTCAAAAAACAAAATTTGCTTGGTATCCATGGCTGTGCTCTCCATTGATTCCAATATTACCCATATCACCACACCTTCAGTGTCACTTACAACTCTACTTCCTCCTCTCCAACAACTCTTACCGTTGGGGTCCCCCAAGGTTCTGTCCTTGGACCTCTACTATTCTCAATCTACACATCCTCCCTGGGTCAGCTGATAACCTTGCATGGCTTTCACTACCATTTATATGCAGATGGCACCCAAATCTATCTCTCTACCCCTCAGCTCACCCCATCAATCTCCTCACACATCACTGATTTACTAACAGACATATCAGACATATCAACCTGGATGTCACACCACTTCCTCAAACTGAATCTAAAACCAAGCTCATGATATTCCCTCCCCCACTGAGTTCTCTGTCAAGATCAATGGCACAACTATCAGTCCGTCCCCACATGCCAGGGTGCTAGGGGTAACCCTAGACTCCGAACTGTCTTTTCAGACCCACATCCAACCCTTTTCAAAATAATGCCGGCTTAGCCTCCGCAACATCTCTAGAATATGCCCCTTTTTAACCGATGACACCACCAAGCTTCTAATTCACTCCCTGGTTATCTCTCGCCTCGACTACTGCAAATGGAAAAATAAAATATGGACAGCCGCACTCCAAAAAACCTTGATGGGTCTTTATTTAAAAAAGGAAACATGCACTACAAGTCACAGCACACTACACGGGAGTAAAACAGCTGACACGTTTCGCAACGCGACTACTGCAACTCACTCCTCATTGGATTACCATTACATACGCTATCCCCCCTTTAGTCCATAATGAATGCTGCTGCAAGACTCATCCACCTTACCAACCATTCAGTTTCCTCCACTACTCTCTGCCAATCCCTGCACTGGCTTCCACCCACCCAATAAATAAAATTCAAGTACTAACAATAATTTACAAAGCCGTTCACAACTCTGTCCCCAGCTACATCACTAAACAAGTCTCAAAATACCAACCAAGTCCCTCTCTTCGGTCCTCCCAAGACCTGCTGCTCTCTAGCTCCCTTGTCACCTCCTCCCATTTTTGCCTACAGGATTTCTCCAGAGCTTCTCCCATCCTTTGGAACTCCCTACCCCAATCTGTCCCCTAATATATCTATCTTTACACGATCCCTGAAAACCCTTCTCTTTAAAGAAGCTTTTGCTGCTTCTAACTAATACACTATTTTTCTTCCCCCATCAGCTCATCCCCCACAGCTATTACCTTTTGTACCAACTGACCCTCTCTCCTAGATTGTAGCGAGCAGAGCACTCTGATTCCTCTTGTACCAAATTGTATTGTAACTGTAAAGTCTGCCTTCATTTTGTTAAGTGATGCGCAAACTGTTGGCGCTATATAAATCCTGTATAATAATAATAATTGTCATACATCAAGTTTCATATATTTGCCTGGAATTGTTTAGTTATACAACTCTTCTACTGAGGTTTGATGTCTTTAGTAAGAACAGACACTCGTTTTTAATATGCACAATGCAAATATCAAATAACCTGTACACTGTTCGATTATCCTGTAGTCTTGGGTCTGACCTTGGTCTTTATTTTGGATAAATCAGAGCAGACTGATCGCTTCGGGTGACACTGTCACTGAGCTGCCACATGTCACTGCGTCACTAAGGCAGCAAGCCCATGATGTGAAAACTGTTATTAACTGTAATAACGCTGCTTGTTAGTATGCCAGTGACAGGTGACAACTATGTCCCAAACTGGCACAGGCGTCAGAGAAAAAGGGGGGAGCTTGAGGGAGAAGAGCGAGGGCGAGCATACATTTGTCAAAAACAACAGAACAGTCATAGGTCACCTAAGTTGCACCAGGAATTGCTATAAAAGAAAGATAAAAAAAAGGAATATACATCTATCTATCTATCTATCTATCTATCTATCTATCTATCTATCTATCTATCTATCTATCTATCTATCTATCTATCTATCTATAAATCCATATGTTATTCTTACCATAAATCTGCTCATTAACACAGTTTAGAAGAGAAAAATGAAAATGTACCAGGCAGTAACATTTATATGCAACACAAACAAGCCTGAAAATAGACGACAAAGTAATTATCACAGTTCAGTTTGCATACCAAGAGCAGGTTTTCTTTTACCTCTGCATATGTCTAAAAAGGAGAGTTCTTTTCATCCTTATAGTTTAATGTGAGGAACACCTTGAATAGCAGAGATGGCTCAGGTACTAATTATTTCCCATAACTATAGGTAAAATAGTTACATGCACTTGGCAGCCACAAAAGTAAAGGACACAGACAAATGCATCAAGTAGAGGGACCCATAAGAAGTAAACATCATTTATTTACAGCCACATAGTTTTGTTTTAAATTGACCTTATCATTGTATCAACCAATATATATATATATATATATATATATATATATATATATATATATATATATATATATATATATATATATATATATATATATTTGAACCTAGAGGTGTCTGCACATCTCAATTTAAAGTGGTTGTAAACCTCAGACAAAATATGAACAATGAATATCCTTCTACTTTATACTGTGCACTTGTCTTGATTAAGAGCACTAAGTGTAATTTCTGTCTGCTGCTTTGTTCCTTTGCTATATACATGAATCACTCCTGACAAGTTTTCCTGACACCAAGAGAAAAAAAGGTGACGAGGGGATGGACTTCCAGCACACAGCCTGTGATTGACAACCTCAGCTCTGTTCCTGTTGTGTGAAGGGGCGTCTGTTCCCTCCAATCAGCTAAAAGAAGAGAAAAAGGAGGGCGCACCGACCTAGTGCATTACCGTTTAAAATATTTTATTAAATGAAATAAAGACAATAATCTTACTCACAAAAGGAGTTGTACAGAGCGCTTGTCAAGCAATCAGACTGGTACACAGCATCGCCAGCAAAACCTGATGACAACAAGGATCGGATGGTATCGAGCCGGCAAAATGGCTGAAGCATTTCTGGGGCGCACCCCTTTCCTCAGAGCCTAGGTGGTCCGGATAAGGAGGGCTGCAAGACTCTAGACTTTGCCTTAAAATTGGACTACGTTGCCCTCTAGTGGAAAACACCAGAACGCAGGAGATTTGTTGTGTGTCAGGCCTCGTACACACGACAGAGTTTCTCGGCAGAATTCACCGAGAAACTCGGTCAAAACCCGGATTCTGCCGAGAAACTCTGTCGTCTGTACACTTTTGGCTCGATGGAGCCGCCGAGGAGCTCGTCGAGAAAATAGAGAACATGTTCTCTATTTTCTCGTTGTTCTATGGGAGAAGGCGGCCCGCCGAGCTCCTCGGCGGCTTCATCCCAGAACTCGACGAGGAACTCGACGTGCTTGGCACGTCGAGTTCCTCGGCCGTGTGTACGGGGCCTCACTCTCCAATCAGCTCTCAGACCACGTTTTTTTCTGACAGCTCAGGCCTTTAAATGGCTCAAGAGTGCTACAGATAAACAAGTCCAACTTACATTTGTTACATTACATTTTGTTACATCTTAGCTTGTTTTCTTAAAGGCATTATGAACTTTCCTACCTGCACTTCATGTTTTTTTACCTATATAATACATGCATTGATCACATAGTCTCATGGTGTCATTTGTTGCTCTGAATGCAAGGCTTATGGTACAGTAGATTTTCACATTCCTTTCCATTCCTTTGAACTGCACAGGTTAATGCATGATACCTGTCTGTAGTCTAAGAACTGACACTGCCTGTGAACACAGAGTTTACCGTGCAGCTGAAAGATGTCTTTTTTTTTTATTACATTAGCATTCCTACACTTGTAATGTAATGCAGAGTGGATGGCAATGCATTCATTGGATGCTGCAGGACATGGGACTGGAAATCTTCTTGTTCCTTTTCCGATTAAGTAGTGATGTAGTAAACCTTGGACATAGTGGAATCGATCAAGATAAAAGTTCCTGATCACTTCCACAGAGCAGTACAATGTTACTATAGTAACATTATATTGCTCTGGTCACAGTGTGTTGAAAAAAGAAATCGTAAAAAAAAGGGACAAAAAAAAATGTAATAAAAAATAATCACCATGATGAGTTGCACTGGTGACAGTATGTAAAAAAAAATATATATTTTTAATTTCTTTATTTTCCAACGTTAAAAAACTTCCCATGCCTCTTACTAAATACATTGTATAGAATAGGAGAGGTAACTGTCAGCGCAGATACAAAGTACATATATGGGTAGGAGTATGGTGATTAGTCCATTGGAAATAGTAGTAACAGGCAGTTCAATGGTTAAAAATGCAGGTGATGTGGCTGTTCAATGGCGGCTGCTGTCCTCAGAGAGCTTACTTTTCAATATATTTATAAATGATATTGGGTCTGAGATCAAAAGTAACATTTCTGTCTTTGCAGATGACACCAAGCTCGTGATTACCAAGGTCATGTGATTACTTCCAAGGAACACTTCTCCCAGAAGTATTCCTTGGAAGTAATCACGTGACCTGTCACGTGACCTGTGAGGCTGGAACAGACTTCATCCTGAAGGCCACAGGACAGGCCTGAAGACTCCACACATTCTGCTTTCTTCACATCTAAAGCAGCCCATGGATCCGGGACGAGGACTACAGGATGTTACAGATGAGCCTTCTTTCCTTACCTTCTTGTAAGTGTGTTTTGTACAATGTGTCATTAAAAGAACCTCTTTAATACTGCACTTAGGTGGCGCTTCCTTTCTCTACCCCTTTTTTTTTTTTTACTAAATACATTGGACTGACTACTTTCCAAAAAGTGGTAATTTGGGGGATATTGCTGCTGTCCTAACATTTTTGGGCCTCAATAAATGAGATGTCAGTACATCAGAATTGATACATTTTTAGATATATACCATAATTTGTGGACTCCATAACTTTCCTACAGATTAAAAAAAAAAAACTATGTTGTGTTATTTTTACCACAAAAATGTAGCAGCATATATAGTTACATAGTTAGTCAGGTTGAAAAAAGACACAAGTCCATCCAGTTCAACCACAAAAAAAAATATATATATAAAATAAATAAACAAACAAAATAAAAAACACAATGCAATCCCATACACCCAACTCCATACCCACAGTTGATCCAGAGGAAGGCAAAAACCCCCAGCAGAGCATGATCCAATTTGCTACAGCAGGGGAAAAAATTCCTTCCTGATCCCCCGAGAGGCAATCGGATTTACCCTGGATCAACTATATAACTATATTTTGGCCTAAATTAATAAAAAACTATTTATTTGCAAAATTTAATAACAGAAGGGAAGAAAAACACGTTTTTGTCCCCAAAATGTTCATGTTTTTGTTTTGTGTTGCATGACTGCACAATTGTCATTTAAAGTGTAACAGTGCTGAAAGCTGAAAATTGGCCTGGGCAGGAAGGAGGGTAAAAGTGCCCTGTATTTAAATGGTTAAGGGCCTCTTTCAAGAAATATTGCTATATACAGTATGTAGTGCAAACATACAGTCAACTCGATTATACAATACAAAAACATTTCTTTTATATTTTGTTACAACAGTGAAAGTGTTGCGACCTGAAAGTCACTATACTGACAATGTTGGGAAGAGCAACAATATTAACTGAAGGGTCATCATTTAAAAAAAAAAAGAAAAGAAAGGAAAACAATATTTGAGTGTTATGCCGTGTACACACCATCACTTTATGTGATGAAAAAAAACGACATTTTCTGTGAAGTAAAAAACGACGTTTTTGAAACTTCAATTTTCAAAGACGAAGTTGCCTACACACCATCGTTTTTTCACAATGCTCTAGCAAAGCGAGGTTACGTTCACCACGTTTTTCCATTGAAGCTCGCTTCATAACTAGCTTCTGAGCATGTGCGGGTGTAAAAACGTATTTTTAAACGTCGTTTTTTGCTACACACGGTCAATTTCTGTGAAGTAAAAAACAACGTTTTGAAAAACGACACATAAAATTGAAGCATGCTTCAATTTTTTTTGTTGTTTTTCACAAGACATAAAACAACGTTTTCCCCCACACACGGTCATTTAAAGTGACGTTTTTAAAAACGTCGTTTTTTTTCATCACATAAAGTGATGGTGTGTACGCGGCATTAGATGCTACTTCTACTTCTCAGTGATGATATTGAGATTGGATGAATCCCAAAATGAATTCATAAAATGGTGAAGTTATATTGTATACAGCATTAACTTTATTTTCGCCATAATTAGCAAGTGGGTAACAGGCATGGTCAGATTTAAGTTTTATGTCTGTGTTAGAAGACAGAAGACAGAAAAGGTGCTGTGGCAGTGCGAGGCCCTGCCTAAGTGAAAATGTAGGAGAAAGCGACAACAGGTCAAACCTAGGGTCCAGGTTTTGCCAGTAACCAGAAGGCTGAGCAAGCACAGGTCCGTAGTCCTTATATATTAGGACTTGATCATAGTTCAGAGTTCCACCCTTCTAAGGAGTCTGTGTGTGGGAGCAGCCAGATAAGTGTGAATGTCTCACAGTGCTGTCTGGGATAGGACAGACAGAGTTCTGAGCCTGAGAGACGGAAGCACCACGTGGTTTGGTGAATGTTGGCTGGACATGTTCTGCCGTGTGTATGCATACCAAGTTCACGGCCAACGCCCTTCGGACCAAGATCCACGAGGGATAGAAATTGTTCATGAGTTGTATTGCTGTACTGAACTAATCTCGCTTTACAAGTTTGCTTGAGACATGACTATCTTGCTCTTCCAGTCACCCAGCAATTTGTCTTGCTGTACTGAGCTAATCTTGCATTAGACTAATTCTAGATACCTGACTATCTTGCTGATCCAGTCACCCAGCAAGTAGCATTTTTCATGTTTTTCAGTACTGATCAGTACTGCTTGGACCTTGAAGAAGGGGTAACACCCCGAAAGCTTGTCCTGAAAAATTGTATGTTAGGGCAAATAAAAAAAGTATCATGGACAGTACTCAATTTTCTCTATCACAATTGCACTAATACGGCTACAATCACGTCAAGTATAATGTTGATCTGAAAGATAAAGCTATGTTCCCAATTATGTTTTGGGAAAACACAAGTATGCTTAATTTTTTTATGCATCGCCCTTTGTGTTTCTATTTAAACAAACTTGGAAGGGTTTCTAAACAAGTGCAGTGCCAAGAACAAGAAAATGCACGTTGCCACATGTTTTTGGCATGAACAAACCCTAATTTGACCATAGGCAATAGATACCTCGTACACACGACCGATATTCCCGGCAGGAAAACTGCCATGAGAGCTTTTGGCCGGGTATTCTGGCTGTGTGTATGCTCCTTCGCAGTTTTCCCGACAGGAAAACTGTGGGTTTTCTCTTTTCCCGCTGGAATTCCCGGCGGACTTTTTCCCATCGGGAAAACCAGTCGTGTCTATGCTTTTCTGAGGTGAAAAAAACGTGCATGCTCAGAATCAGGTATGAGACGGGAGCACTCGTTCTGGTAAAACTAGCGCTCGTAATGGAGATAGCACATTCGTCACGATGTAACGGACTGAAAAGCACGAAGACTGAAAAGCGCGAATCATCTCTCACCAAACTTTTACTAACACAGGGATCAGCAAAAGCAGCCCAAAGGGTGGTGCCGTTTGAACGGAACTTCCCCTCTATAGCCCCGTCATACGTGGTGTACGTCACCGCACTTTGGACGGGTGGTATTTGACTTGAACGTGTGTATGCAAGGCAGGCTTGAGAAGAATCTATTCGGGAAAAACATTGTTTTTTTTCTTGCCGAGAAAAACGGTCATGTGTACAGGGCAAGAGAGTTGTCAGATGTGCAGGTCTAACACAACTGCCCTCAGGCACCTGTGTTGGCTTTAGAAACTCCAAACAAGTACAATTGCCCCAGCCATCCATTTGTGTTAAAGCTACACAGACAGAATGCGGAAGACACCTCATGATGACTTGGCTCCTTATGTGAAACAAGATCGTCAAGCTTGCCTGATCAGTAGTCACCCAAGAAGCCCATGTCTGTTATGGTTTATGAGCACATAGACACTATTATACATTATATATATTATTGTTCTCCCTAATATATTTTGTAATTGTTATTTCGATGTTTTATGTGTTGCTAGTTTTTTGACATTGTATCATCTATTGCACAGACTATACCTCCTGAAGAAGTGGTTCGCCGCGAAACCGGTAGAGGTTCTTCTAGGACTCCTCCCCACAACTGCTGATACCTCACGGCTCCTTCGGTTTGTAACATCATCTTTGTATCTCCTTGTGGGGTTGTTAGTCCTAGCTTTGTTTTATATACGGAACATTGTATGTTTTTATGTATAATAAATGTAATTTTTTACTATACTGACTCATGTTATCAGTACCGAGAAAGTTGTTTGATACACACTCCTACTGGGCTATAGTCTGTGTGAGTCTGCGGTACTAGCAGCCGCTACCCCTCTATTCCTGGTGCCCCTCTATTTCCTAACTATTATACATTAGCCAACAACAATGGGTGAATTAATCCTTTATGTGCCAATGTTACTATTAATGCTACACCATGCTAGACATACACATTGTAGCATAAATACAATATAAAGTATAGTGCTTTAGTACATCATAGTTCATCCAAGGTAGCCAGTCAACTGGGCTCTTCTAGGTGCTAACGACTTCACCTTTTATCAAGCAGATCATAGTGTTCCCATCGCTACAAAAACCTTTTTGATAGCTTACAAATGATATGTTCATTAATATCTACAAACATCTGTCAAACTTACCGACAGCCTTCTGAAACATTTCATGTTTCCAACCTGGTATAGCTAAAATTGGGTTTACCTGTATAGACGCTTTCATCTACACTATTCCCTTACCTGCATTTGAAATAACAAGCCGTAACATACATTTGTTCACACCTAAAGCATCATAAGAACTGGGAAAGGGTGGCATGAAGAGAGAAATGTATTTTTCGCTTTAATGAATTGTCCCCTTTCTAACATATAGCACACCTCCTCCAAGCACAGATTAACAAGCCTCCTGTAGACAACAGCCCAAGTAAAGTGTTAATTGTGTGGATCAGGGAGAGTGAATGTGACAGGCTGGATCGGTCTCTCATGAGAGGCAGAGATTGTGTTTACTACAAAACCTGCTTCTATTTAGTGTCGATGAGAATGATTAATCTTCCAGAGCGGAGCCTCACCCATCTGCTCTCACCTCTCTAAATGAACTGCCTCATGCCATAGTCTATAACAGTCACAGGCTGGCTGGGATCACAGGGAAAGCAAAAGATTGAGAGAGAGGGGGAAGAGAACACAATCACAGGGGATAGAGAGAGGGAGACTGGAATAAAATGAGATGAAAAGAAAAAATGCACAATATGTCTCCACTTGTCATCTGTATGCATAATAACAACAATGCATCATTGACCTTATGAATCTCCACTTGTATTAGGAAAAAAGCGACATAGGTGATTTGTCCATAGTGTCACTGCATGATAGAAACCATGTAAGATCAGTTGTCTTTGTTTGAAACAAGACTTTTATATGGCTTCAGAAGATGGTATATGGTCAGGAATTACAAGAAAACCTGAAATGGAAGGCGCGCACACCTAGTGCATTACCAGAGATAATTTAATAATACATTTTTTTTGTATAAAAGTGGGTACTCACAAAATGCAACTGACAAAAGGCCAAAAACACGGGGTACAGCTAACGCATTTCAGGGACACACCCCCTTCCTTAGAGCTAGGCTAGTCTCGCACAGCATGGGAAAGCGCTTTTATAAAAAATGGTGGAATTGAAAACTGTGTGTCAAAAGCGCCATGACCTCAAAGGGGCAGAAAAAAAGGATAAAGTTTAGTTGCACTAATGGGAAAACAACATAAACCATGTCAAGAACGTTATATGAAAAAAAAAAAAAAGCATAAATGCACAAATAAAAAAATAATGATAATTCATTCAAATCCATGATATATTGCACATTTACTTGTATTAAGTCAAATGAATACAGGTGTAACACTTAAAAAAAAATGTATATATATATATATATATATATATATATATATATATATATATATATATATAAAAAATGAATAAATAAAAAACAAAAGGGTCAATCCATGGCTCACCTCTACATGCCTGAAGTAGCTGCGGGGGTATTTATTTTTTTTGGGCATTTAGAGGTGTCCAAAAACCACACCAGAAACCAGGGAACCAGCTCAGTATCAGGGGGAATCCACTTACTGGAAACTCAGGAAGATGCCTGATGACAACAAGTGACATCACTTCCGGGGCAGGAGCAGTACAGCAGTGTCCCCATGGACATGAATGGGAAAAGATAGATGGAAAAAAAAAATCTAAAATTTTTATGAAAAAATTTAAAGAAAAAAAAAAAAATTGTAATATATATATATATATATATAAAATGTGTAACAATTAATGAAAAGCACTGAGCCATGGAGTGAGTACGTGAAGGCCAACCCTACAAAAAAAAAATCAATAAATATAAAATCTATAAAAGTTTGTTGCTATAGTAATTGATAATCAATAGTAGCTAATCATTAAGAACAATGGTGGATTCAAGTAACAATTGTAATAGTAAAAAAATACAAAATAAATAAAAATGAAATAAAGATAAAAATGTACACAAATACTTGGATGAAAAAGAAAAAGTTGGCAAAAAACGGAGACTGACCTGTAGCTGAATGGCTGGCATTATTAAAAGCAAACTCTGCCAAGGGTTGGACAAAGGAGGTGAAGCATCGGAGATATTGCTCGAGGGTTTGGTTCGTCCTCTCAGTTTGCCCATTGGTTTGGGGGTGATAGGCCGAGGACATGGACAGTTCAATCTTCAGGACCTTGCACAATGTCTTCAAGAAGCAAGAGGTGAACTGCACCCCTCTATCTGAAACAATGTCCGCAGGGACCCCATGTAGCCTTACTACCTTTTCAATGAAGACTTGGGCAGTCTCCATGGCAGAGGGTATGCTCTTCAAAGGTATGAAGTGGGCCATTTTAGATAAACGGTCAACCACTACAAAAATGGCTGAGCAACCCTCAGACGGGGAAGTTCCACTATGAAGTCCATAGCGATTATTTTCCTGGGGCGGTCAGGGATAGGTAAAGGCCTGAGCAGACCCCAGGCCTTGCCTCTGGTGGTCTTGCTATGGGTACAGGTGGCACATGAACTGATATATTCCCTGCAATTCTTTTCAAGATCCGACCACCAAAATGTGCGTTGGACTAGTTCCAGAGTCTTATGCATCCCAAAATTGCCTGCCAGGGGATGATCATGACACAGGTTTAACACTGTAATTTGGACCTCCTCCGGCACAAAAATGTGGTCATTATTCCAAAGCAACCCCTCTTTGGGTAACAGAGTGACTCCAGGGGGCCCAGACACACCTATAGAAGCTTGCTTCAAGCTAGACATCAGGTTGATTTGCAACAGTAAGTTACCTTCCGATAGTATGGTATCTGGTGCTGACACCTCTTTTGGATCGGGAAAGGGCGTCTGGTTTGGAGTTTTTGGAACCTGGCCGATAAGTTATGTGAAAGTAAAACCTAGAGGAAAATAATGCCCATCGTGCCTGGTGTGGTCTCAGACGTTTGGCAGCTCTTAGATACTCTAGATTCTTGTGGTCTGTGTAGATGAGTATAGGGTGTGCTTCTTCCTCCAACAGGTACCTCCACTCCTCAAGGGCAGACTTAATGGCCAGGAGCTCCTGGTCCCCCACATCATTGTTCTTCTCGGATGGGGTGAGCTTACGGGAGAAGAAGGCTATTGGGTGCATCAAGTCCTTGAGACCCTGGCGTTGGGATATGACAGCTCCCACCGCTGTCTCTGAGGCATCTACCTCAAGTAAATAAGGTAGAGTAGGGTCAGGATGACTCAGAATAGGAGCGGATGTGAAAAGTCTTTTTAGGTTTGTGAAGGTAGCCTGTGCCTTGGGGGTCCAAAGGAACCGGACATTTTGCTTTGTTAGCTGTGTAATCGGGGTAATAATAGCAGAGAATCCTTTAATGAACCTTTGATAGAAGTTAGCGAAGCCAACAAAGCGCTGCACCCCTTTTTTGTCAGAAGGTGCGGGCCAATCCAGAATAGCTGAAACCTTCTGTGGGTCCATCTTGAATCCTTCTTTTGAGATCACTAGGCCAAGGAACTGGATGCTCTGTCGCTCAAATTCACATTTTTCTGGTTTTGCGTACAGTCCATGTTGGCAGGGACGACAGAGTACATTCCTGACGTGTCTTCGGCACTGCTCAAGGGAAGAGGAAAAAATCAAAATATCATCTAGATAGACAACTACATAAATGTCTAGACAGTCTCTGAAAATGTCATTGACTAGATGCTGAAATGTTGCAGGAGCGTTTCATAGGCCAAAGGACATTACTAAATATTCATAATGGCCGAACCTGGTACGAAAGGCAGTTTTCGATTCATCCCCTGCACGGATGCGGACCAGGTTGTACGCCCCCCATAGGCCTAACTTGGTGAATACGGAGGAAGTCCTGAGTCTTTGAAAGAGTTCGGGAACCGGTTCTTAACCGTGATTTTAATTCATTCTCTGTAGTCTACACAAGGCCGAAGGGAATGGTCCTTCTTTTCTACAAAATAGATTCCTGCCCCTGCTAGGGAAGTAGAAGGACGGATGAAACCCCTCTTTAAATTCTCATCGACGTACTCTTTCAGAACCTCTAGCTCCCGCTCAGACAAGGGAAAGATCCGTCCAAACGGAATCTCATCACCCGGAAGAAGCTTGATTGGGCAATCGTACGGACGATGAGGCGGAGGACCTCAGCCCCTCTCTTGCTGAAAACGTCCAAAAACTTGTGGTATTGTTTGGGCACTGCAGCACGTATCTCTGGGTCTGGTTCCAGGCATAACAGGGTACCAGAGGTACTAGGACACGAGGACCTGCAGTGATGCTGGCAGTAGAGTGACTGAAACTTAATATTTCCGGTTCCCCAATCGATCTGTGGATTGTGTGCTTGGAGCCAGGGTAGGCCCACAATGACTGGAAACATAGGAGATGCAATAGCGTCCAAATGCAAAAGTTCTTTATGATCCGTAGAGGTGACTACAGGCAAAGGAGGCGTCTCTTGGGTCACTACTCCAGACTTGATTCAAGACCCATCTGCCAGGAAGATGGAAAGTCCCAGAGTCGTGGGATGTATTGTCGTGCTGCAAAGTCCAGATCTATAAAACAACTACATGCCCCTGAGTCATTTATTGCAGTAACTGGTATGGTCCTTCCTGGCAATTTAAGCAAAATAGGTAGGGCCAGGTAAGTGGCTTTGGTAGGAGGAGGTAAAAAATTGGGAGAAGAGGTAGCCAGGATCTTGCGCAGCTTGGCAGGACAAGTAGAGACATAATGACTGGCCTTTCCCGCCGTACAGTCACAGATAATTCTGCTGCTGGTGAAGTCGTTCCCTGGCTGATAAAGAATGCCTCATCAGTCCAAGCTGCCCCGGCTTTGTGGTAGCAGAAGTCTGGTTAGAAGGTAAGGATTTCCCTTGAACTGGACGGGCACTGGCAGGGTATAAGGGAGCTGGTATCTGGGGTAACATCCAGGCTGGGCGGAGAGCTGTTGCGTGGTTCTTTCGATTCTACGCTCCCGGAGTCGTCGGTCTATCTGAATAGACAAAGTGAAAATAATAAGTGAAAAAGGGGTAGTGGTGCTACCTACCCTATAAACCACAAATGTGTGTATAAGGGAGAACCTCTGCAAAGAGGTCTTATTAAGTAAAATGTCAGATGCCCAAAAGAGCATGCGTGTGGGTAATTACCAAAGCCCAAAGGCTTTAATAGTGCTTAAAACCCAATCCAGTGTATGGGTCATATAGTGATAAATGCGATAGTTAAATGTATCCAAAAAAATATATATAACCCAATCCTAGTAAGAAAGTGAAATAAATATGAGTATAAAAATCCTCACAAACCAATCATAATAGCAATAGTACAGTGATTGTGGATTAATGCATCCTGTAAAAAAATGTAGGAAAATATAAACATATAATAAAATCAAATAAAAAAACTCAACCACATCCTATGATTGATTAAGTATATGCTACAAGAATGTTCATATATGCAATAGGCAGCAACTATGTGAAAACCAATATTGCGTCACAAAAATTGTCTCTATGGATAGTATAGCAAAGTTCCATTGATCCAGCCAGGGGTTAGCAGTGCAGGCTCTTATAGTGAGAAGAATGTTCCTATATCACAGATGGTGGATTTGCAGTGGGTCCGGTGCTCCCCCACAAGGGTCCCCACTCACCAGCTCCTAAATACCCCTCCAGGAGTGTATCGCATATAATATAGGCTTCCCAAGGTTGCTCTGCTCCAGCTATTCCCTTCGCCGTTCAGGTAGAGGGTATCCAGCCGGTTAATGATATTTCCTCAGAGCAAAGAAAAAACAGCTTCCATGGTGTAGTAAAAAAGGTTTACATTTTTTATTGTGGCCAACACTGCCAGCTATAACTATAGCAGCGAAAATAATACAACAATGGCCAGAAAAAATGTTGATTAGTTAAAAATATTAGTCAGCAATGTAGCTGGTTAAAAAATATGCTAGCCGGGTGATCTACATGCGCCAATACTAGGAACTGCGGCGTGCTCTCCACCTGTGTTCCAGCTGGCGTAAACCTGGAAGTAGAGTGAATGCGTAACTCCGCATGCGTAACTCTTTAGGCAGAGTTACGCATTCACGCAACTTCCGGGTTTACGCCAGCTGGAACGCAGGTGGAGGGCAGCCTCGGCAGTGGAAGTTCACTGAGGGTCGTCATAAAGTCGGCCCTGGCATCGAGGAAGGATGACAGAGAGTCCAGAACTGCATGACGGACATTAAGTAGATGGTGGGCCCAAGCCTGGGGCTGCCCCTGCAGTAGGGCGATAACGAAGCCTACTTTGGTGACTTTAGAAGAAAAAGTCAGAGGTAGCAGTGAAAAGTATAGTTCACATGCATTGCGAAACGCCTAGAATTTCGCTTTGGTTCCCAGAAAACTTCTCAGGAAGAGGAACCCTAGGTTCAGGAGTTGGTATCATTCCAGTGGAGGAAATTGGGTTCGAAGATAAGTCTGCATAGGTGACCTGAGTCTGTGTCTGCTTATCCATTCAGACATGACTATCCTGCAGGGATTTCACAACTTGAGTGAGGGCTGTGAGATGTTGATAGACATTGTCCATTGGCGAGGTCCCTCCTGCAGGCTCAGACATAGCGGCTTGATACTGTTACGTACCTAAGGTGTGAGCCTGATGTGTGGAGGGAGACCTCCCATACAACCCCGCCTCGGAGACCACTGGAATGGAGAGTGGTGGTAAGAGCATGGTGAGGTAAAGGTGTCTGTTCTGGTCCTTGCTGCAGAGGGTAAAGGAGCCAAGAGGAACCTCGAACCGCTGGGCAGGAAGCAGGGGATGCAGGTCGGTAGACTAGCAGATGCAGATCAGCAGAGCTGTGGATGCAGGTCAGCAGACTAGCGGATGCAGATCAGCAGAGCCGTGGATGCAGGGCAGCAGAGCAGTGGGTGCAGATCAGCAGAGCAGCGGGTGCAGATCAGCAGAATAGTGGAGTCATACACATCAGGGTAACAGCATAAACGACAGGCAGGAGAATAGTCAGAGTCCAGGCCGGGTCTTAGCAACAGGTAATCAGGCAGAGAACTGAGCTGGGCCAAACAAGCCGAAGTCAGGACTGGAGATAGAAGCAAGGTCAGGAAGCCGGGTCATACACAGGAACAGAATGCTTCTCACTGGAACAGGAACACAAGGAATGGACGCAGATCAAGCCGCAAGGTGCAGCATTCCTAGAGAGTCTTTTATAGACTGTTGGGCGCCAAAGGTGCGTCTAATGTGCGCGCATGCGCACAGGTGTGCACAAAGGCCGTGATTTGCGCATGCGCATAGGTGCGTGCGAGGTCCGTGGTTCGCGCATGCGCATAGGCACACTCCTACGGAAGCGTGCAGAACGTCCCTGACAGAGTGTGTGTACCTGTGTGAAGCTACCTTGTGCATGGCTGCGGAGCATAAGTGGGGAAGACCTAGGCAAAATACCAGCAGCTCCTGCGAGGGTGGCGCTACATACAGAAGTGGAAATTGACCAGCAGGAGCAGGACAGTGTAAATTAGAGGCTCAACCAATTTTAATGTATTCGTGGAATGGGGGGGCGGGGATTCTGGTGAATGTAAGTGATATAACAAGTGGTTTAGGTGCATATTGTTTTTGCACTTTCAAACTCCACTAGTGGCCAAAAAAGGGTTAAAACCGCCGGTAAAGCGGCGCTGCAGCGGCAGCGCTGCCCATCGATTTCAACGGGCAGGGGTGCTTTAGGAGTGGTGTATTCACCGCTCCTACAGCGCATCAAAGATACGGCTGGCAGGACTTTTTTGAGCATCCTGCCAGAGCACCGCTCCAGTGTGAAAGCCCTCGGCTTTCACACTGGAGTGAGAGAAGAGGTTTTTTTAGACTTACATTGTAGACATGCGAATAACCACAGAGTGGGGTCACACAACAGCAGAACGCTGAAAAGAGAAACATTTCCCTGACGTGTTGCGTCACTGTCACGTGACTTTTTCAAAGTCTACCTTTGTTTTAAATAATCCTTTATTATATACTACACCATGAGGAGATGTTTTCTTTATTGCATGTACGATGACCATTGACGGATGATATCTTATGGAGATTGCTTTGGCAGTTTGATGCGCATTTTCCTTGGATTTGCACGTGGTGGCGAATTTGTTTCCTTTTTAGGATTCAGCACTATTATTTGATCGCTGACACTAGGATATATTTGTCAATTACTCATAACTTATCTTGGAAGAAGCACTATATTTCACTATTTTTTGACCTACAACATTTTCTGCACTGGACTTATTTATATATATTTGTATTCATTATTCTGCAATTTTTTTTCACCTTTTTACATGTATTGGATATATGATATTTGTTATGTATATTTTTATTGGTTTATCTTGAGTTAGTGCTGCTCCATCACATTAGTTTTTATCATCATTGGTGTTAGTGACACTATAAGAGATTGGCAGCTTTATTAACCACTGTTGCACCACACTTTGCCACTTGATTATTTTTTGTAATCTATACACTGAGTAGCGCATACGTTTCTTCTCATTTTTCATATTCTAGTTATTGCAAGGGATGCCACCTGTTATTGGGCAATGCGTGTCCAGGCTTACTCAAGGCTCTATGCTGGCAATTCCTTTCAATTCATTTTAACTACAAACTGAATAGGGCTCCATTTCTGATGTGACAGCTGGTGACTGAAAGGAGTAACAATATGGATGGATAAGGGCAGCCACCTCAATGTGGCACTGTCATGCAAAGTATTGAACTTCTGTCTCGTTTCATCTACAGCCCTCCGATACTCCCATACTCTTTCCCAGTCTCTCTGGTTCAGCTTCCTTCAATACCAATGTATGCTGCAATGATGTCAAGTACAAAATGTCTGTAGAGATTTTCTATTTACTTTGGAAGAATGTTATATGGCAGTTAGTTTTAGCATCAAATAATTGGCAGTTATTGATGTGCATTGTCTGTTTTTGTAAAACACGACAGCACATTGTTCTTATGTTGTCTGTTGTAAATAGATTTTTCCTATTGGCACCGATGCATGGGAGGTAGATGGGACAACGTCAGACTGCTAATTAAGCATAATAACTGTTTTCCTAAGGCTTGGGGGCTCCTGAAATGATCAGTGTAATAACTGTAATTATAATTTGATATGCGTGAGGTAAAACTTGTGATTTTCACTAAAAATGGTTTATAATTTAAGTTTCTTGAAAATGGGTTGTTTTTTCTTTAGTTGATAATGAAGAGAACTAATATACTAATGTAGTGAGTTGATTTACTAATACTGAAAAAAATGAGAATTATTTGCGTATATTTGCTCTGATTTGATGCTCCAGTTTTATTACACTTTTACAAGCATTTAAATGTGTTTTTGATAATGTGCATACATTGTTTGTAAAAAAAAATAAAGCTTTGCATTTATTAATTGACAGCGGTGACGAATATTAAATTACAAGATTTCTGCCATGTTTTGGGGTGTTTTAAAGCAGTATTAAACACAAAAACAAAAATGTATTTAATTGCAGCTTACCAATCCTTAGAACTTTGGACAGCAGTATTGTCAGGCTGGGAAGAGGGTGGTGTTAAACTAGTGTTAATTTACTGTGGCCTCAGGACACCTTGATGACCTTTCCCAGGGCTACGTCTTTAATGCTCTGGATGCATAGGAAGTGAGCTTGGCCCAGACAAAAATAAAAATACATTCTTTGGCCTTTCCCATGTAAATTTTTTTTGTTTTGTTATTTTGTTGTTAGGTGGAAGAACACCGTAGAAGTGTATCTTCAGCAGAAGGGACTGAACATGGGCCAGGACTTCTAACTGGTAAGAGGTGCACAGGAGCCATCAGTTCCTTCCAGCAGGTAGGAATGTGATATTCTAAATCCTTTCAATTTGTCAGCTTTGGAACACAGTGCGAAGTACAAATTGCATTTACCCTTAACGATCGGAATTTCTTTCACAAATTTAAATAAGTACAAGATGGATTCTGATTGGTTGCTAATCATTACTGTACATTAGGCTTATTGTTGTGCTATTTTATTGAAAAAGCTTATATGCATTTTTAAATAAAAGCTAGTGTTTCAATTTATCCTTTTAACATCCTATCAGTGCTATTCCTGCTCTCAGACTATTAAAAGACAACTTTCTATGAGTATGTTGCAAATATCTTTACCCGTTGCCAACATAAGAAGGCCCTTCATGCAGAACTAATCATTTTTTTGCAGGATAAAAACTCCCTCCCATAATTGTTTCTAACGCTTTTGAGTAAACGAATTTGCTGTGCTGTATATTGTCTCTGGACATTTCTTCTTATCGTCCTCTCTATCTGATCACTATAATTCATACTGACTCAAAACGCAACTGTATACATCATTCAAAAAGCAGCAACCCGTTATTCCAATTAGCCTGTCCTGGATAATTTTAACCGCGCTCTTCCCGTGCTTTAAGCCTTTGAGAGATTTCCAAATGTATTCTCAGTCTGATGCGATATTTCTTGTAAATGCATTTTTGTAAACAGTGAAGTGGCGGAGGGCGGAATTATTCTCTGAACACACAAGAATCGTTCCAAGACAAGAATTCCATTAAGATAAGACTTATTTATCCGTGCAGGAGAACTCCCCTTTAACCTCTGCCACGCTGACAGGATTAATAACGCCAGCCTGAAATGATATCAGCCCCAATAATTGAATAAAGTCAGATTTAGTTGCGGTTTTAGTTTTCTCTCAGGTTATTTATTCCTGGGCTCTCCCTACCAGCCTCCTGACAGCTACTGAGAAGATGGATTAGCTCCAAGCAAATAGCACCATGAATAAAATGAAAATACATACATCTAGCTGTTCTTGCGACAGACTCTCCTCTCTCTGCAGGTCTGAGAGCCCCACATGTCTGTCTTTGCGCACAGAGCTATTCTAAGGCAATTATCAAGCAGAGGTTCTAATGGTCCCACATCACCATGCACATATATTCAAATAGCAATTCTTCAGTATGCTGTAGTATATGCTAATTTTCTCAACACAACTACTATGCAGGTAATTTGGTGCGCTTGGGCTCCATTTACTATTGAGTCACATAATAAAACAATTACAAACAACTAAAAGCCTCAAGTAATTTAGCATCTAATAACTATAACTGATGCATAAAGAAAACAGGTAATAGATGTACTGTATGACTCATTATATGGCCTGTAGAGAGTAAGAAAGGAGGAGGATTCAACCTGGGTGGTTGCCTTTAAAATCTAGAGTAAAGTCAATGTCTTAATTTACTCGTAAACATAAAATTGCAATTTTAAAGCACTGCTCTGGGCACTCAATAAATTATAAACTTTGAGAAATGACGCCAAACATATTGGGGGGAAAACAATTAGATTGAAATACACGTAAAGAACAAACACCTCAATAACGATTCATGGTATTATACTTTTTAGACAGAAATATCTCTTCCCAGCCACACTCCACTCTACATTTATTACAAATGTTTTAAGACAACAATAACCGTTTTCGAATTGTAAATACTTTTAACCTACATTTGTATATTTGTAGACATATATTTTTATACTGTTTTGGCATTTTATCTTTTAATTTCTTTTATAATAAAGAAATATTCACAATAAGTATATAAAACTATTCACAATAAAAATTAAAATTACTGTTAGTAACAAAATGATTTGAGTTTCTTTATTGCTTGTATTGTTTTCATTTGTTGAAGCCCCGATGAAAGGAGTGCCTAAGAACCCCTGAAAGACATGATTCCTTCAGATATATTGCGATTAAATAAACATATTTGTTCTGGACTCTTTACCATTAGTTTCGCTCCCCTTCTCTTCCAAATCTTTTGACTAACAACAGATCATAACTTTAACCTGTTGGACCACTTAGTCTCTTTCTTCTGTCAATGCATTGTATCCAGGGTGTATTATTGTGGGATTTTGAGTGCCTAGTTCTTCAAGGAGGCAGTGTTGAAGCACAGTGACATCAACCACACCTAATGTAGGCATTAGAAGACAAGGCGAGGTACAATTTTTGTATTTTTTTGCAAAAAATTCTTTCCTTTTTATTGAAAATGTTGTCAATAGTGGAATATGCCTGAGAAATATGCATCAGCACAGAAGCTTATAGTATCTTGTTGGAGACCGTATGACATGGGGTGATTTACATGCAGAAGATTGCATGAGATACATGCAGAGCCCTGTCACCTCATAACACAAAATGTCCAAACAAAGGCATTTATTTCACTATTAGAAGCCAATGCTTAAAAAAATGGCCTTTCCTACATGGAACTATACTACTTGTCCCCTCCAGGTTTCCCCTGGGTAGCCCCTGACCATCTAATTTATAGTCTTAACGCTGGGGGTGGGGGAGTGAACAAGTTAGGCCCCCTCCTTCACATGCTCTTGTCCCTTACACTTTCTGCATCCCCTGCTGCTTTCTGTCTCAAAATCTTACCCACTCTCCTGTCCCCTCCTTTCTCTGTCTCCATATGCCCCCCTTTTTTTCTTTCTTTCTTCTTCTTTGCACCCCATCACTTATTTTCTTAGGCTGGTCGGACATTTATGTTATCTCTATACCAATCACAGCTTTGTTACATGTGAGATTCCCCCTAATTCTGCCAGTTAACTTGGTATTTCTTCCTCCATGGGTATATGATGTGCAATTCTCTGCCTGGGTTTGTATAAGTGGACTATGTATATCATCCTCGTTTTTGTGTTGGATATCTTCCCATGTCATCCTTTTTTTTTTCATCCAGTCCATCAAGTCCAACCTATGTGTGTGATTATATGTCAGTTCAGGTGCCTATGTAATAGTTTTTTGAAACTATTAATGCTCCCTGCTGAAACCACCACCTGGGGAAGGGAATTCCACATCCTTGCCGCTCTTACAGTAAAGAACCTTCTACGCAGTGTAAGGAGTTAGCTCGGTAGCGGGGTGTGTGACCCCTTGGATGGGTTCACTACACACTGAATTTATACAGACAGGCAGTCGAAGATGGTTGAAAACAAAGATTTTGGTTTATTCTTCCATCTTGCTGGAAACAAGTGCAAGCATCCAAACAGCATAAACAAAATCAAACATAAAATAAACCCTGGCCATTTGGGGCGTCTATCGTCACCACACAGGAACCTATCTATGGAGTCTGGCACAGCCTAGTGCTGGGCAGACACTGCTGGTCATACAGCAGAAAAACAATAGTCTCTTTTTGATTTTTATCACACAGAAAAATCAATGACCACCTCACCTCCTCAGAAGACTTTCAGCTACTGCTCTCCTTCACTCAGAAAGCCTCAGGATGCAGCAAATCAGTGGTAATCCTCTGGATTACTTATAGAGGCCTTAATTGCCTCATTCTGAACAGCTGAACTTTTCCAACGCCCTTAGACCTTTTCTGGCTACTTTTGCAGCCGACGCCTAATAACAAATGGTGTATTGTCTAAACAAGGCAGAAATGTATGTCCCATCTGTGACAACACCCACAGATTTACCTGACTTCCTGTCACAGCAGTTTAAGGTTAAACCTCTTTTCTTTTAATCGTAATGACTGGCCACGTGTCTTATTAAACTCCCTTCCGCTGAAAAGTTTTATCCCTATTGTGGGGTCACCAGTATGGTATTTGTAAATTTAAATCATATCCCCTCTTAAGTGTCTCTTCTCCAGAGAAAATAAGTTCAGTGCTCGCAACCTTTCTTCATAACTAATTTCCTCCAGTCCCTTTATTAGCTTTTTTTGCCCTTCCCTGTACTCGCTCCATTTCCAGTACTGTACATCCTTCCTGAGAACTGGTGCCCAGAACTGGACAGCATACTCCAGATGAGGCCGGACCAGAGTCTTGTAAAGTGGGAAATCTATCCCTTTATCTCTTGAATGAATACCATTTTTAATGCATGCCAATATTCTGTTTGCTTTGTTAGCAGCAGCTTGGCATTGCACGCCATTGCTGAGCCTATCATCTAATCGAACCCCCAGGTCTTTTTTCATCCTAGATTCCCCCAGAGGTTATCCCCCCAGTGAGCAGATCGAATTCATATTTTTGCCACCCAAATTCATTATTTAAAATTTTTCCACATTTGCCTCCTTTGCCATGTAGTTGCCCACACCACATTTACTTTAACAACCCCTATAAGGATCAATATCTGTTCATCACAACTGATTGATAGCAAAATCTTTAATTTGCAACACCTTAGTGAGCTTGCGTCACCTGCAGGGGGTAAAACTTGTAACAGTTGCCCTAAAAGTTGCATTAAAGGAGCCTCTCCCCTATGTACAATATTAAAAAATATATTTTTTATTAAATATCTCCCTTTGCAATGTCCAGCTCACCAACACCTTACTGAAGAAATCTTGCCTATAGATCTCAAAAATCTTCAGACTTTTTAGTATCAAAAATCATCACCCAATAGACTTCAAAGGGGTCTGCAGCTAAGCTCAGGTTTCACCAGTTTTAAGCAGAGTTCAACAACTTCATTGTGAATTGAACCTGGGCAGATTTGCTTATTTCTAGTGTAGCGCCTATGTACCTTACAGTACTGGTGCTAGTGAAATTTAAGGGCAGATCAGAGTGTAGTTAAACTCTGATCTAGATTGTTAGTAGCAAATTGCGGTCTCTGTCTCAGCTTGGCTGTGCTGTGAGCCCATTCTGCTGTGCTGGGGTGTTCTTCCAACCCCGTTCTGGGTCTTCTTCGTCCAGTGTGGCACCCACCTTTAGGGTGGCAACATCACGGCGCCCCGGCGTTATGGCCTACCAGTCTGGGGTGTGCGTGCCACGCAGTGTTCCTGGTTCCGGGGCCATGCTGACCCGGAGCATCTGAACAGTGGTGGGGACCCAGTGAGTGACTGGGTTCCCAATCTGAAGATCCAAAGCTGTACTACTGTTCGGTGGGGAGTCAGTCTGAGGAGCGCCAATGAGAGGCTGGCGGTCCAAGAGGGCCTGGACAAACCACCGGGGATCGAGGTAGCCGGACACCGAGGAATTGATCACCTGTCGGTCGGTACCTGGGCGGCAAGTTGAAGGAGATCCAGACGTAACTCAAGTAAGGATGCATATCTCCAATATTCCAACCCAGAGGGGACCTGTGGCAGAGGTATCTTCTGAGGCTCATTGAGAGGGGTCTGTGGCAGAGACTTTCTCCCAAGTTCAAGTTCACCAAGGAGGGTCTGTGGCAGAGACTTATTCCTAAAATTGTCCGAGTGATACTCCGGCTGGCAGGTCAGTGAGAGAGGCCTGTCCGGGTACACTAAACCCACTCCGGTAGGAGTGGTGAAGAGAAGTGTTACGTTTGGGAGCAGGACTGTTTCCTATCATTACGCCTGAATTTGCTATTCTCCTATCTTCTTCAGCTTTATTTTCCTTGTCACAATTTGAATGACAATTGCGCAGTCATGCAACACTGTACCCAAATTAAATTTTTGCAATTTTTTTCCCCACAAATAGAGCTTTCTATTGGTGGTATTTGATCACCTCTGCGGTTTTAATTTTTTGCTTTTTGCTATAATAAATATCCATCTTTTTTTTACAATTTTCTTCCTTAGTTTAGGCTGATACGTATTCTTCTACATATTTTTTGTAAAAAAAATCGCAATAAGCATATATTGATTGGTTTGCGCAAAAGTTATAGCAGCTACAAAATAGGGGATAGATTTATAGCATTTTTATTTTATTTATTTTTTACTAGTAATGGCGGTGATCAGCGATTTTTATCGTGACTACGATATTGCGGCGGACACATCAGACACTTTTGACACATTTTTGGGACCATTCACATTTATACAGGGATCCCTGCTATAAAATGCATTGATTACTGTATAAATATGACTGGCAGGGAAGGGGTTAACACTAGGGGGCGATCAAGGGGTTAATGTTTTACCTAGGGAGAGATTCTTACTGTGGGGGGAGGGGACTGACTGGGGGAGGTGAACAATGGTTGTCCCTATGTACAAGGGACACACCATCAGTCTCCTCTCCCTGATAGTCCTGCTCATTTACTGGGCACGCGCATCGGGTCACCAGTGAGCGCGTGTGCGCGCCCCCTAGTGGCTTGTGAAAGTGTGACGTCATATGACGTCCGCCCAGAACAAGAGAGTCTTCCTCCCACCGTCATTTGACGGCGGGCGGTGGACAGGAGGTTAAGCATCTAAAGATGGTGAAATAGTCATGCAGAAAACATGCAGTACCTGTCAGAAATGTGGCACAACATTTCTGAAAAATAGCATCTGTATAGACTGATTAAAAGCAGGGGTTCTCCCATGCAGGAAAAGACATTCCCTCATGGCTTAATATTGCACAATAGTAACCACCTCCTTACATTCATGCTCATGTACTTGGTATACTATTTGGAGTAGAGGAAGTTTGATTGGTCAAACAGAAATCATCTGGAGATGTCCTGAATTAAAATAAAAGCGCAAATAGTGTAAAAGCACTTGGGTGACTCCATTTGTAAAGCAGTGCTAAAGCCTTACCATGGTCATGGTCCACAGCTTAAAAAAAACCCCCGAAGTACAGCACATTTATAAAGCAAGAGGAAGTACAATTAAAATCATGGAAACAAATGGGAGAATAACCTGGTAACATTACCTCTCAGGTTATCAGCATATCCTTCAATCACTGGGTTCTTCCTGCAACAGTAAGCAGACAGAACTCTTTGACATACCGTAGGTTTTATACCTCAGCCTGCATTTTATTATTGGGCTCTAAAATTCAGGTCGCTGTGTGGAGCATACTGAAGAGCATAGCGAAAAGTGAATAGTGGTAACTATTCCCTGTGATAAATTGCATAGCATGATAGGACGTTAGAAGTAGAGAAAGAAGACCAAAAAACTGGTTCTGGTCTGCCACCTATAGCTTGAGCAGATGTGTAAATTAGAATGTATGTCCCTTTGTGACACCTACACTATGCCAATTGCTGTGGAAACTCAGGCAAAGTAATTAATTATAACATTCTTATAATCTGTACACTGTAAGTAATCTTATAATTGAGGATTGTTCAAATTTTATTTCATATAATAATTTTAAGACCATATACTGTAAATGTTAGGGCATGCTGAAGCGCTATCATAGTACACTATCTATATCAGTTTCATTGCCATTCCTTACATCAGCACCATTATGGTCGTTTGTATACAGAGAGCTGAAGAAGCCATTAAATACGTTTCCTGACTCTGTGTTCCCAGGGGCCAACTTGGCATTTTCATATTTTAGGGGGCATGCAGGCTCAGACCTTATATTTTGGCTATTTATAGATTAAAAGAATTTCTTAAGATTTGTGTTTCTTTTGCAACCTTCCTTTCGTTTTGTATTTTTCCATTCTGATTTAAATTTTTGCAGCCAATGTAACTCCTGAATGATGAAAGTGTGCCTTCACATTTATGATTTTTAAATGACATTTATTCATATCTTTCATTACTTGTCTAGCACTAAACGTAGGTCACGTTGTTTTTTTTAAACTTTGTTTATTAGTTTTCTGCATTTACAATCATCAAAAAAGGGAAAGGTATGGCCCGAACTGCAAGTTCCAGTGTTGGAAGTTAGGTACTTACAGTATTATTTTAGATAAATGGAAATAAGAGTTTTTAAATAAAGTCGCACATCCCAAACATAGTACATCCAACATTAGAGGTGATTTATTTTAAAACAGCGAATGTCCGAAAAACAATGTCCCCAAAGTTCAGCTTTAAATGCCTGAATGTCTGAATGTTCCTGATGTTCACCATCGTTTAGACAGAAAAAAACGTACTACCTACACAGGCACTTGCAGTTTTTATTGTATGCCAGAATGTTTCTGATTATTTTGATGGTTCATAGTTGCTGATTGGCTACTGAACAGCAGAGGAAGTTGATTGTGTCCCACAGGTAATGCACATTAATGGAAGCTTAGGTGTAATCTCCAGAAATAAATCCTCCACACATGGGCACTTTCAGATACTAAGAAAGTGCCTGTACTCAGTAGCCATTTGATTTTATTTTGGGGTCAAAGTCAGAAAATACCTGTTTCCCAATGAAATATCTGCAAAGTCAGTTTCATTATGTAAATCATAGGCAACCACATATAACTTTAAAAAGTATAACTGAATTCCTCTTCCAACACATCTCTAAGGTATAATAAAAGTATGTTTATTTACAAAGAACAAACCTAATTAAATTGAAATGAGAACTGCAGAATAAATTTGGTGATTGGCCGTTAGTTGCTTATGTAATTAGCGTTTGCATAAAATGAACCAGGTGAGGTCTTTAATTAAGATAAAAAAAATGCAGCAGGGATCAGAGACTGCAGTAGGGAATATAATCAGTGACTCCCCTTGGGGGAAACAGGCTAACAAATCTTTAACTTGCGCATTAAGGATTATCAGGATTAAGGCACCAATAACCAGGAGCCACTTATATGATTTTATGTTTTTAACCTTTTAATAACCTTTACAAGTCAAAAATAGTCTTGTACTATCACTTAGGCCTCGTACACACGACCGAGTTTCTCAGCAAAAACCAGCAAGAAACTTGCTGGGGGATATTTTTTTGCCGAGGAAACCGGTCGTGTGTACATTTTGGTCGAGGAAACTGTCGAGAAACTCGACGAGCCAAAAAGAGAACATGTTCTCTATTTCCTTGACGGGAATGGAGAAAATTGGCTTTTCGAGTTTCTCGACATCCTAACAAGGAACTTGACGAGGAAAACGATGTGTTTCGCCTGTCGAGTTCCTCAATCGTGTGTACGAGGCTTCAGTTTTACAGAAAATTTGAATCATACTTTTTTTTTTAATTGCCATTAATATTACTTGGATTAGCAACATGGTTATTAAATATCAGTTTGTGCATATCTTGCTCACAGGGATGAGTATATTGACTGACCCAAACAAAGATTTGAATTCCTGGTCATGTACTGTAAGTCCTTGGGCCTAGTGACATCAGTGGTTGCTGAGGACACAGCGGTGCAATCACTTGCTGCTTCCTTAGCAACTATTTACAGCAAGGAGGTCTCATGTTGATCCATGTTGATGCCTTGTGAGGTGAGTCACATGATCTGGAGGATCAGGCTTACACATGTAATTAGCTAGGACGATCTACTAGATAGCACTAAGTACATTAAGACCAACTTGTGTGTGTTTGGTAAGCAGATGAACTCCAGGTAAAAAAAGAAAACAATACCCTTACTATAGTGGATCTGCCAACACTGTTAAATGTACATTTTACCCTGGGGTACCACGAAAAAGGGCTTTTACTTACAGTACCTTCATGCCTCTCTCCCCTGATAGCTGGTGCTTAACTCTACTCTCCAGGTTATGGACAGGCCCTCTGTGTCTTCATTTACAATGTACTGTAGGACTACTGGGCCCGCATTTTGGTTGATGACGTCAGTCCTGCGACTGCTGGCTAGAATTCATGAAAGCAGGCTTCGGGGGACCAGCTACATGTAAGAAGGAGCCTGCAGCAGTGAAGGACTAAACTGATGTCATCATCTTCAATACAGTGCTAGTAGCCCAACATTGTAAATGAAGACACAGAGGGCCTGTCCAAAACCTGGAGAGTAGCGGTAAGCAACAACTATCAGGAGAGAGAGGCATAAGGTAAGTAAAAGTCCTGTTTCCTGGTACCCTAGGAAAAAATGATCATGTCTTTTTTAAATTATTTCTTTTAGTGATCAAATCATTGATTTGTTAGGAAAATCCTATTTTAAGTCTATGAGTAGCCTAATGTCAAATCAAGTGAACAAACAACTGTGCAACAATTTTTGCAGACAGTGTGCAGATACAGGAGTGTTATGCCTTGTGCACACGATAGGAATTTCTGATGAAAAAAGTCTGATGGAATTTTTTCATCAGAAATTCCTATTGTGTCTGGGCCCCATAGGATTTGTTTCCGTCTGATGGAAAAAAATCCTATGGGAAATTCCGATCATCTGTGTGGAACTCCGACGGAGAAAAAAACATGCATGCTCAGAATCAAGTCTGCTTGGAAGCATTGAACTTAATTTTTCTCGGCTCATCGTAGTGTTTTACGTCACCACGTTTTGGACGGTCGGAATTTAGTCCGACAGTGTGTATTCAAGACTGATGAAAGACAGCTTGAACGGAATTCTGACAGAAAATTCCATCAGATTTTAGCCCATAGGAAATTTCTATTGTGTGTACAGGGCATTACTCATTTTTGCAAGTGAATGTGGAGGATGAAAAGAAGGATTTATGAGGGGCAACACACACATATTTTATACGGTAACTCTATGCTGGGCTAGAATATTGAAAAGCTGGGCATTCAATATACAAATGTACAGTTCGTCAGCCCTCATTGTGCTCCCAACTTCTTCAATGGCCATTTGTGTTCCCTTATACTTGCTTACACCATAGCTCTTCATCATTAGTTCTTCATCAACTGCCTGTAATAATTTGTCCCTATGTAATGATGTTGTTCTTTCTGTCCCTTCTTAGCTTTTGAATTTATTTTTTTTGTGTTCTGATGTTAAGTATGTACCAGACACAGGAGGTGTTCATAATTAGAGCATTAGGGAAGGGAGACAGTAATTATGTTCCTATTTTTGTCCAAAACAGAAGGCTTATAAATATAGAGTAAAATACAGATCTACAAGCTACATCAGGACCTTTATTATGGGGGTAATTAGTCACTTTTCAGCTCCTCAGCCTGTAATAGGACTTCCAGCATTGGGGTAATTAATCTGCTTTCACTCTTTCTCTGAGGGGTTTGATGGGGTGCTGTGGTCTGTGGGTGTACTCTGTTCCCTTGGCAGAAACTTTGTTGTATTTCTTTTTATTCTCATATTTTATGTGCACAAATATTTTCATATGACTTCATTGCTGCCAAATTCTAATTAGTAAAGCATTTTGAGATTGTAAATCCATTCTAAGTGGTTAATGTTCTTCTGCTTTGATTGTCCTCAGACCCATCAGCCCTAAGACTCACAGGAAGCAGCAGGAGGTTGTAAAATGAACAAGTTTTAATTAGACAAACACACTATACATGACAATAGCCCAAGAAATCAGTGTGTGACAACATGAAAGTTTCGCCAAGTGATGCCAATCATCTTCGAGTAGTTCACGGGGATGAGCACGTTCTATTAACTGCAATATCAGAAAAATAATCATGGGAAAATGTAAATGAACACCAACTTATAACTTGCCAAACTGACCGTTTGCGCAATAGAGAACAAGCACATGTGCAGCTCAACATTAAAAGTTATGAGAAACAAGTGCTTTGTTTGAAAAATGTTGTGGATTTCAATCCACATTCATCTCAATGCTAACCAATAGATTGTCATCTCACTTAGTTATAGCAAACTTTGCATCTACTATGTTAAGTAAGTCACTTTCCAAAAGCACACATTGGGGTGTATTTACTAAAGGCAAATTGACATTGCACTTTGCAGGTGCAGTTGCACTAATTTTCCCCAGAGCTTAGTAAATGCTCTGTTGATTTCAATCATCCAATCATGTGCAAGCAAAATATTTTTTTTTTTATCTTTATTTGTTTACCACATTTACTAAGCTCTGGGGAAAATTAGTACAACTGCACTTCCAAAGTACACAGTCTATTTGCCTTTAGCAAATCCACCCCAATATATCCTAAAGCATCTTTGGGCACATGGTAATGCAAAGCTGTCCAGACGTCCCAGCAACACATATCCCTGCTTTAGGCTTCATTTCCACTGGCGTTTTTACAGCCACTTTTCTGAGCGTTTTTTACAGCTTAAAAACGCCTGTCCAAGTTATTCTATGGCATCATGCCCACATAGGCGTTTTTGAGCTGCAAATGGCATAGGCGTTTTTGAGCTGTAAAAAAAAGTGGGACCAGGGCGTTCTGTGGCTCCAGCAATAGAGCTGTAAAAACGCCAGACATTAAAAAACGCGCAAAAACGCGCAAAAACGTGCAAAAACGCTACCGCAAAATAAACATAGACAGGCGTTTTTAAGCTGTAAACAAGGCTAACACAAGTGGCTGTAAAAACTCCAGTGGGAATGAAGCCTTACAGGTATACTCAATATGCAAAGATGTAGTAATTCATGTTAGCTGCAGATTGTAGGGTGTGAAGCCCATCTCTGGGCTATCCCCCGTCGCCCCCAGTATATCCTTCTCTCCCCAGAAGAATCCTCCTACTGTTTTTTTTTTTTCATTCTTGTCTTTATCTTGTCTTTGAGATGGTCATATGATACAGGTTCTCTTCCCTCTATTTATTGTTTTCCAGTGCTGGTTGGTCCTCTGTAATGCAGAAATTTGTTTGCAGGAAATAAGTATGCAGTAAGTATACATGGTTATCTTTTACAGCATGGGCTTTGTTTGTAGTGACATTTCAATCCACTAAGAAAATGCCTGGAGGTTTGTTTATAAATGGGATCTAGTGTTTGTGCTTTCTATATGCCCCTTCAAAAAGGGATAACAAAAACAGCTTATTTGTCAACATGAAAAAACAAACCATCAATCTCTGCAACAAAGCAAAAATTTGGCTTACCATCAGCATAAACGTGTCCCTTAACAGGGTTTAAAGTCCCCGCCAGCTCTAGGGTTTCAAAGAAAAGCTACCCACAGCTCAATACCCAAACAGCACACAAGCTCTTTATCACAAGTGTGTCCTGCTCCACACAACACGTCATGGAAACATGCTAGATGCTTATTGCTCTTTCCAGTCCTCTCTCACAGGTGAGTTGAACCTTACAGGCCCAAAATACCTGTAGTCAAGGCCGGAGGCTCTTTCCCACCCAGAATCCCACTCTATGCCTCCAAATTCCAGGACCCATATCAAAACTTAACAATCCTGGGAAAACTGTGAAACAGTTTTCCCTTCTCTATCGGATCACCCCAGAACCCCTCTCCTTGCATGGATGAGAATCCCTGAATACTTCACCCTGCTTATTTTTTCCCCCTTAACCACTTCCTTACTGGGCACCTAAACACCCTTCCTGCCCAGAGGACTTTTTGCGATTCGGCACTGCGTCGCTTTAACTGACAATTGCGCGGTCGTGCGACGTGGCTCCCAAACAAAATTGACGTCCTTTTTTCCCACAAATAGAGCTTTCTTTTGGTGGTATTTGATCACCTCTGCGGTTTTTATTTTTGCGCTATAAACAAAAAAAGAGCGACAATTTTGAAAAAAAAAATAATATTTTTTACTTGTTGCTATAATAAATAGCTCAATTTAAAAAAAAAATCGCAATAAGCGACTGGTTTGCGCAAAAGTTATAGCGCCTACAAAATAAGGGACAGAATTATTATTTTTATTATTTTTTTTTACTAGTAATGGCGGCGATCTGCGATTTTTATTGCGACTGCGACATTATGGCGGACACATCGGACACTTTTGACACATTTTTGGCACCATTCACATTTATACTGCAATCAGTGCTATAAATATGCACTAATTACTGTATAAATGTGACTGGCAGGGAAGGGGTTAACACTAGGGGGTGAGGAAGGGGTTAAATGTGTACCCTATATAGTGTTCTAACTGTGGGGGAAGGGGGGTGACTGGGGGAGGTGACCAATCTGTGTCCCTATGTACAAGAGACACAGATCGGTCTCCTCTCTCCCTGACAGCACGCTGTCTCTGTGAGAGCCGGCAATGAGAAATTATCTCATATGTTTACATATGAGATCATCTCTCATTGGCTGCACAGATCGCCTAGCAAACGGCCACTCTGATTGGCCGTTCACGGCGATCTGTGATTGGCTGTGTCCAAGGGAACGAGGAAAGGGGCAGCCGTAAAAAGACGGTGCCCCAGAGAAGTAGAACCACCCTGCGGCCGTATATAGTCGTACGACCGTCGGGAAGTGGTTAAAGGAAACACAATCCAAATAATTGTGAGACATACACTATATTGTCAAAAGTATTGGAAGCCTCCCTATACACGCACATGAACTTTAATGGCATCCCTGTTTTAGTCCGTTCTTCGTTTCTTTGTTCTTCCAACACCCCTTCTCCACAGAATGTGCTTCGTCAAATTACATTCAGCTTCTTCTGGATATAATTATGACATTCCTTCAACAAAGGCTTGGTGAGTGCATCAGCAGTCATCTCCTCTGACGGGAAGTATTGAATGTCAATAACACCTTGCTCTTGATTGTCCCTCAGTAGGTGATACTTGACATTGATGTGTTTGGTCCTAGGATTGACCCTTTCGATTGCGTAAGTTTTATACATCCCTGATTGTCTACAAAAATGGGAATTGTCTTTTATATGTCTATCCCAATGTCCACAAAAAGGTTGACAAATCCATATCACTTCTTGACATGCATGTTCTGTTGCAATTTACTCTGCTTCAGTTGAAGATAGAGCGACAGTTGCTTGCTTTCGACTAGACCAACTTATGGTTCCTTCCTCATACTGGAAGATGAATCCACTTGTGGATTTGCAGTCTGTGCAGTCCCCGGCCCAAGCAGCATCCACATATCCAACCAGTTTTGGATCTGATGATGCTGGTAACCGTAAATTCATTTGAATTGTTCCTCTGAGATATTGTATCACTCTTTTTATTGCGTTCTAGTCACGCTGACAAGGAGCTGAAACTTTCCTGCATAGTATGCCCACTGCTACGGCTATGTCTGGTCTTGTCAAAATGGCAACATATAGCAGCTTACCGATTGCTCTGCAATACATGTCATTGTTGGGTAGCAAGTTTTCTGTTGCATTGCTCTTTTGATAGCCTGGTTCCATAGGAGTTTTCACTTCCTTTGCATCTTGCATAGGGATTTTTTTGCAAGATTTTAGAGATTTTCTGAGATTGGTTGAGAAGATAACTTCCATCTTCTTCTCTCTCTATTTGTATTTTGGATTCCCAGATAGTAGTAGCTAATGTTCCCTAGCTGTTTGATTTAAAAATGTTCTTTCAGCTTGTGAACTATCTGATTGTAATCCCCTTCTTGTTCAAAACAAGTTATAATGTCATCAACATCGATAAGAATATATATTCATCTGTCTTCTTGATTCTTGGAATAGAGACAGGAGTCTGCTTTACTTCTTGAGAATCCTTCTCTAGTAAGTACTTTCTTGACTTTTTCATTACACATCCTTGCAGATTGCTTAAGACGATGATGTTCTGGAGGGCGTGGTCTGGAGCTACATGGAGTAGGACGTGCTGGGTGAGAGCTCCGCTCGAGACTGATCCTTTTTACCCGATACTGGGGGCTAAACTTCCCGCAACTTAGACACAGAACTACTCTGTATTGCCTGCACATATCTGAGCTGTCATGTCTCCCCCGAAAAGATCCGGAGCCCTCGCCAAGCTCGACAAGTACCGCCACGAGGAGCGGGGCCCTGAGGAGGAAGATGGCGTCGCCCCACTCCCGGAAGAAAGACGAGCGGTCCTCCGGCGACACAGCTATGGTGCTGGAGGCCATTGCTGTGTGCCAAACTACCCTCACCTCCAGGATTGAGGAGGTGAAGGTCGACATATCCCACATCCGCCAGGATATGCACAAGCTGCGGGAACGGATGTCCGAGACTGAACGCCGTGTTGGCCACGTGGAGGAGGGCCTGCATCCACTCCAAGTCACCACCGAATAGCTACAGCATCAGCTTCTCGCAGTTCTCTCCAAGCAGGACGACATGGAGAATCGCCTTCGGAGGTGCAACCTGTACTTTGTGAGACTCCCTGAAAGATCCGAGGGAGCTGACCCCCCCACATACCTCGAAAATCTGCTGGTCAAGACATTTGGCAGGGAGGCCTTCTCCTCAACCTTTGTGGTGGAGCGCGCCCACCGCCTCGCGGCAAACCCCCCCCCTGCTGGAGCCCCGCCGAGAACCTTCATAGCCAAGTTCCTGAACTACCGCGATCGAGATGCCATCCTTCGACTTACCCGTGAGAAAGGCGACATCCCCCTTGGCAACACCACCGTGTTGGTGTTCCCGGACTTCTCGACGGAGGTTCAAAAGAAGAGAGCTTGCTTCACAGAGGCTAAGCGGCAGCTCCGTGTGCATCACCTGCGATACGCGATGCTCTTCCCTGCGCGGCTCCGGGTGGTGAGTGACGGGAAGGCGCAGTTCTTTTAAGATCCCTAGGCTGTTTTCTCCCAGCTGGAGAGCCGCGGCGAAGCTGGTCCGGCACACGCCTAATTTCCTGCTACCCGAATGACATGGTCGCCGCCCGCCTGGAGCCAGATGCCCATCACTCTTTGCCTATCTGTCTCCTTCCCATTTTTCCTGGAACCGTGAGTTGTCATTATATGCTTTGCTCCCTCCTCTTCTCCCCACCGCCCCTGGCTGAAGCCCTTTGCTTGTCTCGCTCTCCCCCTTTACCCCCGCAACTCCCCCTGATATTATGTGTACTCTGCAAGTCTCGGGCGGCTCACCCGCACCCATATCCCCCAAGACTGGATATCCCCCCTGCACCACTGTGTGCTCTCCAGTTTGGTCGTCACCCTGACCTAGGTGGCCGTCCTGGGCATCGGGCATACATGCCACCCCTGACTGCCGTCAATCTACCAAAGTTTCCCTGGCCAGCCTCTGCCCCCCTGCTTGCAGTGGGAGGCGGTGCGTTAAACCTGCTGTGCTGGTCCAGTGTTTTTGCAGACTGTTTGTTTTTTGTTGTTTATTGTGCACTTTCTCTCCTGTCTTTATTATTTTTCAAACCCCGGCTGATGTACTGCATGAACTATGTTGCTCCTATTGTCGTGCTGCTGACGTCATTGTACGGGGCCTGCCTGGCCGGGTGGGCCTTGCCTCCTCCGGGTATGAGCCATCTTTGGGCTCCCCGCGGGGGTGTGGCACTCACCCGACGCCTTCTGGCTGGCGCCCCTGGCCTCCGGGTGGTTAATATATGCGTTTGTCTCACCAGGTTGTATATAATGATTTACCCAATGCCGTGCTCTGCCTGCTGCCTTTTGGGGGCATGGCTGTGTTCGCCCATTCCTTTCTCCCCACTATGGCCTCCTTAAAAATAGTGACTTGGAATGTCCGGGCTCTGGGTGAGCGGGCCAAGCGATCGACAGTCCTCTCCCACCTTAAGTCTCAGCGAGCAGACATTTAAATTCTTGTTGAGACTCATCTTACGGGCCAGAAACAGATGTGCCTTAAAAAACCCTGGGTGGGATGGGTGTACCAGGCCCCACATACCTCCAACTCCCGCGGGGTCGCGATCCTCATCGCCAGGTCGATGCAGTTCCAGTTTCACGTACTACAGTCGGACCCCCAGGGACGTTTTCTGTTTCTGCATGCTACTGTTGGGGGCTTGGAGATTCTTCTCCTCGCCTTCTATATCCCCCCCGTTTCAATTCGACATTCTGCAGCAGGGAGTGGCCTTTATGGCCCAACATCCCTCGGTGCCGGCCATTTGGGCGGGTGACTTCAACATGGTCATTGCCCCGAGCTTGGACAGACTGAGCCCAGCCACCTCCTTAGGCCCCCTGTCTGGGATCACCAAATTTGGGAGGTTCCTAGATGAATTTGCCCTCACTGATACATGGCGTCACAGACACCCGAGGCAACCTGGTTTCTCCTGTTTCACCCCCTCACGTGCAGCAATGTCCTGAATAGATCTCATTCTCATTGCCCCCCTCCTCCCGCACCTCCTAGACGTAGGCTTCGACACTAGAATACTCTCCGACCCCTCCCCGTACTGGGTCACACTGAGGCTCCCGGCTCCTCCTGCGATCCGGATATGGAGACTGAATCCGTTTTGGCTTAACGTCCTCCCGGACCTGGATGCCGTCCAGTCCGAGTGAGAATACTACTTCCGCAGGAATGACGGTTCTGCCCCGGCGGGACCTGTATAGGAGGCCTTCAAAATTCACGCCCGCATGATCCTCTCTACGCGTATAAATAGATAAGGCCTCCTCCAAGCTACTGATCCGTCAGGCGGAGGAGCGCTTAAATGCCCTAGATCAGACTATCTAGACCGACCCGACAGCTGCTAACGCATCTCAGCTGCGTCTACAGACCAGGCTCACGGATCAGTTGCACTTTGAGAAGGCACGGCAGGGCATTTTCTTTAGCAAACAACACACCTATGAACACGGCGAGCGAGCGGGCAAGCTCCTCGCCTACATGGCCCACTTAGACCACAAGCCCCCGGTGGTGGCTCTCCAGGTGGCATCCAGGGCTACGCTCACGGACCCCGACCTGCTGGCTGAGGAGTTCAGGTCCTTCTATTCGGGGCTCTACTCTCCACTGCTCGCCACTCCCAGGAGGAGCTGTCTGCCTTCCTGCGGGATGTCATTTTTCCCACGCTCTCCCCGACTAAGACAGCCCAACTTGAGGCCCCCATCACCACGGACTGCATAGTGGAGGCCCTGTCACGCCTCCCTACATCCAAGGCGCCGGGCTCGGACAAAGTCATCCTTAGTTTAGTGCACCCCGACCAGACCGGATTCATGCCCGACAAAAACACAGCTTTTAATCTCAGGTGGTTACACATGAACCTCCAGGCCCGGCACTCAGACATGGGTTCCAGGGTGGTCGTTAGCCTCGACGCCGCTAAGGCGTTCGACTCCGTGGAATGGAGCTACCTGTGGGAATGCCTCCGCAGATTTGGCTTAGCCCAAACTTTGTAAAGTGGCTTTAACTCCTATACCAGGCCCCCACGGCGCGTTGCCAAGTTAACGGCAGGATCTCGCCCTCTTTCCCGCTTTCCCGAGGCACGCGCCAGGGCTGCCCCATATCGCCCTTACTGTATGCCCTGGCTGTAAAACCCCTTGCTATTGCCCTTAGGGGCCATCCGGGAATCAGAGGACTGAGCTGTGGTCGGAAGACCGAGGTGGTCAGCCTCTACGCGGACGATATGCTCCTCTACCTCACGAATGCTGGCCCCTCGCTCCAGACAGCCTTACAAATCATAACAGCCTTCGGGGCATTTTCAGGGTTGCAGATAAACTGGGCCAAGTCTCACATCCTCCCCCTAGACTTAGGCGACCCACTGCTGACCAAGCTGCACTCCCTCTTGTCAGAACGAACGCCATTAAATACCTAGGTATCCACGTCTCCAGATCCCCCCTAGACTACATTGCCCTCAACTTTGAGCCCCTATGCAATACCCTGAAAACCAAAATGCAGATATGGTCTCGTCTCCCCCTTGGGGTTATGGGCCGAATTAACCTGGTCAAGATGATCATCCTCCCAAAACTGCTCTATGCCTTTTGGCAGGCCCCTCTTTATATCCCCCTCCGTATATTTAAAGCCCTGAGTCTATCCTTAACTCGTTTGTCTGGGGCTCCTCCCGACAAACTGTTGTAGCGAGATCTGAAGTGCCCGTCCAACCTGGGTGGCACCTCGGTCCCTGACCTCTCCCTCTACTACATAGCATCCCAGCTCTCCCACTTCTACTACCTTAACCACTCAGACGGAGAACGCTACTCTGCCCTGGTATGTATCCAGATCCCTGGCCCGCTGTCACACCCCTTCCAGGTTCTGTTCTGTGGACCTCGCGGTTCACCCCAGATGGGCGATAGGAGACACATGCTGTTTCACCACTGCAAAATATGTCAACTCGCCATGCTTCACGGCGAGGCCTCATCCCCACAGTCACACACGCCCCTCTGGGGTAACCCGCAATTGCCCGAGCTGGCCACGGTCCCCAATCACGGCATGTGGGTCAACAAGGGTATCATAAATTTAACTCAAGTTGTGGCCCATGGAGCGGTTAGGTCTTTCCAGTCCCTTAAAGACACCTTCGCCCTGCCCAATCATATGTTCTTCCGCTACCTCCAGCACCGGCACGCACTCAATACACAGTTTGGGGACGCCGTCCCTGTTCTCGAGGTCCCGCTGCCAGTGGACATTGTCCTGGGCAGGGACCCTAAAAAACTGATCTCCCAGTTCTACGCCTATCTTTTGGCGCCCTTGGCCGCTGCCATCGCCCATCAGCTGAAATCCCGTTGGGAACCTGATTTGGGCAAGGTGTCGGCTGAAGACTGGGAGGAAGCCCTCGCCAACTGCAGAACTGTTTCTCCCAAGATCTCTGACCGCCTCACCCACCTTTATATCCTCCATCGATCATACCTGATGCCCTACCGCATCCCTAGGTACAGACACGGATACAACCCCAACTTCCCCCGGGTGTGACAATCCCGGCGCCACCTTCTATCATCTACTCTGGACATGCCCCTGCGCACAGGGGTTCTGGACCCAGGTGGTCCTGTTCCTCCACGACCGCATGGGCTCCCCATTGTCCCTCTGCCCCGTCAGTGTGTGCTGGGGCTTCTTTCACTCCCTGAAGCCGAAAAGTACCTGAATATATTTCTGCAGGAAACATTATTCCTTGCCAGGCTTCAGATAGCTAAGACTTGGTTGAGGCCCCCCACACTGCAGCAGTGGATCAGAGCTGTTAACACTACTCTACCCTTCAAAAAGCTACTCTATGTCCATAGGGGATGCCCAGACAAATACCACAAGGTTTGGGATAGATGGCTGGGGGATGCCTCCACCTGTGATGTGCCTTACTAGTCGTGTTCCTCCCCGGCGGCCCTGGGGGCTTCCCCCCCGCTGGCCCTGCACTGCTCTGCCCTCTTCTACGTTGTAATATATATGCACATGTAATGTTATTCTTTGCCATGCCTATATGTACATCAATGGGTTTTTATCTGTAAGTGTAGTGCTTGTTGCACTAGATACCCATTTGTATATTTTTTTCTATGCTCAATAAACGTTGTTTTGATAAAAAAAAAAAAAAAAAAAGAAAAGACGATGATGTTCTGAAGTGTACACACAAGGTTGTCTCCTTGCTCAAACCCTAGTGGTTGCTCCATGTAGAGATCTTCCTTAATGTCTTCATATAGGAAATCAGTTTTAACTTCTTGGCGTTTGGCTTGCATGCCCTTCCCGGCTGCAATGCTAAGAAGTAGAGTTGAGCGGACACCTGGATGTTCGGGTTCGGGTCCGAACCCGAACTTTAAAAAAAAAGTTTGGGTTCGGGAACCCGAACCCGAACCCGAACTCCGAACCCCATTGTAGTCAATGGGACACAGACTTTTAGAAAACAAATGCTCGGAGGTCCCCGCAAATTCAATATCCAGAACCTTTAGGTCTGGTATGGTTATTCAGAGGAACCCCGCCGTCAATTTAAAACAAAAATGACGTGCGGTTCCCCCTAAATATTCATAACCAGACCCTTCAGGTCTGGTATGGATATTCAGGGGAACCCTGCCGTCAATTTAAAACAAAAATGACGTGCGGTTCCCCATAAATATCCATAACCAGACCCGTTATCCGAGCACGTTGACCTGGCTGGCCGCAAAAAAGAGGGGGGGCCGCACTCTGCCCCCCCTCTTTTTTGCGGCCAGCCAGGTCAACGTGCTCGGATAACGGGTCTGGTTATGGATATTTATGGGGAACCGCACGTCATTTTTGTTTTAAATTGACGGCAGGGTTCCCCTGAATATCCATACCAGACCTGAACCGCACCAGGCCACATGCCCTCAACATGGGGAGGATGTCCCCATGTTGATGGGGACAAGGGTCTCATCCCCACAACCCTTGCCCGGTGGTTGTGGGGGTATGCGGGCGGGAGGTTTATCAGAATCTGGAAGACCCCTTTAACAAAGGGGACCCCCAGATCCTGACCCCCCCCCTGTGTGAAATGGTAATGGGGTACACTGTACCCCTACCATTTCACGAAGGAAGTGTAAAGTCTTGTAAAAAAAACACACTGACACCGTAGAATAAAGTCCTTTATTAATAAAAAAAAAAAAGAAAAAAACTCCAGCGGTGAGAAATCCACTCGTTCCCAGCTTCCTGTGTTGTCCTGATCCTGCGACGGCTGCGGGTGATCTCCAGCGATGAGAAGATCCTGCGTCGGGTGATCTCCGCTCCGGCGATGAGAAGATCCATCCATCCAGCGCAGCAGCATCCCGGACCTCCTCTCACCGCTGGGCACAGCCCAGTGAAAGACGCGCTGCAGCTGTGACATTTCTTATATAGAGGAGGCAGAGCCACCCGTCACGTGACCCAGTGACGTAGCACTGGGTAAGCCCAAGGTCTTTCCTCTTCTTGGGCTTCCCCAGTGACGTAGCAGAGGGTACGTCAGAGGGGGCGGGGTCACGTGACGGGTGGCTCTGCCTCCTCTATATAAGAAATGTCACAGCTTCAGCCGCTCATTCGCTGGGCTGTGCCCAGCGGTGAGAGGAGGTCCGGGATGCTGCTGCGCTGGATGGATGGATCTTCTCTTCGCCGGAGCGGAGATCACCCGACGCAGGATCTTCTCATCGCTGGAGATCACCCGCAGCCGTCACAGGATCAGGACAACGCAGGAAGCCGGGAACAAGTGGATTTCTCACCGCTGGAGTTTTTTTCTTTTTTTTTTTTAATTAATAAAGGACTTTATTCTACGGTGTCAGTGTGTGTTTTTTTTTACAAGACTTTACACTTCCTTCGTGAAATGGTAAGGGTACAGTGTACCCCATTACCATTTCACACAGGGGGGGTCAGGATCTGGGGGTCGCCTTTGTTAAAGGGGTCTTCCAGATTCTGATAAACCTCCCGCCCGCATACCCCCACAACCACCGGGCAAGGGTTGTGGGGATGAGACCCTTGTCCCCATCAACATGGGGACATCCTCCCCATGTTGAGGGCATGTGGCCTGGTGCGGTTCAGGAGAGGGGGGGGGGGGCGCACTCTGTCCCCCCCTCTTTTCTTCGGCCGGCCAGGTCAACGTGCTCGGATAACGGGTCTGGTTATGGATATTTAGGGGGAACCGCACGTAATTTTTGTTTTAAATTGACGGTGGGGTTCCCCTGAATATCCATACCAGACCTGAAGGGTCTGGTTATGGATATTTAGGGGGAACCGCATGTCATTTTTGTTTTAAATTGACGGCGGGGTTCCCCTGAATATCCATACCAGACCTAAAGGGTCTGGTTATTGAATTTGCGGGGACCTCCGCGCATTTTTTTTCCCCGAACTCTGATCCCGGACCCGAACTTTTTTCAATTATTCGGGTTCGGGTCCGGGGAAAAACCCAAAGTCCGTACCGAACCCGAACTTTACAGTTCGGGTTCGCTCAACCCTACTAAGAAGTGCTTTGATTGTGGAGTGTTTTATAACGGGAGTGAATGTTTCATCGTAATCTTCACCGAATTTCATGGAGTAACCCTTAGCAACTAGCCTTTCTGTATTTGTGGATATTCCCTTCTGAATCTGACTTTACTTTGAAAGTCCATTTACTTTCTATAGTTTTACGGTTAAGAGGGAACTCTCTCAGTGTCCAAGTTTTTTATAGTCACTTTGCTTCACGTTTTGGAAGTTTTTCTATGTCTTCCCAGGATATTGGTTTAAGTAGGCAAGTGGATCTTCTGACTTCAGGCAGTTAAGCAAGATCTGGCGGGGTACTTGATTTAGGCAATGTGAGTTACACCTCTTGTTCTGACTCCTTTGTCAGTCTTTGGGTGTAGCATTCTGTAACCCTCTAAGGCTCTGTTCTCCAGCTTGGATCGCTTTTCACTTGGAATACTGTATAGGTATATGCTTTACATCCAAACACTCTGATGGCTACAAAGTATCTCTGATGTTTCATTCTTGTGTTTCATCAGATAAGTAGTTGTGTACCTTGAATAGTCATCAATAAATGTCAGTAGATATCTGTTCTCGCCTGAGGTGAGAGTTTTCATTGGACCACATACATCACTGTGTATGAGCTGCAGGGGGTGTGGCTTTTGCTTCAATACAGCACTTGCATTTTCATGAAAACTTTGCAAGGCATTATTGTCAAATCTTCTGATAAGCCTCTCTTTATATTGTCTTGTATAGCTTCTGGACTTCTGTGCCCCAGCCATCTGTACCATAGGTGAATACATTTGCTGTGTAGGTAATTAGAGACTATTTTGGCTTGCCGGTCTGTGGTGATGAGCCTGTATAGATGGTCATCCAGTTTTCCTTTTGCGAGGAATCACTTATTATTGAGAATTGTGCATTTATCACCCTGGAACTTAACTGAGAGACCTTTGTTTGCAAGACTTTTCACTGATAGAAGGCTGCCTTCTAGTTTTGGAACATTCAGAACTTTCTTTACAAGGATACTGTGCTCATCTTGTGGTGTAATGCAGTTCAGGAAGCCCTGACCTCTACCTTCTGCAGTGATGCTTTTCCTGTTTGCTAGGAAAAATGTGGGGGTTATTTACTAAAGACAAATCCACTTTGCACTGCAAGTACACTTGGAAGTGCAGTCTCTGTAGATTTGAGGGGTACATGCAAAGAAAATAAAAAACAGCATTTTAACTTGCACATGATTGGATGATAAAATCAGCAGAGCTTCCCCTCATTTCAGATCTTTCCCTCAGATCTACAGCGACTACACTTCCAAGTGCACTTGTAGTGCAAAGTGGATTTGCCTTTAGTAAATCAACCACTTTGTCTTTTACACTGTATTTCTTGTCGCTCCTGAGTCTATGCACCAGCCACGTGGCTTGCTGCTCTGTGTCAGTTTAAAGGTGCCACTTCATGATGTGTCTGCAGTTTCCTTTGTGGCTGTTTTGACTTTTCTTTTGTGGATAGCTCTAGCTTTTGCTGCTCAGCTTTCCAGATAGAACAGTCCTTTTTTTAAGTGACCAGTCTTTTTACAGCAAAAACAGGCTCTGCTTTCTTTGTGGTGCTTTGTGCTTTTGTACATGTAGCGCCCCCTTACTTTCAGTATGGGCACTACGCTAAAGTTAGTGGGGAATGGGAGAGTTATTTTGCTCCCATTCGCAATTTGTTAAATTTGGGCTGCTGTCATTCCTGAACTGTCCTGTAGGTCAGTCTGCGCTCCAGGGGTGTTGGTTCCACCCCTGGGTGACATATGGTGCTAGAGGGGTTCTGGCAGAGCTGCTTTTCTCCAGCAGCCAATTAGAGGAGTTCTCCCTCGCGAAGCATGCTGGGGAGGTGTATATCTGTGGCAGACGCCATTTTTCTTGGTCCTTCACGGGTTCCGTGTTCCAAGTGCGGCACCCACCTTCAGGGTGTGCGCATCCAAAGGACCCCGGTGATGGCCTACCAGGCCGGGGTCGCATTCTACGCGGAGTTCCACGTTCCTGATAGGGGCCCCAGTGACTTACTGGGTTCCCAATTCTGTTGAGGAGATCCCAGGCAGGATGCTGTTCGATGGGGGGTCGAGGAGAACCCGGAGGCAGGTTGTCCAACAGGGCTTGAACGAACCATCTGGGATCTGGTGACCGGAATGTTGACAGGTACACTATTGCTGTCATCCGGTGACCTATGCTTAATCTACTGGGAGGATTCGCTCAATCTCAATCTGTTCATCTAGCTCATTTAAGTAATTGGCCTGTGGCAGAGGTCTGTTCCTCCCAGAAAACCTGATTTCCTTTTATGAAGAGGTAAGTAAAACCTTGGACAGATGCGTGGCTGTGGACATGGTATACTTGGATTTTGAAAAAGCGTTCGATACAGTTCCCCACACACGGCTCATGTGTAAGGTAAGGTCTACAGGATTGGAAATATCAGTTTGTAAATGGATAGAAAACTGGCTGAAAGACAGAATTCAGAGAGTAGTGGTTAATGATTCTTACTCTGAATGGTCTAAGGTTATTAGTGGTGTACCCCAAGGTTCAGTGCTGGGACCCTTACTTTTTAATATCTTTATAAATTATATTGGGTCTGAGTTTAAAAGTAACATTTCTGTCTTTGCACATGACACAAAGCTATGCAGTGGAATAACGTCCTTACAGGATGTCTCCAATTTACAAGCTGACCTCAATGCTCTCTATTTGGGCAACTATGCGGCAGATGAGGTTTAATGTTGATAAATGTAAAGTTATGCACTTGGGGGCTAAGAATATGCATGCATCATACATGCTAGGCGGAGTACAACTGGGGGGATCCAAAGTGGAGAAGGATCTGGGGGTTTTAGTTGATCATAGGCTCAATAATGGCATGCAATGCCAAGCTGCGGTTTCCAAAGCGAGCAAAGTGCTTTCTTGTATTAAGAGAGGTATGGACTCCAGAGAGAGAGATATCATTTTGCCCCTGTACAAATCATTAGTAAGACCTCATCTGGAATATGCAGTTCAGTTTTGGGCACCAGTTCTCAAAAAGGATATTGGAGAACTGGAGAAAGTTCAGAGAAGGGCAACCAAACTGATAAGAGGCATGAAGGAGCTTAGCTATGAGGAAAGGCTAAGTTTATTCACTCTTGAGAAGAGGAGAATAAGGGGGGATATGATCAACATGTACAAATATATAAGAGGTCCATATAGTGAACTTGGTGTTGAGTTATTCACTTTACGGTCAACACTGAGGACAAGGGGGCACTCTTTACGTCTAGAGGAAAAGAAATTTCACCTCCAAATACGGAAAGGTTTCTTTACAGTAAGAGCTGTGAAAATGTGGAACAGACTCCCTCCAGACGTGGTTCTGGCCAGCTCAGTAGATTGCGTTAAGAAAGGCCTGGATTCGTTCCTAAATGTACATAATATAACTGAGTACTAAGATTTGTAGGTAAAGTTGATCCAGGGTAAATCCGATTGCCTCTCGGGGGATCAGGAAGTAATTTTTTCCCCTGCTGTGGCAAATTGGATCATGCTCTGCTGTTTTTTTTTTTGCCTTCCTCTGGACCAACTGTGGGTATGGAGTTGGGTGTATGGGATTGTACTGTGTTATTTATTTTGTTTGTTTAATTTTTTGTGGTTGAACTGGATGGACTGAATATGTAACTATGTAAGAGTTCTATACCTTTCTGACGCTATGCGTTCTTATGTTATGAATGTATCTGTATAAGTATAAACCCATCTCTTATTTTATGTTAGATGTACTGATATCATATGCTGACACTGTCTTATGAAATTGTGTATACAAGTTTCTATCTATGCGTTTTTTACAAATAAATATTTATAGATCTTTTACATTAACTACCTATACCGCCAAAAGTCCAATTTATTAGTCCATCCATTTCGATTGTCACTAGCACTGTGTAGAACCAACAATGTTTGATGGGACTATGCTGTAATGGAGTGCTGTAAGTTATGTTGCTTTTGAACTGCTAAATACTATGCTATGAAGGCTATTGCGAAGCCTGTAACAGAATTAAAAAAGGAAAGAGGGGGGGGGGGTTTTCCTCGCGCTAGCAGAATGAATATAAATGAATTTCAAATGGATAAATGAATAAATAAATAAATAAATAGTGAGTAATTCCAGCAGCAACGCTAAACATGTGATATACACGCAAAAAGTAAAAAGAAAAAAGATGAGTTGCGCTAGGAGTCGCAACTTAATGCGAAAATAATATAAATAAATAAATACATAAATGAATAAAAAATAAAGTGCTAGTGCAAAAAATAGCAAAAAAAAAAAAGGATGATGCCCAAACAGTTATGGAAAAAACCTTTCGGAGTAAAATCAACAATCTGCTATTTGGAAGTCCAAACGCTTAGAAAACTTTGTTAGTCCATTAGAATTGCATACTAATCAATTGTTAGGCAGTCCAAAATGAGAGGGGGAAATCAACAGCAGAACCCCAAAACATATGAATGTCCAAATAGATGGGCAAAAAACAGTTGCAGAGTAATAAAATGATCCAAATATTGAACAGCCTCTGGTCTCTGGTCAGAAGAAACATATATTCCCACCGAGAGGTAAGTAAGGGTGTGCTCTTACCAGATCCACGATCATAAAAAGCGTGTCGATCCACTCAGGTCATGGAGAAAACTCGGTCACAGCTGACAGGCAGAATATCCTCTCCAATGTGTTTAACGGCTCCACGTCCATGTTTGATTCTTGACTTGATATTGGTTAATAAAATACAAGCTGGGAAGTAAAAATCTAAAGTCGTGGGCAAACAAATAGGTGTCAGGGATGACAACTGCAGGGGTCAGAGGGTGAGTCTGTTTTCAAGTTTAAATTCAAGGCAAAAAATAAGATTCAAGCATGAAAATGTGAGTGATTATATTCCTAAATATATTACAACATGTCCCTTTTTTTTACACAGGAAGAAGAGACCAGCCAGGAGGTGGCAGATCCTCTCCTCACTGACAGCCAGGCCGAAGGGGTCAGTGGCAGCCAGGAGGAGGCCGGGCCCAGTGGCGTTGAGCAGCTCCCCAGGACAAGCACCACCAGCCAGGCTCCTCCCCTTTATATTAGGCCACCAGGCCGTAAGAAGAAATTGGGGGCAGTGGAGGAAGCCAGCCTCAAAATGATTCAGGAGGCGAGTGCCATCATGAGGGCCCCCCTCAACCCCACTGAGGCCTACAGTGCCTCCGTGGCACATGATCTCAATAAAGGCACGGAGGAGCAGAGGCAATTGGCCAAGGGCATCATCAACCAGGCCCTTTGGTGGATGCAGAGGGAGCTGCTGACCCCAGACACTGGGCTATGTGACCCGGCCCGGCTTGCTGAACATCATACTCCTGCTGCCACATCATCCCCACCTGCAAGGGCCCAGGGAAGACCCGCTGTAAGGCAGCCTGGAAGGAAGGTTGCAAGGAAGAGGAGACGTTGATGCCCTGCCTTCCATTTGATCCCCCACAAATGGCATCTTGTTTGGACTACCACAGCTTGGGTTCCTTTGGTTATGTGCTGCTGCTTCAGATTTTAGTTTGTGTGCCTCCTGAGGTTGGCTAGTTTAGCCTTCACCATGTTTGACAATGCAAGTTTGCATGTATTTTGCTAGCTGTTCAAGTGCTGCCATTCTGTTTTTGTTCCTTTTTATCATTTGCTAAAATAAAAGCCTTTTTGTTGATTTGAAAAACGTGCCTATTGTTTGTAATACTGTGGGTATTATTTTAGGCATCAAACATTACAAACAAATAAAATGTTTAATCTAAAATATTCACTAACTCATGGGGGGGGGGCATTTGGTGTGCCAACATGGTAGACAATTTAAACAACCTTCAAAATAATCCAGTTAAATATACAAACAAAAGCAAAATCAAAACTATTTCCTATTAAAATATTCTAAATGGTGACATAACTATAAACACATAAATAAAGTGGGAAAGATAAACATTAAACATTAAAAGCAAAAAATTAGACATGTGGAGGACCACTAAAAATATGATACGTCGGGCCAATAAAAGATTGCTAAAATCTTACTACATCACAGCTAACAAATGTCACTTTTCAGTATGGAACAACTCAGTTGAAATAACATGAGCTAAATAACTGATTATTTATAGCAAGAGAAGAATGAATAAAACGACGGCATCAAGCGTTGTTTATTGTGTGGTTTGCTTCAGTGTTCTATTGCTAGAATTAATCTTTCTATTGACGAATGTGCCATATCCCAAACAAACGTGAGTTTTACCTGAACGAGCGCTCCCGTGGCCTCATTTAGTCTGAGCATGCGCGGGGTTTTTGTACGTTGGTTTTGTGTACTCACCACCAAACATGTCCGTTCGGACAGGATTTGAGCGGACGGTTTTAAAACAAGTTTGCAAATAAATGTCTGCTGAAAAACGGCCCGGCGGGCAAATGTACGGTGAAATTCTGTACGCTCGTAACTACACACGACCAAACATGTCTGCTGAAACTGGTCCGCGGGCCAGTTTCAGCAGACATGTTTGGTCGTGAGTATGGGGCCTAAGCCTCAAGTATTGGCTCTTAGGAACCGAATCCAGCCAAGCCTTATGGTGACAGCTGTCACGGGGAATAAAGGAGTTGCGATCTGTCGATTTAAAGTATGTGGACGTCACAAATTGACCGTCCTCCACCCTTATTTCCAGATCTAAAAAATTGATCTTCTCCTGATCTGCCTCATACTTAAATTCAATCCCCCTATTGTTGGTATTGAGACAATCCATAAAGTCAACCAGAGACTCCCTGGATCCTCTCCATAGGAGGAGGACGTCGTCTATGTATCTAGCCCACAAGACCAATTCTGGTCTGCGGTCAGCATAGACGACGTCCTCCTCCCATTTCCCCACAAAGAGGTTGGCCAGGCTAGGGGCAAATTTAGCCCCCATAGCGACCCCCCTCTTTTGTAGGAAGTATTTGCCACCGAACCAAAAAAAATTGTGAGTGGTTGCAAACTGTAAAAGATCCATAATGAATCTTTGCTGGATCTCCAGCAGAGCAGAATCCCTTTCCAAAAAATATTTCACAGATGAAATTCCCCAATCGTGGGGTATGATGGTGTACAGAGACGTGACGTCTGCTGTAACCAACCATAAACCTTCCTCATGTGGGATGTTGTTCATTATATTAATCACATGTTTACTGTTGCGGATAAAGGCCGGTAAGGCCCTCACCAACGGCTGAAGGAACCCATCGATATACTTACCTGCCCTAGAAGAGATGGAATCTATTCCACTAATTATCGGCCTTCCGGGAGGGTGGACCGGATCTTTATGGATCTTGGGCAGGTAGTATATCACTGGGATCCTTGAAGAAGCTGGAACCAAAAAGGCTTTTTCTTTTTTATTGAGAACTCCAGAAGTATAACCTTTCTTTACTATTCCAGTCAAGACTTTCCTATACGATGGTCTGGGGTCCTTGGGGAGCGGTAAATAGGTATCCCTATCTCCAACTATATTACCAAGTACCTCGAGGTAATCAGACTTATTAAGTATCACTATTCCGCCCCCTTTATCAGCGGGGCGGATCACAATACTTTTTTCCTCGCAAAGTTGGTCAAAACCAGCCTGCAGGGATTTATTGAGTTTGGTTTTCCTAACATCAATTTTTTCGAGATCCCTCAAAAGTACATCCCTAAAAACCTTGATGTTAGGTGCCATACCTCCAGGGGGGTTGAACAAGGAGGCATTCGAAAGATTGGAATGTTGAATTTCCACATCTGTATTGATGTTAGTGGACGCTATGGCAGGTTTAGAAAGAAAAAAACTTTTCATACTTAATTTCCTAGAAAATTTATGTACGTCCATATGCGTCTCAAATTTATTTAGTGTTTTAGGTGGGGCAAACTTCAATCCTTTATCGAGGAGAGTAACCTCCTCTGAGGTCAGCGTGACAGTGCTGAGATTGAAGATCCCCTGACCTATTGTGTTCTCTTTCTTTTTATTCTTTGCTTTTTTCCCCCTTTTCCCCTTTTTTCCCCCCTCTACTTCCTCTTTTCTGTCTACCCTTCTTAGTTGGTCTTGATTGGACCTGGGAAAATCCTGATATTGATTCGGTTCTCGATCTCTCCATTGGTCTTGTTGGTAATAAGGGTCATATTGGTTAACAGGTCTAGAGGGGCAGAAGGAGGTAGGAGGCATTGGAGGATAGTAATAAGAAGATGACCTATCATCTCTATTAAAAAAGCTCCAGAATGAAGCAGAGTACACCTTATTCATCCAGTGGCCTTTCCTAAGGAACAAGAAGTAGACATGGGCACTGGCTTAGGTACGTGAATGGTGGTGGTTAGGAGAAGGAATGTTGGCTCACCCAGGGGTAGTGATGGGTCTCTGTTTGGAACAAGCACTTTGAAAACCTGTGACCCTGTTGTGTGTTGAGTAGGTAGTCAGCCTTCCATGGATGTGGACTGAAATTACTGTATTGGGGGCCCCAGACAACTTTGTTGCATAGTTTTGGCTATGAAGTGTGATCTAAAGCTCAGGGAATTTTTTCAATCTTCCTGGCTGAAGGTTGCCGCCCAGGTTCCTTGGTGGAGGACTGGTTTATCAACCACTGTCAAGGGATGCTTCAACCTTCTTAACAATGCTTTTACAGTGCTCTCTCTTTTTTCTTATGTGCCACCTTCTAAAGCACTGTCCACATTTTTGGGCATGTGTAGCGTTCTTTTCCAACCCTTGACATGCATTTTAAATATGCGTCAAATGCAACTGAAGATACTTATTTAGTTTAATGATGCATTTTGGATGACAATTTTAAGGCTACATTGGAAGTGATTTGTGTTGCATTTCACATTAAAATGCATGCATTTGAGCAGGACAGGACAGAAAGCCATTGATATCAATACCATACCTCCCAACAGTCCCAGATTCCCCAGGACATCCAGGGACTTGAACAAACTCCTGGTCCTGGCATCCTGCAGATCCAGGCTGTTTTCTGACAGTGGTTGGGACTGGGTGCTGGAACACTAATTCTTGCAACCTCTTTCAGCTCCTTTATTGCTCTGTCTGGCAGAGTGAGACCCTGTCTATAAGAACTATAGCTCTGGCAGCAGTGTAAGACTCCTTCAGCACAACTCTTCACTCCCTATCTAGTGGTTTGCTCCATTCCTCCTGAATTTTGACTCTTATTTAGTGGTTCCAGGATCAGCTAGCACATGGTGTTAAGACCTGACACTGGCTCAGCCAGGTCTTAGCAATAGACTTTTGCAGGCAGGTACCACATGCCCCTATAGTGTAGCAGAAATAATGTAAAGTCTCTTTAGTGCTAGCTGTCCCACTGGTTGCCTACTGCTCCCAGTCAGTCCTCTTCTGGTCTTGCCAGCCCTCCTGGTTGCAGCTGCCCGACATTGTTTTGTTTTTTAATCAATTAACAAAATGGAAAGTAAATGTAGAAGAAAGATCCAAATCAAATCAATATTTGGTGTGACAACCCAGCCTGCAATACAGCATTAATTCTTCTAGGTACACCTATGCACAATTTTTGAAGGAATGCAGTGGGTAGGTTGTTCCAAACATCTTGGAAAATTAACCACATATCTTCTGTGGATGTAGGCTGCCTCAAATACTTCTGTCTTCTCATGGAATCCCAGGCAGACTTGATGTTCAGATCAGGGCTCTGTAGAGGCCAAACCATCACTTCCAGGACTCCTTGTTCTTTTTTACTTTAAAGATAGTTCTTAATGACATTGACTGTATGTTTGGAGTCATTGTCCTGGTGCAGAATACATTTGGGGCGAATCACACACCTCCCTAATGGTATGGCATGATGGCTAAGTATCTGCCTGTATTGCTCAGCATTTAGGACAACATTAATCCTGACTAAATCTCCAACTCAGTTTTCAGAATGCAGCCCCAAATTTACACGAAACTGCTTCACTGTTGTTTACAGACACCATTATTGTACCGCTTTCCAGTCTTTGCAAACAAAATGCCTCAGCCAAATGTTTTTAAATTTTGACTCATCAGTCCAGAGCACCTCCTGCAATTTTCTTCTCCCCAGTTCCTATGTGTTCATGCATAGTTTGATCACTTAGCCTTGTTTCCATGTTGGAGGTATGGCTTTTTGACCGCAATACCGACACGAAGACCACTTCTGGACAGACTTCTCCAGACAGTAGATGGGTGGACCTGAATACCTCCACTGATTTTCACCAGTTCTGTGCTGATGGCACTGCTGGACATCTTCCAGTGTCAAAGGAAAGTAAAAATGATGTGTCTTTCACCTGCTGCATTAGGTTTCACTGGCTGACCACTGTATCTACAGTCCTCAACATTGCCCATTTTTTTGTGCTTTTTCAAAAGAGCTTGAATCGCACATCATGAAGCCCCAGTCTGCTTTGAAATCTTTGCTGATGCAGCATAACTACTTTGTGTTTTGTTGCTTTTCTCAGTCTTGCCATAGTGTATGACCTATGACATGAAACTGTCTTCCACAACCTCACCTAAGCAGCATGTTGTATGCTTCCTTCACAGCTGTTTCTGTTAACTACTTGGTAACCGCCCTATAGCCGAAATACGGCTACAAGGCGGTTACCTAACTCTAGGAGGGCGTCAATATACGTCCTCCCAGAGAGTCACAATTGCGCGCCCGAGCGGGCGCGCACACGCGATCACCGGCGCTCGGCGGGTCCACGGGACCCGCAGCAACACGGATCGCGGTAAGGAGCCAATGGAAGCGGCTCCTTACCACGTGATCACGCCGTCCAATGACGGCGCGATCACTTGTAAACAAACCGGCGTCATGTAATGACGCCGGTTCCTCCCTCTCCTCTCTGTACCGTTCGGTACAGTGTGAGAGGAGAGGGAGGGGGGGGGATCGGGCGGCAGCAGCAGCCGCCGCACTGTGGGCTGGATCTGTGACAATTGCAGTCACAGATCCAGCCATCCCTGCGCAATACTCTGCAAAATAAAAATGATGAGTGCAATACTCTGCAATACCCCACCCCATACTCTGCAATACCCCACCCCATACTCTGCAATACCCCACCCCATACTCTGCAATACCCACCCCCCCATACTCTGCAATACCCCCCCCCCATACTCTGCAATACCCACCCCCCCATACTCTGCAATACCCACCCATACTCTGCAATACCCCCCCCCATACTCTGCAATACCCCCCCCATACTCTGCAATACCCCCCCCATACTCTGCAATACCCCCCCCCATACTCTGCAATACCCCCCCCATACTCTGCAATACCCCCCCCATACTCTGCAATACCCCCCCCCATACTCTGCAATACCCCCCCCCATACTCTGCAATACCCCCCCCCATACTCTGCAATACCCCCCCCATACTCTGCAATACCCCCCCATACTCTGCAATACCCCCCCATACTCTGCAATACCCCCCCCATACTCTGCAATACCCCCCCATACTCTGCAATACCCCCCCCATACTCTGCAATACCCCCCCATACTCCAATACCTTGCAATACGTCGCCTATGGGGATTTTTAAGTAGCAACGTTTGGCGCAATTTCACGAGCGTGTGCAATTTTGAAGGGTGACATGTTGGGTATCTATTTACTCGGCGTAACTTCATCTTTCATATTATGCAAAAACATTGGGCTAACTTTACTGTTTTTTTTTTTTTTTAAGCACAAAACTGTTTTTTTTTTAAAAACACGCGTTCAAAAAATTGCTGCGAAAATACCGTGCAAGATAAAAAGTTGCAACAACCGCCATTGTATTCTCTAGGGTCTTTGAAAAAAAAGCATATATAATGTTTTGCGTTTCTATGTAATTTTTTTAGCAAATAAATGATGATTTTTACATGTAGGAGAGAAATGTCAGAATTGGCCTGGGTGCTCCAGAACGCCTGATGGTGCTCCCTGCATGTTGGGCCTCTCTATGTGGCCACGCTGTGTAAAAGTCGCACACATGTGGTATCGCTATACTCGGGAGGAATAGCAGAATGTGTTTTGGGGTGTAATTTGTAGTATGCATATGCTGTGTGTGAGAAATAACCTGCTAATATGACAGAAACTAGATTTTTTTTACAGAATTTTCAGTCTTTTTTCTTTTATAGCGCAAAAAATAAAAACCGCAGAGGTGATCAAATACCACCAAAAGAAAGCTCTATTTGTGGGAAAAAAAGGACAAAAATTTCAGATGGGTACAATGTTGTATGACTGAGTAATTGTCATTCAAATTGTGAGAGCACCGAAAGCTGAAAATTGGTCTGGTGATTAAGGGGGTTTTCGTGCCCAGTGGTCAAGTGGTTAATAGCTGTTTCAACCTGCATACAGTATAAAATTGATGGTCACTAGCACCTGCTTGGTACGAAGTGTAAGAACTGATGCTGGTTTGAAGCCAAAGGATAGTCACACCAAATATTGGTTTGATCTAGATTTTTCCTATTTTTTCCTCTGTTCACTAACTTTGAATTTTGTAAATTGATAAAAATAAACAATTAACATGTATATTTTTGAAAGAATTCTTACTTTACAGCATTTCTATATATATGTATGTATGTACTGTATGTATGTATGTATGTATGTATGTATGTATATAAATATGTATATACTGTATATATATTTTTTTTTCTTACCTCAGTCCTAGATTCCTGCTCCTTGCACTATCTGTGTTAGTTTGAAAATCCACAGTCAGTCATAAATATAAGAATCAAATATAAACAAAATTGCTGTCTTGCAGGTATAAAACTGAAACATCAAAACAAACTTCCCCGTCTGGTATCTAACTACACATAATTATTGATCCTGACCTATACACAAGAGTCCCTAGGACCTTTCCGGAAAATCAATATATGAGTTTGGCAGGTTTACAGCAGTTAAAACACTTTTGCAGTAGTTTGTTTTCTCTTTCTCATCACCATGGAACTGCAGAAGATAAACATGTTCTTTAGAACTGAATTTAGCAGCCTGCGGACCAGGGCCACAATTTTGGAAATTCCCAAATGTTAAATATCTAGTATGAGGAATCCATGATGTTTTAAGTCCCAGAGTAACTACGTTTCTATGTAACTATGTAAGAGTATTGTTGACATGACACACTGGGTCCTAGTACTAGAATTCTTCTGACATTAGAGGAGCAAATCAATCTGCTTGACCTGTGAGATTGGGTCAGTACACTGGAAAAATAATAATTTTTCTAATTGTTGTAGTCCATACTGAAACATTTTATACCATTTTGGTGTATTATATTACATACCCCATAATCCCTTGTATGTATTCCAACCATTCATTTAGACCTTCTACTCTAAGCAGCAACCAGTCAGGTGGGGTGATGTCTTTAGGAATACCCTTGTAAAAAAAAAAAAACTATAGATAACTACAAATAAATATATATGCTGTGCTTTTAAAAGTCATAAACTATACCAGTGTAAAAAGAAACATATAACAAAACTTCTTTCCTAACAGTGGAAAGTGACAATAGTGCAATAAATATAAAACATAAATATATAAAAGATGTGTATATAAAATCATAAACAATGATGATAATTAATATAAAGTGCTACTGTGCAAAGAAGTGCAATTCCCACTTTTATGATCCTGTATACATTTATCAGTGACCTACTGATGCATAAAAAAGTGCTCCTGTGCATGTGCATAGCATCCAGTATAATATAGTTTATCAATATTGCATTGCTTGGTTATTCAAAGAAGTGCTCCTGTGCACGTGTATGGTATCCAAAAAGAGTCTAACCAGGTGTAATAAAGTTCATGCGATTATAAAGTTCATGCGATTATAAAACTGCTAGGTGCAATAAAGTTCCTGTGATTATAAAACTGCTAGGTGATCCAGAACATGCCGTGGTGTTCCCCGCTCTGGTGCTCCCCTTAGGTATTTAATGCTCGCCTCAGAGGTTGTGACTTTGCGATTAAGCGCAGTCAAAACAAGCATATGAACCACCTTAGGGCTCTTGTAGTTACACCGGAATGCTGGACTCGTCAGTATGGTACCTCGTTAAGTGTATGAAAAAAAGACTTGATAGTGTAATAGAGTTTTAATGGTTTAAAAAACAGAAAGCACCCCCCCCCCCCCCCAACTGGGGTACTCACATAGATTGGGTGTGCTAGTGAACCGCTATATATCAGGTAAAAGAATGGTAAATACCGGACTAGTATCGGGATGGTATTTTGTTCCTCTCTGACAGGTCACCTGTGCAAACGTCCTATCCCGACCCCTTCCCCTACGCGTCTCGATGCAGGGGTTTCCGTATCTTCTTAAGGGGGTCTCCATTTAGGTATTTCAGGAATTCTGAATCGAAGACTCAGACCCATATTGCTGTTACATAAAGTGCATGCCTGTTGACCACCAGGTTTATTGCATTATAATGTACAGAGCTATTACACATAGAGGCTGAATGAAAGGTTTGTCAGGGAGAGTGTACATGTGATTTAATAGCCCCCAAACAGAAAAATATAACATATTAGGGACCATTAGCAACATTTTAATTCCCACTAACACCCCTTGGTGCTCCCTCTTCCAGTAACATTTATGCAGCAACTGGCATTTTTCACTGCTCCAGGGCTCTTTAATACTGGTGGCCAGTTGTCTATATTGCGCACACATTTATTATTATTATACAGGATTTATATAGCTCCAATAGTTTGTGCAGCGCTTTACAATGTTAGGACAGACAGTACAATTTCAATACAATATAATACAGGAGGAAGTAGAGGGTCCAGCTCATTTATACCTTCTAATTACTGGTGGCCTGTGCAGGCTTCCTAAATGCACCTCTTTTAAGTAAATGGCAGAGGCAGCTTTTCATTAACATTATAATACTAAAATATGTTTCTGCCTGGGAAATAATGCAGCTTGTAATTCATCAAATGTGCAAATTTTATTCTATTTTTCCCATTTACAAAGGTGCTAAGATTATGTTTTTTATAAAGTATTGTGCAGTTAATAAACAGTGACATGAAAGAAATTTTAATTCTGTGTAATTTTTTCCGCGTGCAACTATAAAAAGAAACAAGAAAACAAACAACGCTACAAAAAACTATTTGAATCTTAAAAAAAAAAGAAAAGGAAGAAAAGGAGAAAGGATAAGAAGAAGTAACTAGGTTAACTAAGGGATTAAACAGGAACAACATTTATAAAAATAAATACATTACTGTATATAACACCTCAGGAATAAATTGGCTCTTTAATTCCAAAAGTATGCTTCAGCAGCTGGTTGTGAGAGAAGTGAGTGAAAAGTGAGAAAAAACTCTCTCTCTCACAGCCAGCTGCTGAAGCATACTTTTGGAATAAAAGATCTGATTTATTTATGAGTTGATTTTGCCCCGTATTAACCAATAAGGCCCCTTTGACACGGATGGACCGTTCAGGTCCGCCTGTTAGTTTTGACGGCGGACCTGAACGGGCGCTCCATGCATCTCTATGGAGCAACGGATGTCAGCAGAGACATGTCTGCTGATATCCGACCTGATCCGCTAAAAACAGATGTATGGGGAAATGTCCCCATCTGTCCATGGCGGATCGGATCAGATCTGATGAAAAAATCCGATCTCTTCATAGGAGACAGCGGCGCCCGACAAGCCCCTCCCCGCTCAGTGAACAGAGAGGAGCTTGTCATCTGCCAGCTCAGTGGAGATCAACGGACTGATCTCCCGTTGAGCTGGCAGGAGCAGGCGGACTCCGTAGCGACGGAGTCCGCCTCGTGTGGAAGGGACCTAAGTGTACGAAAAAAAAAGCAGCAGTATAGGCTCTGATGAAAGGGAACCTTGTAGCCCCCTCAGGAGGTTGGGTTTTGATCTTTGTTATCTTAAAACTTTTGGGAATAAATTGATATTTATTGAACTCTTCAACCTTTGGTGTGGCATTCTTGTTCTTTCCATATATTTAATATTCAAAAGCAAAGTCACTCATCCATCTATGTCTCTATGCTTAATTTTGCTGAGAAATCACTTCAAATATCTCTCCTAGCATTTCTAGCCATGGCCATCTTGAGTAAGAGCAGATGATTCATGTACCATTTACTTTCTGGAATCCATTTGCCCTTAGCTCTGGCATGCAATCAAAAGGTTATTCTTAGCTGAGAAAGCCCCTCCTCCTCTTATCCAGATGAAAGAAAATAAATGTCATTAGCATTTTGATGAATTGGGGAGGGAGGAACCAGGGAGGGCAAAATATAAGCAGATTACACTCCAACTTTAAATAAACCGTTCACAAGAGTACATTGACTCAGTTCAGAGAATTTTTTTCAGAATACTAAAGATCCGTTCAGAAGCAATGCATTATGTAACATATAGGGGCAGATCCACAGAGCAAGTACACTGGCGTATCTACTGATACGCCGGCGCACTTTTAAATTTCCCGCGTCGTATCTTTAGTTTGAATCCTCAAACCAAGATACGACAGCATCTGGGTAAGATCCGACAGGCGTACAGCTTCGTACGCCTTCGGATCTTAGATGCAATACTTCAGTGCCCGCTGGGAGGAGTTTGCGTAGTTTTCCGCGTCGGGTGTGCAAATTAGCGATTTTTGACGATCCACGAACGTACGCGCGGCTGTCACATTTTCTAACGTCGTCTGTAGTCGGCTTCTTCCGGCGTATAGTTAAAGCTGGTATTTTGCGGCGTATAGATAGACTTGCCATGTTAAGTATGGCTGTCGTTCCCGCGTCGAAATTTGAATTTTTTTTTTGCGTAAGTCGTCTGTAAATAGGGATGGACGGAACTCACGTCTAAGTTAAAAAAAATGACGTCCTAGCGACGTCATTTAGCGCAATGCACGGCGGGAAATTTTGGAACAATGCATGCGCAGTTCATTCGGCGCGGGGACGCGCTTCATTTAAATTAATCACGCCCCCTACCCGCCGATTTGAATTCCGCCACCAGAAATACACTACGCCGTCGTAACTTAAGGCGTAAATTCTTTGAGGATTCGAAGATCCGCCAGGTAAGGTACGGCGGCGTAGCGTATCTCTGAAACGCTGCGCCCATCTAATTATCTGTGGATCTGGCCCATAGAGTGGGTCAGATCTGTGTGTAAACATTTCAGTACAGTCTGTAAAGCTTCAGTCATGTCAAATTTGCCTATAACTATATAATAATAAATTGGACTGTTGATTAAAATCCAACTTCACATGAATCAGTGAATGTCAGTCATTTTACCAAAGCACATTTTTTATTATTACTTTTATTATTATTAAGGACAGAAATGCAGATGAGAAGCTGGCAAATATTTGACACAAGCCAATGAATGGAATGAAAGCTTTATTTCTCCTCTCCAGGAGGGATTGCGGATGTAATACAAATGTTATTTCAATACATCACAATATCTCCACCACAGTGCTGAAATTATACACATTCACAGAACCCCTTTAGCATTAAATGTTCACTCTATCTTGTAATAAACACAGTCATTAACATAATGCTGGGTGCTTAATATAATTTATTGCCTCAGTCTCTCTCTCTCTTTTCAGAATACCGAGAAAACAGTGCCATACGCTCCTAGTACCATGCTTGCTGATGGTTTTCTGTCTATTTTACATGTTTTTCTACATTTCCTCTACTGTCACTTCTGTTGTCAAGAAATTTAAAGGGTAAGTTCACCTTTAGAAACATGTTACATGTTACACTAGTATTTATGGTGTAACATAGTTTAAAGAAAGACACAAGTCCATCAAGTCCAACCTGTGTGTGTGCTTTATGTTTATATTACAGGGTGGGCCATTTTTATGGATCCACCTGGGTGGGCCATTTATATGGATACACCTTAATAAAATGGGAATGGTTGGTGATATTAACTTCCTGTTTGTGGCACATTAGTATATGTAAGGGGGGAAACTTTTCAAGATGGCTTGTGACCATGGCGGCCATTTTGAAGTCAGCCATTTTGAATCCAACTTTTGTTTTTGGTGTATCCATATACATGGCCCACCCTGTACATTGTATATCCCTGTATGTTGTGATCGTTAAGGTGCCTATCTAATAGTTTTTTGAAATTATCGATACTCCCCTCTATAACCACTGCTTGTGGAAGAGATTTCCACATCCTTACCGCTCTAACAGTAAAGAACCCTCTACGCAGTTTAAGCTTAAACCACTTCTCTTCTAATTTTAGTGAATGTCGACACGTCTTTTTAAATTCCAGTGGGTGGATACGTTTTGTCCCTATTGTGGGGTCACCAGTACGGTATTTGTACATTGAAATTATATCCCCTCTTGTCAGGACTATTGGGATTAAAAATAATTAATTCCTAAGGCCTTTGCATCATATATTTTTCATATATATTTTTATCAACAATTCAGAAGCCAACTTTGTGCTGTTTCTTAGGAGGTTAGATTGAGTTCATACTGATGGACAGAGTTTTTGTTCCTTAAGAGACTTAAAGGCCTCATGCACATTATCCCAGGTTGTAAAATAAGAGCCTTAGATAGATAAGCTCATTTGAAATATGAGTCTCTAGTCTAAACAAGAATCCTCAAAATATTAGTTCATTATATTGAAGTAATTATATGCATAATTAAGAATTTGGAGAGGGGAGACGATCTTGAGTTTTGAGATGGAAAGCCAAGATGGGAAAAACAGAGTGCAGAGAGCAAAAGAAGTCCTTTGGGACACCTAACTGATATGTCTCAAAACAGCAGAATTCTTTATCTCTTGTAAGGTATTAATCTTTTATTTTTACCTTTTGGGTAATTGAAGTTGTTTGAGCATATGCTTAACTAACCCAATCAATATTGGCAGTTCAGTTTTGAAGTGAATTGAATTCTAACTGCAGTATGAATTTGTTTTGCTTTTAAACCAAGGGAGATACATATCTTGTTATATCTCACAAAACGGATTTCAAAGGGTTTATGATTGGATTAGTTATAGTATGTGTTGAGCCATAGATTCATTATAAATAGATTTTTATTTAAAAATGAGTCTTGGTTAAATTACCAAGTTTGGATGTGGTTAACAAAATTGTCTGTTTACTGTAAAAGAGGTTTAAGATTGAAGGTCTATTTGTTTTGAGAAGAATCACAAGTGTTATAAGTCAACACTTAGTCTGTGTACATAAGTCTCTAGAGCCACGGAAAGCTATTTACTAAGTGTTACAAAGATAAGTTTACTAAGTGTTGAAATATGTAGTAAAATGTATTATCATCTTTATTACCCATATATTTGATATAGTTACATAGTTACATAGTTAGTCAGGCTGAAAAAAGACACAAGTCCATCCAGTTCAACCACAAAAAAAATAAAAATAAAAAAACAAAATAAATAAACAAACAAAATAAAAAACACAATGCAATCCCATACACCCAACTCCATACCCACAGTTGATCCAGAGGAAGGCAAAAAAAACCAGCAGAGCATGATCCAATTTGCTGCAGCAGGGGAAAAAATTCCTTCCTGATCCCCCGAGAGGCAATCGGATTTTCCCTGGATCAACTATACCTATAAATGTTAGTACTCAGTTATATTCTGTACATTTAGGAAAGAATCCAGGCCTTTCTTAAAGCAGTCTACTGAGCTGGCCAGAACCACGTCTGGAAGGAGTCTGTTCCACATTTTCATAGCTCTTACTGTGAAGAAACCTTTCCGTATTTGGAGATGAAATCTCTTTTCCTCTAGACGTAGAGAGTGCCCCCTTGTCCTCAGGGTTGTCCGACAGGCTTCTGACAGTCGCATACATCGCGTCACGAGTAGCCGAAAGAAGCCGAACGTCGGTGGGGCTCTATACGGCGCCTGCACACCGACGTTCGGCTACTTTCGGAAAATCGTGACGTGATAGATGCGACCGTCGGAAGCCTGTCGGAAGCCTGTCAATCAAATAGGGACGCCCAGTCCCGCAGACCATACCCAGAAGCGGCGGAGAAGATCGCTCTCTAAAACGGTAAGTACGGCTTCGATTTTAAAAAAAAATACCCGATTCCCCTTGACAAAATGAGCATCAATCTAAGGTTAAAAATTAACTTCAATAAATGTAACTATATTGCTACAGGTGCCTCTCTTCTCTTTTATACTCTGTAGCTCTTGCTGGATTTTGCTTCTAATCCCCTTGTGGAGGCTTCCATTTGTGGATTACACAGCCTGGTCACATTGTTATAATCTTTATGGACTATAAACTGAAGGACTTCTGAATAAATGGTTGTGGAACGAATCATCTGAGTTTCCATTATTTCTTATGGGGAGTGTTTTGGATTACAAGCATGTTTCCAGAACCAATTATGCTCACAATCCAAGGTTTTACTGAAATATAAAAGCTTGGTTTGCAGTTGGGCTTGAACATTGTTAAACCTATAGGATTTTGTTACTGATTTAATATGATCCACAGAATAAAATAAAAAAAATTGTTCCAAGCAGATTGTTAAAGGTTTATTATCAGTATCATAAGAGAGTATTCCTACATACCACACAAAAAGATGCGTTATAACAGAATACCCATTTATATAATATTTTTTGCTGAATTTGTGCTTTGCCTGGAGTTCTTCTTTAAATATAATCTCTTTAGTTTAATTATTCCATTTTGTTATAGGAAAGAAAGAGACAGGAATATGTTTAAAACCAGCCCTAGGGACAATCTTTGCTTTACACATACAGTTTTAATTCATTAAACATTTAACTTCATCAAACCCCTTCACTCCCAAGTGAGACAATGCCTTTAACTTATTAAACAGATCATTCTCATGGCAACTATTTTTCCCACTGTTAGCAATGACTGTTGAACCCACAATATAAGTCATTGTCATTATGTCACTGCAGCTGGGTACAGGAGAGATCATCTGAAGAATAAACTTGTCAGTGTCGTTAGTATACTTTACTCTAAGTTGTTTTACAACATAATGAAGAATGTAAAAAAGATGAAAGGGTGGAGCTGTTTCTTTTATAGTTATACATGATGCATTGTCGCAGTGCAAATTTAGCTGTAGCCATTTAAAACCCCCTGCTTCCCCCTAAGACAGCGTGATTAATAGTAGCATTTAGTGCACATCTCCCACCTGAAGGAGGTTGTAGCAAAGATTGATTTGCATGTTTATTATAGGACCTATTTTTGGATCTTGAACCAGACCCCCCACTCAATATCCCTTTCCAGAACAATTGAAAAGCTGCACATCTTAAAGTTAATGAAGTAAACATCTTAAGTGACTTGTATGCATAACAACTAAAGAAAACGATATGGGACATGGCAGTAACTGTAAATAGGAGCAAGACTATTTCAGTCTGTATAATACCCGATCTGATGCTCTGTAGGACAGGCAGAACAATATTACTGCCTGGGGATTATATACTATCAAATAGCTGAAGTACTAAAAGGATAAGCATACTTTTAGTTCTGTTATCCTTTAACCACTTAAGCCCCGGACCAAAATGCAGGTAAAGGACCAGGCCCCTTTTTGCAATTCGGGACTGCGTTGATTTAACTGACAATTGCGCGGTCGTGCGACGTGGCTCCCAAACAAAATTGGCGTCCTTTTTTCCCACAAATAGAGCTTTCTTATGGTGGTATTTGATCACCTCTGCGGTTTTTATTTTTTGTGCTATAAACAAAAATATAGCGACAATTTAGAAAAAAATGCAATATTTTTTACTTTTTGCTATAATAAATATCCCCCAAAAATATATATAAAAAAATGTTTTTTCCTAAGTTTAGGCCGATACGTATTCTTCTACATATTTTTGGTAAAGAAAATCGCAATAAGCGTTTATCAGTTGGTTTGCGCAAAATTTATAGCGTTTACAAAATAGGGGATAGTTTTATTGCATTTTTATTAATTTTTTTTTTTTACTACTAATGGTGGCGATCAGCGTTTTTTTTTCGTGACTGCGACATTATGGCAGACACTTCGCACAATTTTGACACATTTTTGGGACCATTGTAATTTTCACAGCAAAAAATGCATTTAAAATGCATTCTTTATTGTGGAAATGACAGTTGCAGTTTGGGAGATAACCACAGGGGGCGCTGAATGAGTTATTTTTCACCTAGTGTGTGTTTACAACTGTAGGGGGGTGTGGCTGTAGGAGTGACGTCATCGATTGTGTCTCCCTATAAAGGGGATGACACGCTCGATGCAGCCGCCACAGTAAAGCACGGGGAAGCCGTGTTTACACGCGGCTCTCCCCGTTCTTCAGTTCCGGGGACCGATCGCGGGACGCCCAGCGGCGATCGGATCCGCGGGTCTCGCGGTCCCGATCACGGAGCTTCGGACCGGGTTGCCATTAAGAGTCCCCCTTACAGTTCTCAGATGAGCAGAAGACCTTGACCAGGAGCACCTAAGTTGGCTGATCAGAACTTCCCCCAGCACTGCCACTAATCCCCCAACCCCCACCCCCCCACCAAGGAGTAAGAGAAGGAATAAAAATAGAGAATACATGAAAGGGAGATGAAAAAGGGAGAGAAAAGGACTCAGGAAGTGCTAAATATTCATAGGTTAGGGACACAAAAATTACTTGTCTTGCCTTGGGGCTGATAACCCACGCTACGAAAATAATTTTACTGTTAGGGGTCCCCAGAACTTGGGAAATTTTATCAAGGGGTCACGGCAATAGAAAGGTCGAGAACCACTGCTTTAAATAAACCCTTAAGCATTGTACACACGATCAGTCCATCCAATGAGAACGGTCTGAAGGACCGTTGTCATCGGTTAACAGATGAAGCTGACTGATGGTCCATCGCGCCCACACACCATCGGTTAAATAACCGATCGTGTCAGAACGCGGTGACGTAAAACACAACGACGTGCTGAAAAAAAATGAAGTTCAATGCTTCCAAGCATGCATCGACTTGATTCTGAGCATGCGTGGATTTTTAACCGATGGTCGTGCCTACTAACGATCGTTTTTGACCTATCGGTTAAATTTAAAGCAAGTTGGCTTTTTTTTAACTGATGGTTAAATAACCTATGGGGCCCACACACGATCGGTTTTGACCGGTGAAAACGGTCCATCAGACCGATGTCCTCTGGTTAACCTATCGTGTGTACGAGGCCTTATCGTATTATAGAATTTGGGGCGATGTTTGGACAGGTGGGGGGGGGGGGGGTAAGGGGTTATTTAGAGGATATCACTGTACAAGATATTTAATAGCTCTGGGTGTTTAAGCGCTTGCCGACCACCGCACGCCGATGTACGTCTGCAGACTGGCACAGCTGCGCATATTGGCGTACAGGTACCCATGCGCAGCCATGGGTCGCGTGCCGCTGGCCACGAGCGCTCGCAACCCGGTCAGGTACTCCGTGACATCACAGAGTACCTGACCGGGTCGCGAGCGCTCGTGGCCGGCCGCGCACGACCCGGTCAGGTACTCCGTGACCGCGCCCATGGGACCCGTGGACCCGATCGCCGCCGGTGTCCCGCGATCGGATCACAGAGCTGAAGAACGGTGAGAGGTGAGTGTAAACAAACCTCTCCCTGTACTTCCTAGTCAGACTGTCACTGATCGTCTGTTCCCTGTCATAGGGAATGACGATCAGTGACATCACATGCCAAGCCACGCCCCCACACAGTAAGAATCACTCCCTTAGGGCACACTTAACCCCTTCAGCACCCCCTATAGGTTAACCCCTTCACTGCCAGTGTAATTTTCACAGTAATCAGTGCATTTTTATAGCACTGGTCACTGTAAAAATGACAATGGTCCCAAAATAGTGTCAAAAGTGTCCGCCATAATGTCGCAGTCATAATAAAAATCGCTGATCGCCGCCATTACTAATAAAAATGGCATAAAACTATCCCTTATTTTGTAGACGCTATAACTTTTGCGCAAACCAATCAATAAACACTTATTGCAATTTTTTTTTACCAAAAATATGTAGAAGAATACGTATGGGCATAAAATGAGGTAAGAAATTGTTTTTTTTATATATTTTTGGGGGATATTTATTATAGCAAAAAGTTAAAAATATTGAATTTTTTTCAAAATTGTCGATCTCTATTTTTGTTTATAGCGCAAAAAATAAAAACTGCAGAGGTGATCAAATACCACCAAAAGTAAGCTCTATTTGTGGGAAAAAGGGATCTCAATTTTGTTTGGGAGCCACGTCACACGACCGCGCAATTGTCTGTTAAAGTGATGCAGTGCCGAATCGCAAAAAAGGGTCTGGTCCTTTAGCAACAAAATGGTCCGGGGCTTAACCACTTAAGCCCCGGACCAAAATGCTGCCTAAAGACCCAAGGGGTTTTTACAGTTCGGGACTGCGTCGCTTTAACAGACAATTGCGCGGTCGTGCGACGTGGCTCCCAAACAAAATTGACGTCTTTTTTTCCCCACAAATAGAGCTTTCTTTTGGTGGTATTTGATCACCTCTGCGGTTTTTATTTTTTGCGCTATAAACAAAAATAGAGCGACAATTTTGAAAAAAATGCTATATTTTTTACTTTTTGCTATAATAAATATCCCCCAAAAACATATATAACATTTTTTTTTCCTCAGTTTAGGCCGATACGTATTCTTCTACCTATTTTTGGTAAAAAAAATCGCAATAATCGTTTATCGGTTGGTTTGCGCAAAATTTATAGTGTTTACAAAATAGGGGATAGTTTTTTTGCATTTTTATGTTTTTATTTTTTTACTACTAATGGCGGCGATCAGCGATTTTTTTCGTGACTGCGACATTATGGCGGACACTTCGGACAATTTTGACACATTTTTGGGACAATTGTCATTTTCACAGCAAAAAATGCATTTAAATTGCATTCTTTAATGTGAAAATGACAGTTTGCAGTTTGGGAGTTAACCACAGGGGGCGCTGTAAGAGTTAGGGTTTACTTTGTGTGTGTTTACTAGTGTAGGGGGGTGTGGCTGTAGGAATGACGTCATCGATCGTGTCTTCCCTATAAAGGGAATGACGCGATCGATGCGCCGACACAGTGAAGCACGGGGAAGCCGTGTTTACACACGGCTCTCCCCGTTCTTCAGCTCCGGGGAGCGATCGCGACGGAGCGGCTATAAACGAATAGCCGCGCCGTCGTCCCGGATCGCTCCTGAAGCCACGGGGACCGCCGCATGTACGGGGGGGGGGGGGCCCGATCGGACCCCCGACCCACGTCAAGCAGAGGACGTATATATACGTACATGTGCCTGCCTGTGCCATTCTGCTGACGTATATGTACATGAGGCGGTCCTTAAGTGGTTAAGTGGTTAAAGTGTTTGTAACCCTAAAAAATATATATATGTGATCCTGTTCCTTTAAAGAATGTTATACAGCACAGTGCTTGTGCTGTGCAATTTGGCCCCCTATACTTCCTAAAACGCCTGGTTGATCCTGCCTGGTTCTGTCCTCCCCTCTGTAAACTGATCACGGTTTATCATTGCTGCTGAGTCTTGACACTGTGGTCAGTTTATGTGCCTCTGTCATCCGCAGCTATCTGCAGCTCTTCTATATCATCCTCTCTCTACTCCCTCCCTTTCTGTCAGCTCATATGTGTGAGCCGTCTCCTATCCACCCTTCCCCTGCTATACTGTGTAAAATAACTGTGTCCTTAGTAGAAATCCCGCTGTTATATGCTGTGATATCACTGACTGTCTTTGTTTTATACAAATGGTGTGGCGTAATACCCTATTGAAGAGCGCAGCTGAGCGCTCACATGATTGCCAGAGGCTCTTCTCCTCTCCTCCCGGCTGACATCAGAGGGAATCTCAGCCCCTCCCTCTGCAGTCTTCAGAGCAGGGCAGGAGAGCCCTGGATGTCAGCTGATTGCACAGTGGCACTTCAAAATAAGGTATTGTGCCGCATACTTTTTATAAAACAAAGGCAGTGAGCGACATTACAGTATATATCAGAGGCTGTTCTACTAAGGACACATAATGACTTTACAACCACTTTAAGTTCCTCCTGATTCACCTTAGCCTCATCCTAAATCTGAGAAAGCATTGACAGTAATGATGGATGGGCCGTCACTGCACACCGCCAATCATAGACAGTGAGGCATTTCTCGGCAGAAAACACGCTGTGCCTATGATTGGCGGTGTGCAGTGACGGCTTCCTGGCGGATACAATCCAAATGAGCCCATCATTAATTGACAGTATCACTCCCATTTTCCAAGCCCATATTCATTTCTGTCTCTCTTTATATCATTATGTTTAAAAACAGTTGAATGCAATGAGATTTAAAAATTTGAATCACATGGGAAAAGTAAAGATCTTTATACTTGTTAATGCTAATGTTAATGTTAATGCTGTGAATTCAACCTATTGTGATTGCACAGTATGTAACAGTAGGTGAGCCATGTGATGAGCATCACCCAGATCAGTACCTCAAAACTTAGCCCAATGGGTAGAGATTTCATTACTTCCAAATTCAATGACTTTTGAAACCACAGCATAAGCAAACATTGTTCCAGTTTTAAGTGAAAATCTACAGTTCTGCAAATCTGCCAATACACACATATGTATCTTTTGTTGTACAGTATAGTCTTATGCTGCGTTCACACAATTTCCGACAACAAATGTTTGATGGGAGCTTGTTGTCGTAAATTCCAAATGTGTGTAGATAATTCCAACTCACAAAATCCCATGCATGCTCTGAATCAAGTAAGAGACGGAAACGCTCGGTCTGGTAAAACTAGCGTTCGTAATGGAGATAGCACATTCGTCACGCTGCAAAATTTTAAATGTTTTAATGCAGCGCATTTTGTTCTTCTTTATAATGATAGAATAATGAAGTTGTTTTGCTGCTGATATTCACACAGATACGAACCCACAAGCACAAACTGTAGAGCAGTAACGGACTGAAAATCACGATGCTGAAAAACTCGAATCACCTCTCACCAAACTTCTACTAACACGAGATTAGCAGAAGGAGCCCAAAGGGTGGCATGCTTGGTATTAAACTACCCTTTTCTAGTGCCGTCGTACGTGTGGTACGTGTTGTACATGACCGTGTTCTTGGCGACTGGAATTTCAGACAACATTTGTGCGACCGTGTGTATGCAAAACAAGTTTGAGCCAACATCCGTTGGAAAAAAGTCCATGGTTTTGTAGTCGGAATGTCCGATCGTGTGTACGCGGCCTTAGTGTAAGATTGATATGTTTGAATATAGAGAGATTGTACAGATATACTTTTGTAATAAATGCATGACGATTCTAATACTATTTATAGTCTTTAGTTGATAGATACACAAATAGTGGTAGATCCAAGACAGCTAGCTAAGGCAAGCTAGCACCTTACAAATAGAAATTCAGTTATACTGAATGTCAGAATTTATGGTGCTCCTGAGGCAAAAAAAATAAAAAAAAACAGCCCCCACCATTGTGACTAGTATGCTCTACAGTAGCTTTCACAAACATAATTATTTATCATGACATTTATTTCGAATAAATGGGCAGCCTCAGCCTCCCAAAGTAGCTGGCCTGGGATTTACAGGCACATACCATCACTATAGCAATAATATGGCTCCAACTGTTGCACCCGGTACAGTAAAATGTATTTGGTGATGTCTAACAGCAATGCATAACTGGAAAAATAACAGACTGATTCTTAACCTCTGTTTCAGAGTTTACAGGAGCCTTTTGGTAGTACAAGTTCAGAAATCCCTGTTTTATTTAAAAAAGTAGATGCCTTTTTATTATATTATTAATTGTATGTCACTTCTTGGAGATTAGACTTTTCCAATATTTGAAAGCTTTTGTCATGCAGTAAGACCTTAGCATCCATCCCCATTTTCATGTCCCCCCATTCCCACTCACCTTATTTATTCAACTCATTGGGATAATGAGCCTGAAAATTTAATGGATTGCTGTTACATCAGGTGAACTTATAGTTGTTGGATGTATAGGGGGGTCTACTGGGCAGTGCCGATCAGTGTAGGATGCCTGGACTTGAGTGATAAGACACATTTTTTAGTAGTTTGAGTGATCTAGTCCCCCAATAACTGGACTAATTTATAATACAATTGTAATTTATATTATATTATTATTGTAGCGCCCTCTACCTAGGTATGTGCTAGAGTAGGTTTTTTATGGCAAGTGTAGGTAAATTTAGGCAGGCCTGGCTGAAAGCTAGGCTTGTTTGTTTTGGTTTGTGTGGGCTGGGAGTGGCTCACTGTAGCAGCTATGACTCAGACAGCATCACCTCGCTGTTACCTACCTCTTTCTTCTAGAGAATTCTAGAAGAAGAAGAGGGGACATAAGGTAGAGTTGTCTGGGGGTGACTAGGATTGGCAGAGGGCAGGCTTCCTTGAAATACCTAGGGTTACCCCAGCTGGGGAGGAGATGTTGGGTGGAAGAACTGATGATGGAGTACTAGGCTGTCTGGGCCTTTGAGGGAGCTCCCCAGTCTGGGGGGGTGGGGGGCTGACCTTGGGCCAGGGACTCAGGTGAAGGACAGAGCCCTTCAAGAAAGCATGAAGCAACTAAATAGGAGGCACAGGAGGAGTCAGAGAGGACAGCAGGAGCTAGTACTGCCGGGCAAGTCTTCTGGAGGAAACCACTGGTTGCAGCCAAGAGGACTGGTGAGTGACATGTGCAGTCATGGAGAGGAGGATTGCAATGTCATCGGCAGTGAAGTTGGGCAGCTGCAGCCAGGAGTGCTGGCAGGGCCTGAAGACTGGGAGCAGTAGTCCACCAGAAGGACAGCTAGAACTAACAAGACTTTACATAATTTCTGCTACACCATAGGGACCCGTGGTGCCTGCCTGCAAAAGGCTATTGCTAAGGCCTGGCTTAACCACCATGTGCTAGCTGTTCCTGGAACCACAAGATAAGAAGTGGAGCATTGTGCTGGAGGAATCTGGAGAATTGTACAAAAAATGTAGATAGTTGTCCCTAGCAACTTTGCTATTATTTCACTGGGCATCCCAAATTTCCAATACAACCATCCAAGTTAAATTCCCTCAATAAAACAACAAAAACAAAGCCAACAGACTGTTCATTGTCTTGGAGTGTCTGGGAAGTTAATGCTACTTTTTGGAATTGGTGTGATGACACAAAGTTGGCATGGCACTGATTCGGACAGTGCCTTTGCCAGCAATAGGCTCCGATTTGGCATGCGATTTGACATGTCAAATCACATGTCAAATCAGCCCAATGTGAACAAAGGCTAAAGGCTAAGACTTTATTGTCCCCACCTTGGTATGTTTAAATCCTTATGCACATCACTGCTATGTGTACATATACTTTCTATGTCTATCTAGAGGCCATTTGACTACTTTTGTCATCCCTTGTGTTTTCTCTTGGGTGACTATGGATTCTAGGGGGCTCCACTCTTTACTCTTAAAGTGGTTGTAAACCATTCCAGACCACTTTAACCTACAGGTAAGCCTAGATTAAGGCTTACCTGTAGGTGCAACAAATATCTCCTATACCTACACAGTTTAGGAGACATTTGCAAAAGAAAGGCACCAAGGTCTACGGCGCATTTGCCATAGACAACAGTGCACAGGCGCACTGAGCGTGTCGCTTCTAATGGCAATCATGCCGTTAGTGGAGGCACCCGCGCATGTGCGGGAGTGACGTAATTGCGGCTCAGGCCAGTCACAGCGCCGGAGCCGTAATATGCGGAAGTGACTCCTGGAGAGATGGCGCCGACGGAGGAGGGCAACAAGCACCGCTGCGGGGGCTTCGATCTCAGGTAAGTATTTCATAATGAGGCTTATGCCTTTGTCTTGCAGGGTGTTTTTTTTTTTAAAAGAGGGTTTACTTCCTCTTTAAGATGATAATTCTTACAGATTGCACTTTAAGGATTGATTATAATGGTAGCGTGTATGTATACAAATCTTGTATGAAAGCCACCATGAGTTCTAATGTAATGGAACTTCCTGTCTAATTATGTAAACTATGTTTCAGATATTGGTAACACGCAGGGCCGTCTTACTGAGCGGGCACCCCTGGGCACAGCCCGGGGACCCCACGTGACCTGGGGCCCCATCAGAGCTGGACAAATAGCTCCCCATCAGAGCTGGACAAATAGCTCCCCATCAGAGCTGGAAAACTAGCCGGGGCCCCGGAGGAGTGTCAGTTGGTGTTTGCGCTCGAGGTGAGCTGAATGAGTAGTCAGCAGCGGCGGCACTCTATCTATAGGAGGAAAGAAGTGAGGGAGGGAGCTTGGTATGGTGCATTTCTTCCTGGCCATTCCTGTGTGTGCTGCGGATGTTCCGCGAGCGGAAGAAGGTGTTTCTGGTGCTGTGGAGAGCCTTAGTTAGCTGGTATCTTCGGCGGTGTACAGCTCCACATCACCGCCAAAGATACCAGATAACTAAGGCTCTCCACAGCACCAGAAAGTTCAGAAACACCTTCCGTCGCCCGTGGAACATCCGCAGCACACCCGGGAATGGCCAGGAAACCCATAGCTTCTCCTCTCCTCCCTTGATGGCTGCTGAGCCGCTCTACCCTCACTGCTCAATGTGCAGTGACACGCCGCTTCGTCCTGTACCCTCCACATTCCTTGTCCCGCCCCTCTCTCCCTGCATGTGTGCTGCTAGCTACATCTGTGAAGGGGATGAGCGACTGTGGGCGGGAAGAATAAAAAGTCAAAGATCACAAGAATGAGAGAAGTCACTAAGAGCCCCCGGGGACCATTCAAGTAAGTGAGCACTGTGACCAGACCCCCTTCCTTCTCTCTCCCCCCCTTCCTTCTCTCCCCCCCTTCCTTCTCTCTCCCTCCTTCCTTCTCTCTCTGCCCCCCTTCCTTTTCTCCCCCTCCTTCTCCCCACCTCCCTCTTCCTTCTCCCTCCCCCTCCTTCTCTCCCCCCCTTCTCTCCCCCCTCCTCCTCTCTCTCCTCCCTTCTCCTCGCTCCTCTTTTTTCCCCCGCTTTCCTCCCCCCCTTCTTCTTCCTCCCCCATCCTTCTCCCCCCTCCCATTCTTTCTCCCTCCTTCTTTCTCCCTCGCCTTCCTTCTCTCCCCCCATTTCTCTCCTCCACCTCCCCTCTTCCTTCTCCCTCGCCTTCCTTCTCTCCCCCACCTCCCCCCCTCCTCCTCTCTCTCCTCCCTACTCCTCGCTCCTCTTTTTTTTCCCGCCTTCCTTCACCCTCCCCCATCCTTCTCTCCCTTCCTTCTCCCCCCCTTCCAGACACGCTGAATCTGGTAACAGTGGCAAGTAACACGCTGAATTTTGTGGCAGGTGACAGTGGCAAGTGACACACCGAATCTGGTGGCAGGTGACAATGGCAAGTGAAACGCTGAATTTGGTGGCAAGTGACACGCTGAATTTGGTGGCAAGTGACACGCTGAATTTGGTGGCAAGTGACACGCTGAATCTGGTGACAGTGGCAAGTGACACACTGAATTTTGTGGCAGGTGACAGTGGCACGCTGAATTTTGTGGCAGGTGACAGTGGCAAGTAACACGCTGAATTTTGTTGCAGGTGACAGTGGCAAGTGACATGCTGAATTTGGTGGCAAGTGACACACTGAATTTGGTGGCAAGTGACACACTGAATCTGGTGACAGGGGACGGTGGCAAGTCACATACTGTAAAGTAAAAATATTGTACTTCCATTCTTGAGAGTTGGTGCGTAAATTGGGGCAACCTTGTAGGGGCCCATAGGATTACTTTGCCCAGGGGCCCATGAGGCTATTAAGATGGCCCTGGTAACACGTACTCCTCAGTGTGTGAAACACGTCAAGTTTTTTCATATACTATATTATACTTTTAACATATGGCATGTTTACAAAATGCACAGAATGGTCATATCCCCTTTTTTAGCTATATTTAATAAAGCAAATTCAGTCTTTTAACTGCACATATTCGTCATTACCACAATCTTTATGTATGTGCCCTTAAATGTCTGTGCTACACATTCTTTTGGTATTGGTATTATGGTGTACAAATAGAAACTAATGACTGTGGCTGCTGGCATCCTAGCATTCAATGACACCATCGGTTGTCAGGATGCAGGAATGGAGGTCTGCACAGCATCCTTAGTCGCTGGGACACAGACGGCAAAGTGGGAACTTGTCATTTAGTGACAGTAGCAATATTGGACAAAAACTGAGTTTAAAAACCTGTAGTGTTATTTCTAATAATGCCACTAAATGAATGACTTCCTGCTGCAGCAGCAGCAGCAAAAGGTTTATGCAGATAAATGGCTCAATACTGGACACCTAGGCCCAGATTCACGTAGGAGGGCGTATCTTTGTGCGGGCGTAGCGTATCCTAGATATGCTACGCCGCCGTAACTTAGAGAGGCGAGTACCGTATTCACAAAGAACTTGCACCCTAATTTACGGCGGCGTAGCGTAAATGGGCCGGCGTTAGCCCGCCTAATTCAAACTAGGCTGGTAGGGGGCGTGTTGTATGGTAATGAATCGTGACCCCACGTAAATGACGCACCTAACGAACGGCACATGCGCGCGCATGCTCAGTATCACGTCAAATTTTCTCCCTAACTTACGCCGGCTCAATGTTTAGTCGACGTGAACGTAACCTACGCCCATCCCCATTCACGGACGACTTACCCAAACAAAGTAAAATATGACGCTGTTCCGACGTTTCCGACGTCCATACCTAACATGACTTACCCCTGCTTTATGAGGGGTAAAGTTACGCCGGTCGGACGCCTTACGTAAACAGAGTATTTTAATACGCCGGGCGCAAGTATGTTCGTGAATCGGCGTATCTAGCTCATTTGCATATTCAACGTGGGAATCAACGGAAGCGACCACCTATGTGGCCAGCGTAAATATGCACCTAAGATACGACGGCGTAAGAGACTTACGTCAGTCGTATCTTATACAAATTCTGGCGTATCTGATTCTTTGAATCAGGCGCCGAGATACGACGCCTCACATTCAAACTTACGACGGCGTATCTGGAGATATGCCGTCGTAAGTCCTTTGTGAATCTGGGCCCAAGTGCAGATAATTCACTAATCATAAACATTTATTCAACATGGTACCTCATGGCAAAGAACTCTCTGAGGATCTGAAAAAATAATTGTTGCTCTACAAAAAGATAGGATTTGAGTTGCTCTGCCTAGGGGACATGAGTCACACTGGGGTAGAGATTCTGTCAGATCTGCAGGGCCAGGCTCAGAGGTGGTTGACGTCATGCCAGCTTCAGCCAGGATTGGTTGTATGTAACAATGGCACCAACCTTCTTGACACATGTTCCATGTTTGGCACACGTCCTGAATTTGGTGGTGCAGCAGTTCTTGAGCAAGTACCCAGGCTTACAGGATCTCCTGAGGCAGGCCAGAAAAGTCTGTGGTCATTTCTGCCGGTCATACAATGCCAGTGCTTGGCTGGCTGACATTCAAAGGGAATGCAACCTGCCCACCAACTGCCTCATTTGTAACATTCCCACCAGGTGGAACTCAACTTTGGCAATGCTGCAGTTGCTGCACATGCAGCAGAGGGTCATCAATTAGTACCTGTGTGAGTATGACACCAGGACAGGGTCAGCGGAGCCAGTGGCTACTGATCAAGCATGCACCGTCCTGTCACCATTTGAGAAGGCCATGAGGATGGTGAACAATGACAATGCATGCATCATTGATACTGTCACTCTTGTCATCCTGTTGAAGCACACACTTCATGAAATAATGGACAGCGCACTTGAGGCAGAACAGCGAGAGGAAGAGGAGGACTTTCTTACCTCTCAAGGCCCCCTGCATCCAGATAGTATTCCTGCTGGCCCACCAAACACACTGGAAGATCAGAGGAGGATTATGTCAGCATGGATGTGGAGGGTAACACTCAGCAGCAGTCTTCAAGGGATAATTTTCAGTCCCCAGAAACCCAAGGAGTTGTACGTGGCTGGGAGGAGGTTGTTACAGATCATGTGATCCTTAGTGACCCAGAGAACTCAGAATCAAATGCCTCTGCAAACTTGCACTGCATGGCCTCCCTGATTCTGCAAAACCTGAAAAAGGACCCTAGGATTTGTGGTATCAAGGAGAGAGATCATTACTAGCTGGCAACCCTTCTTGATCCATGTTACCAGGGTAAAGTTGCAGAACTCATCCTGCATTCGCAGGGGGAGCATAGGATGAAACATCTTCAGGAGGCCTTGAAGAAAGGTTTGTGCAATGCATTTCGAGACCCTGGGAGGTTACAATTTCCAGGTGCTGGAAAACGTGTTGCTGAGGCTTCATTCAGTCAGAGGAAGAGCGATGGAGAAGGTGGCCGGCTGACTGATGCCTTTAGACAATTTTTCAGTCCTCAGAGCCAAGGTCTAATCGGTTCAAGCAACCATCGCTAGCATCTGCATTACATGGTGCTGGAATATCTAGGGGCAAGAGCAGACTTGGAGACCTTTCCAACAGAGCATCCACTGGGTTTCTGGGTCTTGAGGATGGACCACTGGCCAGAACTTGATCAATATGTAATTGAGCTACTGGCCTGTCCTGCATCCAGCGTTCTTTCTGAATGCAAATTCAGTACTTCTGGATGGTTTGCAACGGATCATACAGTGCGCCTGTCCACAGACTCCAGTGATAGAGGCTCACATTTATAAAAATGAATCAGTCTTGGATCAGCAGCTATCAAACAACTGATTGAATTTTCTATGGATGTGGGATCCCTTGAAGACTGCCTATCCTATTCCTCCTCAATCTTGATGATGCTAGCTTCCAACAATATTTTTGCTTAGGGGCACCACCACCACTGCTTAGGGCACAATTTTTCTGCCCCTGTTCAACAGGGGCATGTAATTAAAATTTTTGATCTAATATTTCACAGCCGGCCCCGTTTCTGTGCCCAACAAGAGTATCTGTTATCTGTTATCTGTTGCACCACCACCACCAAAGGCCCGATTTTTCTGCCCTGTTTAACAGAGGTATGTAATTACAATTCTAGATCTAATATTTCACAGCAGAGCCCATTCCTGCACCCACCAAGAATAACTGTGAGGGCTTACAGTGTTGTGGCACCACCACCACCACCAAATGCCCAATTTTTCTGCCCCTGTTTAACAGGGGTATGTAATTACAATTCTAGATCTAATATTTCACAGCAGAGCCCATTCCTGCACCCACCAAGAGTAACTGTGAGGGCTTACAGTGTTGTGGCACCACCACCACCAAAGGCATGTAATTACAATTTTTATTATAATATTTCCCAGCAGGGCCCGTTCCTGCACCCACTAAGAGTAACTGTGAGGGCTTACAGCAGGGGTGCTCAATCTTTTGAAGAGTGAGGGCCACTTAAGTGACTTGGTAACCGGTTGAGGGCCACAATGAAATGAAACGGTTCTGAATGTCAATTTTTATTTTATTTTGAATAGCATAATAAAGATCCCAAACAACAAACAGAATCATTATTTTGTGTGTGACCAACACTCATTGGATGTTTACTCACTGTTTACTCACAATCACAAAAAAAAGAGTGGACGACACTAGTGTGAACACTGACTTTGTTTACTTTTTACAAGGGACTCTGTGGTGTCCCAGTACAGGTATTTGCTGTAGGCCCTGTCAGATTGAGGCCCTCGGCTTGTGGGGTCTCCCCTGCAGGGACTCAGCTAGTTATGATGTGATTTATACTGTTATGGTTGATAATACGTTTATTAGGTGTGTATAGCTTTAAGAGGTTTTAGTCAGCCATCTCATGTTCAGTCAGAGTGTATTACCATCTCATGTTCAGTCAGAGTGTATTAGAGTCGGGAGGACTAAATGCTAGAGAATACCTTATTGTGTTGTGTTATACTACAGGTCAGTCTCTATGATCCACAGCTCTCAACCAATAGGCTTCAGTCTAAACAGGCCCTTATAAGGGATTGTACTTCCTGTTTAAGCCAGTCTAGACTATACACAGTTCCTGGCAGAGCAGAGCAAAACACATTCAGAGAAGAAGTGCAGGCCAGAAGCCTCCAGTTCAGGAGAAAATACGGCAAAGAGTGGAGTATCCCTAAACATTACAGAACCAGTACTTCAGCTCATTTATCGGATCAATCCGTTATTCCGGCGAAAAGCCTCAAGTCTACAGACACTTCAGTAAGTGTATCTATTTTTCAGCCTAGTTAAGCATAGGCCCTGAATTACTAATCCGGCTTTTGCAGCCAAGTATATATATATGAGCAGCCAAGCTCAAGCATTATTAGCTGTGTGGTCCTCTAGAGACTGTCTGCAGAACCCTTGTGACACTCTGTTTAAACGCTGTGAAGATTTTGACACCTGCCTTCATGCCAGTAAAGCCTTCATTGTTTTAACCCCTGTTGTGGACTGTGTTATTACCATCCTAACTAGCGGGGATACGGAGGCCCCCGGAGCTGTAGTTTCCCGGGGTATTCCAAGACTACAGTGGCATCACGTGACAGAGAGGGTTAATACCATCTGGCCCTCACTAAGGGTTAATACCACCTGACCCTGGGCTCCTAGCCCCAAGAACCAAGTAGCTAACCATCAAGCGCATGTGTGTGGCCGTGGGGCTCACCCTCCCCGGTCACCACATCGTTTTCTGGCGTCATGAACAGGATACGGGTGTACGCCTTAACCATTCAGCCACTAAAGCAAGTCCCCCCCCCCCCCAGAATCTGAACTGTGTCATTGAAAGTAATTTACTCAGCGAGGCGCATATACAAGTGGTGGGGGAGGTGAAGGAAAGACTGTTAGCTGCCATTATTAAGTGGAGAAAGTCTGTACCTGAAGGGGTTAAATTGTTTCCAGCATTTCCCGCGCGCGGGAGCGGTCGCAGCTCCGCCCAGTCAATCCCCGGGGGTGACGCCTCTTCAGTGTGCAAGCCGGAACTAGAGAATCCACTCTGTGTTGCACGGAGGAAACAATTGCTGACTGGACCAAAAAAAAAAGGAAGTTGCCGGGCGCAGCCATAGCAACGTGTCCGGCAATAAAAGACAGCGCACTCAAAGACAGCGCTCTCAAAGTTTCTTAAAGTGACAGCGCACTCAAAGTTTCTTAAAGTGACAGCGCACTCAAAAACATCGCACTCAAAGACAGCGCCCTCAAAGTTTCTTAAAGTGACAGCGCACTCAAACAAGGCTACAACATGTCAGCCCCAAGATCACCAGATGCAGGTGATATACCAGATCCTCTTGCGGCTCCTGCACAAGCTACCCCTCCGGGATCACCTCCAGTACGACGTCATGACAGTGGGGCCCCCCCATTCTACCTGGGGAAGCATATGTTGCCTAACTACAGAGGGGATCCCTTTTCCCTCAAGGATTTCCAGGAGAGCTTCCAAAGCATTTTCTCTCTCTACTCTCTCCCCCCTAACCAACAGGTGCTGTTGCTCATGGGACAGTTGCAGGGACCTGCACGTGAGGAAGTCCGTACCTGGCCCACTTCTGAGAAGACTACAGTAGATCAGATCTTCGAGGGATTACATCAGGTATTTGAGTCACACTCACCCTCAGAGGTCCGCCTCAGGCTGTACGAGAGGCGACAAAAGCCAGGGGAAACACTAAGGGCATATGCAGTAGCCTTGCAGAATGCCCTGGAGGCAGTCCAGAAACTGGACAATATCACCCCTGACCAGGGTAACAAACTATTGATGGATAGATTCATAGAAGGGGTCCAAAATAAATGGGACAAGGCCCAATTAAAGATGTTAGCTGTACAGAACCCCAATATGTCTTTTTCTGCCTTTAAGCGCCTAGCCCTTCAAGTTATAGAGCAGGGGGCAAGCCCCGAGGAGCATCCTGACCCTAAAACGGAACCCATGGGTGCGGCGGCGTGCCCTGCACCACTGTTACCACCAGCCCCCGCACTCCACTACAATTACTGAGATTCAAGAGGTTAGACAAGATATTGCCCAGCTTACCCAAGCGGTAAAGGAGTTGGCTAATCACACCACTCGGGTACTTACAGAGCCTCCAGAGACTAGGAGACCTACTCCTGCCCCTCCTCCCCGTTCTAGCGTGCCTCGCTCGGGACCCTCTAGTAGGCCTTACTGTGATTTCTGTGACAAACCCGGTCATTGGAAGATGCAATGCTGGGCTTTAAACGGGCGTCCCCTGAGGTCGAGGACCAGCCCTCAGGAAAACGAATCACAGGTCCAGCAGAAGAGCCAATATACTCAGGACAGTCCTTATACATTGCATCCTGCCCCTATGTAAATGTTACCATAGATGGTGTCCAACTGCAGGCCCTGATTGATACAGGCTCGCAGGTGTCTACCATCTCTAAGGGCCTATTCTATAGGTACTGGAATGTCGATTCATTGTGTGAACCAGATGATATGGATTTTAGTGTCCTGGCAGGGGACGGGAAACCAATTCCCAGACATGGGTACTGGGAGCCCACTATTCAGCTGAGAGGTCACACACTTAGAGGTCAAGGTATAATTGTCACTAATGTCACGGTACCAGGGGCCACAGAGTTTATATTGGGGATGAATATAATGAGACATTGCTTCAGTGATATTTTGGATGCCTTGCATGCCTCTCTCCCCCACATGTCTTCCTCAGGTCGGAGGACTGCGCAACACCATCTCAAAATTCTGAAAGCAGAACAGAAGTTCGCGAACCGGAGAGGAGAAATCGGTAAAGTTCGGATCCAAGACATGAGGCCCGTGACCCTGCAGCCGAACACAGAGACAATTTTGTGGTGTCGGGCGCGCCCTGGTGTAAGGAATCAGGACTATCAGGCCTTACTGGAGCCCATACAATCTGAAGATTTTCCTTTGGTCCGAGCTGCAAGGAGCCTAGTGACGGTGGTGAATGGACGGGTCCCAGTCCGCCTAGTTAATTTGTCCGGTGTAGCCACCACCCTACCAAAGTACACTCCAGTGGCCCAACTTGTTTTCTTGGACTCCAGTGACATACTCTCTTCACGGAAGGCGGCCCAACAGCTGAGTGCCCAAACCGTGTCAGGGGCTACCGAAAATTCTCCAGAACCTTGGCGGCGCCAACTGCAAATAGGAGGATCTCTCACCCCACCAGAACAAGTCGAAGGGGTCATCGAGGTGGTGAAGGAGTGCCAGAGTGCCTTCAGCAAACACCCAACCGATTTTGGAAAAACCTCCATGATTAAGCATCGAATCCTGACCGGGCGATAAACCCCCCATCAAGGAAAGGCATCGGCCTGTGGCACCAGGCATGTACCAAACCGTCAAGAAACTGTTAACTGACATGAAGGAGGCGGATGTAATACAAGAGAGCCAGAGTCCCTGGGCAGCACCCGTGGTGTTAGTTAAGAAGAAGGATGGGACCATCCGTTTCTGTGTTGATTACAGGAAATTGAACGACATCACCCATAAAGACGCATACCCTCTCCCCCGGATTGAGGAGTCACTCACCGCGCTGGGTTCTGCGGCCTACTTCTCTACATTGGATCTGACCAGCGGATACTGGCAGGTGCCCATGGCCATCGAAGACAGGGAGAAAACAGCCTTTGTCACCCCCATGGGTCTTTTCGAATTTAAAAGTATGCCCTTTGGGCTGTGCAATGCCCCAGCTACCTTTCAACGCGTGATGGAGAGATGTCTGGGACACCTTAACTTCCAGAGTGTCCTACTCTACCTGGATGACGTGATTGTGTATTCCAAATCCTATCAGGAACATTTGACTCACCTGTCCGACGTCTTCCAAGTACTGATCCAGCATGGTCTGAAAGTCAAACCCTCCAAGTGCCACCTACTCAAGCCACAAGTACATTACCTGGGCCACGTCGTCAGTGCCGAAGGGGTCCAACCTGATCCAGCTAAAGTCGAAGTTGTCAAGAATTGGCCTATCCCACGCACCGTTAAGGATATTCGGAGCTTCCTAGGGTTTGCAGGATATTACCGCCGCTTTATCCCTCATTTTGCACAAATTGCCGAGCCATTGACCTCTCTCCTGCGAGGCACGGCGAAGGGGAACTATAATGGCAGGCTGCCTGTGGAATGGGCCAAAGAGCAAGAGGTGGCCTTCCAGGCTCTAAAACATCTATTGACAGAGCCTCCCATCCTGGCCTATCCGGATTATACTCAGCCTTTCCGACTGTATACAGATGCCAGCTTTGAAGGACTCGGGGCAGTGTTGTCCCAGATGCAGGGAAAACAAGAGAGGGTGATAGCTTACGCCAGCCGGAATCTGCGAGGGGCTGAGAAGAATGATTCTAACTACAGTTCCTTCAAGTTAGAGCTCCTGGCCCTCGTGTGGGCAGTCACCGAAAAATTTAAGGACTATTTGTCAGCCACATCATTCACGGTCTACACCGATAACAACCCCCTGGCCCACCTGAACACCGCTAAACTAGGTGCCCTTGAGCAAAGATGGGCCTCCAGACTGGCCAACTATGACTTCTCTATCAAGTACCGAAGTGGCAAGTCTAATATTAATGCGGATGTGCTATCACGCATGGCTCCTGGCGAAGATCCCCCAGTGGAGGACAAGTGGGAAGATGTGGAGATGCCTCCCTTCTATCAAAGATTCGTGAATCAGGATGTGGTCGTCACCCGCGAGGGGAGTGAATCTGGGTCTAAAGCAATCCAGGAAGACCTGTATACCTGGAGGACCCTACAGGAAGAAAGTCAGACTATGGGAGATCTGCAGGAGTACTTATTGACCAGGAGGGTACCTCCCCGGTTGCGACGGGGCCAGAATGACTACGAATTGAAGCGATTGTGGCGTCAGAGGAAAAGACTATTTGTGCACAAAGGAATGGTGTACAGGAACTTCTTGGACCCAGTGTCGGGTGAAAGGCTACACCAAATTCTGATCCCTCGGAGAGATGCCGCCATGGTATTGAATGCCTACCACGACCAGTCAGGACACTTTGGGGTCCATAAAACAGAAGCCACCATCCGACGCCGGTTCTACTGGATTGGAATGAGGAGCGACGTTGAAAAGTGGTGCAGTGAGTGTGCAGTCTGCAATATCACCAAGAATGGTCGCAAGAATGCGCGAGCACCTCTCCATTCCATTCAGAGCGAGAGGCCCAACCAATTGGTCGCCTTGGATCATGTCAAGCTGTCACCTACCCGGTCCGGGTATTCATATGCTCTCACCATGGTGGACCACTTTTCCAAGTGGGTAGTGGTTGTGCCAGTCAAAGACTTAACAGCCAAGACAACAGCCCAGATGTTCTACACCCATTGGGTACAGAAACTTGGATGTCCTGAAACTGCTTGGTCCGACCGAGGTCCGGCCTTTGAGGCCCAACTGTTTCAAGAATTGTGCCAGTTCCATGCTTGTAAGAAACTCAGGACCACTGCCTATCATCCGCAAGGGAATGGACTCTGTGAGAGGATCAACCAGGTGTTTATCCACATGCTGAGAGCGGCTTCTGTATCCCGACCTGAAGAGTGGCCTCAACTAATGCCCGAATTGTTTGAAATCTACAACAATACCATCCACTGTTCCACTGGTTATACTCCATTTTACCTCATGATGGGCCGACACGGTCAACTGCCTAAAGACAGGGTCTTTGGACTTCAAGCACCTTTCAACCACTCCCCCCAAGCCTCTTCGGAGTGGGTCTCGGAACATCAGAAAAGGATTCAGGAAGCGAGAGAGATAGTCAACAAAAAGATGGGCGAGGCACACTATAGGCAGCAGCAACAGGACTACAACCGCCATGCCTCTGCCCAGCCGTTGCAAGTTGGTGATAAAGTCTGGCTGAAGAAGCATCCTAGAATCCATAAGTTGGACTCCCTTTGGGAAACTGAACCATACACAGTGATTTCCATCCCTTATCCGGACTCTGATGTCTACTCAGTTCAAAAAGCCGGATATGCACCACAAGTTGTCCACCGAAACCGGATCAAGCTGTGTCACAAAGGGAACCTGCCTGTGTTGGTGCCTCCTTCTGCACCACCAAGTCTTCCACCTCCAGTTCAGCCAGCACAAGAGCAGCCCACCAAGCCAGTTGAGCCTGAGAGGCCACTCCTGATGTTCGAAGATAATCCTCTCTTCCCTTCTGACCAAAACGTCTTCTTTGGTTATGTGCCAATCAGTTCCATTCCACCAACCTCAGTCTTGGCACCAGAGGCTCCAGAGTTTACTCCAGCCATCCGCTCACCTGCTGCAGTCCCATCAGCACCTTCTAATGTGGGAGAAAGCTCCATAAGTCAAGAGCCATCACTGGCCCCCATTGTCCAAGATGAAGGTGCAGCTGTCAGTCCAGAAGAAGCAAGTGTTCAAGGAGAAAACAGTGCTCCAGAAAGCTCAGAAATGGTGTTGCGTAGATCCGCCAGACCTAATTTCGGATATCCCCCAGCAAGATATAGGGATTAATCTATTAATTATACATACAATATATGTAGATAGACTACATACACCTCAGTTAGTATACATCTCAAGTATACATAATTTCTAACTAATATGTCACTAGTTACCTACTTACCTTATTTAGTGTATAGGAACATACCTGGCCAATAAGTCTCCTATCCCTCACTTAAGCACTACAAAAAGAAAAGGGTATCCTCTAAGAAATGTCTAATTGTGTACTTCAGGCATCGAATAAAAATGTCTAGCAAATATTAAAGTGTGTTCTGGGGAGAAGAGCTAATAGCCTAAGGGCCCCAGTAGCCAAGGCATTGGGTAGAAAGCCTCCGGCAGCCCAATCCAAAACCTGCTCAGTCTTAAAAGTGTAATCTAACAATAATACACTGTTCAAAACTGAGTGATAACGTTTAACAGATATGTGTTCTGTCTGGGACCCAGATAACCACTTACCCTGCACAAAATAATGATCTTGCTTTATCTAATAAGCCTGCAAGGGACATTTATGTGTATAATGCCTCAGGACTTATCATATGATCCTGTTCGTATATGTTTATTTTTCCCAAAGAACCTGGAACGGACATTGGTGTACAAATGCCTCAGGACTTCTAGTGGCCCCAAGGTCACCTCGTTCCTCAATCCGTCAGTGCCTTAATCGTCGAGGACGACTTCTGTTTAGTGGTGGGGTTTGTGGTGTCCCAGTACAGGTATTTGCTGTAGGCCCTGTCAGATTGAGGCCCTCGGCTTGTGGGGTCTCCCCTGCAGGGACTCAGCTAGTTATGATGTGATTTATACTGTTATGGTTGATAATACGTTTATTAGGTGTGTATAGCTTTAAGAGGTTTTAGTCAGCCATCTCATGTTCAGTCAGAGTGTATTACCATCTCATGTTCAGTCAGAGTGTATTAGAGTCGGGAGGACTAAATGCTAGAGAATACCTTATTGTGTTGTGTTATACTACAGGTCAGTCTCTATGATCCACAGCTCTCAACCAATAGGCTTCAGTCTAAACAGGCCCTTATAAAGGATTGTACTTCCTGTTTAAGCCAGTCTAGACTATATACAGTTCCTGGCAGAGCAGAGCAAAACACATTCAGAGAAGAAGTGCAGGCCAGAAGCCTCCAGTTCAGGAGAAAATACGGCAAAGAGTGGAGTATCCCTAAACATTACAGAACCAGTACTTCAGCTCATTTATCGGATCAATCCGTTATTCCAGCGAAAAGCCTCAAGTCTACAGACACTTCAGTAAGTGTATCTATTTTTCAGCCTAGTTAAGCATAGGCCCTGAATTACTAATCCGGCTTTTGCAGCCAAGTATATATATATGAGCAGCCAAGCTCAAGCATTATTAGCTGTGTGGTCCTCTAGAGACTGTCTGCAGAACCCTTGTGACACTCTGTTTAAACGCTGTGAAGATTTTGACACCTGCCTTCATGCCAGTAAAGCCTTCATTGTTTTAACCCCTGTTGTGGACTGTGTTATTACCATCCTAACTAGCGGGGATACGGAGGCCCCCGGAGCTGTAGTTTCCCGGGGTATTCCAAGACTACAGTGGCGTCACGTGACAGAGAGGGTTAATACCATCTGGCCCTCACTAAGGGTTAATACCACCTGACCCTGGGCTCCTAGCCCCAAGAACCAAGTAGCTAACCATCAAGCGCATGTGTGTGGCCGTGGGGCTCACCCTCCCCGGTCACCACAACTCTATGTCAGGTTTTATTTCAGTTGTTCCTAAGTGGAGACACTGTTCCAGGTGACAGCCCGTTAGTCTTGTTCTAATTTTCGATTTTGCATGCTTCATTCTTGAAAAAAGTTGCTCACAAAGGTAAGTGCTTCCAAACAGGGAGAAAACCGTAGCTGCATTTCTTCTTAAATTTGGAAAGTTGTCCTTCGACAAATACTTCTGGCAAAAATTCAGGATGGGTAGTTCAGAGTGTTTGATTTTAAGTTCGGCATTAGCCTAAAGTTCAATTAGTTCCATCTGAAGATCTCCCGGAGCACCGGCCACATCTGCAGAGAAGAGGTTGATCACCAGCATCACACTCTTCTTCTGCGTATAAAAATTTTGAAATCTGTCCTGGTACTGACTCTGCAGCTGACTTATTGCAACAGCATAACCAGGTGCATACTCTGCGACCTTTAGTTGTGCCATGGTTTTAAAATGAGTGAGATTTCGACTCTCCAGTTAACTTTTGAACATTTCCAATTTCATTAGAAAAGCCTTGACGTGGTTAAATATAGTTTGAAATAATTGATTTTTTGATTGGAGCTTTATGTTAAGTTCGTTCAAATGAGAAGAGATATCTGCAAGGAAGGCAAAGTCGGCCATCCATTTGGGATTGTTAAACTCAGTTACTGGTTTGCCCTTTTCTGTCATGAACTCTTGGATGACATCTTTCAATCCAAAAATCGGTTGCAGCACTTTTGCATGGCTCAACCATCGCACATCACAAAAGTAGACAACACCACTGGGACCTTTATGGTATTCAGTTTCAAGAAAGTGTTGGAATTTCCGGTGATTTAAACCCCTTGCCGGGATGAAGTTTACAATCTCAGTGACAACTTTCATTATATTGTCAAATCCTAAGGATATGGCACACAGATTTTCTTGATGAATGATGCAGTGGTAAGAGATGAAAGTTGGAGAATGTGATTCTTCTCTTAAAAGTGCCACAAATCCAGAATTTTTGCCAACCATACTCGGAGCTCCATCGGTCACCACTCCTACAAGGTCTTGGATACTAAGCTGAAATTTTTGGAGGATAGCTTTTGTTGCCTTGAAAATATCGACTCCCCTCGTAGTCCCTTTCAGTGGACACAGTGCTAAAAATTCTTCCAACACTTCTAAATTGTCGTCCACTCCACGAATGAAAATGGCTAGCTGAGCAGTGTCTGTTAGGTCAGTGCTTTCATCCAGGGCTAAATAATAACATAACAACCATTTTAGTTTCTTCACCAAGGTCTCTTCTACATTTTCAGCTAGCTCCACTCTTCGTGTGACTGTCTGTCTAGATAGGCTTATTTTTTTTGAAGGCATCAATCTTCTTAGGGCACACGCATTTCACAGATGATAAAATACATTTCAGCATTTCAGCTGCCTGCGTCATCTGCCACTCTCTGAAATACAGACTGTTGTGATTTCAGTGATTTCTTCAGTAATTTTATCTTGTCTGTCCACAATTGGCCCTGAAGAGATTAAAATTGTTTGCATGTTTTGTTTCGTAATGTCTTCTAAGATTGTATTCCTTCACAATTGCAACCATTTCTTTTTATATTAGACAGAGAGGCTTGGAATAATTTTCCACAAAAAAGTATAGATCTGTAAACTTTTCACAGAAATTCCGAGACACTTCACCATGACTTTGTTTTTTTGCTGTTTTGGATACACTTGCCATCATTGAGTTGAATAAACTTGAATACAGGCCAGGGGTAGGTAAGAGATAGCGATCTACCTGAATAACATGAAAGAGATTTAAATATCACTGGGGTTCAGCGCCCTTTAATTTTTTTTTTTTTTTTTAAAGAAATTTACTAAAATAGTAAGGAAAACTTACAAAGATGTCACTGTAAAAATATAAACTTAGCCTAGAGCAGTGAATAGTTTTAGTAGAGTAGTGGATGGTGTCAGTAGAGCAGTGGATGGTGTCAGTAGAGCAGTGGACGGTGTCAGTAGAGCAGTGGACGGTGTCAGTAGAGCAGTGGACTGCGTCAGTAGAGCAGTGGACGGCATCATTAGATCAGTGGACGTCGTCAGTAGAGCCGTGGATGATGTCAGTAGAGCAGTGGACGGTGTCAGTAGAGCATTGGACAGTGTCAGTAGTTTCTTACTTTTATTATTCAATTTTTTATGATTTTTTACAATTTAATTTTCTTTTTTTTTGCACAATGGTTTTAAGGAGGGGGCGGAGGACAGTGTCATTAGGCCAGAGGACAGTGCCAGTCGGTTTTTACTTTTATCAATGTATAGTTTTTTACAAGTAAATTTTTTATTATTTATTAAAAAAATATTTTTTTTAATTTTATTTTATTTTCTATTATTTTTTACATTTTTTTTAGCTGCCCTTTCAGGGGGGCTTTGGTGAAATATCAGGGGTCTAACAGACCTCTGATATCTCACTTTTGAGACAGAGATAGGGAGTGAGGATAGAAATGCCCAAGTCCCTTTCTCTGCAGTCTCAGCTGCACTGGACAGTGAATAAATGGGAAGTGCTCTGTGCTGAGCAGCTTCCTGTTCATTCACAGTGTATATCCAGAAAAGGAAGGGAACAAATGGAAAAAGAAAATATGGACAGGCGCACTCAAAAAAACCTTGATGGTTGTCTTCATTTAAAAAAGGAAAAATGCACTACAAGTCACAGCACACTACACGGGAGTAAAACAGCTGACGCGTTTCGCACTATAAATTAGTGTCCATATTTTATTTTTCCATTTGTTGCCTTGTGCATTGCCAGCACCCTTGATCTCCTGAGACCATACTGATCATCCTAACACAATCCACCTGGAGTGGTAACTTTCTTTCTTTCTTTCAGAAAAGAGTCCATGTAAAAAATAAGGCTTATTAGGAAGAAGAATGTAGAAGTATTCCGTGGTCCATAGCAGACACCCCTGTTTTTAACGCAGACTGTTGGACAGGTTAATTTGGTTTGTCGGCAGACTGGTTGCTGAGTTGTGCTACAAAATGTTCTGTTTTTGTCCATAGCAGACAGCCTTATACATTGTTCCAATTTCTAAATCATACAAAAAAATGACAGTAAGACTTTTTGATATAGACAGTACCCTTTTGTCCTTTTTTTTATTCCAAAAGAAGTCAAATGCATTTGTGCAGCTCAAGTGTTTTTATCAGCGTTTACAAATACAATCTGAGTCACAGCATGTTTTTCTTGTGAAAGTAAGGGATTTTGTGGGAACCAGCCAAGATGCTTAATTGTATTAACAATGCTAAATGTAGGAAATGCAATTGACATTGCCAAAAAGGTCAATAACTATGGTATATTTATATACCGTATGTGGGTCCATTTTACACAATGCTTTTAACTGAAATGGTACAATGAAGAAAAGCAAAGCAATGACGTAAAGTAAGGCAAATGAGGTAAAGCAAATGTATAAACCACAATAGAGAATGTATTTTACATTTAATTTTCCAAGTACAAGCTAGGTATAAACATTAAAACAAGAAAACTTGGCAAACCATGAGTTACAGCTTGCCATATTTTAGACAGCTACAGATTTCTCAGGTTTTAGGTACATTTTAAGCCTTGGTCACATCTGTCATAGCTGTAACACATCTGTTACAGCATGGAATAAAATTCTAAGGCTCATGGTGCAGGACATAGTGAGCATGCAGAGGATGGGTCTAGGTATTGTAAGGGTTTAGTTTAAGGGTTACTTTAGAGTTAGGAATGAAGGACTTTAGTATACCGATTAGAGTAAAGGTTTGCTTTTAGAAGTTTAGTTAGGTATTGGGAGAGGTTAGTACTCGAGAGCCTTAATCAAAGCTACATTCAGATAGTCTCAGACTCTTTCAACAGTCCAAAAGACTACATAGAGGAAGCACAATTAAGAACCCGGTATGAAAGACTACCAAGGACTGTATATTTCCTGGAGACAGGATGTGCTTCCGGGGGAGAGTTTTCTTTAGATTTATGGAACATTCGGGACAAAGCGACAGGTTTTGTGTTCTTTGAACCGGGCCGGTAAGTAACATGGAAAGAAAATCTGGAGAGAAATAATGCCCACCTGGCTTAAAGTGGCCTTAATCTCTTTGCAAATCTTAGATAATCCAGATTCTTATGATCTGTATAGATCAGGATTGGGTGGGCTGCCCCTTCTAACAATTTCGGAGGCGTCAACTTCCAGTACGAATGTCAGAGTAGAATCAGAATGTTTTAAAACAGAAACAGAGGTGAACAGACTCTTAGGCCCCATACTCACGAGCAAACATGTCTGCTGAAACTGGCCCGCAGGCCAGTTTCAGCATACATGTTTGGTCGTGTGTGGGCGCGAGCGGGCCGAATTCCAGCAAACATTTGCCCGCCGGGCCTTTTCCCAGCAGACAAATATTCCTGGACTTGTTTTAAAACAGCCCGCTGGAATTCAGCCCGCTCGGACATGTACGGTCGTCAGTACAGACCTACCGTACATGTCCAGGCGCCCGCCGTCCCTCGCATGCGTCGAATGACTTCGACGCATGCGTGGAAGCATTTTAAAGGCGGGCCGCGCACGTCGCCGCGTCATTGTCGCGGCGACACCGCGTCATCGACGCGGCGACACCGCGGACACGCCCCGCGTATTGTTTACGCGCGGACTTCTGTACGATGGTGTGTACAACCATCGTACAGAAGCCCTCTGGCAGACATGTATGGTGAAAACGGTCCGACGGACCGCTTTCACCATACATGTTTGTCCGTGTGTACCCGGCCTGAGGGGTTTCAAAAGCAACCTGAGCCTCTGGAGACCAATAGAAACGAATGCCCTGTTAGGTTACCTGAGTGATGGTAGCAATGATGGCCGAGAACCCTTTAATGAATTTCCGATAGAATTGAGCAAATCCTACAAAGCGTCGGATTCCTTTCTTGTCCATGGGGACTGGCAAGTCTAGGTTTGCAGTGATTTTTTGAGGGCCCATCTTGATTCCTTCAATTGAGATGATTAGTGCCAGAAATGGGATACTTTGTTGCTGGAACTCACACTTTTCCAGCTTAGCATACAGGCCATGCTGCTGGAGACGGACCAACACACATTTGACATGCTTGCGTTGAGAGTCCAGGGAAGATGAAAAGATTAGGATATAGTCTAGATAGACGATGACGAACAAATCCAGGTAATCTCGAAAGATATCATTGACAAAGTACTGGAATGTAGCAGGAGCACAACCCGAAGGGCTTCACCAGCTATTTAAAGTGTCTGAATCGGGTGCGAAAAGCTGTCTTCAATTTGTCTCCTTCTCTGATGCGGACCAAGTTGTAGGTCCCTCGAAGATCAAGTTTGGTGAAAATAGTATTAGCTTCCAGTCTTTGGAATAGTTTGGCACCAGGGGAAGAGGGTAGCGATTCTTAACAGTGATTTTGTTAAGCTTGCCGTAGTCAATGCAAGGCTATAAGGCGTGATACTTATTTTCTACAAAAAAGATGCCTGCTCCTGCCGGGGAGGTGGATGGCAGGATGAAGCCCTTTTTTGCAGATTCTCGTCAATGTATACTTTTAATGTTTCAAGCTCTAATTCTGTTAAAGGGAAGATTCTCCCAAAAGGAACTTCTGCTCCTGGAAGGAGCTCAATAGGACAATTATAGGTCCGGTGGGACGGAAGAGACTCTGCTCCTTTTTGCTGAAAACGTCCATAAAGTCATGATAAGCTTTCGGGAAACAGATTGGCATATCTCTGTGTCGGTGTTCAGGCACAACAGGGAAGGTGGTTCACAGGCATTTTTATGGAGACAGAACTGATGACAATATGAAGAAGGAAACGTAATCTCCCCCATGGCCTAATTGATATGAGGGTTGTGGGCTTGCAACCACCGCATGCCAAGGGTGACTGAGAACAAGGGTGCGGCAATGATATCCAAGAGTAATATCTCTTGGTGTAATTTGGCAATAGTGGTAGGTAGTGGTGGGGTTTCCTGCGTAACTGGTCCAGACTTAGTCACACTTATACGACTTGTCTCACGATTTTGTACTGCAAAATCGTATGACAAGTCATTCTCCATGATTTTCAATGAACACCATTCATACTGGCACGACTTTTAGGCCCCGTACTCACGACCAAACATGTCTGCTGAAACTGGTCCGCAGACCAGTTTCAGCAGACATGTTTGGCCGTGTGTAGGCCCGAGCGGACCATTTTCGGGCGGATCGGACAGGTTTCCAGCGGACAACTGTTTCCTGGACTTGCTTTAAAACAGTCCGCTGGAAACCTGTCCCCCCGACATGTACGGTCGTCTGTACAGACCTACCGTACATGTCCGGCCGCCCGCCATCCCTCGCATGCGTCGAATGACTTCGACGCATGCGTGGAAGCATTTTAAAGGCAGGCCGCCCACGTCGCCATGTCATTGTCGCGGCGACACCGCGTCATCGACGCGGCGACACCGTGGACACGCCCCGCGTATTGTTTACGCGCGGACCTCTGTTCGATGGTGTGTACAGCCATCGAACAGAAGTCCCCGGGCAGACATGTCCGATGAAAACGGTCCGCGGACCAGTTTCATCGGACATGTCTGCTCGTGAGTACTCGGCCTAAGTAGTGCCGACTTCAAAGTAGTCCCTGCACTACTTTGGTCCAACTTCCATGCGAGTTGATATCCATAGACCTCAATGTTAAACCCTCAACTAGCATGCAAATCAAACCTGAATAATATAGACACTAGGGATGAGTGGAACACCCCCCTGTTCGGTTCGCACCAGAACTTGCGAACACACCAAATGTTCGTGTGAACTTTAGAACCCCGTTAAAGTCTATGGGACTCGAACATTTGAAATCTAAAGTGCTAATTTTAAAGGCTAATATGCAAGTTATTGTCCTAAAAAGTGTTTGGGGACCTGGGTCCTGTCCCAGGGGACATGTATCAATGCAAAAAAAAAGTTTAAAAAACGGCAGTCTTTTCAGAAGCAGTGAATTTAATAATGCTAAAAGTGAAACAATAAAAGTGAAATATTCCTTTAAATTTCGTACCTAGGGGGGTGTAAAGTTAGCGTGTGAAATAGCGCATTTTTCCCGCACTTAGAACTGTCTCTGCACAAAGTGTCATTTCTGAAAGGAAAAAAGGCTTTTAAAACTGGACTTGCGGCTATAATGAATTGTCGGCTCTGGCAATTCAGAGCGAATTCATTCATAAAAAAAAATAAAAATAGCGTGGGGGTCCCCCCAAATTCCATTACCAGGCCCTTCAGGTCTGGAATGGATATTAAGGGGAACCCCACCGTCAATTTAAAAAAAATGACGTGGGGTTCCCCCAAATATCCATTCCAGACCCTTCAGGTCTGGTGTGGATTTTAACGGGAACTCCACCCCAAATTTAAAAAAAAAATGGTTACCCCAAAAATTCACACCAGACCCCTTATCCGAGCACGTTAACCTGGCCGGCCGCAGAAAAGAGTAGGGACAGAGTCCACCCCCTCTCCTGAACCGTACCAGGTCACATGCCCTCAACATGGGGAGGATGTCCCCATGTTGATGGGGACAAGGGCCTCATCCCCACAACCCTTGCCCGGTGGTTGTGGGGGTCTGCGTGCGGGGGGCTTATCAGAATCTGGAAGACCCCTTTAACAAAGGGGACCTCCAGATCCTGGCCCCCCGCCTATGTGAATTGGTAATGGGGTACATTGTACCCCTACCATTTCACGAAGGAAGTGTAAATAGTTGGAAATAACACACACACCGTAGAAAAAAAGTCCTTTATTAATAAAAAAAAGAAAAAAAATCCAGCGGTGGTAATCTACTCGGTCCCAGCTCCCTGCTCCAACGTTGTCTGTATCCAGCGACGGTTGATCTCCGGTCCAGCGATGAGAATATCCATCCATCCAGAGCGCAGCCACGCCAACCTCCTCTCTCCGCTGGACACAGCCCAGCGAATTTTGCACTGTAGCTTTGACATTTCTTATATAGGGGAGGCGGGGCCAACCGTCACATGACCCCACCCCCTCTGACGTACCCTCTGCTACGTCACTGGGCAAGCCCAGCAAGGGGGGAGACTGGGCTTCCCCAGTGACGTAGCAGAGGGTGTGTCTCAGGGGGGGGCGGGGTCACGTGACGGGTGGCCCCGCCTCCCCTATATAAGAAATGTCACAGCTTCAGCCGCGTCATTCGCTGGGCTGTGGCTCTGGATGGATGGATCTTCTCATCGCTTGACCGGAGATCAACAGTCGCTGGATACAGACAACGTTGGAGCAGGGAGCTGGAGCTGAGTAGATTACCACCGCTGGATTTTTTTTATTTATTTTTTATTTATTTTTTTATTAATAAAGGACTTTTTTCTACGGTGTGTGTGTGTGTGTTTCTTCCAACTATTTACACTTCCTTCGTGAAATGGTAGGGGTACAATGTACCCCCATTACCAATTCACATAGGGGGAGCCAGGATCTGGGGGTCCCCTTTGTTAAAGGGGTCTTCCAGATTCTGATAAGCCCCCCGCCCGCAGACCCCCACAACCACCGGGCAAGGGTTGTGGGGATGAGGCCCTTGTCCCCATCAACATGGGGACATCCTTCCCATGTTGAGGGCATGTGGCCTGGTACGGTTTAGCGCACTCTGTCCCCCCCTCTTTTCTGCGGCCGGCCAGGTTAACGTGCTCGGATAAGGGGTCTGGTGTGAATTTTTGGGGGAACTCCACGCCATTTTTTCTTTAAATTTGGGGTGGAGTTCCCCTTAAAATCCACACCAGACCTAAAGGGTCTGGAATGGATATTTGGGGGGAACCCCACGCTATTTTTTTATGAATGAATTCTATCTGTATTGCCAGAGCCGACAATTCATTATTGCTGCAAGTCCGATTTAAAAAAAGACTTTTTTTCCTTTCGGAAATGACACTTTGTGCAGGGACAGTTCTATGTACGGGGAACATGCGATATTTCACATGCTAACTTTACCCCCCCCCCTAGGTACGAAATTTAAAGTAATATTTCACTTTTATTGTTTCACTTTTAGCATTATTAAATTCACTGCTCCCGAAAACACAGCCGTTTTTTAAACTTTTTTGCATTGATACATGTCCCCTGGGACAGGACCCAGGTCCCCAAACACTCTTTAGGACAATACATTGCATATTAGCCTTTAAAATTAGCACTTTAGATTTCTCCCATAGACTTTAACAGGGTGTTCCGCGGCTTTTCGAATTTGCTGCGAACACCCCTAATTGTTCGTCGTTCGCCGAACAGGCAATTTTCGAGTCGAACATGAGTTCGACTCGAACTCGAAGCTCATCCCTAATAGACACGATTTCAGTACGGTTTCAGTACAACTTTGTAAGCACAAGCAGATTTTTGACCCTTGTCCCACCCAATCCTTTCAGCATAGCAGCCCCTCTCAAGCACATTTTCAACCACACATTCACTTCCTGGTTATTCCCTCGGGAATAATGTGCTCCAAACAGGTAAAAAAAAGAGACGTCCTTGATAATGAGCAAATCATTCCATTTATCCGTGAGTGCCCAGCTATTTATGATTGTGTGACCCAAACTACAAAGACAAGATAAACTACAAAGACAAACTACAAAGGCAATATCCCACTGACCATCAATGAAGGGGACATTCTTCCCACTGACCACCAATGAAGGGGACATTCTTCCCACTAATCACCAATGTAAGGAGCATTCTTCTCACTGACCACCAATGTAAGGGACATCCTTCCCACTGACCACCAATGTTAGGAGCATTCTTCTCACTGACCACCAATGTAAGGAGCATTCTTCCCACTGACCACCAATGTAAGGAGAATTCTTCCCACTGACCACCAATGTAAGGAGCAATCTTCCCACTGACACAAATGTAAGGAACATTCTTCCAACTGATCACCAATGTAAGGAACATTCTTCCCACTGACCACCAATGTAAGGAACATTCTTCCCACTGACCACCAATGTAAGGAGCATTCTTCTCATCCTTCTCATTCTTCATTATAGAGGACCCAAAATTTACCCCTATCATCACGATTGGCAATGATGGGATGTACCCAATATCGACGTCTTCTCCGCCTCTGCTTCTCCTCCTCTTCTTCCTCATGCACTGCTACTGCTGCAGCAGCAATGACAACTGCGGTGGCAGGAAAAGGAATTGCCTCACACCATGTATGCTTTCATTGGTTAATGCCAAAGTTGTGGCAAAGTCGTTGTACTGATCTCAAATCGTGTCAAATCGCGTCAAAATCGTATAAGTGTGAAAGGGGTCTCAATAGCAGACTCATGGGCCAGATGTATAGAAAGTCCTTGGGCCTTAGCCCAGGTTCACACTGGGCTGCGGGAGTGAAGCCGTGCGAGTTCAGCTGAACTCGCACGATTTCACTCCCGCTGGCAGTCCCGATTTCGGCCGCGATTTCAGAGACATCTGTGCAGGTTTCTGCACAGATGTTAATGTAAATCGCGACCCGAAATCGCAAAAATCGCAAAAAGTAGTACAGGAACTACTTTTTGAAATCGGTGCAGCGCTGCAAATGCGGCGTCCCACCGATTAGGACGGTGCCATTGCAGGCAAATGCTGCCGATTTGAGATGCGATTTGACATCTCGAATCGCATCTCAAATCGTACCAGTGTGAACCAGGCCTTAAGTTGTAAGGGAATCTGGCTGCAAAAGATAAATCTATGATGCAGCTGCAGGCTCCGGAAATCAATTATGGCAGAAACTTGTTAATTCCTTCCTGGAAGCTGCACCAAGATAGCGAGAGCAAGGTGGCCAAAGCAGATACATGATCAGAGGAAATTGACAGACACTTACGAAGCTTGGCAGGACAAGTTCTGACGTAATGTCCAGGTTCTCCATAATACAGACATAGGTTATTTTGCTGGCTAAGTTGGCGTTCTTCCACTGTAAGTGAGGTGCGAAGCACCCCCAGTTGCATGGGTTCAGATGTATCAGGTGCGGAAGCTGGCTGAACTGGAGGAGCCGTCTGAGAGAAACTGGGGACCATAGGTAACATCCAGTTAGGATGGGGAGGTCCTTTTGCCCTCTCTGATCTTTGCTCCCTCAGAGGTGGTCAGGGTTTGGGGTACCCCAACTCGGGCCAGCTCATCTTTTAGAGGATCCAATAGCCCCATGCGAGACAGGTAGTGGAGGGCAGCATCATTCCAGTTAGTGTCTGCGTTCAAACGCCTGAACTCAGCGACATAGTCTTCCGCCGCCCTGTGTTCTTGCTGTAGCGTATGCAGTGCGGCTTCTGCAGTTGCGGAAAGCTGGGGATCTTCATACAGCTGGGCCATGGCATGAAAAAAGGAAGTCAGGTTAGTTAAAGTTTCTGCTTTCTGTTCCAGGAGGCGGTGTGCCCAGGTTTGGGGTTCACCCTGTAGCAAAGAGATTATGAAGCCTACTTTAATGGATTCTAGGAAAAAAGTATGTGGCTGTAGAGCAAAATTTGCATGCGTTGCGGAGTGCGCCGAATTTACTGCGTTCTCTGGAAAAATTTCCAGGTGTGGGTACTCTTGGTTCAGGAGGAAGCATAACTACTGTAGGAGAAGAGGCTGTACTGGCTGAAGAAGCAGAGGTATGAGTGGACCCCTGGGTTGCGGCTGGAGATGAAGGTACTAGGACACGTACTTCCGGGTATAGCCTTCCTGAAGATCTTTAACAGCCTGTGTTAGGCCTGCCAGATGTTGACATCTCCATAGGAGAGGCTCCTTGTTCAAGTTCAGACATAGCTGTCTGATACTGTCACGTACCTGGTCGACTAGCTGAACTGCAGAGGAAGTCCTCTCTTACGTCTCTCTGACTCGAGGCCCCTGATAGAGTAAACAGGAGGTGCAAGAGTGCAGAGTAGCACGAGTGCCTGGCAGGATCATATACCAGCTTGTCCAGTTCTTCTGTTTCTGGCAGGATCTTTAGATCTCTTTAGATCCGCATGACCTATGTGATTTAAGATCCGCCGCCGCAAGTTTGAGAGGCAAGTGGGTAATTCACAAAACACTTACCTCCAAACTTGCAGCGGGGGATCGTAAATCCCCCGGCGGAATTTAAATTCCGCGGCTAGGGGGAGTGTAGCATTTAAATCAGGCACGTCCCCACGCTGATTTAAATGCGCATTCGCCGTCCGCGAATTTTCCCGGCTTGCATTGCTCCCAATGACGTCGCTAGGACGCCATTGGTTTCGGTGTGAGCGTAACTCATGTCCAGCGCGTTTGAGAATCGGCGTACGCAAACGACGTAAAAAAAAAATTTGATGCGGGAACGACGGCTATACTTAACATTGGCTGCGCCTCATAGAAGCAGGGGTAAGAATACGCCGGGGAAACCGCTACGTAAACGTCGTACCAACACTGCGTCGGGCCCGCGTACTTTCGTGAATTGGCGTATCTCGCTGATTTACATATTTCTCAGTGTAAATCAGCGAGAAGGCCCCCCGCGGCCATTTTTAAATTGCAGTTAAGATCCGACGGTGTAACACAGTTACACCTGTCGGATCTTAGGCATATCTATGCGTAACTGATTCTATGGGCCAGATTCACAAAGAGATACGACGGTGTATCTACAGATACACCATCGTATCTCTGACTTACACTGGTCCTATCTATGCGCCTGATTCATAGAATCAGATACGCATAGATAGGGCTAAGATCTGACAGTGTTACACTGTGTTACACTGTCGGATCTTTTTTTCAATTTAGAAATGGCGCTGGGGGCGTTCCCGCTGATTTACGATAAATAATATGTAAATCAGCGAGATACGCAAATTCACGAACGTACGCGGACCCGTCGCAGTGTTCTTACGTCGTTTCCGTAGCAGTTTTCCCGTCGTATACTTACCCCTGTTTTTAGCAGGTGCAGCCAATGTTAAGTATAGCTGGCGTTCCCGGGTCGAATTTGAATTTTCCAACATCGTTTGCGTACGCCGATTCACGAACACGCGCGTCGCAAGTCCCGCTCACGTCGAAACCACTGACGTCCTAGTGACGTCAGTGGGAGCAATGCACGCCGGGAAATTCCCCGGACGGCGCATGCGCATTTAAATCGGCGCGGGAACGCGCCTGATTTAAATAGTACACTCCCCTAGCCGCGGAATTTGAATTTGGTTTGTGAATTAGCCACTTGCCTCCTAAACTTGCGGGAGCGGATCTTAATTCACGTAGATCGAGCGGATCTATAGATCCGCTGAGCTACGTGAATCTGGCCCTATGAATCAGTCGCATAGATACGACCGGCCTAAGTCAGAGATACGACGGTGTATCAGGAGATACACCGTCGTATCTCTATGTGAATCTGGCCCTGTGGGTCTATCCTGTTATTTCCAAAGCATAAACCATATGCTGTTTACTGACTCAAATGTATATTTTTAGTTTTTATATTTATGTTTGTTTGTGTTTTTATGTTTAATTTTATTTTTTTTTATTTTTTTGCTTTCCTTGTTTTGTTGACCAATAAAATTACTTTCAAATTTTGAAGTTTGATTGTTTTTTGTCACTTTTTCATGCTACAGATTTTGACAGCTGCAGCTGCATTAGTTTTGGCCTAAACAATCAGGTGTGATTTTTGGCTGTAAGCTTCTTTCCTGGTGTGTATGCATGAAATGTTTGCTTCCATGTTTATTCAGGAAATGAAAAAGACAGAGCGGTAAGTATTTGTTCCTTTTTACTGCAGTGGTCCTCAAGTACCCCCGACAGGACATGTTTTGTGGATTTATCTTATCCAGAATTGCTGATTAGACTGTCTTTTAAAGCACATGTGCAAAATGAAGGAAAACCTGCAAACATGGCCTGTTGGGGGGTGGGGGGTGTGTTGGCTGACAGGCTTGAAGTGCTGACTTACAGCACTGTGCTTAAATCTAGCGCAAGGCAATCCTATTCTAATTGTGGGTGTTTGAGGGAAGCCAAGTGAGTGTTAGAACCCCTGCTTGTGTTTTTTTGGGGTTGAGCTTTGTGTCCCTTTTCTTAAAATTGGCTTCACTTCCTGTCACACAGCTGAACAGGAAGTGAGGTTAAAACCCTACCAATGTCTTTTCTTGCGGACACAGGTCAATCTAACTAGTGTCCCCATTAAGCAAATTGCACTCCAGCACTGCTGTGTACACCCCAAATGATTAGTTAGTTTGGCATTTAGTAAATGCAAAGCCACTCTGCAGTACAAGCGTAGTTGCTGAAAATCAGAGGGGAAGCACTGATGGTTTTAACATCCAATCCTGTAGAAGCAAAGTTTTAGTTTTGTTTGTTTTCTTCCTTGCTTGTCCACTTGTAGTGCAAAGTGGATTTGCCTTTAGTAAATGGACCCCAAAGTCCAAGATCCCTAATAATTTGGGGTGTACACAGCAAAATGTAGCAGAGTGCAATTTACATAATGGGAAACTATTTAGATTATTATTATTATTATTATTATTATACAGGATTTATATAGCGCCAACAGTTTGCGCAGCGCTTTACATCAGGGAAGACAATACAGTCACAATACAATTCATTACAGGAGGGATCAGAGGGCCCTGCTCGTTAGAGCTTACAATCTAGAAGATTGATCTGTGTCCCCAAGAAAAGACATTAGTAAGGTTTTGCCCTCACTTGCTGTTTGGCTATGTGACAGGAAGTTAATGAATTTGAATTAGAAAGTGACAACATTTGTGAGGTGTCTTTACCCTATCAGGGGTGCAGACATCCCAAAAAATGAGCAGATGATACTTATTTGCAAATTAATAATTTGTTATTTAACATTGGGTGGTGTTTGTGGGGGGCCTTAACACACACATTCATACATATAAGCAACGCTGTATCCTGGCCTATTGGCATGGTTATATTTTCTTAGTCCTATCAATAAAATTATCAGAAATTTGTGCTTAAAGTAGAACTATAATCAACACTTTTTTTCTTTCATTTTGGATGAAGGGAGGGAGGGTTATAGCCCCTGTCAGTTTATTTTGTACCATCCCTGTCCAATTGGGGAGATTTGCCTTCACTTCCTGCCCCATAGCCAAACAGGAAGTGAGAGAAAAACTATGCAAATTAAGGGAATCCAGTGCCCCCCCCTCCCCCCAGAACTAGTGTGTGTCCCCCCCTGAAAATTTCTGGGCGTGTCCTAAAAAACAGGGTGTGGCCTTGACAGGAAGGGGTGGGTAATTTTTCTATTAGGAGGTGCAGAAGTTTAGTTAGGCCTAGGGCAGCACAAAACCTAAATATACTACTGCATATTAGGGCTTATTTAGACCGGATCCGATTTACAGCCTGTTTTTATATTGTGGGTGGAAACCCACGCAGGCACAGGGAGAACATGCAAACTCCAGGCAGATGGTGTCACGGGCGTGTTTCGAACCAGCGACCCTTTTTGCTGCTAGGTGAAAGTACTATCCACTACACCACTGTGCTGAACGAACATGATCACGGCTGAAAGGATGAGATCAGTGTTTTTTTTCCGATCTCATGCTTTCCAGCCTGGAGGATAGATGTGGGGTCTTATTGACCCCGCCTCTCTCCATAAAGAGGACCTGTCACACACTAGTCCTATTACAAGGGATGTTTACATTCCTTGTAATAGGAATAAAAATCATCCAAAAAAAAAAGGGACAAAAAAGTGCAAAAAGATAAATATTACGTAAAAAAAAAAAATGTAAACGCCCCTGTCCCTAGTAGCTCGCACTCAGAAGCGAACACGCATGTAAGTCCAGCCCACATATGTAAACACCGTTCAAACCACAGTTTGTGAGGTATTGACGCGTGCGTTAGAGCGAGATCAATAATTCTAGCCCTAGACCTCCTCTGTAACTCTGAACTGGTAACCTGTAAAAAAAAAATCAAGCATCGTCTATGGAGATTTTTAAGTCCCGAAGTTTGGCGCCATTCCATGAGTGTGTGCAATATTAAAGCGTGACAAGTTAGGTATCTATTTACTTTACTTTCACATTATCCCTAAAAATTGGGCTAACTTTACTGCTTTGTTATTTTTTAATTCATTAAACCATTTTTTTTTTGGGCCAAAAAAAAAAAACGCGTTAGAAAAATTATTGCGCAAATACCGTTGGAAATAAAATAAAAAATGACCGCCACTTTATTCCCTAGGGTGTCTGCTAAAAAAAATATATATATAATGTTTGGGGGTCGTGAGTAATTTCCCAGGAACAAAATATAATTTTTACATGAAGGAGAGAAGTGCCAGAATAGGCGCGGTATGGAAGTGGTTAAACAGTGAAACAATAAAAGTGAAATATTCCTTTACATTTTTATACAGGTGGGGAGGGGGGTATAACATGCCTGTGAAGCGCATGTTTCCCGTGCTTAGAACTGTCCCTGTACAAGATGTCATTTCTGAAGTGAAAAAAAAAGTAATTTAAAAGTACTCATGGCTATAAAGAATACAGTCTGGTATGAATATTAAGGGGAACCCCGCCGTCCAAAAAAAAAATGACGTGGGGGTCCCCCCAAATATCCATTCCAGGCCCTTCAGGTCTGGTATGGATTTTAAGGGGAACTCCACCCCAAATTTAAAAAAATAATGGCGTGGAGTCCCCCCAAAAATCCACACCAGACCCTTATCCAAACACGTCAACCTGGCCGGCCGCAGAAAAGAGGGGGGGACAGAGTGCGACCCCCCCCTCTCCTGAACCGTACCAGGCCACATGCCCTCAACATGGGGAGGATGTCCCCATGTTGATGGGGACAAGGGCCTCATCCCCACAACCCTTGCCCGGTGGTTGTGGGGGTCTGCAGGCGGGGGGCTTATCAGAATCTGGAAGACCCCTTTAACAAAGGGGACCCCTAGATCCCAGCCCCCCCCCTGTGTGAAATGGTAATGGGGTACATTGTACCTCTACCATTTCACCAAAAAAAGTGTCAAAAATTTAAAAAATGACAGTAGCCGGTTTTTGACAATTCTTTTATTAATATCTTCTTTCTGCGCTTCTTCTTTTCTTCTTTCATTCGGGTTTCTTCCTCCATCTTCCTCTGCTTCTTTCTTGGGACTTCTCGTCCGCATCTTGACCAGCGTCTTCTTCCATCTTCTTCTCCTTCCGTTGGCCTTCTCGTCCGCATCTTCTTGTTCTTCTGGACGCTGTGCTTGAAATTTAAGTCCCCGCCGTGTGCCGCTCCTGTGACCCCGCCCCCTCTGACGCCACAGGTAAACTCATATGAAAGTCTGCGTGTGGTTGTGCGTCAGAGGGGGGCGGGGTCACATGAGCGTCACACGGCGGGGAATTCAAATGGAAGCTCGTCCGCATCTTGCGTGGCTTCTTCTTTTCCGAACGCTGCGCTTGAAATTGAATTCCCCGCCGTGTGCCGCTCATGTGACTCCGCCCCCCTCTGACGCACATAACTTTCTTATTAGTTTATATGTGGCGTCAGAGGGGGGCGGGGTCCCAGGAGCGGCACACGGCGGGGAATTCAATTTCAAGCGCTGCGTCCGGGGAAGAAAAAGAAGCTGCGGACGAGAAGGACCGACAGAAGGAGAAGAAGATGGGAGAAGACGTCGGGCAAGATGCGGACGGGAAGACCCAAGAAAGAAGCAGAGGAAGAAAAAGAAGATGCGGACGAGAAGGCCGACAGAAGGAGAAGAAGATGGGAGAAGACGCCCGGCAAGATGCGGACGAGAAGGCCGACGGAAGGAGAAGAAGATGGAAGAAGACGCCGGGCAAGATGCGGATGACAAGTCCCAAGAAAGAAGCAGAGGATGATGGAGGAAGAAACTTGAATGAAAGAAGAAAAGAAGAAGAAGCGCGGAAAGAAGATATTAATAAAATAATTGTCAAAAACCGGCTACTGTCATTTTTAACACTTTTGACACTTTTTTTTGGGTGAAATGATAGAGGTACAATGTACCCCATTATAATTTCACACAGGGGGGGGCGGGATATGGGGGACCCCTTTGTTAAAGGGGTCTTCCAGATTCTGATAAGCCCCCTGCGTTCTCAAGAAGGATATTGGGGAACTGGAGAAAGTGCAGAGAAGGGCAACCAAACTGATAAGAGGCATGGAAGAGCTCAGCTTTGAGGAAAGATTAGATGAACTGAATTTATTCACTCTTGAGAAGAGGAGATTAAGGGGAGATATAATCAACATGGTACAAATATAAAAGGGGTCCATATAGTGAACTTGGTGTTGAGTTATTCACTTTACGGTCAACACTGAGGACAAGGGGGCACTCTTTACGTCTAGAGGAAAAGAGTTTGCACCTCCAAATACAGAAAGGTTTCTTCACAATAAGAGCTGTGAAAATGTGAAATAGACTCCCTGCAGAGGTGGTTCTGGCCAGCTCAGTAAAGTGCTCTAAGAAAGGCCTGGATACTTTCCTAAATGTACATAATATAACTGGGTACTAACATTTATAGGTAAAGTTGATCCGGGAAATATCCGATTGCCTCATGGGGGATCAGGAAGGAATTTTTTCCCCTGCTGTAGCAAATTGGATCATGCTTTGCTGTTTTTTTGCCTTCCTCTGTATCAACTGTGGGTATAGAATTGGGTATGAATTGGGTATGTGATTGTACGATATTATTATTATTATTTTATTTCTTATTGTTGAACTTGATGTTTTTTTTGTCTTTTTTCAACCTGACTAACTATAACTATGTTTATGTTATGGTTTGAAACATGGCTGTTACAAAAAAAAATTGTCAAACTTAATTAAACAAAGATGTTTTTTGGTGTTAACATTTTTTTAAACGCACATGCACGGAGTAAAAGTTTTTAGACTTAACAATGTGTGGCTTCTTCTTTCAATGCTCAATACCAGTTTTTGTATTAAGTTGGTGTTTACAGTGACAATGGAGATGATTTAATGAAGGAAAAAACACTTGGCACTACAAGTGCACTAGGAGAACCTAGGAGACAGCTAAAAGAAACACAAGCAATAGATCAAATTCAAGATTTTATCAGATCAAAATAATTTTTTATTTTATAAAAGATTCAGAAATTTTCGGGCATAGCAATGCCCCCCCTACCCGTAAAATATTCAACATATTTTTGACGTACTTCATAGGTGCTTTGGGGGGGGGCAAGCCAGGACGGCCAGCTTCCAGGGCCATCAGGGTATTTATTTCTTGAAGTCCGGCCTCAGGCCCAACTGAGGCCACATAATTTGGGGCATTTCTCCTTAAAAAGTTGTGAAGTGTGCAGCCCGAAAGCACTATGTGATTCAGTTTATACTCTGCCATGTTAATTGCCGCAAGTAATAGGCGGAACCGGCTGGCCATTATCCCAAAGGCATTCTCCACGACTCTTCTGGCTCTGGCCAGCTGGTAATTAAAAACCCTTTTGTCGTAGCGACAAAGTCAAACGGGAGTCCTTACACATTCTCATCAGCAGGTGGCAATCCCAAGCCACCACTCTGGAGCTGTCTGGAAAACTTGGTCTGGGCAAAGACTCCACCACCTGACATCCAGCCATTCTTCCCCACGTCCACATATAAAATCTCATATGTCGCCGACACCACCGCCATCAACACGATACTATGAAACCCTTTGTAGTTAAAATAGTATGACCCCTAATGGGGTGGTGGGACGATGTGGACGTGTTTCCCATCGATTGCCCCTCTGCAGTTGGGAAAGTCCCACCGCATGGCAAATTGGGAAGCCACAATCTGCCATTCCTGTGGCGTTGAAGGAAACTGTGGAGTCAAAGCAGAAAAAAAATTATACTTTTGCACATAACATTGCAAGCAGATTAGACACAAACATTCTTGGCCATCATCAGTATAACATTTTATTTTTAAGGAATATTTTAAGACAAAAATATAAGGTCCACTTATCAGATTCCTCACCCCCTGATGGCCCATTGTAAACATTTTAGGGGGTTCTAAATGAGTTTGGGACCCCAAAAATGCCTCTGGCACTCTGCCTGAATTTATTGACAACAATAACATTTGTATACATTTTAGGGGGTGTTTAGGGTAAAGCACTACAATGGAGCTGACAAAATACATTGTTAAGTGACCAGGCTAGGTTTGTATGGGCCCAGGATAGCATACTGGAGAGGTTAGTGAAGGCAAATATGCATGTAGGCCAAAAAAGGAGCATTACAAGCTTACAGCATGCATTGGGACAAAGGGGGCATTCACAGCATATTACAATCATGGTAATTAGGTAATGATGAAAGAAATACAATACATTAGCATACATTAAATACATAGAATGTTAAAGGAGAAAACTTACCTTAATATAGTCCTTCTGCAGGACTTGTATGATGGCAGAACAGGTCTCTGGAATAATGATCCCCAGAGCCTGGAGGGAGATGCATGTCGTGAACTTGATGTCCTACAGACTTCTCCCTGTTGCCAAGTACCTCAACGTGATGGAGTGATGGCTTGCCGCATGCAGGTGTCCTGCTTTATAATATAAGGGGACAGCAAAGCCAACAGACAGTGAAAAACAGGGTCCATCATCTGCTGGAGCAACCAATTCTTCGTCCATGAACTCCTCCCCACCCTGTTCATGGACTGGGCTTGGGTCAAAGTAAGAACCCCAACACCAAGCCCCCACACAGCACGAACTCTACGAGGAGTACGTACCCGCAACCTGACTAGAAAATGGTCGGCTTGTCAGAACGAACTAATAGAACGCATTGAAGAACTGAAAGGCCTATGAAGAACGAGGAAAAAAAATCAGAAACGAGCGGACAAGAACGCACTGAAAATCAGAAACGAACTGACTACACGCACTAAAAAACAGATACAAACCCACAAGTACAAACTGAACAGCAGTAACGAACTGAAAAGCACGAAGGCTGAAAAGTGTGAATCGTCTCTTACCAAACGTCTACTAACACGAGCAGAAGGAGCCCAAAGGGTGGCAGACTCGGAATGGAATTTCCGTTTTATAGTGCCGTCAAACGTGTTGTACGTTACTGCGTTCTTGACGGGTGGAATTTGATGTGACCGTGTGTATGCAACACAAGTTTGAGTCGGAATTTCGTCTGAAAAAAATCCACGGATTTCTTGTTGGATTTTCTGATTGTGTGTACGCGGCATTAGAAGCAAAGATCTACGGAATGCTTGAAGCATAATTAGGGACAGTACAAGTTTCCAGCTACAGATTCCTTTCCAGCTAGCAGGATTGCACATTGATTTTTCAGGGGGAACGCAAAGCAAAAGGTAAACCTAATGGGGGTACTGCATAGGCACAATTGACATTTCTAGATGTTCTCTAAAGCATAGCAAATCCTAAGTTTTAAGTTCAGGACCAATTTATAGTGACTGTCTCTCATTCAGACTACAATTCGTGAATTTGCTCATTCCTTAAAGGGGTTGTAAAGGTTTATTTTTTATTTATTTTTTAAAAACAAACATGTCATACTTACCTCCAATTTTGCACAAAGTGACCCCGATCGCCCTCTTCTGGGGTCCCACTTCGGTTCTCGCGGCTTCCTCCCCAAAAGAACTAACCCCCTCTGGGAAGCTCTCTCCCAAGAGGGTAAGCTTGCGGGCGCACTCTTGTGCTATATAATCAGCGTCCATACATGCCAATTGTATGACTCGGCCCTGCCCCCCGGCAGCCGCGTCATTGGATTTGATAGACAGCAGCAGAAGTCGATGGCTGCGCTGCTATCAATCTATCCAATGAAGAGCCGATGAGATCAGGGGGAAAGCACCATGGGATCGCGCCCATGGAGATTCGGGGCTCAGGTAAGTAAAACGGGGGCTCGGGGGGGGGGGGGGCGGACTGCAAGGTGTTTTTTACCTTAATGCATAGGATGCATTAACCACTTCAGCCCCGGACCATTTGGCTGCCAAATGCCCGGGGCACTTTTTGCGATTCTGCACTGCGTCATTTTAACTGACAATTGCGCGGTTGTGTGACGTGGCTCCCAAACAAAATTGACGTCCTTTTTTTCCCACAAATAGAGCTTTCTTTTAGTGGTATTTGATCATCTTTGCGGGTTTTATTTTTTTGCGCTATAAACAAAAATAGAGCAACAATTTTGAAAAAAAAAATATTTTGTACGTTTTGCTATAATAAATACCGTATTTTCCGGCATATAAGACGACCCGGCGTATAAGACGACCCCCTAATTTTCCAGGAAAAATTTTGATTTTGGGATATACTCACTGTATAAGACTACCCCCTTCCTTCTAGTCTTTCTGGAAGCTGAGGGGGAGCCAGAACCGCTGACAGAAACAGGCTTTTTCAAATCTCACTGTGCCATTACATTCCTCACTGTGCCATTACATTACATGCCCAGACTGTGCCACTGTGCCATTACATGCCCCCACATTGCCATTGTGCCATTACATGCCCCCACATTGCCACTGTGCCATTACATGCCCCCACATTGCCACTACATGCCCCCACATTGCCATTGTGCCATTACATGCCCCCACATTGCCACTGTGCCATTACATGCCCCCACATTGCCACTGTGCCATTACATGCCCCCACATTGCCACTGTGCCATTACATGCCCCCACATTGCCACTGTGCCATTACATGCCCCCACATTGCCATTGTGCCATTACATGCCCCCACATTGCCACTGTGCCATTACATGCCCCCACATTGCCACTGTGCCATTACATGCCCCCACATTGCCATTGTGCCATTACATGCCCCCACATTGCCACTGTGCCATTACATGCCCCCACATTGCCACTGTGCCATTACAGTCCCCCCCCCCCCCAGTGCAATAACACTCACTTTTTTTCCCCAGCGCTGACAGTCTAACATGCTGCGATCGCGAGCGTGTATTGATTTCAAAGCCGCGCCTTCACTGCAGAGTGTTTTGTGATAGGAGGAACAAAAATCTTCCCAGCAGCGCCTCTGTTATGTTTTCCGCCTATCACGGACGTCTTCTCATCTCGTCTGAGGATGAGAAGGCATCTGTGATAGGAGGAACAAAGAACAGAGGCGCTGCTGGGAAGATTTTTGTTCCTCCTATCACAGAACACTCTGAAGAGAAGGCGCGGCTTTGAAATCAATACACGCTCGCGATCGCAGCATGTTAGACTGTCAGCGCTGGGGAAAAAAGTGAGTACTGAGACTGTACCCGGCGTATAAGACGACCCCCGACTTTGGATGCATTTTTTTGCATCCAGAAAGTCGTCTTATACGCCGGAAAATACGGTATCCCCAATTATTTTTAAAAAAGCTATTTTTTTCTCAGTTTAGGCCGATATGTATTCTTCCACATTTTTTTGGCAAAAAAATTGCAATAAGCGTATATTGATTGGTTTGTGCAAAAGTTACAGCGTCTACAAAATAGGGGATAGTTTTATGGCATTTTTATTATATATATATTTTTTTACTAGTAATGGCGGTGATCTGCGATTTTTATTGTGACTGCAACTTTATGGCGGACATATCGGACACTTTTGACACATTTTTGGGACCCATGTCATTTTTATAGCGATCAGTGCTTTAAAAATGCACTGATTACTGTAAAAATGACACTGATAGTGAAGGGGTTAACCACTAGGGGGCACTGAAGGGGTTAAGTGTGTCCTAGGGAGTGATTTCAACTGTTAGGGGGAGAAGCTACCAGTGACACATCAGCGATCACTGTTCTCCATCACAGGGAACAGTGAATCCCTGACATGTCACTAGGCAGAACAGGGGAATGCCTTGTTTACAAAGGCATCTCCCTTTTCTGCCTTTGCCCACCGCTATCGTGGGCCGCCTGGGAATGGCAAGTTCCCGGGACCAGTGGGAGCACTCACGAGGCATGCGGCGGGTGTGCGTCAAATTTAAAGGGACGTACAGGTACGGCCATTTGCCTGCCCGTGCCATTGTGTAGACGTAAATGTGCGTGCGCAAGTGGTTAAGGTGAAAAAACACAAAGGTTTACAACCCCTTTAAGTAATGGTTTCTATTTATATTATTTGCAGGTGCTCAGTTCTTGTGTGTGCGTTATGATATGTTAACATGTAACCATACGATGAGCAAAACTGTGATATGTAATTAAGCCCTAAAGGCCCGTTGCATCAAATGTGAGTGCAGTAGTTATGAGGATACTCTCGTGCAGAGAAGCCAGTAGAGGGCCTTTCTATCTTTAGATTTCCATCTGCTCTGTTTTGACCTGTCACAGCTGAACTTTCTCCTCCCTGAGAGGTTTGATAATTAGACTTTAATTGGCTCCTGGCATATCTCGTTAGAGGCGAATTTGAAGGATGTTGTATGTATCTATAAAACGTTCATCTCAGTCTGTTCTTTCAAATCTCGAAGTGCTACCTTTGTCCTGTGATCTGAAAGAGAAATTCACATTCCAGTAGTCAGTAAACAGAATAACCTCTTGTTACAAACTATTTCACTATGATACTGTACATATTGTATCTCTACTGATAACATGTACTGTATTTATTGGCGTATACCAGAGCTTTTTTTCTTAGAAAATAGGTGCAGGAACTCAACCACGACCCCGTTCAGATTTCACAAACAGTAGAAGGGTCTTAAAGGGGCATTAAATACCAGGATTGCATTACATACAGAATGCAGAGTTCAGGTGGTTACACACAGAGTGCAGAGCTGTCACTTGTAAATACAGAAACCAGACTTCTGTGTTTACATGTGATTGTGGTGAGCGGCCACCAAAGGGTCTGAGCCAGAGGTGGTGGAACTGAGGGCCAAATCCAGAAAGCAGATGCGCCGACTTAACTCGAGATTTCTAATTTTACTCCGCGCGTATCTTTGCGCCCGATCCTCAAAACGAGTTACGCATTAAAATCCGGATTTTCCGTCCTACCTAAAATAATTACACCAGCGCTTCTTTGTGAGCAAATTACGATAGACACGCCGCTGTATTTGATAGGCAAAGATGCAAATGAGGGAGATAGGGCGATCCACAAAACTAAGTGTGTGCGGCGTAGATTACGACCTGTGCGCTTCTGTTAGTTTCCCGGAGCAATTTTACACTTTATAAAAGCAGCCCTAATTTTACACATGCCGTGTAAAGGTCAGCTAAAGCAATACCATGAAGGAAGAGCTGACCACACACACTTGCTGGACTACAATCTGTATGCCACCATGCCAGGGGCATCCATGCCCCTATCTATAATAGTGACTTTAGTAACCCAGGGTACCCCCTCTTCTGAGGGAACAGCAGTCAGGAGACGCCTCGCAGAATGCATATTTGCACAGTAAACGCACATTAATGATGTCACAATGAGAATGCATGAATGCACGCCACTGTGGTCCCTAGCACAGACACATCACATGCACATCGAATTGGATTAGATCCAAGTCCCCCCCCCCTTTGGTACTTGGGAGCAGCAACGCCACGCCACGGCTCCAATTATGTCACTGTGCATTCATACACCATTCAGGAACCTAGGATCACTTCTCCCTGGTCCTGGGGATCCCTTCTCCACCAAAACTGAGGGTGACACCCTTATTTTATCAGGAATGCCACCCCCCCCCCCACATTCACACATCATTCACACACATAAATCAAATCATAAGTACAGAATACCAAATGAAATAATAATAAAAAAAAAAAAACATAAAAAAAAAAAAAAAGTATCCCTGCTAATTACTTATCGGCGGCGATTGGCTGGCCACAGGCACGGCCACGCCCTCGCAGAGGATGTCCATTGGGGGGGTGTGAGCTGGGGAAGGAGGAGCCTCCTGGGGGGGAGGGGAAGGAGGAGCCTCCTGGGGGGGTGAGCAGGGGAAGGAGGAGCCTCCTGGGGGGGTGAGCAGGGGAAGAAGGAGCCTCCTGGGGGGGTTGAGCAGGGGAAGGAGGAGCCTCCCCTGCTGGCCTGCCCTCCAAGGCCACTGCAATTCTACTGAGACAGGCAGTGAGGGCAGCCGCATTGGCCTGGCCAGACCTAGTATTGTCCTGCACAGCCTGGGTCAGGGCAGTCACCTCCCGGGCCACGCCTGTTGTGGCGTTCTGTAGGTTGTTCATGCATGTAATGACCGCCACTGAGTTGGTGGCCACATCACCGACTGCCTCCATCATTACACCCAGGCTGTGCTCCATCTGGGTAATTTTTTGGAGCATTTTATCCAGAGTGCGGGTCTGCCGGGCATTGTCCCTCAGCAGACTGACCGGCAGACGCTCGGCCACCTCCATGGTGTCCTGGGTCGCCATCCTGCCTGCCCCTGAGGCTTGTGGCCTGGGAGGAGGGGATAGAGTGACCCTTGTGGGTGGAGGCCTGTTGGGGGAGAAGTGGGAGGGGCTACCCCTGATAGTGGCCTGACTGGTGCCAGCCTCTGGGGTAGCCTCAGGGGAAGACTCAAAGGTCATCATATCAGAGGCCAACAGGACTTCCCGGCCAATCTGAATATTTTCTTCCTCCTGCCCCTCATCCTCCTCCCCCTCATCCTCCTCCCCCTCAACCTCCTCATGAGGGGAGGTTTGGCCACTCCCCTCCCCTGGGGACTCCTGCCCTTCTTGGGAGTCATCAGCAGCCTGTCTTGGGGGTGGTGCAGCAGCCTGGCCTGATGGGCCAGCAACCTCCTGGCCTGATGGGCCTGCAACCTCCTGGCCATCTGTGGAGGACACAAAACAATCACAGGTTTGAGGATCCACACACTTGGCACATCTTCCCTTCCCCCACCCACACATGCTAATCACCAGAGAGAAAAACCAAAAACGTACCTGTCCTCACAGGAACATCTGACTGATAGCCAGGCAGGCCCACCACCTGCTGTGTGTGGAAACACTGGGCCACTGCCCATTCCTCCTCCGTCAGTCTGACTGGGCAGGGTCCCCCTCCTCCAGTGCCCCTGGTATGGGCGTCCATCTTTGCCATCTTATTGCGGACGACGCTCCTAAGGTCGTTAATTTTTTTCTGTATGCCAGCGGGGGTCCTGGTCTCCCCCCCCGCCGCATTGACCTGATCCGTTATCCGTTTAAGGAGCTCCTTCCTCCTGGCCGGGGGGGTGTTCCGGCTCTCAGGGCCATGCAGATATCGCCCATATCGCACGATGCCCCGAGCAAGAATTCGCTTCTCTCCCAGGGTGAAATTAAGCTTCCTGCGCTTGGGGGCCATCACAGACACCACCCAGCACCAAGAAACTCACCCAAAAAACAATCACCAATGCACACCCAACAAACAGACAAAAATACACACCCAAAAAACAGACAAAAATATACACCCAACAAACAGACAAAAATACACACCCAAAAAACAGACAAAAATATACACCCAACAAACAGACAAAAATACACACCCAAAAAACAGACAAAAATATACACCCAACAAACAGACAAAAATATACACCCAAAACACAGACAAAAATATAAACACACAAGCAGACAGCTACTATAAATTCTAAATAAAACACGAACAAAAAACAAACAAAATACAAGCACAAAAAAAAATCAGCAAAAACAATAACAAACAAATTAACAAAATACACTTATCAAAAACAAACACCAACTAGACTCTCCAACTCCTCAAACACTTTTCTCACAAACACAACTTAACAACACACCAACAAACGTTAAGAGCAGAAGCAAATTGCTCATGGAAGGGAAACACTGGGATATTCTTTTGCAAGGGAAGTGTGTTTGACTGGGGCTTTTTATACACAGGGCGATCCTCAAACTAAGTACGTTTGGCCTTTTACCTATCTCACTGATTGCGCCGAGCAAAGTTCTGCACATGCGCAGTGAGCAGCAGATTCGTGCGCGCATGCGCAGTACGGCCGGCCCTTCATTTGCATGGGGTCACGGCTCATTACAATGAAGCACGCCCACTTCCTTCCCACTTGCAATAACCCCGCCTTACGCCTTTGGAATTTAAGTTACGCTGGCGCAATTTTGTGTGCAAATGCGCTGTGGATACGGCACTTACGACACCAACTTAGGGCGCCGTAACTTAAATGACATAAGTTTTGAGTAACTTAATTTGCGCCGCTGGCTGTGGATTTGGCCCTGAGTTCCCCCAAGTTCCCCCTGAAAAAAAGCCCTGAGTATAACACTCACTTTTTTACCATGAAAATAGAGGGTAAACTGTGCCTGCGTGTTATACACAGGGGGCTGTGGAAAGTTTTTTTTCCTGAAACTTCCCTCTTAAAGTTGGGGTGCGTGTTATACGCCTGTGCGTGTTATACACCGATAAATACGGTATTTCCCTCAAGGTGAAGCCTGTACAAAAGAGAAGAGCACAGAATAATCTGCTAATAATAACCTCTCTATTTGTTCTATTTACCATTTTTATCTAAAGTAAAAGAAAAACCCACATTTTGGGTTGTCCCCAGAAAAGTAATAGTGGGGAAATCTTCCAATAGGGACTTTCGTTGATGATGACCTGGGGGCTTTCCTCTAAGGAGACTTTGACTGGGAATGGAGTCTCCTAAGTGGAAACATGTTGGATCAGTGCTAGCTACATGACATCAATCCATGCGGACCGTTCTACAGGTGGCCGTGCACAATCACATTATACACTGCTCGATATATAAGTCTTGGATATTACCTGATGTGACAAAGGAGAGTAAGGAGATACACAGGCCTGAGTCCAGTAGTGCATTTAGGTTTTGTGCTGCCCTAGGCCTGACTAAACTTGCGCACCCCATAATTTAAATATGACACACCCTTCCTGTCAATGCCACACCCCTATCGGTTTAAGACCCGCCCTGAAATTTATGAGTGGGGACACTAGATCTTAGGGCCCCGGGGGGCATTGGATTCCCTTAATTTACCATAGATTTCCTCTCACTTCCTGTTTGGCTATGGGGCAGGAAGTGAAGGGAAAACTCTGCAATTGGACAGGGATGGTAAAAAAATAAACTGACAGGGGCTATAACCCTCCCTTACTCTATCCAAAAAGAAAAAAAAAGTGTTGCCTATAGTTCTTTTTTAAGCACAAATTGCTGATAATTTTATGGAGAGGACAAAGAAGACCATGACAATTAGGGGTGCAACGGATCAAAAAACTCACGGATCGGATCGATCCTCGGATCAGGAGTCACGGATCGGATCATTTTCGGATCAGCAAAAAAAAAAAGACAAATCTTGTTACACCCACTAGAGTTTTTGATTTCACAGTTCTTCTCAACACAAAACGGAGCTTATGTGCTTAAATACAGTGTTTGGAAATCCGACATGTACGAAAGTGGTGTCACCAGTTCCCTACTGTGACCTGAACTATCCCAATCATCAGATCCCTTTAGTGTCATTGATCGGCGGGGCTGAGTGTCTAGTGAAAATCCCCCCTACGTGCTCAGTCCATACAGATCCCCCCGATCGCCTCCTCTCTCTTCTCTGGCAAGCAGCAGGACGCCCGGTGCGGCGGCGGCAGCGGCTCCCCGTGTGGATTCCTCAAGGTGCAGCATGGAGCTCATCTCTGGGCTGTTAGGAGTCAATGACATATTGAGCTCAAGTGCCCACAAACTTCCGAGGAGCAGCCTGCATCCCCCGCACCGGGTGGACCTCGATGGCCGCCGCTTCGATAGCTAGGCCGAAGCCGCGGCCTTTCCTATGGACCGGGAGGCCCGTGGATCGCCGTGTGTCCCGACCCGAAGGTGCTGATCTGTACGGATCAGTTGCACCCCTAGTGACAATACTTGATGTGTTCCCACTGTCATATGGCATTCTTGTGCCACAGTGCCTACACACCGTCACGGTTTTATCCACTAACCTCTTTCCTTCATCATTATATTAGACAGGGAAGCCAAAATGCTCCCTTACAGGGGATTTTAATGACGCGGGGCATTCAAGCTCCTCCGTTCGCCATTACCACGCTGTGTGTGGACTGAACATGCGCAAATTATTATTATTTTTTTTTTTTAGAAAACAATCCTCGGATCACGTGTGTGCGGTTCGGATCAATCTTTTTCGGTTCGGATCACGGATCAATGACGATCCGTTGCACCCCTAATGACAATGGTGCAGCAGAAAACATATATCACAGTGAGGAAGGTTTGTGGTCCAGGATGATAGGACGGTCAAAATTAGAAGCAGCTTGCTTTACACTAACAGTGTAGCACAAGTCGACGGGAACTCTTTCAGTGCTGCCCCCCGCAAAGTGCTGCCCTAGGCCTGGCCTTGTTGGCCTAGGCCAGGATACAGAGTTGCCTGATTCTGTTTCTTGAAGCCGGCTGTTCATTTGTCTACAAAGGAGGATTCACTTATATACATATGATCTCTTGGTGGGATCATTTCTTCTGGTGAGTGGCTCACCTTATATATATAAGTAGTCAGCAACCAACCAATTTCACCTGTCTAACAGTGGGTTAAAAACAGGGGTTTAGTTGCACACATTTGCAAATACATGCATAAGCTGCAGGCCCCATCAAGGCTCCCTGTATACTGAAGACCCTAACTCTAAATTTTAAAGAGTCTCCTCAGTGGGAGCACATGTATGCTGATTAGGAATGAGCCGAACGCCCCCAGTTCGGTTCACACCAGAACCTGCGAACGGACCGAAAGTTCACGCAAAATTTGGAACCCCATTAAAGTCTATGGGCCCTGAACGTTCAAAATCAAAAGTGATCATTTTAAAGGCTAATATGCAAGTTATTGTCTTAAAAAGGGTCTGGGGACCGGGTCCTGCCCCAGGGGACATGTATCAATGCAAAAAAAGTTTAAAAAACTGCAATTTTTTCGGGAACAGTGAGTTTAATGGTGCTTAAAGTGAAAAAAAAGGGAAATATTCCTTTAAATATCGTACCTGCTGGGTGTCTATAGTATGCCTATTATGTGGCACATGTTTCCTATGTTTAGAACTGTCCCTGCACAAAATGACATTTCCATAGGAAAAAAAAAGTAATTTAAAACTGCTTGTGGCTTTATTGTAATGTCTGGTCGTGGCAATATGAATGAAAATCATTGAGAAAAATGGCATGGGTCCCCCCCCCCCCAGGCCATTACTAGCCCCTTGTATGGATATTAAGGGGAACTCTGCACCCAAATTAAAAAAAGGAAAGGCGTGGGGCCCCCAGGCCCTATATACTCTGAACAGCAGTATACAGGCAGTGCTAACAAGACAGGGGCCCGGATTTACGTAGAATTGTGTATCTTTGTGCGGGCGTAACGTATCCTATTTACGTTACGCCTCCACAACTTTAACAGGCAAGTGCCGTATTCTCAAACGAAAGTTGCGGTGGCGTAGCGTAAATAGGCCGGCGTAAGCCCGCCTAATTCAAATGTGGTAGATGTGGGCGTGTGTTATGTAAATTTTATGTGACCTCATGCAAATGACGCTTTTTACGAACGGCGCATGCGCCGTCCGTGAAAGTATCCCAGTGCGCATGCTCCAAATGAACCCGCAAGAAGCCCATGCTTTCGACGTGAACGTAAATGACGCCCAGCCCTATTCGCGAACGACTTACGCAAACAACGTAAAATTTTCAAAATTCGACGCGGGAACGACGTCCATACTTAACATTGGTACGCCTCATATACGCCTCATATAGCAGGGGTAACTTTACGCTGGGAAAAGCCTAACGTAAACGGTGTATATGTACTGCGTCGGCCGGGCGTACGTTCGTGAATTTGCGTATCTAGCTGATTTACATATTTCTAGGCGTAAATCAGCGTACATGCCCCTAGCGGCCAGCGGAAATATGCAGTTAAGATACGGCAGCGTAAGAGACTTACGCCGGTCGGATCTAATACAAATCTATGCGTAACTGATTCTAAGAATCAGGCGCATAGATACGACGGCTCGGACTCAGAGTTACGACGGCGTATCTGGAGATACGCCGGCGTAACTCGTACAAGAATCCGGGCCAGGGACTAGAAGTAGAATCTGTTTGTAATTTTGAACTGTTACATTTTTAAAGTGTAGCTCCAGCCAAAAAATTATCGTGTGTGGGCTAAAACGATGTTTTAAACCCGTGCATGCTCAGAAGCAAGATATGAGACGGGAGCGCTAGTTCTGGTAAAACTACCATTCATAATGGAGTAAGCACATTCATCACGCTGTAACAGACAGAAAAGCGCGAATCGTCTTTTACTAACACTCAATCAGCTAAAGCAGCCCAAAGGCCAATATAACTTCCCTTTTAGAGTGCCGTCGTGCGTGTTGTGGGCAACGTCATTTTTAATGATGAAGTTGTAAAAACGTTGGTTTTTTTGGACATGCTGAAAAACAACGTTTTTTTTCATGCCGAAAAATGATCGTGTGTACGTGGCATCAGGCACTGGTGCTGGTACCACAAAACTGCAATCCCTCACAGATACTGTAGTTGGAGCGCAGGAATGAGTCCTGCTGCAAAGTATTGCATGAAAAATTGTAATTAGACGCCCCTGTTAAACAGGGGCAGAAAAATTGGGCCTTAGTCACTGGTGGCGGTGCACAGAACAAAAAATGTTCTTACAAGCTATCAGCATGATCATTGAGGAGGAAGAGGATAGTCACTCAGCATAACAAGATAGTCACTCAGCATCAGCACAGGCAGTCTTGAAGGGATCTGACATTTCAAAAAAAAATATTCGGTTACATCATGTAACAGCACTGGAGAAACGGGAGTGAATCACAACTGCGGATACAAGGACCTCAATGCGCTTCTGTATGCGACAACTCAGTATTAGCCCCAGGCGTCACTCCTAGCAACAGGAGTTTGGGGGGGTCTCTACATCATCTTCCTGTCACATATAGAAGGGCGTTGATTTACTAAGGATGGAAGCATTACAACATGCGACCAGACCTTAGCGATTTAAATATATTTGAGCTTCAAGGACTATTTCCAATACACCTCTTCATGTACGTGATTACCAGTAGGGAACCCCAGGCATCGCTCCTAGCAACAGGAGTTTGGAGGTTCACTACATCATATCACCTGCAGCATGCAGGGATGTATTAGGTTACTAAGGGTGATGCCAGGAAATAGCATCAACCCATAGCCAAGAAAACTTTTAAAGAGAACAAGTTCAAACTATTAGGCCGAGGCCTATAAGACATTTGTACTTATGCCAAGCTCGTATATTGAGTGTTGTAGTAACAACTGGGTACTTGTATATCGCACATACTATAGTAACGTAGTAGCACCTGCGTATACGTAAGAAAGTAGATTAGGTAATTACAGTAGCATACTTGTAGTAATTCTTATTGAGACATTAGTATTGCTTGAGAGAGGCAGTATAGCTCATTATTAGTTGCATAATAGAGGCTGTATAGCTCAGGTATGTATTATGTATAGATGAGGTATTTATAGCTGCATATATTAGATAGACATAGCATTGGTATGTTGTAGGTTGCTGAGCCTTGAAGTTAGTATTTAGCAAGCAGGATTTAGCATAGTAGTATCTCCCATATAATATGTTGATAAGCAGACGGCATATGTAGTAACATTATAGTAGCAGTTGAAACACTAATAGTAGATCTTCTATAGGACTTTTAAATGTAGCAAAGGTTACTTATCCGTTTGTAGCTTCTATAGATTGGACACAAAGTTCTCATGAAGGAGGATGGTTGCCAAATGCCATGTAGTTGCCTTGCAGAGTGCTGTATTGCAGAGAAGACATCAGTAGCAAAGGAGTAGTGGATTCCAAGAACGGTGTTGCAGCATAGGGAGCTGAAGAAGTGGCTGGTGTAATAGGGCCTCCATGCTGACAAGCTGTAGCTCACACTAGCACTGCTCCACTACTGACATACGGCTGGATATGGCTGGGATATGGCTGGCATACGGCTGGCAATAATAGAATGAAGGAATCAAATGTATGCCTTTAGGCATAGAAACAGGTGCAGTGCATAGCACTGATTCAAACAAGCGCGTGTGCGGCTCACTTCCGCGTTCCACGGTGGAACGCATCACGGCGCCGGGGCAATGACATCATCGCGCATGCGCCGCATGCGTTCCAGCATGGAACGTATTACAGCGCTGAGGGCGCCCAGCATAGGAGTTAACAGGCGAGAAGAGCACCTGTTAACATGGAACAGGCAGCGCCTGTTACACATCAGCATCAGGTGCTTGGTAGCTGGTGGTGATCCAAAACTGATTAATTTTTATGAAGGTCAGACGATCGACCGAGTCGGTGGACAGGCGCACCCTGTGATCGGTTACAAAGCCTCCAGCAGCACTGAATGTGCGTTCCGAAAGAACGCTGGATGCAGGACAGGTCAGTAGCTCAATTGCATACTGTGCAAGCTCTGGCCAGTGATCCATCCTCAAGACCCAGTAACCCAGAGGATTTTCGGTGGGAAAGTTGTCCAAGTCTGATCTTGCCCCTAGGTATTCCTGCGCCATGTAAAATAGAAGCTGGCGATGGTTGCTGGAACCTATCATACCTTGAGGCTACGGGGATAAAAAATTGTCTGAACACATCGGTCAGACGGCCACATTCACCACCGTTCCTTATTTGATTGACCAAAGCCTCAGCAACACGTTGTCCAGGACCAGGATTTTGTAACCTCCCAGTCTCTGGGAACGCTTTGCACAGACCTTTCTGCAAGGCCTCTCGAAGATGTTTCATCCTCTGCTTCCTCTGCAACCTTACCCTTTTAACGTGGATCAAGGAGGGTTGCCAGCCAGTAATGATCTCCTTGATAGCAAGAATACGAGGAGCCTTCCGCAGGCTTTTCAGGATCAGCGAGGCCATGCAGCATAGGTTTGCGGAGTCCTCTGGGTCACTGAGGATGACAGGATCCGCAGCCACCTCCTCCCAGCCACGTACAAGTCCATGTGTTTCTTGGGACTGTAATTGATCGCCTGAAGACTGCTGCTGATGCTGAGTTCTAGGCTCCACCCCCATGCTGACACAATCCTCCTCCTCCTCCTCCTCGTTCCTCTTCCTGTGTGATAGGCGGGCCAGCAGGAACACTGTCTGGATAAAGGGGGCCTTGAGAGGTAAGGAAATCCTCCTCTTCCTCCCTCTGTTCTGCCTCAAGTGCCCTGTCCACTATTCCATGCAGCGTGTGCTCCAACAGGTGGACAAGAGGGACAGTGTCACTGATGCATGCACTGTCAATGCTCAACATCCTTGCGGCCTCCTCAAATGGTGACAGAACAGCGCATGCATCCCTGATTGTGGCCCACTGGCGTGGGAAAAAAAAACAAGCTCCCCTGACCCTGTACTGGTGCCATATTGGCACAGATACTCACTGATGGCCCTCTGCTGCGTGTGCAGCCACTGCAGCATGGCCAAAGTAGAGTTCCACCTGGTGGGCATGTCACAGATTAGGCGGTTCTTGGGCAGGTTGTATGCCTTTTGGAGGTCAGCCAGCTGGTGGAAATGCACACAGAGGCCCAGATTTACGTAGGAGATACAACGGCGTATCTCCAGATACGTCATCGTATCTCTGAGTGTGAGGCGTCGTATCTTGGCGCCTGATTCAAAGAATCAGATACGCCAGAATTTCTCTAAGATACGACCAGCATAAGTCTCCTACGCCGTCGTATCTTAACTGCATATTTACGCTGGCCGCTAGGGACGTGTACGCTGATTTACGCCTAGAATATGTAAATCAGCTAGATACGCCTATTCGCGACCGTACGCCTGGCCGTCGCAGTACAGATACGCCATTTACATTAGGCTTTTTACGGCGTAAAGTTACCCCTGCTATATGAGGCGCAGCCAATGTTAAGTATGGACGTCGGGCCAGCGTCAAATTTTCCCTCGATTACGTAGTTTGCATAAGTCGTTCGCGAATAGGGCTGTGCATCATTTACGCTCACGTCAAAATCATTGTCTTTTTGCGGGTTAATTTGGAGCATGCGCACTGGGATACTTTCACAGACGGCGTATGCGCCGTTTGTAAAAAGCGTAATTTACGTAGGGTCACAAGAAATTAACATAAAACACGCCCACATGTTCCATATTTGAATTAGGCGGGCTTACGCCGGCCTATTTACGCTACGCCGCCGCAACTTTGCTTTGTGAATACTGCACTTGCCTGTCAAAGTTGCAGAGGCGTAGCGTAAATAGGATACGTTACGCCCGCTCACAAATACGTGTTCCCTACGTGAATCTGGGCCAGAGTTTCCTGGCCTGCCTCAGGAGATCCTGTTAGCCCTGGTACCTGCCCAATAACTGCTGGACCACCAAGTTAAGGATGTGAGCCTAACAGGGCACATGGGTCAGTTTTTCCTGTCGGAGGGCGGAGAGGAGGTTGGTGCCATTGTCGCAAACCACCTTTCCTGGCTTATGCTGGCATGGTGTCAACCACCTCTGAGCCTGCCCCTGCAGAGCTGACAGAACCTCTGCCCCAGTGTGACTCCTGTCTCCCAAGCACACCAGCTCCAGAACTGCATGGCATCTCTTTGCCTGCACACTTGCATAGTCCCTTGAACGCCTACGGAGCACCGCTGGTTCCGAGGACAAAGCACAGGAAGAGGCCATGGAGGAAAAAGAAGAGGAGGGGGTGGAGGAGAGAGGTCAGAATCACCAGTAGTAGCATTTTGGAGGCATGGTGGCGGACACTACTGCATCTTGCCCTGCATCCTTCCCAGCTGCCAGCAGAGTCACCCAATGCGCCGTGAAAGAAAGGTAATGTCCCTGTCCATGCCTGCTGCACCATGAGTCAGCGGTAATATGCCCCTTACCGCTAACCACCCTGTCCAGCGAGGCCAAGGCATTGCCTTCCACATGCCATTAGAGAGCCGGAATCGCCTTCCGTGAAAAAAATCGTTTGGGAACCTGCCACTGAGGAATCGCACATTCCACAAACTCACGGAAGGGGGCAGAGTCAGAGTGAAGTGCTAGCAATTTAGCCAAGCTAGCATTCAACCGCTGGGCATGTGGATGGCTGGGAGCGAACTTCTTTCGGCGGTGCAGCAGCTGGAACAGGGAAATTTGCCTGGTACAATCTGACGTTGGTGTACCGAAAGCAGATTGCCCGCAATTACTTTGCTGTGACACATGTAATAATACAACTTCATTCCTCTCAGTGCAGGTTTCAGAGAAGACTGAAAGTATAGTGGGGTTGGAAATCCCAGCTGATGAGGAGCAAATAGAGGTCCGCTTTGTTCTTTGGTGTGGGTCTTTTAGGTACGCTTGCCAACGAACTGCATGGCAGGTTGACATATGTCTGGTCAAGCATGTGGTGCCCAAGCGGGTGATGTTTTGGACACGCGAGATACGCTTGAGACATATGTTGCAAATAGCAGCAGTGCGATCTGATGCACTTGTCTCAAAAAAGGCCCACACCAAAGTACTTTTGGAATAACATGGAGAGACAGCAGCGCCCTGCACATGCGAAGCTCTGCGGTGTGATGCCATCGGTGTGCTGCCCTTAAGCTGGCCCCTGGAGGGCATCCTGCCTCATTGGAGATGTGCCTCCTCCTCTCTCCTATGAGGCACCCATGTAGAGTCAGTGACCTCATCATCCCCTCCCTCCTCATCACTGTAGCAAACCTGGCAGTATGCTGCAGCTGGGGGAACATGACTGCCAGATTGCTGTCCTTCTTGGGCATCCCCTCTCTCTGGGCTCACGTTACTGCATTCCTCTAGCTGGGTACCATCATCAGAGCCTTCAAAACGATGCACATCCTCCTGCAGCATGTACCCAACACTCTGGTCAAACAGTTCGGGGGACTCCTCAGGAGGATATGGTGGGGCTATGGAAGGAGTGACTGATGCCATTGAGCCGAGGGAAGAGGCCGCGTTGGCAGCTGCTTTGCCAGACAAAGTTCCCTGGGCCTGGGTGAGAGAGAATGAGGAGGATGAGGACGGCTTGGTCATCCACTCTACCAAGTCTTCGGCATATTGGGGCTCAACACGGCCAGCTGCTGAAACAAAGGTCAAGGGTGTCCCACAGCCACGTGCTGATGAGGATGCACCGTGTCCACGACCAGCACTGTTGCCTCTAGACACAGACCCTGCTTGCCCTCTTTTATTGGCTCGTGACTGTCTGCCTCTCCTTGTTGTCCTTCCAGACATATTAATGGCCTGGGGGGATATGTAGCTGCACAAAGCTGGGATGTATATATATATATACTGATTACAGTATACTGCAGCTAGCAGAATCAACTGCCTGCCTGTAGTATTATTAGTATGAGAACACCAGCAATTGTCTTCAGTTAGCTTTAGTTGCACACTGTGCAGAGGACACAGTACACTAACTGAAAATACTGCAGCTTCCTGCCTGTGGTATTAGTATGAGAACACCAGCAATTGTATTCAGGCAAGTTTAGGTGCACACTGTGCAAAGGACACTAAATCAAAATACTGCAGGTCCCTGCCTGTATTTGTATTAGAACACCAGCAATTGTATTCAGGTAAGCTTTAGGGGCACACTGTGCAAAGGACACTACATCAAAATACTGCAGGTCCCTGCCTGTATTTGTATGAGGATACCAGCAATTGTATTCAGGTAAGCTTTAGGTGCACACTGTGCAAAGGCCACAGTGCACTACGTGAAAATACTGCAGCTAGCACAATCACCTGCCTGCCTGTCAGTATATTATGAAGAGAATAACAGGAACGGATCTAACTAAACTGAATACAATGTATAAATATATATATTGAACACCTGGGATGCATATATATCTTTTACACACTGTAACTGAAGCTAACTGACTCGCCTGCCTGCTCTATCTAACTCAAAATAAATGACACTGTCTCTCGGTCTGTCTTCAACCACCGCCGCAACACACTACACAAGGCCACCACGTAGGCGGCCTTATATTGTGTGGGGCATGTACTAAACCCCCTGAAGCATAATTGACCAAAGCCACCCTGGCGCTGTGATTGGCCAAAGCATGCGGGTCATAGTGCATGCTTGGCCAATCATCAGCCAGCAATGCACTGCAATGCCGCAGTGAATTATGGGCCATGACTCGCCATTGAAATATGGCACGAACGGCCCATAATGTTCGAAATTCGGCAAATGGTCGAACAGCCGATGTTCAAGTCGAAAAAAGGGGTTCAACTCGAACTTGAAGCTCATCCCTAATGCTGAAGGATAGATGAAGGGCAGATGAAGGAAGCCCAACCCTCCTTAAAGGAACAGGAACACACTAAACATCCAGCACATTGCACAATGGCAGCAAAGGTGCTAGTGCGTTGCCTGACCACAATGACAACAATACAAAAAAGGTCACTGCCTCTACCTATAACTGGTCTTCACAGCAAGGAGCACTGGAAGGGCGGACCCATGTCAAAAAAACAAACAAAGAATTTCCAAGCTCAACTTACCAACCAGTCAGCAACCAACCAAATCCACCTGTCTAACAGTGGGTTAAAAACAACTACTAAACCCCTGTTTTTAACCCACTGTTAGACAGGTGAATTTGGTTGGTTGCAGACTGGTTGGTAAGTTGAGCTTGGAAATTCTTTGTTTATTTTTTGACATGCATCTGATTGGAACTGCATGTGGAAAGCTGGATTCACTTTTATTTTTCTACTTTTTTATATATTTTTTTGTGAACACGTGAACTGTGGAATATTGTGTACTTTTTTTTTCTTTCTTTGGATACATGTGATGCCATTACGTGGACTTTTATGCAGCAGGTCCTGTTTGATCAAACATTCACAAACATTCATAGTTTTGTTTATACTATGCGTTTATTCAAGTTTTACTGTATTTCATTAATTGTAGAACACACTACAGATCACTAATTTAGTGTCAGTTGATACACATTTGACATTTCACTGTTTAGACTTTGTGACAGTCAAAGTTTCCATTTCCTCACTATTTAAGGATTTTATGAGTGCAGCAGTTTTTTTTACCTTTTTTTTGTTTTTATTTTTTAAACCAAGCGCACCTTTTTTTATTATTTTAATAGGATTAGAACTTATCACCTTGCTTTTTCTGCTTTTACTGTTAAATCACAGGCTGGGGTTGGTCCAGGACAATCTGGGCTCAGAGGAAATAGGTTAAATAATGCTGGTCATAAGACTGAGGTAATGTTGTGGCAGAAAATAAGTATTGCTCTTGATTGAAATTAAATATTACAACAAAGGCAGCTTTTTTACTTTATCTGTTAACGTGCAATGCATTTTTATTTATTAATTTTGTCTGGACTTCTGCCTTAATAAAATGTGGGGAGTGCATGGAAACAAGACAGACAAGTATAATTATAAAGGAGTGATTAATAAAATTGTTGTCAGAAGAGTATTTTCTGTAAGAGTATTTTCTATAAGAGTTTCTGTAATAGCTCTGCAAGTCATTTCTGAATGCCAGAAGTACTTAGCAAATATGCTAGATACAAATTGGCCTCCTAAGTGCTTACAAACAGACTTACAGTCTTGCCATTTGTGTCACCCTTATGGTTCACATGTTTTATTTTTGCAAAGTACAACATTCTAACAGGGGCACGGAACAGGACAGAAAGGCTTGTTCCAATTTTTTAACACCTACAAAAAATGAGTGGGTCTGTTAAAGTATATGTACTCAATCACTAAAATCTCATGTAAGCTTTAAAGAACAAGCATACTCATTCGTTTTGCCTCTAACTTGAACTAAACAATCCCTCCCTCTCTCTCCACAGATGCTGTTAGGACCTGGGCTTGAACTTGGGACCTCTGCTGTGTCTGGTGGTGACTCTGCTTGCTGAGCCATCTAGAATGCTGGATAGTTCCTTGGACAATTCCTTGGACAGCTCATTGGACAGCTCCTTGGACAGTTCCTTGGATAGTTCCTTAGACAATTTCTTGAATGATCTTGTCTTGAATCTTGTTTGCCTTGAACCTTGAACTATTTGCTCCTCCCATGAACTTCCTGTTTTAAGCAATGTCTCTGCACTTCCTGGTTGCCAGAATATCACCAGCCAATGTCTTGCTACTGTCTCTCCTGCTACCCACCATATCTTAGCAACAATTCCTTACCGACATTTGGCTCATTCCTCTACTACGCTTCTGCTGAATCAGAACCTGCAACTATTTGTTACTGACTTTTGGCTTGTTTCTCGACTACGCTTCTGCTTGATCCCTATCTGCTATATCTACTACCGGACCCTGGCCTGCTCACCTCCTAGTGGGGCTATCCTGAGAACCACAACCTGGTACTAACACGCAGCAAAGTCCATCTCCACCATCAGGAGCTCTGGTCAATTCACCAGAGCTCCTGATGAAGGAGATGGACTTTGCTGCGTGTTAGTACCAGGTTGCGGTTCTCAGGTTAGTGCTTAAATCCTGCACCAGAAGGTGAACCTGTGCCATCAACCAGGGTGACCTGTGTTAATACATGCTCTGCTGCTATAGCTACTGGCCTCTGAGCCTGACTCCAGACCATGATAGGTGCATTCTTACCAAAATCCAAGAACAGGAAACAACCCCTTAGAAGTCTAGGGGCTGTAATATGGAGGCATAGTCAAGGGAGGCAGGGTTTTGCCACTTGGTAGGGTAGGGTAGGGTTGAGCCAGTGGTTCGGTCCAAATGCACAAACTTTAGCCTGTAGGCCCCCTGTTCAGCAGGAGCTGTGCATCATATATAGAAGCAGTATTACTACTTCTTCTATACTGTATATGACAGCTTTCCACCAACGTCATGGAGAATCTCTACTTCTTTTAAGCAGGAATAGCAGTGACATCACATATTTGGTCAATGCCATTGACCAAATATGGCTATGGCCATATTTAGTCAATGATTTCACTACTATCCCTGCCCCTTCCATACATAGCTCATGACAGTTTAGGAGCTGTCATTTGACTATGGTCTGGTAAGGATTTCCTCAGGACCGCATGCATTTTTTGTGTGAGGTCCCCCCTTAAAATCCAAACCAGACTCCAAGGGTCTGGTATGTTTTTTTTTTTTTTTTTTTGTGGGGGGAGAGGGGGTTGAGAAGACCAAAATAGTGTAGATCATCAGATCCAACTTTTTTAAAACATAAAACACTCACATATTCACAGAAGACAATGAGAAAATCTTGTGGATAATGGCATCCATTATGATGTCACCGCCCGCCTGATGGTTGATGGCAGACTTAACGAAAATTAACATGCTTCAGACATTGCGTCACCGGAGATCTTTTTAGTGTGATAAGCATGATAGCCAACTAGGCTTGAATTCCATCCAATAAGGATTCAATGTAACTTTGAACCAATCAAAGTGCTCCATGGGGGTTAATGGAGGGAACTTGGTACGGTTGGGCAGAGAGGGGATATAAGTCAAAGCTCTCAACTTATTTCTCTTTGAGCCCAGACAGTTAGGAGAACAGGATGTCTGCGTAACGTATCAGCATTATTCTTTTCTGTAATTTCTTCTGTCCTGCAAGTCTTCTTAATATATTGATAGTGTTTGTATTTCTATTGTAAAATCATTATTTTTGTTGTATTACTCATTACATTTGATTTAATTGACTAGCTTCTCTTCTGTAATAATTACATTGGATTTAATTTTTCTTTAGCACAGTGGTGATTCATTATTAATATTCCTTTTTATGAAAGAGATACAAGGTCTTTTTTTTTACGTAGATAAAAGTGGTTGATAACTTATTATATTTATAATCCCAGAGCAGATCAAAGGAATAAGTGAAGTAGTGAGAGTAGCCAAAACAGATGGTGCCCCGTTTGAGGAGTTTCAACATTTGGGTGATTGTGACTTCTTGTGTAGAATACTTTGATGAGACTGATATGAACAGTATAATTAAAATACAATTGTACTGAGTGTGTATGAGAAAATATCCTGCTCAGTTGCACATAATTGCAGGAGGGTGTCAGAGTGAATGATAAGGGCTCTGATTGGACTCTTGGAGGCAGTGAAAAAATTTGGATCTGTGCTTTTATGCCAAAAAGCAGTTCCAGTTCACCCTCGAATGAGACTAGGTCAAGACACTTCCCGATCTTTGTGATTGAAACAGACCTTTGGGCAAAAGTCACACTGAATGATCTTAATGTGTATGAATCTGTCTTTCTTTGTAAGCTTCTAACTGGGGATTGTAAGCTTTGTAATTAGACCTGTGAACAATAGCTATATTGTAACTGTTAGGCCTTGTACACACGATAGGTTAAACAGAGGACAATGGTCTGATGGACCGTTTTCATCGGTCAAAACCGATTGTGTGTGGGCCTCATAGGTTATTTAACCATCGGTTAAAAAAAAGCCAACTTGCTTTAAAGTTAAAAATCCATGCATGCTCAGAATCAAGTCGACGCATGCTTGGAAGCATTGAACTTTATTTTTTTCAGCACGTCGTTGTGTTTTACGTCACCGCGTTCTGACACGATCAGTTATTTAACCGATGCTGTGTGGGCACGATGGGCCATCAGTCAGCTTCATCGGTTAACCGATGACAACGGTCCTTCAGACCGTTCTCATCGGATGAGCTGATCGTGTGTTCGAGGCTTTACAAATCATATTGCAAATAGGTATGCCTCAATTAACTGCCTTCTGTACTCCAAGCACTCATAGGGTTCTGATTATACAAGTTTGTGCTAATCATTCTTGAGATAACAGAAGTCGTACTTTAAGCATTTCTTTTAGAATACTTCAGAAAAGTCCACTGGGGGGATTAAACTATTAACGAGTTTGGGAAATCTCCAGTTTATCTTGAAGGACTATAATCAAGAACGGGGAAAATTAAAAATATTGTTCTGACAAGTAGTGAAGAGCAGCAACGGTGACAGGGGCGGTCAACCCAATCATTGGCCAAAGATTAGCTACCTCTGGGGAGGCAACCGCTTAAGGTTAGGGACAACTGTTTAAGGATGGGAAATCAGTTCATGGTCCAGAATCTGTAAGGATGGGTAATAAAATTGCTTCAAGGAGGGCCTCTAACCGTGGTGAACCCTACCACTTGACCCCAAAGGAGGAGATTTATAGCGTTTCCAAAATAGGGGATAGTTTTATGGCATTTTTCTTAATATTTTTTTCATGACTGCGACATTATGACGGAAACATTGGACACTTTTGACACATTTTTGGGACCATTGTCATTTTCACAGCGAAAAGTGCTATAAAAATGCACTGATTACTGTGAAAATGACAATTGCAGTGAACGGTTTAACCACTAGGTGGTGCTAAGGGATTAAGTGTGCCCTAAGGGAGTGATTCTTACTGTAGGGGGGTGTGGCTGTAGGCGTGACGTCACTATATCATATGACATTCCCTATATCAGGGAACAGACGATCAGTGTCACTGCCACAGTGAAGAACGGGGAAGGTGTGTTTACACACATTTCTCCCTATTCTTCAGCTCCTGTGACCGACACCGGTGGCGATCAGGTCAGCGGGTCCCGCGGGCGCGGTCACGAAGCTTCGGACTGAGTCACGCGCGCGACCTACGGCTGGGCTCTTAAAGGCAATGTACAGGTATGTGCCTGTGCCCAGCCATGCCATTCTGCCGACGTAAATGTGCAGGAGGCGGTCCTTAACCACTTTCTTACTGGGCACATAAACCCCCTTCGTGCCCAGGCGAAATTTCAGCTTCCGGCACTGTGTCGCTTTAACTGACATTTGCGCGGTCGTGCGACGTGGCTCCCAAACAAAATTTACGTATTTTTCTTCCCACAAATAGAGCTTTCTTTTGGTGGTATTTGATCACCTCTGCGGTTTTAATTTTTTGCGCTATAAACAAAAATAAAGCGACAAATTTGAAAAAAAAAAAATATATTTTTTACTTTTTCCTATAATAAATATCCCAATTAAAAAAAAAAAAAAAAAAAAAATTCTCATTTTAGGCCAAAATGTATTCTACTGGTTTGCGCAAAAGTTATAGCGCCTACAAAATAGGGGACAGAATTATGATTTTTTTTACTAGTAATGGCGGCGATCTGCGATTTTTATTGGGATTAAACAACATTACGGCGGACATATCGGACACTTTTGACACATTTTTGGGACCATTCACATTTATGCAGCGAACACTGCTATAAAAATGCATTGATTACTGTATAAATGTGACTGGCAGTGAAGAGGTTAACACTAGGGGGCAAGGAAGGGGTTAAATTTGTAAACTGGGAGTGTTTCTAACTGTGTGTGGGGGGACTGACTGACTGGGGGAGGTGACCGATGCTGTGTCCCTATGTACAAGGGACACAGCATCGGTCTCCTCTCCCTGACAGGACGTGGATCTGTGTGTTTACACACACAGATCCACATCCTTGTCTGTGTATCCGCCGATCGCGGGTGCCTGGCGGACATCGTGGCTGCCAAGCACGCGCATTGGCACTTCAGTCCCGGCAATTGAGAGCCACCTTGTGGCCGTCTTTTGACAATTGGCTGGATCTAAAGTGGTTAAGTGGTTAAACACGCTGTGGAATGAGCTGGTGGGGACATTACTGACAGTGCACTATTACGTGTATTGATACATAGCTTCATTACTGGGTTAAGAGGAAAAATCTGGGAAAAATTGATGACTGCAAATCCAGACTGGAGAGAGAAGCCACTCTCCTCTTTGTTGTCACTTGCACCTGTTATTGAAAGGAATATAGGTGATTGGGAGTCACAGAAACCTCAAAGGATCTGCATTGTCACTGATCAGTCAAACAGTGCAGATCTCAGCCTAAAACCTTAAAATAAATCTGTCTGTTTCAACTGCAACAGACTCGGACACTATAAGAGGGAGTGTAGAGCTCCAAGAAAAAGTAAGCCACCATCACCTGAGAGGGAATCTGAAAGAGACCTCAAGTGATAGCGAGAGTTACCTGTAATCTCGACATGAGCAAGTAAGTGCTTATGTACAAATGCAATTAAATAATCCGACCCCTAAATTGTTAAGTAGACACTGGGGTAGCTCATTCAGTTAAAAAATTAGAGGAGTTGGGCTAGGGCAGTGGTTCTCAACCTTCTAGTGCTGTGACCCCTTGATAAAATTTCCTAAGTTGTGGGGACCCCAACAGTAAAATTATTTTCATAGCGTGGGTTGAAATCACCCAAGGCAAGACAAGTAATTTGCGCCCCTAACCCACGGACATTTAGCGCTCCCTGAGTGACTTCCACACGTACAGTATTAAAACCTAGGGATGAGCCGAACACCCCCTTGTTCAGTTCGCACCAGAACCTGCGAACACACCAAACGTTCGTGTGAACTTTAGAACCCTGTTAAAGTCTATGGGACTCGAGCGTTTGAAATCTAAAGTGCTAATTTTAAAGGCTAATATGCAAGTTATTGTCCTAAAAAGTGTTTGGGGACTTGGGTCCTGCAAAACAAAGTTTTAAAAATGGCCGTTTTTTCGGGAGCAGTGAATTTAATAATGCTTAACCTCCCTGGCGGTATGATTCTGTCTGGAATTACGTACCAAAAGCGGTACATTTTTTTTCATGGAAATTTGGTGATATGTATTATAGGCCTGCAATTCTTAGTAATTACTTACTTAAACCTGACCAAAACAAGACTCTAGTAGACATTCCAGATGTGATAAATTTGAAACACAAACACATGAATTATAATTAATCAATAATATAATTTTATTCAACAAAGCAATGAAAAATAAAGAAATTAGTCAAAGAAAGAAATTCAATACACATCCATAGTGTGAAACACTTTGAAGCAAGGAAATAGACAAAGTCCGACATTGCAATCTGGGCAATAGTACCTTGATTCTTTTCGGACTTTTTTCCCATTTTCATCCCTCTTGGCGCAGCAAACGACGCACATCCTGGTAGGCGCTAACTTTCGTGCGGTTGGCGGTACAGGTTCCAAAAAATGACGACCTGTCAGGCGCTCTGGATTCCCAACGTCAACAGAGCGTCGTCCGTGTCTGTTAGCAGACACTGATGCCGTCGGGTGATTGATAAAGATCTGCTCAGCCAACTTCCATATAAAGTCCGAATGAACAAGAGGTATGTTCGTGTTTTCTTTGTAAAGGATATAGGCGTTCCAAAGACATTGTTCAAGGAGATGCCTAAAAATCTTTTTATAGTACTTCTTTTGTTGTTTTCGCATCGCCGGGTAAAAAGTCATCGCCTGATCGGCTCGGTCGACACCTCCCATTGTGTGGTTATAGTCGATCACGACTTGTGGTTTCAGCACTTCGTTTCCGTATTTTGTGCGAACCATGGCAGTGGAGGTGCTGTGCACGGTGCTCATGAGACACACGTCCTTTTTGTCTCGCCAGCGCATTGCCATCATTTTGCCCTTTTGAAAGGCAACCATCTCTCCTTTTTTTATTTTTTTCTTGCCAAACGTAGATGGCATGTCACGCCGGTTTGGCCTCACGGTACCATACCCGTCTGTTTTATTGAGGAGCAAAACCTCATAAAGTTCTGGTGACGTGTAAAAATTGTCTGTTGTCACGCAGTATCCCTGGTTCAGCAATGGGTCCAGCAGTGACAGGACAGAAGATGTGGCCATCCCATAGCGGCTGTACCTGGGATTGAATTTGGTACCTTTCCCGGTGTAAATTACCGAATTCCATATATAGCCGGTGGATGATTCACATAGCATGTAAAATTTTATCCCAAAGCGCGCTCTTTTGGACGCAATAAATTGGATCCAACTCAGGCGTCCCTTGTAGGCCATCAGACTTTCGTCCACACTTACGTCCCTTTCTGGCACATAGGTCCGCTGAAAGTTGGCAACAATCATCTTGTACACCTCCCAGATTTTTTTCAGCTTTGGCGCAGGATGTGTGGCCTCGTCAAATTCTTCGTTGTTGGCGAAGTGCAGGTTTTTCATTATTAGTGAAAAGCGATACTCGGACATCACAGTGCCAAAAAACGGAGTGGCCAGCATCTTATTGGTGGTCCAGTACCACTTCTGGAGCGGTTTGCCCACCACCCCCTGAAGGATGATGAGTCCCAAAAAATTCCAAATGTCCTCCTCGGTGACCGGTTCCCATTTTCTGGACCTGGAAAATCTGCCACGCAGCGTAGCAGATTGCTGATCGTGGTAGCGATTGGTCTCCGTCACAATTTGTAAAATGACCTCCTCAGATAAAAAGAGTTTCAAATACGCCATAGGGTTGTCGGCCTCCACATCTACCTTCATCCCAGGAGATCCAGTAAATCGGAACCTCGGGGGCGCTGTCTGGTCCGCATCGCTATCTATAGGGCACCAAGTGCGCACATCACTCAGGTCAGGTGCGGGATCATCTGCGGCGTCACTTTCTATATCAGTGTCAGTGTCAGATCCAGATGATAAATCTCCATATGATTCACTGTCGCTCTGATCTGCGAGCAACTCCGTGTCGCTGCCGCTATCGCTGTCGCTCAGCTGGTCCAAAAGCGCATTTGGAGGACAGCGCTTTTTTGATGCCATTTTTTATATGGTTTATAAGGTTTTATATGTCAGCAATGACAATGGCAAGGGGCAATGAAAGGGCACTGTGTCAGTTTTCAAAGTGATACAGTGTAATCCTCTCAGATTACATTGTATCACCACCTTTTTATGTGTTTGTGTTGGTGCAACATTTGAATTTGAATTTCCCTCCCAGTTCCGTTCCCATGCACCATTGCGGTGCAGGGAACGGAACCAGGAAGTCAGATGACCGATGGACGGCGCGGTGTGTGTCTCGGCGGCGATCACAGCAATGATAGATCATCGCTGGATCGCCTGGACAAGGTAAGGAACACCGCTGCGCTCTCTGCACATTCACCCCGAGCGCGACTCGGACTAACCGATAGTAACATAAAAAAACAGCCCCGAGTCGCGCTCGGGTTTACCGTCAGGGGGGTTAAAGTGAAACAATAAAAGTGAAATATTCCTTTAAATTTCGTACCTAGGGAGGTGTAAAGTAAGCATGTGAAATAGCGCATGTTTCCCGCACTTAGAACTGTCCCTGCACAAAGTGTCATTTCTGAAAGAAAAAAAGTCATTTAAAACTGACTCGTGGCTTTAATGAATTGTCGGCTCCCGGCAATTCAGAGAGAATTCATTCATAAAAAAAAAGCGTGGGGTCCCCCCAAATTCAATTCAATGGACCGGAGAGGAGATCACCCGTCGCTGGATACCGACAATGTTGGTGCGGGGATCCGGGACCGAGAGTGGATTACCACCGCTGGATTTTTTTTTTTTTAATAAAGGACTTTTTTCCATGGTGTGTGTGTGTTTTTTTTACAACTACTGTATATACACTTTCTTTGTGAAATGGTAGGGGTACAATGTACCCCATTACCAATTCACAAAGTGGTGGAGTTTCCCTTAAAATCCACACCAGACCTGAAGGGTCTGGAATGAATATTTGGGGGAACCCCAAGTCATTTTTTTTTTAAATTGACGACGGGGTTCCCCTTAATATCCATACCAGACCTGAAGTTTTTTTATGAATGAATTCTCTCTGAATTGCCGGGAGCCAACAATTCATTATAGCCGCGAGTCAATTTAAAATGACTTTTTTTCCTTCTGACACTTTGTGCAGAGGCAGTTCTAAGTACGGGAGACATGCGCTATTTCACATGCTTACTTTACACCCCCCCCCAGGTACGAAATTTAAAGGAATATTTCACTTTTATTGTTTCACTTTAAGCATTATTAAATTCACTGCTCCTGAAAAAACGGAAGTTTTTAAACCTTTTTTTTTGCATTGATACATGTCCCCTGGTGCAGGACCCAGGTCCCCAAACACTTTTTAGGACAATAACTTGCATATTAGCCTTTAAAATGAGCACTTTAGATTTCTCCCATAGACTTTAACAGGGTGTTCCACGGCTTTTCGAATTTGCCGCGAACACGCCAAATTGTTCATTGTTCGCCGAACAGGCAAACAGGCAATGTTTGAGTCGAACATGAGTTCGACACGAACTCGAAGCTCATCCCTATTAAAACCCCTTATGGTACATTTTAGGATGTACCACTCTTTCTCTTTGTTCTGCTTTCTTTCCCTTTCATTTCTCTCTATCCTAATTCCTTGTTTTTTCCCCCATCTTTCCCTCTAACTGTCTTTCTTGCTCTCTATGTTTTCCTTTTTCTCCCTTTTTCTTTGTTCTTCCCCCTCTTATCATCTCCCTTCCTGGGAGAACAGTGCAGGCTTCAGGAACAGCCCAGGATTTGGTGACCCCTGGCAAATCATCATTTGACCCCTGAGGGGGTCCCGACCCCCAGGTTATGAACCACTGGGCTAGGGGGTATATCATATGCCCTATTGGCAACCACTCCCACAAAAGTTAGAATTGTACCCTATCAAACTAGAGCCTCCCTGCTCTTGAGCAATTTAGTTCCTTGCATTTTACTAAATGAGGTGAGAGAGGATACATTTTTCTGGGAGGCTTGTAAAAAAAAAAAAAAAAAAAAAAACTAAGCATTTGCCCAAGGCACAGTATACCTTCCAGAGACTACAGATTGATTACATTCAATTCCCAAAATGTCAGCAATTCCAATATGTCCTAGTATGTGTAGATATGTTTTCAGGATGGGTAGAGGCCTGGCCTGTAGCCGATGGTGTGAAAATATATGCAACATACTCCTAGAAGTCCGGAAAAACTATCTCCATTTGAGATATTGTTTGGAAAAGCCCTAATGACAAGATTGTTTTTTTCCCACAAGAGATTACATTAATTCATTGTTTATTAAAGATGTATGTGCAGGAATTACACAAGCAGCTCACTAAGTTGCATGCTCAAGTTTTCTTTTCTATTCCAGACCCAAATTCTGACGGTAAAACTCACTCCTTGCAGCCTGGAGATTGGGTGGTGATCAATTGATTTTAACGAAGAGGACTAGAGCCCAGGTTTGAGGGTTCCTACCAGGTATTGCTAACCATCTCCACCTCAGTGTACCCTGGGATTCACCTTAGGAGTTGTCAGGAAGGGCATGCCAATAACCAAGATGGCGGCCATGGAAGATCCCCTGTGCTGCATGTCCCACTGAGAAGGGCTGAGGGGGCATGCTTGGGTGCACCGATGCACACGCGCATGCACACTAATATAGAACGCAATACCAATGAGTGTGCACGTGTGCATGCCGGTACAGGGGCGCACACCCTGTGACAGTTCTTGACGCTAAACAGACTATTTAAACTGACTCATTCCCCAGGATCAGTGCTGTCTGGTCCACAGCGTTCCCTGTGATTTCTGCTATTTGTTTACCTGTACCTGTTCTATTTGACCTACCTGGCTTGTCCCTGAATATTCTTGCTATCTGCCTGCATCCGATTCCGGCTTGTCTCTGACTACACTTCTGCCTGCTCCTTCTGCTACCTCACTGCCAGCCAACAGGCTACACCTGACTCTGCTTCTGTTTGCACGTTTGTTCTGGACTTGTTTACCACACCTGCCTGGGCTCCAGTCCACGCTGATATTGCCCCTGCTAGCTGTTGTACCCACACTTCAGCCTGTGGCTTCCAAGTACCAGCCTACTCCAGTCTCCAGCCTGGCAGCTGTTCCTGGTTATCCTTCTGTGTCAGTGTTCCACCATGGCTCTACCATCTTTTCCAGTCCAGCTCCACTGGTAGCAACTCTGCCAGGCACTCATTCGACTCTGCACTCCCACACCTCCTGTTTTCTCTACAGGGACCTCGAGTCAGAGGTGTAAGAGAGGTCTTCCTCTGCATATCAGACTCTACCACTAGATACGTGATAGGAGTATAGTAAATGGGTAAAAAAACCTGAGGGGTGGAATCACATTCAGATCCATAAGGTAGAGTGCAAACAAGGATGAGTACTCCCCCGATACACAATGTACTTGCCATAGTATAAATGGGTTTTGATGGGTCCTTCCTAGAACATACCACCGGCCTCGATCCACACCCTTACAGCTTTTATACATCCTTTAAAGACATTGATGAAGTTGCAAACATTGCAATTACCTATACGAGAGGGAGGAATGGCAGTACCCCACCCACAATGCTACTTTTTGGCAGCACAGCTGCAGCATATAGGGGTGAGAACTGAATCAGGAGGGGATACAAATCTGGGATTGATGTTTTTAGGGGCACCCCATAAGACAGCGGTGGAGGTACTGGAGGCTAATTCCTTTACTAATAGAATCCCAACGGTCAAGATGGCCCTTAAAGTGTGGAAAGCAGTAAAGATACTAGGAGGACAGGAAGGAATGACAGAAAATGCACCACTCTGGGATAATAGAAATCTCCAGGAACTGGAGTCAGTTGGGAAAATCAATGAATGGGCAGCTAAGGGGATCATTAGATTAGCACAGCTATATGAAGGAAGAACTATAAAAACATTTGCCACAATCAGAAAGGAATATGATGTACCTAAACATACATTCTATAGATACCTCCAAATCCGACACGCACTAGATGCTCAGTTTAATAGAGTAGGGCCAATATGGGTTAAGATCTTTATCCTTCAGAAACTGAGTAACTGGAGCAAGACGAAGGGATTTATCTCCGAGGTCTACTCATACATATGTAAGGAGAGCATTGAAGGCCCAGAAAAACTTAAAAGCAGAGTAAAATGGGAGGAAGACCTAGGGATTATAACAGAGGATCAATGGAGGAAGGTATTGGAAAGAGGACATTCGGTTACAGTCTCGCCAGCACAGAGATTTTCCTTCCTGATGCTGATACATAGGACATATTACACACCAAAGATATTATTTAAATTCGGATTGAGAGTGGATGCAGGATGCCCCAGGTGCCAAGAAACAGGAGATTTATTGCATATGATATGGAAGTGCCCGAAACGGTTCAGGTATTGGAGGGGGATACTGGACATCATTAACAAGATATATAAAATAGGGTTGGAGATGAACCCCAGATTATGTATCTTGGGTCTAGGGGAAGAAATAAGTAGAATGACCAGCACATCAAAAGCAGTGTTGAGATGCTGTTTCCAGGCAAGAAAGCTAATAGCTCAGAGGTGGCAAGCAGCGAACCCTCCATCAGTTAAGGAATGGTCCAACGTAGTCACAGAGACAATCTGGAAGGAGAAGGTGGTCTACACAAGGAGAGGGAATATCAGGGAGTTTTGTAAAATGTGGAACCCTTGGTTGGAAGAAATGAGATACCCCGTGTGAAAGAAAACCCAATAAAGCGGATGATTAGAGTAGGGAGGGGGGAGGGGAGGGAGGGAAAAGGGTAAAATAGAAGGGGGAATATAGAAGACATGTATGCAATATGTGAAATAGAAATGGTAAAAAGATATATGATTGTAACCAACTGTTGTTTTTAAAGATGATGAAAAATTAATAAAGAATAAGTAAAACCTAAAGACATTGATGAAGGGTATCTACTAGATAGGCTTTTTAGACTTACATACTTAAAGACTAGTCCTGGTAAGCAGGGACAAATACAGCATGTGCTGAAAGATAACCCTGACACCATACTATATGTACCATATCACATAGATAAAGACATTGCCTTGTATGAAGGGAATTGGGACCCCCAAGGATATGGAATGCCTAATCCCAGGAATTTTTAAATAACAGACAATCTACAAAGAGAATGTTTGTAGATCTTGTTACCAAGAACTATAAAGTGTCCATAACAAACTTAACAAAAGGTGAGTTCTATGGAGGGTAAACGGCAAAAATAGCAAATTATATCCAGTAGATCCCACAGGGGGGAACTATGGAGTATGGTATATTGTTTAAATCATCTTCAATCAGGGGGAAGAGAAAAAACATAAGAGGTACTATTATGATTTCCCAGAACTCATTCTGCAATGCATTCTATGAAGGCTGTTGGACATTTATGCAAATGACAAAGTTTAAGAGTGATGACATGTGTAACGAGACCCTTGCTCGCTCGGTTCCACTCTCCCGACATTCCTCTGCTACTATTGGATCAGATTGCAGATCGCAACGTCTGATGGTTCGGCCATCCGATGCTCCGGGATTCGAACTACAGCTATGTGCCGTTTGAAATTCATTTGTGTTAGCTCAGAACAAACACAACAACAAACAGGCAGGCTGTATGTAAGTTCAAACAGGAGACTCTTTTATTGGATGCACACACACTTTTATACAGCAGTTTGAATACCCTGCCACCAACAACCACTTTCCTATTTGGTCAATTGTAAAGTACATTGTAGTTCTCTATTAGGTCCTCTTGGCCATGCAAATGAGGACTTAAAACAGGGTCATCAGGGATTGGTCCGATAGCTTGAATATGAGGACTGATATGTGTAATGAGACAGAAGCCCCAGGGGGCAATCAAAGTACACAAACAGCCAAACACAGAACAATGCTTTTCCTCCAGACCATGGAGCCGTCTGGAGGGGGGTTAGCCTTAAGACAGGGCAGAAGACCCCCCACTGTGTAACAGATTTCAAGGTGAAACACTTCAGCATTCCAAGGTCCATGACAACATGCTCCCAGTTATAAATACCCCAGTTATTGATCCCAAACGTTGGTATCCATGGAAAGGGTGAGAAAGGATCTGTGTGACAGTTGTATGGGTACCCAATGAGATAGATGTTCTCATGCCGGCAAAAATTAGTTCAGACTCATGTAAGGCTCCTATAGGGAAGGCAGCAGATCTAGTCATCCCTTTACTCTCCTCTCACTGGACAGTACTAACAGAAACGCAATTTACAGTATATACATGGAGGATAACCTTATCTGATTTTCGGGTTAATAAATGGGATCAAATGTGTGCAGTCTTCATAAAGAACCAGGTGTACTTGTTTAAGAATTGGCTGCAATGTGGATAGTCAGAATATTCCCATAATTGAGCAAATAGAGGCTTAATGGAGACTGCCTTAGGAGCAGGGGTGTGGAACTGGGTACCCTAACCACAATGGATCTAGAGGTACTCAGAAACAAGTTAGGAGGTTTAGCACATGTTGAGGAAGGGGTTAAGGTGCAGCCAGATGTGAATCATACCCTCGAAAATCCTCTGGGAGTCTACTGTACATCTTCTCCTGCCCTTGGAATAGATATAGCAGGGACACAAATCCTCTGAGATTTGGGGCTAAGTTAAAAGCTTGGCTATTAGATTTCGGGCAACAGGACAGGGCTGGACTGGGACAAAAATTTGGCCCTGGACTTCATCCAGACTGGCCCACTTTGACAGGTCTCTCCCATGAGGGCCGGACAACTCCTGCACCTCCCCTGGCCACCCAAGCCCCCTCTACCCCTTCACTAGCCACTAGCCATTCTACTTTATTAGAGTAGAACGGCTGGTACTGGTACTCTTATAGGCAGTACCAGTGGGGAAGCTAGACAATATTTCCCCTGGGAAATCAGTTTGGTGCCCCCCCTTTGGAGCAGAAGTGATAAACTCCTACGCCATAGCTGTTAAGTCAGCTGTCTGTCCCCTCCCCCATGCTCCTCTGTCGTCCCCCCTGCTCCTCTGGTCCTTCCCCTGCTTCTCTGTTACCCCCAGTTGAGCACTGCGGGGAGGGAGAGGAGGTGAGCGCTGCGGGAAGGGAGAGACAGGGAAGCGGCAGTCCGTCGGCCACCGGGAAACTCCCTGTAGTCCCAATGGCCAGTCCATCCCTGCAACAGGATGAGATTTTAAATGTGTTAAGAGATGCTAAGAAAAAAGCCACCATACGACTCACTCATGATCAAAATAAATTGATCCAATTGGACGAGTTCACATTTACATGTACAAGCCTAGTATACCAACATTCACTCCAATTCCAAGCATTCATGGGAAATGTAGGCTGATGACAGTTAGAGAGATAGAGAAGAGGATATGATGCAATCACTGTTCTAAGAAAAGATGATTCACCTTTTGAAATTAAATTAAATTAAATCAGACATATCTCCTAAACGGTAAGACATTTCTCAAATGTAAAAACATTTTAGTGTTTTGTGTGTGCGAGGGGTACTAATGGGAGATTTTTTTTAAAACAAGTCTGTATTTTCTTTTCTCTCATTATTATTTTTATATTTTTTTATGCTCATTTTCATTACTTACCTTTCATTCCTTTTCCTTGTTTTAATATTATGCTCTCTAAGTTGTTTTTTGGGTTTCTATCTTTTATTTTCTTTATATAATATAACTAAGACATCAGTCATATAGTTTTTTGGAATTTTTTGGGCGTTTCTGCCCGACTCAGCTTCAAATGTCAGATGGGGACCCACAGGCTTACATCCCTCAGTCTGCCTACTGCTTTACCTGAGCCCTGTGAGCAGATGTGGTAAACCCAGGGACTGAGACCTGGCATAAGCATACAGCATTGACTATCCTTACCTTCAGGGGCTCTGGTAGGTACTGGCTGTTTCTCAGACTCTGCATCCTGTGGGGACCCCACTTTACCCATCCACATCATAACCCTTATGAGTATTTAGTCTTAATGACCAAACTGCTGCTCCTGTCTGGAATTCCTCCAATAACTGTACACTGACATTCTCCCTGTAGTCCCAATGGCCTCATTCTTTTTTTGTATTCATGCACGACTGTCCAGCAACAACAACAACCAAGCCAGTCCTCAACTTTCCTTCATCATGCTGAAAAGTGCCATCTCGTGGTCCGATCCAATCATTCCAGTTATCACAACAGCATTCTCAAGTTACAGGCTAGATATGCCAGGATACCGCTATCGATGTTGGAGTTCCTCTCTTCTAAGGAATAGGAGTGTGGAAACATTGCAGCACAGGCACTCATGGCCTGGATGTGAAGTCAAAGGCACCAGGATTCATTTTCAGTCTCAAGTCTACCTTGATGTGTTCTGGCATGCTCAAGAAAGAATAGGAGGCTGCGGTGCTGGTGGGGAGGGTTGGGCCTTCTGGGCTGTTGTGGATGGGTGCAAAATCATTGAGGGAGGGCATAAGTTCAAGAATGAACTTAAGGGGGAAATTATGTGGAAATATTGAAGCCTAATTACCAGTTGGTTGCAAATATTTTGGTGAAACTGTTATTTAGACTGTTGAAATTCATATTTTTATCAAGGTGCTTCAAGGGAATCATTTTGAGGGCTCTCTAATCCAGGATTTGTTTGCCCCCAAGGGGGAGAATGTAAGAAATTATGACCCCCAGTCAAATATATATCTATTTTATAGGAAATTATGTACTTAATATATTTTATGGTTTTATCATGAGAAATTTGCCTGGTTTGTGCCTAAAGCACAGTCTTCTGTGTCTCAAAAGGACAAAAAGCTTCTGTTTGGTGCCTTCAGTAGCCAAGTGTTATGCATGGTAATGAAGTTTACCCTTTTGTCTTTAGGGCTGCTGACCAGACATTATGGGTAAGATTCACTAAGAGTTAGGCCGGCGTATCAGTAGATACCCCGACCTAACTCGGAATCTAAGTTTAAGTGTATTCTCAAACAGAGATACACTTAAACCTATCTAAGATACAACGGCTTGCGCCGTCCTATCTTAGGGTGCAATATTTAGACTGGCCACTTGGTGGCGCTTCCATTGCAGTCGGCGTAGAATATGTAAATCACTAGATACGCCTATTCACGAACGTACGCCCGGCCGACGCAGTACAGATACGTTTACGTAACGCATTATCAGGCCTAAAGTTATTCCATCAAATAGCTGGAATAGTAATGTTAAGTATGGCCGCCGTTCCCGCGCCGAAATGTGAAAATTTTATGTCGTTTGCGTAAGTCGTCCGTGAATAGGGTTTTACATCATTTACGTCCACGTCGAAATCAATAGGACCGTGCGGCGTACTTTGCCGCAATGCACACTGGGATATGTAGGCGGACGGCGCATGCGTTCGTAAAATACGTCAATCATGTCAGGTCAAGCTCCATTAACATAAAACATGCCCCCTCAGCCTATTTTGAATTAGGCACCCTTACGCCCGCTCGCTTTAGGCTACGCCGACGTAACTTAGCAGGCAAGTACTTTGTGAATCATGTACTTGCCTCGCTAACTTACGGCGGCGCAGTGTAAACACGATACGCTACGCCGCCGCAAAGTTAGGATGCCCTTTGTGAATCTACCCCTATGTCTCCATTGTGTCTCCATTTGGTTATTGACATGCTAATTTGGGGACTATTTATCCTAAATTCAGGGGTAATGACAAACTTAACAAATGTAAACATGCTTTAGACATTGAGATCTTAAAGGGGTTGTAAATGTAAAAAAAAAAAATCAGAAAAAGCTTCCTTTACCTTAGTTCAGTCCTCCTTCACTTACCTCATCCTTCGATTTTGCTTTGAAATGTCCTCATTTCTTCTGAGAAATCCTCACTTCCTGTTCTTCTGTCTGTAACTCCACACAATAATGCAAGGCTTTCTTCCTGGTGTGGAGTGTCGTGCTCGCCCCCTCCCTTGGACTACAGGAGAATCAGGACGCTCTCTACGTTGCAGATAGAAAAAGGAGCTGTGTGTTACTGGGCATCCTGACTCTTCTGTAGTCCAAGGGAGGGGGTGAGCATGACACTCCACACCAGGGAGAAAGCCTTGCATTACTGTGCGGAGTTACAGACAGAAGAACAGGAAGTGAGGATTTCTCAGAAGACATAAGGACGTTTAAAAGCAAAATCGGAGGATGAGGTAAGTGAAGGAGGACTGCACTACGGTAAAGGAAGCTATTTAGGAAAACATTAATTGTAAATTTACAACCCCTTTAATTATCGTGTGATAAGCATGGTAGCCAACTAGGCTTGAATTCCAGGCAATAAGGATTCGATATAACTTTGAACCAATCAAAGTGCTCCATTGTGGTGAATGGAGGGAACTTGATGGGGTAGGGTAGAGAGGGGATAAAAAAGCAAGAAGAGGTGGAAAGGGAGCCCAAAAATTTAACCAGATTCAGACTTCAACGGCACAGTAAACTATAAGGAATCAAAAAATATAATTTTAATTGGAAAAAGACACTTGCATAGTGTACAAAAGGACCGTTAAAGTCCGAATCGGGTTACATTTTTGGGCTCCCTTTCCTCCTCTTCTCAATATATTATGTACAGATGTGGCAATGTAAGTGCTATTTTTTATTTTTTTCGGGATATAAAAGCAAATCAAAGCTCTCAATTAATTTCTCTTTGATTATTCTTTTGTTTCTCTGTTCTGTTACTTCGTCTGTCCTGCAATTTATCTTAATATATTGATGGTGTTTGTATTTCTATTGTAAAATCATTTTTTTTTGTTGTATTATCGGTTTTATTTAATTTGATTATTAACTAGCTTCTCTTCTGTAATAGTTGAATTGGATTTCATTTATTTTTTTATTACTGTGGTTATTCATTATTAATATTCCTTTTTCATGAAAGAGAGACAGCAAGGTCGTTTTTTGACGTAGATAAAAGGTGTTGATCACTTATTATATTTATAATCCCAGAACGGATCAAAGTAATAAGTTAAGTAGTGAGAGTAGCCAAAACACAGTTCACTCCATCGGCTTTCCCAAATGCCTGAGCTATACAGGCAAAGGTGGCATGACACTGGATTCAGATTTACATTGTGCTAAATGGTTTGCTGTTAAAGGGGTTGTAAAGTTAAAAAAAAAATCCCTAAATAGCTTTCGTTACCTTAGTGCAGTCCTCCTTCACTTACCTCATCCTTCGATTTTGCTTTTAAATGTCCTTATTTCTTCTGAGAAATCCTCACTTCCTTTTGAGAAATGCTCGGATTGGAGTAACAACCTCTGCCAATCCGAGCAGGCTTCATAATGTAGCCTGCTCGGATTGGCAGAGGTTATTACTCCAATCCGAGCAGGCTTAGCATGCTCTGTCATCAACAGAGTGCATCGGGATTGGCTGAGCGGTGCATATACAGAATACATGCAGCCGTACAGAGCACCCGGCGGCTGATATCGATCGAGCAGCTGCTTCACCCGGCGTATAAGACGACCCCTGGTTTTTGGCTGTGTAATTCCGGTGTAAAAGGTTGTCTTATACGCCGGAAAATACGGTAGTTGGAGTCTCACTTTTTTACATTTATTTATAGCTTTATCAGTTGTTTTGAATTTCTTGATTGGCTTATGTTCATTTTGCCCCTATACAACACCAGTTACACACACTTGCAGGCTAAACATCAATTATTTTTACAACACCTTGGTCACTGATGCTAAAACTTTTTCTTACTACTGACCAGCAATGCTGGTATTTTTGTTCCATCCCACTGATGCCAGACTTTCTTTCCTGACAGTTATTTTTTCTTTCCTCCTGCTAAAAAGTAATATACGGGCACAACGATACCGCAGATCACTGCATGCGATACATTATGTTTTACATTACATAGCGCTGAGCAATATACCATAAATACACAATAGTTTTAAGAGCATGCATGAGATTTTATTGATTACGTTTACTGTACATATACTTTAACAGACCCACTAATGCGTTACAGGTGTCGACCAATTGGAACAAGCTAGGCCTTCTGTCCTTTGCCACAGTTAGAAAGTTGAACTTTGGTAAAACATGTGAACTCTAATGCCCCGTAAACACGATCGGAAATTCCAACAGCAAAAGTCCGTTGCAAGTTTTTGCACAGAAATTCCGACCGTGTGTATGCTCCATCAGACTTTTGCTGTCGGAATGTCCGCCAACAAAAGATTGAGAGCTGGTTTGGAAAATCCGATCGTCTGTAGCAATTTCGAAGCACAAAATTCCGACTCATGCTCGGAAACAATTTGACGCATGCTCGGAAGCATTGAACTTAATTTTCTCGGCGTGTCGTAGTGTTGTACATCAATGCGTTCTTGACGGTCGAAAGTTCAGAGAATTTTTGTGTGATCGTGTATGCTAGCCAAGCTTGAGCGGAATTACATTGAAAAAAACATCCAAGGTTTCTCTGACGGAAAATCCCATTGTGTGTACGCGGCATAAGGGTGACACAAATGCCAAACTGTAAGTCGTTTTGTAAGGAAGACCATATTAAATAACCCCATATGGGTTATGCATTGCAACCACAGTCCTGGTATCCATACACTCTCAAGAGGAGGATGCAAAAGTTTATTCACATATGTTCCTGTATAATGTTTAGTATTCCAGGAGCCGATCGATTAGCCACTGGCTATTTTGTTGTAGGCAGTAGGTGGAGTTCTCAGGAGGAAATCCCATAAACCAATGAGGGTTAACAGGTAGGATATAAGCAGCGTGATGGATCATCCTGCCATGCCTCTTGAAAAACGTCTATGTGACAAAATGCATCAGGGTGGTACTGGATGTGATGCCTTCACGCACACTACACCTGAAAGAGAGGTCGGGTACACCTGGGAGAAACCAGGAAGGAGGTGACGAGAGTGGTAATGCAGGTTATACATATATGTGATGAATCGAGAATTGCACTGCAGTCAATTTTAACCACTTCAGCCCTGAAAAGGATTTGCCTCCTTAATGACAAGGCTATTTTTTGCGATACGTCACTGCGTCGTTTTAACTGACAATTGCGTGGTCATGCGATGTTGTACGCAAACAAAGTTTATGTCCCTTTTCCCCCCACAAATATAGCTTATTTGATCACCTCTGTAGTTTTTATTTTTTGCACTATGAACAAAACAAAAAACAATTTTGAAAAATAAATATATATGTTTTACTTGTTGCTATAATAAATATCCCCCCCCCCAAAAAAAGTGGAGTGGACTGACTGGGAGTGGAGAGAGATCGCTATTCCTGATCATTAAGAACAGCAGATTTCTCTCTCCTCCCCTGTCAGAACGAGGATCTATTTGTTTACATTGACAGATCTCTGTTCTGGCTCTCTGTGAATCGATTGCGGGTGGCCGGCAGACATCGTGGCCGCCAGCCATGCACATTGGCTTTGTCGCATCGGCTCCTATTGCTCTTAAAGTGGCTGAGGTACATCACAGCGATTTACGCAGCAGTGCCAACCTACCGCAGTATAATGACGGTGGCTAGTTGACAAGCAGTTAAAGTAAATAAACCAGCCTATACAATTGACCATGTAGTTGCTATCATCCCTTAAAACTTTGTAATGTGGAAACCTCTAGGGTTGGGATTATGTGGGCAACGAAAAGAATATATATTCAAAAAATTATAAAAATATATTTTAATACATATGCGTAGAAAAATTACAAAAATTACATGAAATACAAAATTGGTGAAAAAAACAAAACATTTACATTGAGAACATATAAATAGACAGATTGACACTATGCCTTGTTACACCATGAGATTCACCCCAGAGAGGTGAATTTGTGAAAGATGGACTGATCCGACGCATTTCCGAAAAAACTTTTTTTTTAAATATATATTCTTTTCGTTGCCCACATAATCCCAACCCTAGAGGTTTCCACATGACAAGCAGTTAAAGTACCTACATTTCTTTTACCTCTTCTTGCAAGGTATAGCACCGTTACATGTGTGTAGGAGCATTGTGTGTTTTTAATGCAATAAACATAATGGCCCAGATTCACAAAGGAGTTAAGATGGCGTATCTCCAGATATGCCGTCGTAACTCTGAGTCGCGGGGTCGTATCTATGCGCCTTATTCATAGAATCAGTTACGCATAGATTTCCCTAAGATCCGACCGGCGCAAGTCTCTTACACCGTCGTATCTTAGGCTGCATATTTACGCTGGTCGCTAGGTGGCGCTTCCATAGATTTCCACGTTGAATATGCAAATTAGGTAGATACGCCGATTCACAAACGTACGTCCGCCCGGCGCATTTTTTTACCTCGTTTACGTTAGGCTTTTTCCAGCGTAAAGTTACCCCTGGGTCTATGAGGCGTAAGCAATGTTAAGTATGGACGTCGTTCCCGCGTCAAATTTTAAAAATTTTACGTTGTTTGCATAAGTCGTTCGCGAATAGGGCTGTACGTAAGTTACGCTCACGTCTAAAGCAAATGACGATTTGTGGCGTAATTTTGAGCATGGGATTCTTTCACGAATGGCACATGCGCCGTTCGTAAAAAACGTCAAATACGCTGTTAGTAAAAAACGTCAAATACGTGGGGGTCACAATTAATCTAAATAAAACACGCCCACATCATCCACATTTGAATTACGCGGGCTTACGCGGAGCACATACGTTACGCCGCCGTAACTTAGGGCGCAAGTTCTTTCAGAATACGGAACTTGCGCCCTAATTTACGGCGGCGTAACGTATCTGAGATACGTTACGCCGGCAGAAAGAAACGCTACGTGAATCCGGGCCTAAAGGTTTTACACTATGTAAGGTCCATAGTGAGATGATTGCTGGCTGAACAACTCAGAGGAGGAAGGCCAGAACAATTGGAAGTCCTAATATAACATCATGCTTTAAATGACTTACCTGAAGTGGGTGGTCGTGGAAATCTGGTGAGTTCTCCTGTGTGGCAAAGGTGGTGGAGCACGTTATTGGGGGATTGGGAACACATTCAAAATTGTTTACACAGCACGGTGGCACTTTTTAAAGACGTTTTGCACATCTTTTTGTCCAGATTTTGAAGATTGATTATGAACTACTTAACTTATGACTATAACACTTTTTTAATTATATGCATAGCACTTTTTTAAGAACTTTGAGGACTGGTTGGACACTTTTTATGGAATTTTTTGTATGGCATTTCAAGGGAGATATGATCAACATGTATAAATACATAGGTGGTCATATAGTGAACTTGGTGTTGAGTTATTCATTTTAAGGTCATCACAGAGGACAAGGGGGCACTCTACGCCTGGAGGAAGAGATTTAGGGGCAGATCCTCGTACAGCGGCGCATTTATGCGCCGGGCGTAGCGTATTTAAGATACACTACGCCGCCGTAACTTACTTTTTTTTTTTTAATCCACAAAGAATCCGCGCCGTTAGTTAAGGCGGCGTAGTGTATCTTTGGCGGCGTAATGGCGCGGAATTCAATTGGCTGTGATGGGGGAGTGTTTTATGTAAATACGTCGTGACCCGACGTAAACAACGTTTTTTTTTAACTGCGCAATTTTTTTTAACTCGAAATTAACCAAGAACAAGCCAATGCTTCCGACGGTGACGTCATTCTACGCAAATCCCTATTCGCAAACGACTTACGCAAACGACGTAAACATTTCAAATTTCTACGCGGGAAGGATGGCCATACTTAACATTGAGTAGGCCTCATAACAGCAGCTTTAACTATACGCCGGAAAAAGCAGAACGCAAACAACGTAAAAAAATGCGCCGGCCAGTCATACGTTCGTGGATCGCCGTAACTAGCTAATTTGCATACTCGACGCGGAATTCGAGGGAAATGCCACCTAGCGGCCGCCAAAAAATTGAAGCTTAGATCCGACAGCGTACTAAGACGTACGCCTGTCGGATCTAGTCGAGATGCCGTCGTATCTTGTTTTGAGGATACAAAACAAAGATACGACGCGCATAATTTGAAATTACGCGGCGTATCAAGAGATACGCCGGCGTAATACCTTTGTGGATCTGCCCCATAATGTCCATATATGGAAAAGATGTTTCACAGTAAGAGCTGTGAAAATGTGGAATAGACTCCCTTTAAGAGTTGGTTCTGGCCAGCTCAGTAGAATGCTTCAAAAAAGGCCTGGATACTTTCCTATATGTACATAATATAACTGGATACTAACATTTATAGGTAAAGTTGATCCAGGGAATATTCAACTGCCTCTCGGGGGATAAGTAAGGATTTTTTCCCCTGCTGGAGCTAATTGAATCATGCTTTGCTGTTTTTTTTGTTTGTTTTTCGCCTTCCTCTTGATCAACTGTGTGTATAGGATTGTGTGTATATGGGATTGTATATATTTGTCCTCTTTTATTGGTTGAATTAGATGACAAACACAAATATAATGTGACATAACAAATTGCAACTACTATCTTTTTATTATTAGTGTAAAGGGCTGTAGGAATATATAGTCAGGGCCCCAAGTTCAAAACAGACTTGGGGAATCCCAGCCTTAAAAATTGACAAGGAAATAGTAAAGAATATAAGGAAGTGGGCATTTAAGTGGTGATTCCCTGATGATATAACATACACATAAATTTGTAAAAAAAAATCATTTATTGAAATATACATAGAATGGGGGCTGTGGGCGGAGCCTAGCGGGTAGGCAATGCTGAGCTAGAGCTCCGCTCCGTGACAGAGATTGACCCGCAAATAACGGTGGAACACCGTGGGCATAACCACCCAGAATACTGGGCAAAGCTTCAGGAAGGGTGAGAGAACATTTTTATACGCTATGGTGCTGAAAGGAACGAGAGGAAAGGGGAAATTGCTTCACAGCAGCGGCGCGCAGCATCCCCAGTCTCCTCAGCATCTCAAAATCACCTCAGAGAGAAAGGCGCCAGCCCCCTCTGAGGGATTCACCTCATTGAAGCTGAAAAAGGCCAGCGTTAAAAGCGCAAAACAAATGGCTTCTCTCAATACTACTGTCTCAGATAGTGAGGAGGATGACAATGTGACAAACCCCACAGCAATATGTCACAGCACAGCGGTACCCACAAGTCTCCTGAGGCAATTTGAAAAGATGCTGCACAAGGCGCTCCAGACCACTTCAGATCAGATAACAAATAGCCTGACTAAAGAAATTAGGGAGCTTGGGGGCCGCACAGAAGTACTTGAAATGGATGATTTAGAAGCTTACACTCAGGACTGTGTATCTGAAATTGACACCTTAAAAGAGGAAAACTTGATATTGCAAAATAGATCGGAGGAATTCGAAAACAGAGCCAGGAGATCAAATTTGAGGTTCAGGGGACTACCGGAATCTATCATTGACCTAAATGGTACAATGTTGGCACTGTGTCAGGAAATATTACCTGGGATACCAGCTGACAGGCTGGAAATGGACAGAGTTCACCGAGGACTAACGTCCAGGAAGGCTGATGGTCCCCCTAGGGACATCATAGCTAAATTTCATTTCTATCGAACAAAGGAGCTGATTCTGCAGACCACCAGAGAGAAGAGCAAGCTAACTTTTCAGGGGAATGAATATCAAATCTTTGCGGACATTTCGCAAATGACAATCAACAAAAGGAGAGAAATGAGACCCCTCCTATACGAATTGCAGCAACGCCAAATCAAATATCAATGGGGCTTCCCTTTCTCCCTGCGATTCACCTGTCAAGGCACAAAAATTGTGTGTAGAACACCAGCTCAGCTTCAACAGGCCCTGCTGGACTTCAAAATAATTGACAGACCTCCGTCGGCAACTGCAGCCCGCAGAAGATCAGCTTCCACTTCGCCACGGGACAACTCGCCGCTTCAGAACCACAACAATGGCATCCAGCAATTACATAAGAGAGGCAGATTTGTGGAACAAGCACAGGAGCAAGAAGACACGATGGACTGAGATCTGCAAGCAAGTCAGTCTTACCCACCTTTAGACTTCTAGTCTTTCACCCAAACCTTGGTTGTATGACTCAATGAGTTTACAAGTTTAAGTAGAAGTTCATGAGTTTCTAAGTTAGCAAATTTATTAGAGCAGAAGCTCCTTATTATCATTTTTAATTGAGTTAGTGCTTTCCCTTTTCTCTTTATTATCAATCTCCCCAGACTTTCCAGGCTCAGGGGCTATATATCTTGCCTCATATTCACTCAGCAACTCCTAATCCCTTCGCCGCGTGACTGGCACACTACCCCACCTACTGGGTGGCCAAGCCACCCTGGTACCCTAGATGTACCTAAAGCAATTCTCCATCATCCTTTTTCCACAACACTTTGCATACCAACAGTAAATGGGAATGCCGGCACTTAGGTCATTCTTCACAATAGGCCGTCTGTTCGATAGCATCAGTCCATCGCCCCAACCATAATGTTTCGGATGTAGGATTCCTCCAGTACCCTTTATTCAAACACAGACACTTCTTGATGCTCCCCTTTATCACCTTATCACCTTGACTTGCAAATTACCCTCCATAGATAGACTAGTAGCCCCTACTTTTCCACGGAATCTCCTATAACGTTGCACTCACGGTTTCCATTAGGGATGCTTACCGGAAATTTTTAGGACGCGGGTCTCCCTCGATCGGAACCCACATGCGCCACACACGGCTCCCCTCTGACCCCCGCAGTTATTTGCGAGGGTCTGACGTGGGCCCAATTCTCCCTGACCGGGCACCTCCCCCCCGTTCACGGACCAGACTTACAAGTTTGTTCTACGTATTGATGCACATATGTTTATTTTATTTTAATGTGCTGTCTTTTTCTTTGGAAATTTTCGTTTTTAGGTCTCCCCCCCTCCCCCCCCCCCTTATCCTCAGTCTGCATGGATTAGATCGGGAGATCGATGTACAGGACACCAAGGTAAGAACATTGAGATGGTTTGGCTATCATGGCTCCTTTGAATGTATTAACCTTAAATGTACAGGGCCTCAACATACCACAGAAACGGGTTAAGGCGTTTAGACACTTCCAAGCTAAGAAAGCACATATCATATGTTTACAGGAGACGCACTTCACTCCCAGTACGACCCCTAAATTCTTTCATGCCTCCTATCCACAGGTCTTTACCGCATCAGCTAGTTCCAAAAAAAGGGGCACCCTCATAGCCTTTCATAGATCAACGCCATTCACAATTAAGTCTGAAATCATAGACCCTGAAGGTCGTTACAACATCCTGACTGGCCACATCTTGGATAAGGCGGTAACAATTGTATCGTATTATGCCCCAAATTTAAATCCCTTGCCATTCATTTCGCATCTGCTGCAAGTGATAAACTCGCATAAATTCGGATCCCTTATTATTTGTGGGGACACTAATCATGTCCTTCTCCCTTTTTTGGATAAAACACCCTTCTCCCCCGCGAAACAAGTCAAAAGAACCCTATCCACCTTGCTGGCTAAATATAATTTAGTGGACTCCTGGAGGGAAACGAACCCCACTAAACGCAAGTACACGTACTATTCGAGCCCCCATAAGTCGTCCAGCTGCATAGACCACATACTCCTGACGATAGGCATGCTGCCGGAGGTGTTGGATTCCGACATCGTGCCTATTCCATGGTCGGATCATAACGCGGTTCTCACTACATTAGCCTCCATAATCCCCAAAAAACAGGACCCAACATGGTATCTACCAGACAAAATTCTCAAACACCCCATGTACAGGACTATAGTTGAGCAAGAGTTAAGTGAATATATAACATTAAATAAGACCCCTGACGTCTCCCCGTTAACTCTTTGGGAAGCCCACAAGCCAGTGCTAAGAGGGAAAATACAGAAGCACGCTGGGACTTTTAAATGAGAACGAAAGCAACTTTCCTATAAATTAGAAAAAGAACACGATTTGGCCTTTGAGGCCTTCCAATTCGATCACTCACCTAAAGCAAAAGCCCGACTAGATAAAGCTCGTACGGAATATGACCTATTCCTCTCGGACTCGGCGGACAGGGCGATACTCCGGACCAAGCACTTTTTTTACAAAAACGCAAATAAATCAGGAACTCTTCTTGCGAAGTCGCTCAACTCCATTAACAAAGCATATAAGCCTATCCAACTTAAAACGGCAAACGGTATAATCTCTAGTAACCCAGTCAAAATAGTACAAAAATTCAGCTCTCACCTTAAAAAACTGTACGCAGAAACTAACACATTTAGCAAACAGGACACGGAAGACTTCTTTTCTGATTTACATTTGCCACAACTAAACACGTCTCAAAGTGCTCTAATGGATGAACCGATCACGCAAGAAGACGTCCTACAGGCTGTCGCTGAACTAAAATTAAATAAAAGACCGGGTCCGGACGGGTTCACTGCCCGTTATTATAGATCATACAAAGACCTACTTTCTCCCATGATGGTGGAAGCCTTTAATGATCTACTAAATCGGAGGTCCTTTAGACAAGAGTCTCTCACGGCCACTATCTGCATGATTCCCAAACTGCACTCCGATTCCACCTGCTGCGACAATTACCGCCCTATATCCATGTTAAACACAGACGTAAAATTACTAGGTAAGATCTTAGCCAATAGATTGAACAAAATCATAGGAACCCTGATACACCGTGACCAAGTGGGCTTCATGCCCAATAGGCAGACAGGGGACAATATCAGAAGGGCATGCTTACTGGCAAATATAGCTAAAAAGAGGAAAATTCCATCCTGCTTTCTTTTCCTAGACGTCAGGCAGGCCTTCGACTCAGTCTCATGGTCATATATGGAATTTACGCTGAAGAAATGGGGCTTTGGCCCCAACTTTACAAATTGGGTCCTGCAATTATACCAGAACCCTAGAGCGTACGTGAAATATGCGGGCTACAAATCTGAAACCTTTAATATACAGAGGGGAACCAGACAAGGCTGCCCACTTTCCCCATTATTATTCGCCCTCCTGATAGAACCCTTAGCCCAAAAGATTAGAGTGGATCCTAAAGTACTCGGTATCGAGTTGGGCGGCGTTACTCACAAACTTTGCCTCTATGCTGACGATATACTGTTGTTCCTCTCCTCTCCACAAGTAACGGGTCCAAACTTACTCCCAATCTTACACCAATTTGCGTCCATATCAGGCTTGGCAATAAACCCCAGGAAATGCTCGGCATTGAACATTTCTCTTTCTAGTACGGAACGGTTGGCAGCAAAAGTGGGCCTCCCTTTTGAGTGGCCAACTAGAAGCATTTCATACCTGGGAATACATTTGACTGCAGACATTTCAGATCTCTATGCGCATAACTATCCAGTCCTCCTGAAACATTTGACGACTTTATTAAAATCCTGGGCCCTACTCCCTCTTTCCTGGTTTGAAAGAATCGCGGCTGTGAAAATGACCTTACTACCCAAGCTCCTATACCTTTATAGAGTGCTCCCTATATCCATACCGGCTCACTACTTCAGGATAATACAAAGGAGAGTTTCGTCCTTCGTATGGGGTACCTCCAGGCCAAGGATCAAACCACAAATATTACATCGCCCAAAGTCAGCAGGAGGGCTAGGTTATCCTAGCTTCGTAAATTATTACCGAGCAGCACAAATGGCCACAATAGTCAAATACCATGCTAAGCAAGAGGCACCATTATGGGTGTCTATCGAGGCGATGGAATGCGACCCAATTTCAATTTCGAACCTATTGTGGATCACCCCTAAACAAAGAAAGCACATAACTAATCCCATCATGAAACATTCACTTTCCCTGTGGGACAAAATTAAAAATAAACACCGCTTGATGTCTCCTTCAGCCCCCCTGCTGTCTTTTATTAAAAACCCTGCTTTTTACCCAGCCTGGGTCTATCCTAACTCCTTTAAGGAATGGACAGATGGAGGCTGCATACGAAAATATCAATTCTTCGACTCAACAGTAGTGACCCCTTTCCCAACCTTAAACAAAACTCATGGCATACCCCCGAAGGAAATTTTTCGATACCTCCAGATAAAAAACTTCTTTCAACCCTCAGCCGACACGACAATAGTGTCAAACCAATTATCCTCCTTTGAAACTATTTGTAACGGTAATCCTCATGCCAGAAAAGTAATTTCTATCTTATACTCCCAGCTACTCACGCACCCGAGGTCAGGGAAGTTGTCTTACATGAGTAAATGGGAAGATGATTTAGGAATTGAACTGGCACAAACGGAATGGGATCAAATATGGAACAATACCAAAACGGTATCCACTAATATAATAGCAGCAGAAACAAACTACAAAGTACTCTCCAGATGGTACTTAGTCCCGACCAGGGTGGCAAAATTCTCGCAGACATATTCTGATTTATGCTTTAGAGAATGCTCAGACAAAGGAACTTACTTCCATACCTGGTGGTCGTGTCCAAAAGTGCACGAGTTTTGGCTGGAAATTTTCAAATTAATCAAAGTCCTCACGAATAAAACAATCCCCATGGACCCCAAAATTGCCCTGCTCAATTTTAAGCCAGACGGTATTTCACATGCTCGATTCACTTTGACAAGGCAGCTTTTAACAGCAGCAAAACAAACCATTGCGAAAGCTTGGAAGTCCCCAAATGTGAATCTAAACGAAACTATCAACAGAATGAACACAGCTATGATATACGCCAAGATAACTGCGATAGAGATGGACACGATCGCCAGGTTTGAGGATACATGGAAGCCCTGGTTGGAATATGTCACGAAAAAAACGTTTAATGGTGATGTTTTGATGCCATGGTAGCCCAGCCATTACACAGGTATCCTGTCAGAAACTCCTGCTCTACTGAAATGTCCCCGATCTAGTCCTGCAGACTCCCTGACCCCACCCTTCCCTCTCCTTCCTCCCCCTTTCAGTTCTCCTTCTCCCTTTTATTTTATTTACTTATTTGTTTTCTGTTACTTACATTACTTTCGAATGTGTTTCACCTTATTGTGTAGTCTTTCTCATAGCACTAAGTACCTAAATAATAAGCCATACCTCTTTGATCGACCTGAGGCTTTGGTCAAGATGGAAGTTCCATGAGACGCATTGAACCGAACCACAAAGACTAGCAACAATTGCTAACAATAACCAGAACGTTTTTGGACTATAAACTGTACTGTTTGTTCCCTCTTGATCCCTGTTTAGTTAATAGTTAAGCCATTGATGCTAGAGAAATGTAATGAGCTAAGTAAAGACACCACTCTTTATTAGTTAATTCACTTGTAAAAGCAGGACTTTCTTTTCGCCTAAGGTCGATTTTGTTTGATAACATGCTTGTACAAATGTCAACTACACAATAAAGATCTTTTGACAAGGAAATATACATAGAATATACATATCCAAATACAAAAAGTCCCCTATATCTATAAAATTACCACATGTGTAGCAAAACATCAAATGTTACAATATAAAAACTTGTCACAGCATAATGTCAAATGGGTGTTGTATTGAGTATAATTCCACACCTATACTCAAAATTGGCTGACGCATCCGAGCTAAGGGGAGACCAAAGAAAAAAAAAGTCCTGTATGTTGGTGGCTGACTGGATGTTTTTTTTTCTTTGGTCTCCCCTAAGCTCGGACACACCAGACAATTTTGAGCATAGGTGTGGAAATATATTCTATGGAATGAAGCCCTAAGGAAGTGGACATTGCATCAGTGCTTTGACCTTGCTTTGTGCACTGGTGCGCAGTCATGTTGGAACAGAAAGGGGACATCCCCAAACAGTTCCCACAAAGTTGGGAGCATAAAATTGTCCAAAATGTATTGGTATACTGACACCTTAAGAGTTCACTTGAACTAAGGTGCCAAGCCCAACCTTTAAAAAAACAACCCCATATCATAATCCCCCCTCCACCAATTGATTTGAACCAGTGCACAAAGCAAGATCCATAAAGACATGGATAAGCAAGTTGGGGTGGAGGAACTTGACTGGCCTACACAGAGTCCTGACCCCCAACCCGATAGAACACCTTTGAGACTGCGAGCCAGGTCTTCTTCTGCAACATCGGTGCCTGACCTCACAAATGCGATTCTGGAAGAATGGTCAAACATTCCCATAGACACAAAAGGCAGGCGTCCTAATAATTATGGTATTATAGTGTATTTGCTCTTGTTTAACTGTTGTGGATATTTTATGAAGATGTATTTAATATGTATTGTCATAGTGTCTCCCAGTGTTAGTACTCCCACAGCCCGCTCTAAAGACCTGACTGGGGCAGACTGACGCTGGTTGAGTCCCGTCTGGTAGTGGAAAACTTCCTGAGGTTGGAGAGAGGTGTTTGCAGAGTGGGGATATGTCCACCAGTGAAGGGCCCCTGTGCGATGCACAGGATGATCGTCTGAGGGGGGTTTGTTCACTCTGCAAGGACATTATCGGTTATGGGGGGTGTGCACTCTTGTCTTTCTGTGTGTCTGTTATGTACCATCTGGGAGAGCCTGACAAGTAGAGGGAGACCTCGCATACAGCCCCCGCTCAAGGACCACTGGAGTTGCAACAGTGGCCGCGAGAGCACAATGAGGTAAGAGTGCCTGTGAAATCCTTTGTTGGTAGCAGTAGTGGCAGCTAATGAGTAGCAGGACCAGACTGGATTGCTGAGCAGCAGAAGGTAGCAGGAGGTAGAGGTATGCTGTGGATGCAGGGCAGCGGATACAGGTAAGTTGTAGATGCAGGACGGCAGTACTGGAGCTACACAGGCTGGAAGCAGAAGACTGGAGCAGAGTCAAACAGGCCAGGTCATACATGGAGGATCAGTCTATCATAAACAGCAGGCAGAGAATGGTCAGAGTTCAAGCTGGGTTTGGCAACAGGAAATCAGGCAGACAGGCAGGAGTTAATCAGGGTCACGGCAAGCCATAGGTTAGGACTGGAGACAGCAGCGTGGTCAGGAAGCCGAGTCAAATACTGTACTGGATCAGATACAGACACAGGATCAGAACACAGGGTAAGCTGCAGATCAGACAGCACTGTACTACCGTGTTTCCCCGAAAATAAGCCCGGGTCTTATATTATTTTTAGGTGCCAAAAATGTGGTAGGGCTTATTTTCGGGGTAGGGCTTGCATGCCAGGAATCCCTAGTGTGAACAGAGTAAAAGTGCCTGTAAAATGCTGGAATTCTCTCTATTACAGGATTGTGTAATGTGGAGGGTGTGTGTTTCTGTAATAAAATTGTGCAAGTACCTTCTTATAGTGCTGCTTGGCGCTTCCATGGCTGCCTGAACTTTCTTCCACAATTCTGAGCACTGTAGAGGGAGGGTGGCCGAGATCCTCCACTGACAACCAGGAGACAAGTAGAGCAGTGGAGCTGAGTGCCTGCAGACGGAGGGTGAGATCCCCCACTGACACCCGGGAGACAATGAGAGCAGCTGAGCTGAGCGCCTGCAAAGGGGGTGTGAGACCCCCCACTGATACCCGGGAGATGATGCGAGCAGCAGAGCTGAGCGCCTGCAGAGGGAGGGTGGCCGACATCCCCCACTGACATCTGGGAGACCATGAGAGCAGCGGAGCTGAGCGCCTGCAGACGGTGGGGTGAGATCCTACACTGACACCCGGGAGACGATGACGCCTGCAGAGGGGGGAGGGCCGACATCCCCCGCTGAGAGCCAGTAGAAGAAAAGGAGAAGAGATCAGCCGAGCGCCGCTGTCCCGAGGGGTATGTGATATGATTGTATTGCAGAGGCACACACCTTTTGAATTGTGTACTATTATAGGACAGTAGATTCTACCTTTTTCCAACCACTTTAAACTAGGGCTTATTTTCGGGGTAGGGCTTATATTGCAGCCCTTCCCGAGGTAGGTCTTATTTTCGGGGGCAACACGGTAGTGCAGCTGTTGTCTTTATATAGCTTAGCCTATGCCCAGTAAAACGGGCACTTGCTAATGCACGTCTGTGCATGCCATGTCCCTGACAGTGTCTGATCAGCACATGGTGGGACCATGGCGTGCCCCTGCAGAAAATCTCCCATCCACAGGAACGGTAGTATAATTGCGGGTATGTGTTGTTCTCTGAACAATGCAGAATAAGGATTCATGCCAACGGTAAAAATGGGAGCCTTTGAATTGTTATGGTCAGGGATAGCGTCCATGTTTCCAAGCCATGCGGTTTCCTTTGTCTAGCTCAGTGGTTCTCAACCTGGGGGTCGGGACCCCCTCGGGGGTCAAATGATGATTTGCCAGGGGTCACCAAATCCCAGGCTGTTCCTTAGGCCCACGCCGCATTTCCAACGTTTTCACGGCCGCCCAACAGGGCTGTTCCTGGAGCCCGCGGCCGCCCACTCAGCCACTTCGCAGCTGCCCATTCAGTTCACGGCATGGATGTGTGGCGGAGAGTAGAGGTCAGCTAACTGGTGAGGAATGTTAAGTGGGAGGGGCTGGAGGAGACCCCATCTCCTGATTTTGACATAAGGGTCACTCCTGCGAGACACCATGAACCAGAAGACACAGTGAGTAACACTGCCTGTGATTATAGTTGCCATTAAAAGTCCCCCACTACAGTTCTCAGATCAGCAGATGACCTTCATCAAGAGCACCTAATTTGGCTGATCAGAACTCCCTCCAGGATGGACACACATCACATTCCTTCCCTCCTGGGGGAGCAAATTACTTGCCACACTACAATTTTTTTTTTCTGTTAGGGGTCCCTGCAACTTCGGAAATTTTATAAAGGGGTCACGGCACTAGGAAGGTTGAGAACCACTGGTCTAGCTAAAAATGATGGCTTATAGGTACAGGGGGAGGGAAATCATACACACTGGGCCAAATCCTCAGCCAGGCGGCGTAACTTAACTTTCAGCAGTTAAGTTACACTGACTTAAAGTTTCTAACTAAGTGCCTGATCCTCAAAGCACTTACCTAGAAATTTCAGGCCGTGTAATTTAAGTGCCGCCGTCGTAAGGCGGTCCTCCTCTCCAGGGGGCGTTTATAATTTAAATGAGGCGCGCTCCCGCGCCGGCCGTGGGTACCTGCCGGAGCATGATGGGACGGTGATGCCTATATAAATGGGATGCAAGGCGCGCTTCCATCATTGCAGTGACAAGATGCGACGAGGCAACATCGGAAGAGGGGAGAAGAACAGAAGAGAAGACCCTGACGTCACCCTGACGTCACAGAAGACCGCGCCGGCTGCCTGTTTGAAATTGAGCTAACACACAAAGATAGCAGGCAGCCAGCGCTGAAGAAGAAGGCACCGGACATCTGCAGAAGAACCGGGGTTCGCCGAGTCAACAGCGGAAGAGGGGAGAAGAGAGATGAAGACCCCCGGAGAGCGGAGAAGCCCCCCCCCCCCGGAGAGCGGAAGAAGAAACCCCCCCCCGGAGAGTGGTAGAAGACCCCCGGAGAGTGGAAGAAGAAGCCCCCCCTGGTAATAGAGCTAATAAAGAAGACAGGGGGGGCATCCGGAGCAATATAATAAATTATTTTAAAAACCCTTGTGTTGTGTGTTTACTAAATTTTACATTTTGCCTCCAGGTGAATGGATAGGGGTACGATGTACCCCATATCCATTCACTTAGGGTGGGGGGCCGGTATCTGGGGACCCCCTTATTAAAGGGGACTCCCAGATTCCGATAAGCCCCCCGCCCGCAGACCCTGACAACCAACGGCAAGGGTTGTCGGGAAGAGGTCCTGTCCTCATCAACATGGGGACAGGGTGCTCTGGGGTGGGGGGGCCCGCAGTGCGCCCCCCTGCCCCAGAGCACCCAACCCCCCCATGTTGAGGGCATGCGGCCTGGCACGGCTCAGGAGGGGGGGGGGCGCTCGCTCGTCCCCACTCCCTTCCTGACCGGCCGGGTAGCGTGCTTTGGATACGGGTCTGGTATGGATTGTAGGGGGACCCCCTACGTCGATTTTTCGGCGGAGGGGGGGTCTCCTTACAACCCATACCAGACCTAAGGGCCTGGTATGCTCCTGGGGGGGAACCCATGCCGGTTTGGATTTTACAAATTGCCGTGGAGTTCTCCCTCGGGAATGCATACCAAATGGCGTCGCTTGAATGGGCCTTTACAAGGTGTGACTAACTTTACACTTTGTAAAAGCAGCCCTAGTTTTACACCAGGCAAAATAACACTTACGGCGAAAAAACTAAGCACAAAAGCTTTGAGGATCGCCCTAAGTGCTAATTTGCATACCAGAAGAGGCATTTCGACTCGAAATGCCCCCAGTGGCGGATGCGGTACTGCATCCTAAGATCCGGCAGTGTAAGTCCCTTACAGATGTCGGATCTTCTGCCTAACTTAGGAAAACTGCTTCTGAGGATCAGTTCCAAAGTTAGAACCAGAGATACGACGGCTTACGCCGGAGTATCTCTTTTGTGGATATGGCCCACTGTCCCTGCCCAGACACACCCATAAGACTCCCCTAGTCATTGTTCATTGGTTGTTGTATAAACTCCTCTTGTTGGAAGGCTTGCCTGTGCTTAATTGGCCTATTGTTAGATAAATAAAGAGTACTCGGAGGTTCAGGTCGGTTGTTCGAAATGAGGAACAATGGTACTAAGTAGGGATGAGCTTCGAGTTCGAGTCAAACTCATGTTCGACTCGAACATTGCCTGTTCGCATGTTCGGCGAACAGCGAACAATTTTTTTTTTTTTTCGGCAAATTCGTAAAGCCGCGGAACACCCTGTTATATGGGAGAAATCTAAAGTGCTCATTTTAAAGGCTAATTTGCAAGTTATTGTCATAAAAAGTGTTTGGGGACCTGGGTCCTGCCCCAGGGGACATGTATCAATGCAAAAAGAAGTTTTAAAAACGGAAGTTTTTTCGGGAGAAGTGATCTTAATAATGCTTAAAGTGAAACAATAAAAGTGAAATATTCCTTTAAATTTCGTACCTGGGGGGGGGGGGTGTATAGAATGCCTGTGAAGCAGCACATTTCCTGTGCTTAGAACTGTCCTGCACAAAGTGTAATTTCTGAAGGAAAAAAAGTAATTTAAAATCATTCGCGGCTAAAATGAATTGTTGGCTCCCGGCAATTCAGAGAAAAGTCATTCATAAAAAGCGTGGGGGTCCCCCCAAATTTAATTACCAGGCCCTTCAGGTCTGGTATGGATATTAAGGGGAACACCACCGTCAATTTAAAAAAAAATGACGTGGGGTTCCCCCCAAATATCCATTCCAGACCCTTCAGGTCTGGTGTGGATTTTAAGGGGAACTCCACCCCAAATTAAAAAAAAAAATGGCGTGGAGTTCCCCCAAAAATCCACAACAGACCCCTTATCCAAGCAAGCAACATGTCCTATAGACTTTAACGGGGTTCTAAAGTTCACACAAACTTTTGGTCTGTTCGCAGATTCTGGTGCGAACCGAACGGGGGTGTTCGGCTCATCCCTAGTACTAAGCTGTGGTCATGTCTGTTTACTTGGGGATATGCGGGAAATAGAGTGATTTTAAGATGCATTATACCATTAGACGGAAAGGGTGCTTATTAGCACAGGAGATATGAATTACGCATAGCGTATAGCCATATCTCAATGACAGAGCCAAACTGTAATCTTTTTTTTTATTTGTCTATGTTTAGTTTTGAAGTATGAAACTCACAAAAACAAACCACAATTATTTACCTAGATTTGTGGCTTCTTTTTCTTCTTTTTTTTTTTAAAACATGCCTAGTCATCATTTGTTCTTTGGCCCCATACAAGCCAGTCCTACAAAAGGAAGCAACCATCTCTTTAAACTGGAAACATGTTTAAAATCAGATAGATTCCTGTGGATATCGCTTAAACCAGGGGTGCCCAACCTTTTGAAGCGCGTGGGCCACTTAAGCGACCTGGTAACTGGTAGTAGACCACATTGAGCAGAGTGGGCAGATGGCAGGACCGTGTAGAGCGGACACACCGGATTGAAGGTAGGACACAAGTCGGTTTACATCTGCCACTCCTTAGAGGTAAATGGAGGGTTCAATTGGGTCGGACTGATTGTGTGAAGGGGGCCCATGGCTGCTTTCACACTGATGTGCTGCAGTTTACCGGCACTGCGAGTGCAATGCAGTGTACTCTTGGCTTTTCTGCACTTTGCAATAGACTTCTGTTATATTTTGCAAGTTTGGTGCACTTTCAGAAAGCTCACCAAACTCGCAGGTTATAACAGAAGTCTATGGCTCAGTGCAGGTAACCCACAGGTGCACTTCTCTGCATCTGCGGATCAGTTTGAAAGCAGCCCAGTAACCACTGCAGAACAGATATGCCCATATATACACTGGGCCTGGATTCACGTAGGAGAGCGCATCTTTGTGCGGGCGTAACGTATCCTATTTACGTTACGCCTCCGCAACTTTGACAGGCAAGTGCAGTATTCTCAAATCAAAGTTGCGGCGGCGAAGCGTAAATTGGCCGGCGTAAGCCCGCCTAATTCAAATGTGGAAGATGTGGGCGTGTATTATGTAAATGTATTGTGACCCCATGTAAATTACGCTTTCTCCGAACGGCGCATGTGCCGTCCGTGAAAGTATCCCAATGCTCCAAATTAACCCGCAAAAAGCCAATGCTTTCGACGTGAACGTATTCGTGAACGACTTACGCAAACGACGTAAAACGTAAAACGTGTTCCAACGTCCATACCTAACATTGGTACGCCTCATGTAGGCCTCATAGAGCAGGGATAACTTTACGTTGGAAAAAGCCTAACGTAAACGGCGTATCTGTACTGCGTTGGCCGGGCGTACGTTCGTGAATAGGCGTATCTAGCTGATTTACATATTTCTAGGCGTAAATCAGCATACACGCCCCTAGCGGCCAGCTTAAATATGCAGTTAAGATACGACGGCGTAGGAGACTTACGCTGGTCGTATCTTAGAGAAATTTTGGCGTATCTGATTCTTTGAATCAGGCGCCAAGATACGACGCCTCAGACTCAGAGATACGACGGCGTATCTGGAGATACTCCGTCGTATCTCCTACGTGAATCCGAGCCTGTGATTTTAGTAATGAACTGACCTTTTAACCACTTAAGGACCGCCGCACGACGATATACGTCGACAGAATGGCATGGCTGGGCACAAGGGCGTACATGTACGTCCCCTTTAAGAACCCAGCAGTGGGTCGCGAGCACGCCACCGCCTGCCCGCTCCCTACCCGGTCCGAAGCTCCGTGACCATGCCCTCGGGACCCGATCACCGCCGATCGGGTCACAGAAGCTGAAGAACGGGGAGAGGTGAGTGTAAACAAACCTTCTCCGTTCTTCTCTGTGGCAGTGTCAGTGATCGTCTGTTTCCTGTCATAGGGAACAAACATCAGTGATGTCACACGTACAGCCATGCCCCCTACAGTAAGAAACACACATGAGGTCACACTTAACCACTACAGCGCCCCTAGTGGTTAACCCCATCACTGCCATTGTCATTTTCAAAGTAATCAGTGCATTTTTATAGCACTTTTCGCTGTGAAAATGACAATGGTCCCAAAAATGTGTCAAAATTGTCCGATGTGTCCGCCATAATGTCGCAGTCATGAAAAAAAATTGCTGATCGCCGCCATTACTAGTAAAAAAAATGAAAATTAATGAAAATGCCATAAAACTATCCCCTATTTTGTAAACACTATAACTTTTGCTCAAACCAATCAATAAACGCTTATTGCGATTTTTTTACCAAAAATATGTAGAACAATATGTATCGGCCTAAACTGAGGAAATTTTTTTATTTTCTTATATATTTTTTGAGGATATTTATTATAGCAAAACGTAAAAAATAATAATTTTTTTTAAACCGCAGAGGTGATCAAATACCACCAAAAGAAAGCTCTATTTGTGGGAAAAAAAGGATGTCAATTTTGTTTGGGAGCCACGTCGCACGACCGCGCAATTGTCAGTTAAAACGACGCAGTGCCGAATCGCAAAAAGGGGCCAGGTCCTTAACCTGCATAATGGTCCGGGTCTTAACCGGTTAATAACAGTTTTCTAGTCTAATACATCCCAGAGCAGGAGGTTGCAGGCCACATCAGAGGGCTCCGCGGGCCACATGTGGCCCCCAGGTCACTGGTTGGGTACCTCTGGCTTAAACCTTCCATTGGTTTCCTGCTTTTATAGTCAAACTTGAAGTCTTTCTGCTGAGGGACTTTTGGATCTCTTGCAGACCCACACAGTGGAAATCAGAACTTTTAATTTAGCTTAATAAACAATAGAGATAGGCAATAGCTATTCACAAAGCACATCTTTTCCTGAATGTAGTGTTTTATCTGGAGTTCCTTTTTAACTTTTTTTTTTGCAGATCAGACAGAGGAGGCAAAATGTCAGCAAACCAAGCAGATAAAATATAATAAAAGGGCCAGTAGTAGGCCATTAACCAATTATCAGAGGCCCGCGTTATGAATAACATCCTTATCATCTTCACGAGGTCACTTAGGAATAGTATGCCTGTTCTATTGTCAGTTCTAGCATTTAACCTTCAGTCAGCATTGTGCCAGATCTGTGCATAATGAAGTGACATTTATAAGTATCTTTCATACAAATTTCAGCCAGGCATTTCCTGGAGAATGTTAAAAAGGATCGTGTTGCTTATGCCATTCTCTTCCTCCTGGGTTGTGCTTTACTCGCCCAGTGTACGATTCATAAATCTTGTTTATTTACATGTTGATCATTTTATATAATCTTTCCCTGTGCTGCATTTTCCTCTTCTTAATTAGGAGCTAAATATAGATCTTAATTAAAACACGGATGAATTTAATTTTGAGTGGTATTACAGACTCATGCCAAGCTGCAGTGTGCTACATACAGATGGAGGATCCTTCAAACAATGGTTGTTTAGATACTGAATCATAAACAAAGCTGCATTTCAGTCTAATCAAACGTACTGATTAAAGACTGCTAAGCTACAAAATGTTACTAGGGAGTAGTCTGCATTTTAAATTCTTTAAAGAGAGCCTCTCACCATCTTCTACTCATACAGCTATACGCAGTCTGACAGTCTGTATTGTGAGTACTTACAGAAACCGTCTTTGCTACAGCAATGTGAGATTCCTAAAGCTGGCCATACATGGTTAGATTTTCATACACAGAAAAATCATTCATCGAAACACTCTTTCTTGACATCATTGTCAAGAAAAAAGATGTACTGTATGCTATATGTAATTGTAGCTGTACGCATTTGAGGGCTGCTGAGTGTTGTAGTCCGTCTGTCACCCTGCCCAACCAGGCACACAGTTCTCATTTACCCTCAGGCAGAAAACCAGTCCTTGAACTTTGTTTTGTGTTTTAATTGGGGGAATAAACTTGAATGGGGATGGGATACTCATGAGATGCCCAAACTTATTGCAGAAAAATATATTTGGGATCGATTATATACACCTTCGCTATATATAACTCCAATCTTCAACTCCAGCACATCGCTTGCTTGCAGACTATCTCTCCTCAAAACCTCCAGCACATCACTTGCTTGCACTTCCTGGACCAGCTAGCACTGATTTGTAGGCCTGAGGCCCCGTACACACGACCGAGTTTCTCGGCAGAATTCAGCCAGAAACTCGATCGGAGCTGTATTCTGCCGTGAAACCCGGCCGTGTGTACATTTCGGCCGAGGAAGCCGACGAGGAACTGGTCGAGCCAAATAGTTCTCTATTTCCTCGTTGTTCAATGAGGAAAGTTGGCTCGCCGAGACCCTTCGGCGGCTTCAAACGGAACTCGACGAGCAAAACGATGAGTTTTGCCCGTCGAGTTCCTCGGACGTGTGTACAGGGCCTGACACTGGCTCAACCAGGCCTTGGGTGAATGTCCTTTTCAGGTTCGGACCTCAAGCCCCTTTAGTGTAGCAACAAATGGTAGATAGTCCCAGCACTAGCTGTCCATGTGGCTACTGCTCCCAGTACCACCTCTACAGGCCCTGCCAGTTCTTCTGGCTGCCGCTGCCTCTCTCCACTTCCCGTGCCACCACAGTCCACTCCACTGACTCTGCACCCACCCCAGACTGCAATCTCCCAGTCTTCTCAGGCGTGCCTCCTCAGTCCTCTCCTGACTGTGTGTCACTCACCAACCCTCTTGGCTGCAACCTGTTGTTCCTCTCCTGAAGACTTTGCCTGGCTGTGCTCTCCCACTGTCCTCTCTTGCTCCCGTGCCACCAGTCCAGGACACCTCTGTGTGTCGTAAGAAGGGTCCTGTCCGCAGCCGAGTCCCAGGCCAAAGGTCACCCCCCCAGACTGGGGCGCTCCCTCAAAGGCCCCGACAGCCTAACACTACATCTGCAGCTTCCACCTGAACAACTCCTCCCCAGCTGGGCTGACCCTGGGTAAATTTAGAAGGCCTTCCCCCTGCCAATCCAGGTTTTGGATTGGTCATGGTGCCTCAGAATACCCCAGGCAGTTCCACCTTTCCTCTCCTTCTTTTCATTCCAGAAAACACTAGAACATTCTGGAAAGAAGTGGGAGGTCTTGATGATGCTGCATCAGAGTCACTCCCAACCCAAATCAAAACAAATCCAGGATTGGCTGCCAGCCAAGCCTGGAAATTTACATACTCTTTCCAAAAAAATAGCTCTAACTTCTAGAGAGTGCTACATTTCCCCACATTTTCTGTATTTTTTTCATTTATATTACAAAAGATAAAAAATAAAACCAGTGATAATCAAATACCACCTAAAGAAAGCTCTATTTGAGTGAACAAAATAAAAAAAATGTAATAGCGAAACAGAAAGTGAGAGGAAATCTATGTAAATGAAGGGACTCCATTCCTCCCCCAGGCCCTCAGAACTAGTGTCCCCACTCGAAAATTTCAGGGTGGGTCTTAAACAGCAAGGGGTGTGGCCTTGACAGGAAGGGGTGGGTCATATTTAAATTAGCGGGTGCATGAGTTTAGTCAGGCCTAGGGCAGCACAAAACCTAAATACACCACTGCCCGTGCCCCCATACCCATGGCCAATAACGTGCATATAAGCCTTGAAAACGGGGACTTAGGATTTTTTATGTCCGGGTCCCATAGACTTCAATGAGGTTTGCGGTTCGGGTCTGAACCTTTGCGATGTTCGAGAGTTCTGGCGCGAACCAAACTGGGGGGGGCGTTCGGCCCATCTCTAGTAGTTGCATCTGTCTAAAAAACTGAGGGGTTGATTTACTAAAACTGGAGAGTGCAAACTTCACGTTGCTCACGTTGTTCAATTAACCTTTGGCCAAAAAAATATAGAAGCTGTTTGGTTTCAATGCAGAGCTGCACTAGGTTTTGCAATCTCCTGTTTTAGCAAAGCAAACCCAGTGGGTGCTTTGTGCACTTCATGCATCATGTCTGATTCCGCTATAAGCTTTAACTGTGCTTTTGCAGGTTTGTGGATTCTTGTAATAGCAGTCCCTTCGCTTAGAGTTAAATTAGTTCCAATTTTTCTTATAATTCCTATACTTATACTTCCAAATACAGTTCATACATTTTTTAATAGTATCAGCAAATGCCCAGTCTCTGGCTGGAATTCCAGTCTGTCTTTACACTTTGCACTTTGTAATCTAATTTGTAACTTGCAAAACTGGGTTTTATTTCAAAAGTCACATAATCATTTAAATATTTTGTAATTTGCTCAGCTGCTTACTCTACTTTGCAGACAGCTAGAGGCGTACTCAGTATATCTAGTGGCCTTAGAGGTGGAGGAAATAGGGGATATTTATTATAGCAAAAAGTAATAAATATTGTGATTTTTTAAAATTGTCGCTCTTTTTTTGTTTACAGCACAAAAAATAAAAACCGCATAGATGATCAAATACCACCAAAGGAAAGCTCTATTTGTGGTGAAAAAATTCTCAAAATGAAATCTGGGTACAACGTCACACGACCGCGCAATTGTCACTGAAAATGTTACAGCGCTGAAAGCTGAAAATTGGCCTGGGAAGGAAGGGGGTGAAAATGCCCTGTATTGAAGTGGTTAAACAAAAGAGATGCCCCCTGGGACTTTATAGGCATAGGTTGGAAACCAGAAAGATGTGTAAAGAAGTATATCAAAAAGTAAAAATAGACGAGAATATCACATTTGCTATACATGAATATAATAATCATATATGAATATATACAGCTGAATTCCATGACACACAGTTGATCCCACAGTAAGAGGCCATAACCGAAAGGGAATCGCAACATGTTTTGGAATATACATTTAATTCCTTCTTCAGGGGTTGGTCAGAAAAAGCTGTGACATCAGGTAATACAATAACAGGGTATCAAAAAATATGGTATGTAAAAAGTAAAGACTGGCATAACAAATAGCAAATATAACATAACTAGCAAATGGCATTTTCGTCTGAAGAAATACTCACATAGTGGCTACCTTGGCAGTGATTGTTGGGATACAGCAGATGATTGTTTTTGTCCTCTCAGGACTTTATTGACAGGTAAATTTGTCTGACAAATTGGTTTATCTTTTTTAACCTTTAAATTAGGGTTGTCCCGATACCGATACTAGTATCGATATCGGGACCGATACAGAGCATTTGCGCGAGTACTTGTACTAGCGCAAATCCTCCCGATGCCTGATCCGATACCTGGGAGAGAGAGAGGCAGCGTGTAATGCCTGTGTCCGTGTATAATGCTCAGACGGCAGCCATCCAGTGTATAAAAACCGTGCCTCCTCCTCTGTTATAGGGGAACACTCCCAGCAAGTGAGTCAGTGTTCTGCCTATCACGGACACCCTCTCATCCTCATCCCATGGACGAGGATGAGAGGATTTCTGTGATAGGCGGAACACTAACTCACTGCTGGGAAACTGAGTTCCCCCATCATGGACGAGGAGGAGGAGGAGGCGTGGCTTTTGAACACTGGATGGCTGCCGTCTGAGTATTATACACGGACACAGGCATCAAAAGGCGTTGAGGATTTTTTTTTTTTTAGCTGACACATCCAGCATTGCCGCGTGTATGTCTGTCCCTCTTCTTCTTCCTCCGCTCACCTCCCCTACTGAGCCAGCCGCCAGCGAGGCGAGACTCAGCTCAGCCTGTGCCTGTCACACTGATGATGTGACGTGACTCAGCGGCTGCACGCACCTGCTGTGATGATTGCTGCCCAGGCCTCTGTCTACTCTCCCGGCCCGAGGTATGCCGTTATGATAAGGGGGAGGGTGCGTTGGTATGTAGTCCGCCGACCAGTTACACCACCTGAGCGGCTCTGAGCTGGTGTGACAACAGGGGGGGGCTGCTTTTATCATTTATTGTACGGTTTCATTTTATGGAATAAAAAATCCATAATAAAAAAAATTATACATATTTGGTAAAAAAAATAAAAAATAAAAAAAAACACAATTTGGAAGCAAATCGGTCACATGACATTAAAAAAGTATCGGTATTCGGTATCGGCGAGTACTTGAAAAAAAGTATCGGTATTCGGTATCGGCGAGTACTTGAAAAAAAGGTACCTGTACTCGGTCTTAAAAAAGTGGTATCGGGACAACCCTACTTTAAATGATTCCTATTCATGTTCTCTGCCATAATAATATAATGTTTTCCTATAGTCTGGTCAGTAAATTGTTTTTTATTGTCCTCTCAGTAAAATGGTGAGAGCAACATCAAGAGTTTGGAAACATTTCTTCCACAGTGACATTTCTGCTGAAAGCAAAGCTGCATTTACCAAGTATTGTAAGAAAAATGTTCTTTTCCAGATGCTACAAGGATGACACAACACATTCTTACATGCCAGAGGTGCCCTAAAGACATAAAAAAATATGGAATGAAATGATGTGGATCATAATGAAAGTGCAAGTAGCGTTTTCCTCTAGGGGTTCTCATTCCAGAAACACTCTTTCTGTTGCTTCTGGATCATCAAAGTGTTTCTTCACCAGCAGCATCATCAGGTAAGGAAATGTTAGAATCCAAGGTCTCCCAAATATACACAATTCCTTTATTTATAGATAAAATGACACCTGAAATTCAGCAGAAATTTGATCAAGCAAGAGCAATTTATGCTTCTGGATCCGCTTTGTCAATAACTGAAAAAGCATATTGGCTTTTAAAATGATACGAGGGGGTGTTTACCTGTTCTCATGTATAGTTCAAATGTTATTAAAGTCATTGTTATTCATTTGTTAACATATAGGCCCAGATTCTCAAAGGGCTTACGACAGGGCAGCGCCATGTACGCCGTTGTAAGTCCTAATCTGGGCCGTCGTATCTATGCGACTGATTCTTAGAATCAGTTACGCATAGATATCCATTAGATCCGACAGGCGTAAGTCTCTTACGCCGTCGGATCTTAACTGAAATTTTTTCTTGGCCCGCTAGGTGGCGCTTCCGTCGATTTCCCCGTTGAGTATGCAAATTAGCTAGATACGCGAATTCCCGAACGTACGCGCGGCCTACGCAGTAAAGTTGCGACGTTTACGTTAGGCTTTTCCCGGCGTAAAGTTGCCCCATGGTCTATGAGGCGCAACCAATGTTAAGTATGGCCGTCGTTCCCGCATCGGAATTTGAAAAGTTACGTTGTTTGCGTAATTCGTCCGTGAATGGGGCTGGACGCCATTTACGTTCAATGACGTTCTTTGCGACATCATTTGGAGCAATGCACCTGGGATATTTTACAGACAGCGCATGCATGGTTCGTTCGGCGCGGGAACACGCTTCATTTAAATGCTACACGCCCACTACCCGCCGAATTTGAATTCCGCCGGGTGATTTATGTTACGCCGCCGCAACTTTACACGCAAGTGCTTTGTGAATAAAGCACTTGCCTGAAAAACTTGCGGCGGCGTAACGTAAATTAGATACGTTACGCCCGCCCATTTTTACGCCGATCTACGAGAATCTGGGCCATACAGTCCTTTTGTAATATAAAAAAACAAGTTTCGTTTATTTATTGAATAGGCTGTTCTTTTATTTCACGCATGAAACTTTTATATACACTGCATTTCACATTCCCAGTGTAACAACATTACTTTCAATTGATAAAACTACTCCACACTGAACTATTTTTTTCAATGTTTCCAAAATTTTAAATTTTTCAAGAATTTTTTTTTTTTCCTATTGCTTCAAAATTTCTGTAAATTTTACATCTCTAGTTGAAATGCATTGGGCGTACAACATTAGGCAACCCAATTAAAGCTAACTGACAACACACAAAAATAGAGTTAAAGAAGACTGGATCTACGTTACACTTTCCTAACTGCTTTTAAAACAAAGTGATAAAAATTGATTAGAAATTAAAGTTAATGGATGACTGTATGCGTAAAGCCTTTTTTGTGTTCATTATAGATGTTTATATGTGATCCTGGGGTTAATATAGCTGCGTTATATTAGTACATACGTGTATTTACATAATAATTTGTTTTGGCACAAAATGTAAGGTTTCCCAGTCACTCTTCATTTAAGTAGTAGTTCATTCACAGTACAGTTCATAATTTACTGAAGTATGATGGTATGACTGAGAGTTACAGGGAAAGTCTTGTGTATTTATTATTTTGATGGACAGGAAACAGATTAAAGTGGCCAGTAATTTTCTCATACGCCATTTGTGATCTAATCAAGCATTTCTAGTGTCATTTTCCTGAAGGTGTTAAAGCAAGGGTGACAAACTTTATCATCTTGATTTTATAATATGGAGTTCTTAGTTACTTGTCTTGTTGTGATGAGGGGCTAACTCAGCCATGCAGATGAAATACTAATTAACAAGATCTGTATTTTGAGGTTTTATTGTCATTAGGTTTATCCCCCTAAACCGGGGATATGCAATTAGCGGACCTCCAGCTGTTGCAGAACTACAATTCCCATGAGGCATAGCAAGACTCTGACAGCCACAAGCATGACACCCAGAGTCAGAGGCATGATGGGACTTGTAGTTTTGCAACAGCTGGAGGTCCGCTAATTGCATATCCCTGCTAAACTAACCAAAAAAAGGAAGCACCAACAGAGTTTGGAATAGTCAGCGTTTGTATGCGTATGCCAGTTTTTGCAAAAGCTGTATGTGAATACCATCAACTGTGCATTCTGCAAGGCAAAGCAATGCACACCACTCTATTGCATTGTGGAATACGCTGAAGGCATGAAACTAAGTAGTTGTATAGAGAAGCCCGGAGCAATAGAATGCAATGGCATATGCGCAGGGCGGACATGACAGAGTTAACAGGGGAAGTAAAATGGTCAGGAGTTTTAAGGGGGAGTTGCCTAGGGGAGGGGTGAGAGGCATATAAAAGGTTGGCCCATCCCATCATAGGCAAGCACAGCGCGGGGGAAAGTTCCCACCCACCCTCCCTAATTTTATGGTTTGATTGGCTTTTGTTTTCCAATGGCTTGTTTTGTTTTGTGTGTTTCTTTTGCTTTGTCTTTACAGGAGATCGTGTTCATGGATGTCGTGGCAGTGGCGGGTGTTGGTCTTGGCAGGAGAGAGAAGATATTGTAAAAGGAGGAGTCTTGGGGACCCATCGTTGTTATGGGTCCCGATAATGGTTTCCAGCTAACGGAGGTTAGCTGGAAAGTGGGAATGGGGCACTGCGGTCAGTTGCTGTCTCCGGGCCAGTTTTTCGGCAGGAGGCCTATCTATACACTGTTTGGTACCGCAGTGCTTTATGTTTTTTTTCCCTGATATGGGTACTGAGGGCCTGCCGAGACCAACAATAGTTAAATTATGGTTTATTAACAGAGTTTATGTTATTATGGTATTTTATAGTGTTATGTTATTTATATATATTGTTATATAAATAACATAACACTATACATATATATATATATATATTTATGTTTAATAAATTAGGCTGCTACGGCCTTGTTTTAACTCCAACACTGGTGTGGTCTCAGTTACTATAGTAAGGTTAATGGGGGTTGTATTTGGGTTATAGAGCAAGTCTATCTGTTATACCTTAGTCAAGAGCTGGTTGTAGTGGAAGAGGCCAAATCTCCCCAGTGCCTGGGATACTATGACAACAACTTACCGCCCTTCCAGCAGGTTGTTAAGCTAGTTCCTGCCAGAGGTCGGTCTCCCTTATCGGGCAGTTAAGGGAAGGAAGAAACTAAGACACTTAACTCAAGGCTCAGTTCTACACAACTTCAGTGCTGTCAGCAATACATTTACTTTTAGGCCTTGTACTCACGACCGGATCTGTGCGCTGGAAACTGTCTGCCCGACAGTTTCCGGCGTACAAGGCTGATTTGTGTTTTGTTCCGCTGGCGTGTACACACCAGCGGACCAAATTCCCGTCGTACCGGAACGCGTGCACGTAAACTACGTACGACGTCACTATAAAGGGGAAGACCAAACTTAATGGCGCCGCCCTCTGTTCCTCTTTTGCTAGTTACGGGTTTGCTCGTGTTAGTGAAGGTTTGGTTAGAGCTGATTCGCGCTTCTCGGTCTCCAGGCTTTGACAGCGTGTATTCACGGGTTCAGTGCGTGTGCTTGCGGTAACGTAGTTGTCATTCGGCTATAGGCAAGCAGGTTGTTTCTGCTTTAGCAGTTGCATCCTGTGCGCTCGTATCTGTTTGTCACGCGTTTGTCGCAGGTAGTGCTGGATTTGCGAGTGCTTTCTGTTTCAGTGTGTTCTTGACTGACCAGCCGGCCGGTTTGAAGCCATGATGGAGCAGCAGCGTCAATTTTCGCGAGTTGGTGCTGTTTATGGGATGGCTGCTGGATATGTTCATTTGTCCAGTACTTTGGCCAGAAACAGGGGGCGGAGGCGTTTCTGGACCAAGAATTGGTTGCGCCAGCGTGACCAGTTCTCACATATGCCTCTGCTTAGGGAACTCCAGGAGAATAATCCTAATGACTTTAGGAATTTTCTCCGCATGACGGACCCCGTATTCAACCGTCTGCTGGATCTTCTGTCCCCCTATATCACGAGGCAGGACACTGTGATGCGCCAAGCCATCACGGCCGAGCAGAGGCTTATTGCCACGTTGCGGTACCTGGCGACTGGGAGGAGCCTGCAGGACCTCAAGTTCTCGACAGGCATCTCTCCGCAGGCGCTTGGGGTCATCATACCGGACACGTGTGCTGCCATCATCAAAGTTATGCATGAGGAGTATATTAAGGTAAGTTTCCTGGCTCTAATAATGTGGCCAACTAACTTTATTTTTATTTTCCCAGATATGCTGTGTGTTTAACTAACGTTACCTTTTCTCCCTATGCATGTTGATATCAGCTTTACATGTTTTATTCTTGGCCTACCTGCATATTTGTCCCTTACCCAATATTAACCTGTCCAGCATGCTATCCTAGGGACAAACCCACCTTGCCATTTTTTCAAACAGGACTTTTTGGTTTTTGTGTCCCCCCCCCCCCCCCTTCAAACTTTTATTGTCCCCATCAGAGGGCTGTGGAGTCTCTTAATGAAGTGGCCCTATATATTTCATTTCCCAAATTCTCCATGCACATTTTTCTAATGCAATTTTAATACTGTGAACTGTCACAAGGATGCTTGTAGGATGTTTTTGTTCCAAAGTACTAAATCTCTTTTTTTGTTTGTCCCCACAGCTACCCTCCACACCACAGGAATGGCAGTCTGTGGCTTCCCAATTTGCCCAGCGGTGGGATTTTCCAAACTGCGGTGGAGCAATAGATGGGAAACACGTCCGCATTGTGCCCCCACCCCGCTCGGGGTCCTACTATTATAATTACAAGGGTTATCATAGTATTGTGTTGATGGCGGTGGTGTCGGCACAGTATGAGTTTCTATATGTGGACGTGGGGAAGAACGGCCGGATGTCTGATGGGGGAGTGTTCGCACGGACTGATTTCTATGATCGTCTCCAAGCTGGTGGTCTGGCATTGCCACCAGATGAAGATAATGTGGAAGGACTTCCGTTTGTGTTCCTAGCGGACGAGGCTTTCGGGCTTGGTCCTCACCTCATGCGGCCTTTTCCCCAGAGGACCCTCACCTCAGAGAGGAGTGTGTTTAATTTTCGGTTGGCCAGGGCTCGGAGGGTAGTCGAGAATGCCTTTGGGATACTCACCAACCGGTTCCGCCTGTTCAGGACATCGATACATCTGGCGGAATATAAATTGGACACCGTTGTATTTGCCTGCTGCATTTTGCACAACTTTTTACGCAGGCACTCCCAGACGTACCTACCCGACATCGGTTCTGAGGCAAGACTACCCTCAGATCCCCTTCCCGGGCTGGACACTGGTCGCGCTGGCTTGGCCCCCCAATCAGCTCGTGAGGTACGCGACAAATATGTTGAGTACTTCATGGGTCGGGGGGCCATTGCTATGCCAGATCATATTTCTTTCTAATTCGGCCCCCAAAGAAAGGAATATTCTCAAAAATAAAAAATAATTAGACCATTGGACTTTATACAGTTGTTTGTCATTAATGCTTTTTCTCTTTTTCTCTGTCTTCCTGGTTCTCTAGCTAACTTCTTCAATTGTAATGCATAATTGATTTCTCCACTTTTAGTAACTAACCACATTTTCCACAGTATTCACTCATCTACAAACAGGGTATTGAGTCTAGAAATAAGAAGCAACTCCATTTGTAAATTTTGAGGTCAAGTATTTTAATTTTTGCTTGTTCATGACCCCAAAAATTATTTTATATTTTTTTCATTACTCCCTGCTTTTGTACTTAGGAGTAAAAAAAATTTTTTTTAACTTTTTTTTTTTTTCAGGTAATTCAACCAAAAATATTATGCAGATTATACATTTATTAACAAGTTCACTTTTTTTTTTCTCAAATATAGTTAGATTTATTGTTTACATATATATATATATATATATATAGATTATATTTGGTGGGGTGTTTAGCGCCTTAATTTTTTTTTGTGCATATTTTTTATGCACAAAAAACAATAATTTTTTTAACATTTTTTTTGTTTTTGGTGTGTTTTTCTAAAACAAAATTTTTAGGTGAGAATTTGGAGTCAAATCTCTACTTCACTAAATTCAGTGATTAGAGAGATTTATAATTCTATATATATATTTTTTAAATTTTTTACCGTTGTTTATTCTTTATGGTCTAAACTTTATAGTATCCCAAAATGTTCAACATGGTCAAAAAGTAACAAAATCCAATTCCAAAAATCTAAAAACTCACAACAGCAGTCAGTCATGGTGTGCTTTCACACTGGAACACGCCAAAATTGGAAGATACACACATTCAGTGCAAACTTGCCAAATGTCATTGGTTCAACAGACAAATGGCCACATGTGCTATCTGACATCATGGGTGATCAATGTCTGTGTTTTGTGGGAGCAAACCCTTCCTCTCAACTACTTGAGGATGGAGGAGGGGGTTGGACCCACAAAGCACAGACACTAGATATTCTGTGATGGCAGATAGCACATGTTGGCACACTGTGTGTGTATCTTCAAATTTTGGCGTATTCATTATTCAAACTGTAAAAATGTTTGTGGGGGCGGGGGATGGGCGGGGGGTGTTTCAGTCTTTGACACGGCCCATCATGTCAATAATGTTCTTAAAATTAGATTCGATCACCATCATTCTTTGCCGCATATTGTCCATTTCCGTGCTGCATTCCAAAAGCACATTTGTTACATTCTGTTCCATGAGAAACATCCTTTCACGCATATTGTGCATTTCAGTGCTGCACTCCATTACCTGCTGAATAATTATAGCAGCACTTGCACGTGAAAATATTGGCACACCATCCTCCTCCCCTAAAACCAACAAAAAAAAAGGCATTTACAACTTTATTTTTCGATGAGGCCTATCTACATATGTTTTTTTGAATCAAGCTAGGGTGACACTGACCTGATGGGCTTCTCCTTTCCACCTCTTCGACATCTTCTATCACTCCTCCTTCTTCCACCACCTCCCCATCATCTTCAATCACTCCTCCTTCTTCCACCACTTCCCCATCATCTTGGACTCCTCCTTCATCCATCAATCCACCTTCTTTCAATTCGCCAAATTGTTCTTCCGCCACTTGCCCTTCATCTGCTATGACTTCTAAGTCCAAAATTACTTCTTCCTCCTCTCTTCCTTCCTCCTTTCTTCCTTCCTCCTCTCCTTCCACATCCTCCTCTCCTTCCACATCCTCCTCTCCTTCCACATCCTCTTCTCCTTCCACATCCTCTTCTCCTTCCACATCCTCTTCTCCTTCCACATCCTCCTCCTCCTCCACATGTTGAGATGGCAGATTTTGGCCTTGTCTGGCCCTCTCTGCCTCCTCCAAATGCTGGCGACTTCTTTCCCCTGAAATAAACCAAAAAAAATGTAGACTCATCAGCACACAGATATTGGAGAGCATAAATCGCACACATTGCTTAGAAGATGCTTTCATTTAGTTACTTTTATCTTTCACCAAACCTACATTTTGCTATTACTTCTATATGGCAAGCTCTGATCCTGCCCCTTTTTAGCAAAGTGACACACATGGATGTCCCCCCTAAACTGTATTTCTGGGAGACCCTACCAAAACCCATTTTTGATTTGTGGAGACACAGGTGCTCTGCATTTCAGATGTGAAAACATCTGCTTTATTACCACTGTTTTTAGAATGAATCCTGTTTGCCTTTCCCATTCTCATACTTTTTTTTTCTTGAACTAGCTTTTACACAATGTTTACAAACAAAGTTTTTGGCCAGTGAGCCATGTCCAGGTGTGTTGTTCCTGGACTAACCGAGCCTTTATGATAAACTATGTGATGTTACGTTGTTTACTAAGAACACTGTTTGTAAATATGTAGTTATTTATGTCCTAAAAAATAAATGACAACATGTCTTTAAAATTACAAGCAGGCCAAGGAGGCAGATGGTGAAATATACATGGCAACACATTATTGCAGACAATCACCCCCCCCCCCCCAACCCCAATATATATTTACTTACTTTTACGCAGAATTTTAAGTATTTTCTTCATCTGATGTGGCTCCCTCAATTTTAAGTCTGACCATCGTTTCCTCAGCTGTTCCTTGGACCTGGTGATCCCAAACATCCTCTGCATTCTCCTCGCCACCTTGTCCATAATATGTGCCTTTCGGCGGTTAGGGGTCTTGTATGGCCCTAATTCACCATCATAGTCCTTCTTTCGCATGATGTAAACTAACTCCACCATTTCCTGGAACCGCATATTAGTGGCTTTATATCTTCTTTTCCTTGATCGGGACGTCCCTGCCTCTGTCCCTTCACTTGTGGCATGAGAGCATCGTGCCCGCTCGTGTGACATCGCCATCTTTCCTTTCCCACAGAGATTATGGGCGTGGAAAAGATGAATTCTTACGCCATGGGCGGAGAAGAGGGCGGCGTTTAATACATACGCGGAGTGTAGAGAATGCAAACAACGTGTTTACGTCCGTTACGCGGAGAATCTTCGAGCGCATCCAGAACATACACAGTTAACGCCATATTTCCTAAACTCATTGATTAGGGGCCTCGCAAAGGTGACGAGGGCGGGGTTTCATAAATACGCGGAGTGTTTAAAAGGTTTACGCCGTGATTACGCATCTTACGCGGTAATTAGGCGAGCGTGAGAAACGAGGAGCGAGAGACAGGAAGGTAAGGAAATTAAAAATGTGATCAGCAGAGGCCTTGAAAATGTAGACACATGGGATGGGGGTTTGGGCTGTTGGTTGCACCCTTTTTAAGCTATTCTGTCTATGGGGTACCACAATGTTATTTTGGTATCCAAATGCTTTTGGACACCTCACAAAATAGAGATGTGAACAATGCTGTACCTCATTGACAAGTTTTTGAATGGTGTATTCAGATCAGGCTAAGTATTGTTCAAGTGTTGGTTGTACAGAGGTCATTAGGAAGTGTCTTTTATGTCATCCATTGTCAGGGGCATGAGATTTACACATGAAAGAGTGCCTAGATGAAAACTGTCATTTGTAAGCATTGTTTAATTTTATATATTTAAAATATTTACTGCAATGTGAACAATGGCTCTGCATCTAGCAAATCAATGTTTGGTACAAGCAATGCGGCCGAGCTGCCAATCATTGTTGAAACAAGAGAGACTGTGTTTGTAATTAGATATAGGTAATAAATTTGAAGACACATATTAGATCAAGGTCAACGCTGATCCTTTGGAATATTTATTTTTCTGTGGTTTATGTTTTTGGAATCTAGACTCAAAAAGAAATCTAATTTAGGAAAAATTACAATGGACCTCCTACAAAGCAAGGAATCTATAGAGGCCTTACTTCAAAAATACCAGGACACGCCCATCCTGTGGAATTCAAAACACTCTTTATATTGCAATAAAGAGGTACGAGCGGCAGCACTAGAAGAGCTAGCAAATTATATGCAAACTTGGGTGCCAGGATGCACTGCCAACATGGTGAAGGATAAACTTGCCAACCTCAGAAGCACATACAGGAGAGCATACAAAGCTAATAAAATCAAAAAATCGGGAGCAGCAGCAAGACAAGCAAAGGAACCCAAACTGTGGTATTATAAACAGATGGCTTTTTTGCGGGACGAAATGGAAGGCAGGAAAACGATGTCCAGTCTTTCTTCCAACCTTTCCTCCATGCTACCTTCCAGCGGACCTTCCCCAGATGACCACAGCCCTGCAGAGTCGGAGGAAGAGGGCCTGGCTGACAGAGATGCAGATCTGCCACCCTTCGATGAGGAGGTATAGTAGTTTCCTCTATATTTATGGCGTAAAGAATTCTTGGTGGATTAATGATTAGATATTGTAAAAAAAAAACCAAGCTGGGAAAAAGCAAACAAAAAGGTGTACAGACAAATAGGTGTCAGGGATGACAACTGCAGGGGTCAGAAGTAGAGTGTATTCAAGTAATAATGAACAGAAAATACTAAACGAAAAACATGAAAATGAGTGTGGTTTTATTTAGCGAAATTGTAAAAAAATTCCTTGTTTTTCCACACAGGAAGAAGAGATCAGCCAGGAGGTGGCAGATCCTCAGGTGTCTGTCAGCCAGGAGGAGGCCGGGGTCAGTGGCAGCCAGGAGGAGGCCGGGGTCAGTGGCAGCCAGGAGGAGGCCGGGGTCAGTGGCAGCCAGGAGGAGGCTGGGCCCAGTGGCCTGCAGCAGGTCCCCCCGCCCAGGACAACCACCACCAGCCAGTCTTCTCCCCCCCAGGTGAGGCCATCAGGCCGAAGGAGGCAGTTGAGGCCTGTGGAGGAGGCAAGCCTCCGCATGATCCAGGAGGCAAGCGCCATCATGAGGGCCCCCCTCAACCCCACAGAGGCCTTCAGTGCCTCATTGGCCCATGATTTAAATGAAGGGGAGGAGGACCAGAGAAGACTGGCAAAGGCCCTGATGAACCAGGTCCTTTGGTGGATGCAGAGGGGCCTGCTGACCCCAGACACTGGGCTATGTGACCCGGCCCGGCTTGCGGAACACCATCCTCCTGCTGCCACATCAACCCCACCTGCAAGACCCCGTGTTCGATCCGCTGGAAGGCTGCCTGGAGGGAAGGCTGGAAAGAGGAGGAAACGTTGATTTTCTGCCTTCCATTTCCTTCCACATAAAGGACATCTTGTTTGTACTACCACAGTTTGGGTTCCTTTGTTTGTGTGCTGCTGCTTCATATTTTTGTGTTTGGCTCCTGAGGCTTGGAAGTTTATCCTTCACCATGTTGGAAATGCAAGTTTGCATATAGTTTGCTATCTATTCTAGTGCTGCCGTTCTTTTTATTTTTTGTGATGACATTTGCCTGAATAAAAGGCTTTTTGCTTTCATTTGAAAACATGTCTATTGTTTGATATACTGTGGGGATTATTAGGCAGCAAACCTTTAATAAATATACAATGGGTAATTTACAAAGGACACACTCCTTGGGGGGGGGGGGGGACATTTGGTGTGCCAACATGGTTTAATATTCTCTAATGAAACACCAAAAAAAAAAAAAAAAATGAAAAAAACATGTAAAAAAAAAATAGTTTAACTGGTGACATAACTAGAAACAAAAAAAAAAAATAACAAAATGCACATTCCTTTACAAAAATGACTACTCTAAATTATGGAGGACCACCAACCAAAACACACGTCTGGCATAGAATACATTATTAAAGGATTACATCACAAGCAAGAAATGTGACATTTCAGTATGGGACAACTCTAATGAAATTGCATCAGCAAGAGAACGGGGTTATTCTAGCAAGAGAAGAATTAAGAAAACGAGGCTTTAAAATGTGGTTTAGTGCGCCTTTTTAAGACATTGTTCTCTTGCTAGAATAAAAGGTTTCTAATGACGAATGTGCCATATCCCAAAGAAACGCGAGTTTTACCTGAACGAGCGCTCCCGTCTCCTCATTTGGACTGAGCATGCGCGGGGTTTTTGTACGCTGCTTTTGTGTACAGACGAGCGAACATGTCTGACGGACACGATTCCAGCAGACTGTTTTAAAGCAAGACCAGGAAACAGTTGTTCGTTGGAAAACGGTCTGGCCGACGATTGTTTGCTGGAATTCTGTACGTTACTGCCTACACACGAACGAACATGTCCGCTGAAACTGGTCCGCGGACCAGTTTCAGCAGACATGTTTGGTCGTGAGTACGAGGCCTTAGAGGTCTCTCTTTACACTGCTAGCTGCAGACATTTATCTACAGTGAATACAAGGTTTACAGTCTTTTTAAGGAGTTGGGGGACCAATGCACCCCACGCCTCAGCAGTGGCAACCTATTGGAAGGGCAACCACCCCATTTTAAACCAGAGCCCACGATGTGTCAAGCTCTTTTTTTCTACACTCTGTTAGCTCCAGTGGCAGCTGGTGCTCAAAATTTTTGGGGGGGCGCAAACAAACGAAAAAAAAATTGCAGCCTCACTGTGCCCATCAAACGCAGCTACTGTTCCCATCAAACACAGCTACTGTGCCCAAATGCAGCCACTGTGTCCATCAAACGCAGCCACTGTGCCCATCAAACGCAGCCACTATGCCCGTCAAATGTCGCCACTGTGCTATCAATTGTCACCACTGTGCCATGCCATCAAATGCAGCCACTGTGCCATGTCATCAAACGCAGCCACTGTGCCATCATTTATCGCCACTGTGCCCATCAATTGTCACCACTGTGCCATGCCATGCCATCAAACGCAGCCACGGTGCCATCAATTGTCGCCACTGTGCCCATCAATTGTCACCACTGTGCCCATCAATTGTCGCCACTGTGCCCATCAATTGTCACCACTGTGCCCATCAATTGTCACCACTGTGCCATGCCAAATGCAGCCACTGTGCCATCAATTGCTACCACTGTGCCATCAATTGTCACCACAGTGCCCATCAATTGTCACCACCATGCCCATAAATTAGCGCCACTTTGCCTATAAATTAGCGCCACTGTGCCCATAAATTTAGCGCCACTGTGCCCTGTTAAATGCTGCCACTGTGCCCTGTTAAATGCTGCTACTGTGCCCTGTTAAATGCGCTTAGTAAATGAGGTAAGGCTTCACTTTTCAAAGAACACCCAATCATATGCAAGGAAAAAAAGAAAAGGCCATTTTTGCTTTCACATGTTTGGATGATGGAAGTCAGCAGATCTGGAGCAGATGCACTTGCAGAGTGCAACAACACTTTGTAAAGTCCACAGTCTATTTGCCTTTAGTAAATCAACCCCAAAATGTCTTGTCGGCTTACGATTGCATTTTAACAGCCTTATTTTAACATAACTTGTTAACAAACCATATTTTCTTCACAAACACGGTGCCTAAAAAGCTAAACTACAGGAAACCTGAAAATTATGCACTGCAAGGGTTAACTGCTTGTATATTTGTGTTGTGTCACCGGCGCTCATCAATATTATTTTTATCAATATTTCCAAATGATCTGCCGCAATATTAGTGAAACACTTCTAAGAAAAAAGTGTACAATTGTGAAGAAAGAAATATATATGTGTAAACATATATTACTGCGCGGATCCTATTAATTAATAATGTGAATATGATATACCAGTGAATTTATATATGCTCCCAAAAAAAAAAAAATATATATATATACTCCCCAAAAAATTGTATATATAATTGTGAATCGACTCCGTCAACCAATATGCATACCCAATTTAAATAAATAAATAAATCGATAATCAATATGCAATAGTCAATATACACCAAAACAACAAGAAGTGCTCCAACCCATATAGTCCAAAAAATATTCAATAAGTGAAAAGTGCAAATAAAAAGTCCATTTCTTTTCAAAGTGCAGCTATTGCAGATTCCATTAGGTTAAATCGATCAAATATTTGTGACTTTTTCACCCGTTGTGTCAACTGCTTGTATATGTCTAGAGAATTTGGAAAAGCAGATTTAGTAACCCAACTCTCCACTGTTGCTAGACCAGTCTTTGCAGCCTTTTTTCCCCATGTTCCAATGGTCTAAGGTCCTTTGTCATTATAAAGACCAATGCAGAGTCCTTAGCCTTGCAATGGATGTAAGGATGCAGAGGTACTGTCCACTGCTGGATCATGGGGGAGTACCGCCTGGTGGGGTGGGGGGGAGGGGGTGGAGGATAAGGTAAGTAAAATCGCTTTTACTGTCTCCTAAACTAAATGAGAAGGTGCAGCCTCAAGGCAAGGAAGAATTATTAGTTTTTTTTGGGTTGGGGTGTAGGGCAAGTTTCAACAGAACAAAATATTGCAGAATTGCTACAACCAAGGTGCTTACAGTGTCACTTGTGCTCATTTAGTCCATTCCAAAGGTGGAAATTCAGTCCTGTCTACTCCCAAAAGACTCTCCCAAACGAAACATAAAGGGGCGGATCCACGTAGTGCATTCCTCTGTCTGGCGTAGCGTATCTCTGATACGCTACGCCGCCGTAACTTACAGGTTTTTTTACGGCGGCGTAGCGTAACTTAGGTTGGCATAAGGGCGCGCAATTCAAATGTATGTGATGGTGGCGTGTTTTATGTAAAGTAAAATTATAATATTTGCGCTGAATACTAACTTAAATAATGCCAACCGTGCTTATAAGTGATTTAAGCTCTGAGTATAATAACACAGAAAAAACAATGAGTGAACAAATCCACAATAAATGTCCAATTGTGCTTAAGATGTACACCAGTGGTTCAAATGGGAACAACACCCAGTTCAGTGTAGTGATAGGAAATGCGATGTGATCACAGACAAACTCCTGCTTCACAGGTAAAGGAATCTCCTCCACATAGACACCGCTCATGGAAAAAAAGAGAGAGACAACTCATAGCGCAGATGGTAAAGCACCAGATATACAAGAGACACTGATCTCTAGTGATAACACACTCACGATACCGCCGTTCAAACAATGCATAAATCCACAGTGCACCGATCTTTCATAGAGCCGCTCAGCTGATGTTTCCTCTCCTCATTCGGATCCACTATCCGTCCTGATCGTAACTCCTCCCCCACGCGTTACGTCAATGGTCACTTGACTTAGTCATGGGTCACTACCCGTCCGCCCTCAGCTGATGTTATTTATAGTCAGCGAGGCAATCAGGCAGAGACGGGACTGGTAGTGAGGGAGTGATTAACATCTACATCATAGCTGGCATGAAAGGATTAAACATGCACTGTACAAAACACCTAGTGCATGTTAGCAATTTTAATACAAAGAAACAATTAAAAACTTGTTTAAAACTTTGGCATTTAGCATTTGTTTAAACAAACATCTACTGGGGATATGCAACAAAAGCATAGCAGCCTCCAGTGGCCATAAAGAATATAACAGCTTATAACAATACAATATGAGACAATATGCGAATAGAAACAGACACAAAACTATTCATATAGCTCATATACAATTAAAAATTCTTAATATAGCTCATATTAAAAAATTAATAAATTATGTATATAGGATATCATAAAATATCTAAAATTCATTTAAAATCTAGAAATTTAAAAATATACATATACAGAGAGGAAAAAAGTATGTAAATATGTGTAAAACCAAATAATTATATAGGCATTGTCACAAAACATTATTCATATGCTTAATCAATAATCCGAGATGAAACAATTGAGGTCAAATTCTATATTTAACCCATTGGGCGACAACGACCTCATTTCATGTATCCATCTTGATTCAGACTGGCTTAGTGTCCGTACCATATGGCTACCTCTCCAGTGTGGATTATATTTAGCAATTGCCCAAAATTTAAGATCTTTGGGGTTCATATTGTGGCACAAAGCGAAATGGCGTGACACATTATGATTGGGAAAGCCCTTTTCAATATTTTGAACGTGTTCCCTGAGACGCTTCCATAAAGGTCTTTTAGTGCGGCCAATGTACTGCAGAGAACACGAGCATTGTAGAGCATAAACAACTCCCTCCGTCCTACATGTTATTAAATCTTTTATTTGGTATTCCTTTTGTGTAACATTGGACACGAAGCTGGAGCATTTTTGGCCATTAAAATTGGTCTTTTTGCAGGCAAAACACCTTTTACAAGGAAAAAATCCCTTGCCTTGAAAGAAGGTTAAAGTATTCGATTTGGTGGGGGGATCAGGTACATTTTTTGCCACCAAATCCCTCAAAGAGGGAGCACGTCTGTAAATTACCCTTGGCATGCTTGGAAGTATACACTGTAGCTGTTGGTCAGCCTGCAATATAGACCAATGCCGTTTGAAGATGGATTCCAATTGTCTATGTTGGACTTTATAATTCAAAATAATTGGTAATTGATCGTCCATGGTTTTACTTTTTATCCTGTCTTCAATTAATGTCTCTCTGGGTATGTCTAACACGTTTTGGATTTGCATCTGTATGAAGCTACTATCATATCCTTTATTAGTAAATTTCTCGCCAATCCAATTGGCTTGCTCCAAGTATGTCTGTGGATCGGTACAGTTCCTGCGAATTCTTACTAACTGACCTTTCGGTATGTTAATGAGCCATGGATCATGGTGGCAGCTATCCACCGGTATATAGCTATTCCGCTCTACCGGTTTGAAAAAGGTTTTCGTAGTGATCTTTTGAGCTTCGAGTGTAATTTCCAAATCCAGAAATTGTATCGTTTTATCATTGATGGTATAAGTGAGTACAATATTTTTCTGGTTAAGATTCAATTTCTCAAAGAATTGGACTAAGGATTCAGCATCTCCCTTCCATATAAGAATACAATCATCAATAAATCTTTTATACAAAACCAATTGATCTGGCAGGTTCTCATAAATAGCAATTTCCTCCAACTCGGCCATAAAGACATTGGCAACACTAGGTGCGTACTTCGCACCCATGCCAATGCCATTAAGTTGCCGGTAATACTTCTGTCTGTGCCAAAAATAGTTATGTTGTAGGCCGAATGCCAAACATCTCAACACAAATCTATTTTGTTTAGACACAAGTGACCCAAATTTGTTTAGTGCCCATTTTGATGCCTGGATTGCTTCTATATGATTGATAACAGTATAGAGCGAGGACACATCAGCAGTTGCTAGTAGGTAGTTCTCCGATGTTTCAACTTTTACAGTATCCAAAATCTGGATCAGGTGTTTCGTGTCCCTTAGGTAAGCCCTTGTTTGTGGGATCAGAGGTTGAATGAACTTATCTACATACTGTCCTAATCTTGCATTTATGGACTGGATTCCATTAATAATGGGTCTACCTGGGGGTCTGAGAGGGTCCTTATGAATCTTCGGAAGTGTTTTATGTAAATACGTCTTGACCCGACGTAAATGATGTTTTTTTCAACTGCACATGCGCCGTCCGTGGGGGTATCCCAGTGCACATTTTCAAAATAAAACCGGAACAAGCCAATGCTTACGACGGTGACGTCATTCTACGCAAAGCCATATTCGCGAACGACTTAAGCAAACGACGTAACATTTTCAACACAATTCGACACGGGAACGACGGCCATACTTAACATAGGATACGCCTCATATAGCAGGGGTAACTATACGCTGAAAAAAGCCTTACGGAAACGCGCCGGCCGGACGTACGTTTGTGGATCACCGTATCTAGCTAATTTGCATATTCGAGGCGGAATTCAACGAAAACGCCACCTTGCGGCCAGCGTAAATATGCACCTACGATCCGACGGCATACTAAGACGTACGCCTGTCGGAACGAGCCCAGATTCAGTCATATCTTGTTTTGTGGATACAAAACACAGATACGACGGGGCATTTTAAAAATTACGCGGCGTATCCATAGATACGCCAGTGTAGTTCGTTTGTGGATTTGGCCCAAAGTCTTCAACATAAATACTCATAGAACTTTGAGGCTCTCTTGCTGTACTTTGGAGTTCACTCACTTCCCCCTAAAGGGGAAACCCACTCGTATGATACACCTGTGTCTCTCATCATAGCTGTTGATCTCACTCTCCTTCTAAGAAAAATACTCTCATTCTGTTGGAAAGCAGACCTGCTCCCTGAAAGGAGCAGTCACGTGGGCTAAACTCTCATGTTCACATGATGGTGGCTGTCTCCTCTGCTTTCCCACCCAGTACTCACCTTCTGTGATACAGTACATTAGTAGTATTTACATACCATGTCTATGCTAAAATGACAGATGAAAACTCATCTGGTAAATGAAATGAAATATCTCAAAATTATCTCAAATTAATGTTAAATCATGTGGCATTTGCTCATTGAATCCAGTTGAAACAGGTTCTTACAATAATGTAAAAATACTGGGAGGTAGAATCTCGCGCCAAAACTAAAAATACAATAAATTCAATTACTTGAAATAAATAACCTGAGCTGCAGTCCAAGTGATTGCAAATTATTGCAATAACGTGAATGAGTGAGAGAAGAACGGACGCGCTAGGAATAATTAGATTAACTAATTAAGCAATTAATCAACAATAAATTAATAATATATGCCCAGCAATAATCATAAGTGAAAAAAAAAAGAGAAAATTTGTGGAATAAAAGGTGAACAGTGAGATAATAAGGAAACAATTATATATAAATAATATAAAAAATATAAAATATAATAATGTCCATCAAAGTGCAAGACTCCCTGTTAGGGGGGATGGTGACCAATAATGTGCAATAAAACAGTCCAAACAATAATAAACTTGCAGAATGTATCCAATAATTCAGTGCAGACTTCCACCTCCACCAAAATAAAAGAAAAGTAATCACTGCAGACAAAATGCACATGGATGGCACCTTACCAATAGATGTTGACCACTTTAATTAAAAAGAGGTCAAATAGGCATGGATAATAGCATCTAGGCTCCAAATAGATCGATGGCAGCAGGTCCAGCATCACATAAAGTAAACCAGAAGAGAAATCGCCATAGAATAATAACGCTTTTATTTAAAACATAATAAGACAGGCAACGCCAAATGGCCCCTTACTTGAAAGGTGCCTTTACCCGGCACTGAGGCTGGTCTGCGTTGAATGATTGTGGAGAGACAGGTCCCACGCTCCAGGAAGCCAAAAGCGGCGTGCGTTCCACCTCTCGGCAGGAGAGGACCAGCGTGACCGGAAGTCCGTAGGTATTTGTGTGACCAGTGACTGGGGGGGTCACCTCCCCCAGTCACTCCCCTCCCCCTACAGTTAGAATCACTCCCTAGGGAACACATTTAATCCCTTGATCGCCCCCTAGTGTTAACCCCTTTCCTGCCAGTCACATTTATACAGTAATCAGTGCATATTTATAGCACTGTTCGCTGTATAAATGTGAATTATAGCACAAAAAAAAAATGCAAAGATGATCAAATACCACCTATTACTGCTCTATTTGTGGGAAAAACAGGACATCAATTTTGTTTGGGAGCCACATCGCAGGGGGTGAAAATGCCTGGTATTGAAGTGGTTAATAAGGCAGTGCAAAGAGCAATGATAGTATGTAGTAACACAGCATTTTTGTTCTTTCAGTTTATTGCGGTCATATTGGATTACTTGCTGTGGTAAAAGAAAAAAATCCTTATAGAATACTTGCAAACACAAAGAAAAATTACTAAATGTGCTTTTGTGATTTTTTTTTTTTGTCAACGTCACTTAAGGTGTTGTTATGTAATACATTTAGCACAGAGAGTCCCAAAGGAAACATTTTATGTAAGAGAAGCATCTGTGTTTATTATTATGTGCGTTTTGCATTAGGACAGCAATCTAGTATACAAGATGGTCATATGGACAAATGTGCTCATTAAAAATGTATAAGTAATTTACATTTTCTCAGGAGGGCACATAAACATGTTAATAATATGCAATGAACTACACATTAATAAAATATATAAACAATAGCTATTTTACACATAATATTCATTACACTTGTTAAAACAAGTGTTAAATCAATTCAATACCTATTAATAAGTACATTAGTATCATTCTCAATGTACTTACTATAAATAGGACATGTAAATTATTAAAACTTGCTCTAATCAGTGAGGTTAGTTGTGCAACCACTTTGCATTTTAAACAGATATCGAACCATAAATGACAATGTTTTTACAAAAACGACCTTTTTGACTTTGAAATGTTTTTTTTGGTTTTTTTTTTGGGTGGAGGAACATGTTTGCAGAACAAAACATTTTTTTAATTCTCTTCATGTAACAGTCAATACAGCTTTAGTACTGGGCAAATGTTTTAGGCAGTTGTGAAGAAATGCTGTAAAGTAAGAATGCTTTGAAAAATATACAATTTAATTGTTTATTTTTATCAATTTACAAAATGCAAAGTGAGTGAATTAGAAGAAAAATCTAAATCAAATCAATAATTTGTGTAAATGCTCTTTGGCTTTAAAACAGCATTAGTTCTAATGCCGCATACACACGATCAGAAATTCCAACAAGAAAAGTCCGATGTGAGCTTTTGGTCGGAAATTCCGACAGTGTGTATGCTCCACCGGACTTTTGCTGTCGGAATTTCCGCCAACAAAAGATTGAGAGCAGGTTCTCTATTTTTCCAACGGAAAAAGTTCCTATTGGAAAATATGTCTCATCTGTATGCAAATCCGATGCACAAAAAAACATGCATATTTAGAATCAAGCCGAACTGCCTATTGAACTTCATTGATCTTGGCTCGTCATACATCTTGTACGTCACCGCATTCTTGACGGTCGGAATTTCCGACAAGATTTGTGTGACCGTGTGTATGCAACACAAGTTTGAGCCAACATTCCGTCAGAATAAATCCACGGTTTTCTTGTCGGAATTTCCGATCATGTGTACGCGGCATTACACTTGCACATTTCTTACTCTTGCACCAAGTCTGGGAATTTTAAGGAATATCCCGCGTACACACGACCGTTTTTCGGGTTCTAAAAAAATAATGTTTTTAAGGGTCTAGAAAAAACAACGCTTTTTTCAACCCGATCATTAAAACGGCCTTGCCTACACACGATCGTGAAAAAAAAATGCTCTAGCAAAGCGTGGTGACGTACAACACGTACAACGGCACTATAAAGGGGAAGTTCCATTCGGATGGCGCCACCCTTGGGGCTGCTTTAGCTGATTTTGTGTTAGTAAAAGATGATTTGCTCTTTTCAGTCTGTTACAGCGTGATGAATGTGCTTACTTCATTACGAACGCTAGTTTTACCACAACGAGCGCTCCCGTCTCATACCTTGCTTCTGAGCATGCACATTTTTTTCACGCCGTTAAAGCCCACACACGACTATTTTTTACGACGTAGAAAAAGACAACGTTAAAAACTACGTGAAAAATTAGAGCATGTTCAAAATTTTTAATGCCCATTTTTTACATTGTAAAAAATGCTCTGGTGCACACACACAATCGTTTTTAATGACATTTGAAAAAAACTAAATTTTTTAGAACCCGAAAAAACGGTTGTGTGTAAGCGGCATTGGAGTCAGATGTATGATTAAGCAATTATACCGAGGAGGTGCTAATGATCATGAATTACATATATAGGTTGAAACACAGTCATTAACTGAAATAGAAACTGCTGTGTAAAAGGCTTAAAACTGAGTGAGGAACAGCAAAACTCTGCTACTATGGTGAGGTTGTGGAAGACAGTTTCATGTCACAGGTCATACACCATGGCAAGGCTGAGCACAGCAAAATGATGTGAAGTAGTTATACTGCATCAGCATGACTGGGGTTTCAAGCTGTTCAAGCTCTTTTGAAGAAACACAAAGAAACGGGCAATGTTGAGGACTTTAGACGCAGTGGTCGGCCAATGAAACGTAATGCAGGAGATGAAATCATGCTTGCTTCCCTTCGATACGGGAGGATGTCCAGCAGTGTCATTAGCAACTGGCGGAAACCAGTGATACCCCAGGTACACCCATCTACTGACTAGAGAAGTGTGGCCAGAAATTGCCTTCATGGAAGAATTGCGGCCAAAAAGCCATAACCCACATGTGGAAACAAGGCTAAGCAACTCAACTATGCATGAAAACATAGGAACTGGGGTGCAGAAAAATGGCAGCAGGTGCTCTGGACTGATGAGTCAAAATTTTAAATATTTGGCTGTAGCAGGAGGCAGTTTGTTCGCCAAAGGGCTGGAGAGCAGTACACAAAATAGTTTCTGCAGGCAATAGGTTCCTTTTAAATTTGGGGCTGCATTTCTGCAAACTGATTTGAAGATTTGGTCAGGATCACTGGTGCCCTCAATGCTGAGAAATATATCCATCATGCCATACCATCAGGGAGGCGTGTGATTGGCCCCAAATTTATTCTGCAAATGCAATGACCCCAAACATACAGCCAATTCAGAACTATCTTCAGCATAAAGAAGAACAAGTCCTGGAAGTAATGGTTTGACTCCCACAGAGCCCTGATCTCAACATCAACATCTGTTGGAGACTAAATGAAGAGACAGAAGGATTTTAGACTGCCTACACCCACAAAAGATCTGTGGGTAGTTTTCCAAGATGTTTGGAGCAACCTGCCTGCTAATTTCCTTCAAAAACTGTGTGCAATTTATCTAGAAGAATTGATGCTATTTTGAAGGCAAAGGGTGTTCACACCAAAGATTGTTTTGATTTAGATTTCTCTTCTGTTTATACTCTTTTTTTTTTTATTATTCCATTTGCTCTTAATAAAATCTTTATGGTATACTCTTTTTTTTTTATGTAGCGCACTGCTCCCAATGATTGGGCCGATTTTATAAATTTAGAGGGCTTCTGAGCCAATAGTGGGCTCAGACTTAACTAATTGGCCTCTGTTCTGGCTGTGGTTGTGCTTGGTGGAGGTTTTCCCCTGTTGCCTGTAGGTGGCGTTTTCATCTCAGGCCCATGTTAGAACACAGGCTAACCATGGTGTGTCAAGTGACCCTTCTCGGCAGCAGGCCAGTCGGAGTGGTGGCCCGCTGTGCATGCTGGGAAGGGATACTTAAGGGATAGACAACGTTTTTCGGGGTCCTCCGCCTCGTGGTCCTCATGGCGTGAGGTATGTGTGTGTGTTTCTAGCCCTGGGACCACGTTGGTCCGAGGCTGCATCTCTATTTAGTAGGCCCGGCTATGCTGGTTGGGGCCTATGATTCTGGAAGGGATCCCAAGCTGTCCGTCCGAGTGAAGGAAGCTGCTTAACAATGGAGACCGGGGGAGGACCTGCCCTGGAGGAGACCAAGCAAAGAAAGCTGATGTCTCGGGGGGAGACCTGGTGAATTTGTTAACAAGGGATCCACAACTCTATGGGCCAGATTCACGTAGATCAGCGGATCTTTAGATCTGCTCGATCTACCTGATTTAAGATCTGCTCCCGCAAGTTTGCGAGGCAAGTGGGTAATTCACAAACCACTTACCTCCAAACTTGCGGCGGCGGATCATAAATCCCCCAGCGGAATTCAAATTCCGTGGCTAGGGGGAGTGTACTATTTAAATCAGGCGCGTTCCCGCGCCGATTTAAATGAGCATGCACCGTCCGCGGAATTTCCCGGCGTGCATTGCTCCCACTGACGTCGCTAGGACGTCAGTGGTTTCGACGTGAGCGTAACTTGCGACGCGCGTGTTTCTGAATCGGCGTACGCAAACGACGTAAGAAAATTTAAAAGCGACGCGGGAACGACGGCTATACTTAACATTGGCTGCGCCTCATAGAAGCAGGGGTAAGTATACACCGGGAAAGCCGCTACGGAAACGTTGTAACAACACTGCGTCGGGTCCGCGTATGTTCGTGAATTTGCGTATCTCGCTGATTTACATATTATTCAACGTAAATCAGGCGCCATTTTCAAATTGAAAATAAGATCCGACAGTGTAACACAGTGTAACACTGTCGGATCTTAGCCATATCTATGCGTAACTGATTCTATGAATCAGACGCATAGATAGGACCAGTGTAAGTCAGAGATACAATGGTGTATCTGGAGATACACCGTCGTATCTCTTTGTGAATCTGGCCCTATATGTCTTACAGTCCGCCGGGTTGGCTTAAAGGCTCTTTTACTGTAAGGCTGGAAGTTCGGGACTCAAATTCTGTAAAAGAGGATTCCTGGCTATCCATCTTTCGTTCTCAGACGGTCTGTGGCAGAGACTGTTCTCATACTGTCCAGCTGCTAGGCCATGTGAGAGGGGTCTATCCGGGTGATCAATACCCACTCAAGAGAGAGTGGTGAATACTGGAACTGAACTATTTTTTGTGCATTCTGTCTTGCGTACCTGAATCTTCCCTTTCTCTCTATACTCTCCACTTTATTCACAGGTTTATGCAGCAAAAATAAAACCTAACAGTTGAAGGTTTTACATCTTGTGTGGACATTGCAGTTTTTACTGACTTTCTTCTCCTGACAACGAGTTTAGAGGTAACGTGCAAAACCCAATCTCAACCAGCAGCTCCTTCGGCTGGATTCACACCTATGCAGTTTTAGTGCTTTTTGCATTTTGCAACTTTGCACTACAGTCCATTTAACATGGTTTCCTATGGAACATGTTCTGTAGTGCAAATCTGCAAAATGCAAAAAGCACTAAAAATGCATAGGTGTGAATCCAGCCTTCGGGGGTAGTGCTACATTTATAAACACTTCTTTTCTGTAAGCATTCTTAAAGGGTCACTAAAGGAAATATTTTTTTTAGCTAAATAGCTTCCTTTACCTTACTGCAGTACTGGTTTCATGTCCTCATTGTTCGTTTTTGCTTTGAAGTAGCTGTAATTCTGCTCTGATCTCCACACTTCCTGGTTGCCTGTTTCCTTATAACCATGGTACTGGGAGATTCATTTTAAAAACAAAACACTGCCCTGGATTTGTTTGTTTTTGTTCTGTGAGTCTTCCCGACTCACCTCTCACCCGGAACTTCATGTATGTACCTTTAAAACCGAAAGTGAAACTAGAGGCACATTATATGATAGATTAAATTCAATTTTTAATCATTTTTAAAAGGAATCAGTTAACTTTTATGTCTCTATACCCAATAAACAGTCATTTCAGCAAAAAAATGTTTTTCCTTTAGTGACCCTTTAATTTACTGCATTTTTTTCACACCTGCTTAAAATGTTTGCACAGTAACTATGTCAGTAAATACACCACAAAGCAGCAGAAAAAGGTGACAGAGGTCAGAAAAGCTGGGTACAACTGGACTAATTATGCCTTGGTTTACCTTCTTTTTCAGAAAAACAAGAAAAATGTCCAGAAGTCTTTATAATTCAACAAGTGCTTGAACAATGAAGAGATTAGGAGAAGTAGACAGGGACATTGCTGGTCACACTGGGCAAAAATCCGTTCATGCGTCAGTTAACCCACAAGATGGTGAATGTTTTTTCAAGAACACTGTCCAGCAACAATTTATTTTTGTAGCCTGCAAGACAGTATAGCTCAAACTGGATAAATGTAATTTGCAGAAGACCCTGGAGTTTCAATATTTCAATAAGCTGATACCTGATAATCCTCAAGGTGTTATGTTTGCAGGAATTGAAACCAGAGGGAAGTCTGTCCCTGAGAATATCAGGGGGACCATGGATTGGAGAGCAGTTCTGCTCAATCCTGTAGAAGCTACCAGTAGAGGTTAAGGTTGTGCAGGGGCGGACGGATCATTTTTTCACTCGGACATTGCCAGAGGGCCCCATGCAACTAGGGGGCCCCATCAGGGTTGCCAGGCTCAGTAAAATCAGGGACAGTATGTAAAAATCTGTGTTTTTTTACATCTGTCCCTGAAATGTCCCTTACCGACATCCTTTTGGTCTAAAAATCCCAAGATTATAGCTGCCCCACCTCTCCAGTACCTTCTCAGTGTGTGTATTCATACTGTGTGTACTGTGTGTCTGTATGTGTATTCTGTGTGTATGTATACTGTGTGTGTATATTTTGTGTGTGTGTGTGTATGTGTGTATACTGTGTATGTATACTGTATGTGTGTGTGTATACAGTGTGGTCCCATAATCTCCTATTGCTTGGGGGCCCCATAATCTCCTATTGCCCGGGGGCCCCATAATCTCCTATTGCCAGAGGGCCCCATAGGTTTTCAGTCCGCCCCTGAGGTTGTGTAAGGGTTAAGGTTGTGTTAACTGCTATGTTGGTTGCATACCAAGTTCCCTATTTTACTGTTGCACTACGCAACAGTTCAATGTTTTTCTGGGTAATTCTTTTGCCAACAGCATCAGTCAAATTTACCAAAGAAAAGAACAGAGAGATGCCATGCAATAGAAAAGCTCAACACAAGACCCAATCTGACAGAACTGTACTGATGGGTATCAGTTAATGGCCATCTGGTTTTCTTGGTGGAGGATCTTTCTTTGGTCACTTGATCTGAATCTGCACCGTTTAATGAAATTCATTGGGATTTCTCTTCTACACATTTCACTTATGGACTTTTGATCTCATATTTACACTTTTATATTTATATTCTGTATTTTGTTTGTGCTGCACTGTTTCACTATACATATCAGTTAATGGATCTAAAACAAAAATGATGGAGTTGAAGAAATATCCTTCACCATCCTTCTATGATATTTTCTCTGTGGTACACTGTGCTGATTATGACTGCTGGGCACTTCACCATTGGTACCTGACCCTAAGTCAGTTGTATTATCAAACAGTCTGTGCCCACCCTTACCTCTCCCACCCCTAAACCTGATGTGTATCATACCATTTACACTAGGAATGACATTCTTCCACGGTCATATATATATATATATATATATATATATATATATATATATATATATATATATATATATATATATATAGTGGGCCAGATTCTGTTACAATTGCGGCGGCGCAACGTAACCCGTTTACGTTACACCGCCGCAAGTTTTCAGTGTAAGTGCCTGATCCATAAAGCACTTACCTGTAAACTTGCGGCGGTGTATCGTAAACAAGCCAGCCCAATTCAAATGGGATGTGTACCATTTAAATTAGGCGCGCTCCCGCGCCGGACGTACTGCGCATGCTCAGTTTTGAAATTCCCGCCGTGCTTTGCGCGATGTGATGTCATTTTTTTGAACGGCGACTTGAGTTACGGCGTTTCGTATTCCCGGACGTCTTACGCAAAAAAAAAAAAGTTTGAAATTTGAAGCGGGAACGACGGCCATACTTTAACATGGCTCGTGTAAAGTTAAGGCATGTAAAATCACGACGTAACGAACGCGAAAATCGTTGTGGATCGCCGTAAATGCTCATTAGAATACCCGACGCAGGAAAACAACGCAAACTCCACCCAGCGGCGGCCGAAGTATTGCATCCTAAGATCCGACGGTGTAAGTCAATCTATGCGGAACTGATTCTATGAATCAGCCGCATAGATACGACAAGAGATACGACGGTGTATCAGGAGATACGTCGTCGTATCTCTTCTGTGAATCTGGCCCAGTGACTTTAGTCTTTTTTGCAATTTTATTTCTATATTAACTTTTTGAAGAAAAAAAAATGGTTAGGGGTGCAGGATACCCTAAAAAGATAGCAGCAAACATGGTTCAGACAGACCGAAGAGTGAAAAAAAAAAAAAAAAGTGCTCAATCCCTATACCCCAGTCAGACAACCTGTGGGGCTCGGAAGCCTGACTCCAACTTCTGCCAGCTTGCTTCCAATAGGATATTAGTAATAGATAGTCCGTATTGCAGAAATTTGCAATATGAAAAAAAAAAAACTATGAAGAAAAACATGTCATTAGCTATGGCTAAGGTTGTTTTAGGCTGAAACATGTCAGCTTTTCTTGCAGGGCCTTATGTATCAATTGTCTGTGATGTGGTCTATCTATTACTAATATCAGATTGCCGAATGAGTCTTAATTTTCTTACCCCAATTTAATGGAGCTTGTGTTTGCCTTCATTGGATTTTAACTGGCCCTTTAAGAGAGGCCAAATCATTTAAAATACTCTGTAATGGCATCACAATTTAGATCTATGACTTTGTGAGGGCAGTTACAATCTTTTCTTAAAGGGGTTGTAAAGGTTCATCTTTAAAGCGGGAGTTCACCCGAATTTTTTTTTTTAACATTAGATTGAGGCTCATTTTGTCAAGGCGAATCGGGTGTTTTTTTTTAAAATCGAAGCAGTACTTACCGTTTTAGAGATAGATCTTCTCCGCCGCTTCCGGGTATGGTCTTCGGGACTGGGCGTTCCTATTTGATTGACAGGCTTCCGACGGTCGCATACATCGCGTCACGAGTAGCCGAAAGAAGCCGAACGTCAGTGCGGCTCTATACGGCGCCTGCGCACCGACGTTCGGTTTCTTTCGGAAAATCGTGACGCGATGTATGCGACCGTCGGAAGCCTGTCGGAAGCCTGTCAATCAAATAGGAACGCCCAGTCCCGCAGCCCATACCCGGAAGCGGCGGAGAATATCGCTCTCTAAAACGGTAAGTACTGCTTTGATTTAAAAAAAAACACCCGATTCCCCTTGACAAAATGAGCATCAATCTAAGGTTAAAAATTTACTTTTTGGGTGAACCTCCACTTTAAGCTAGTGCATTGTTGGTTCACTTACCTTTTCCTTCGTCTTCCCTTCTAAATGTTATTTTTCTTTGTTTGAATTTCTCACTTCCTGTTTCTCCTCAATAAGCTTTCCACCATCATCCGAGCGGTGGAAAGTCATTTAGAACAGCTTATTGGACACCTTACTAGCTTAAAGGAAACTATTTAGAAAATAAAAAACAAACCTTAACAACCCCTTTAAGTGGTTGTAAACCCTCACATATCAAATCTAAATAGTATACCGCGCTAAAGTAATAAACCAAAATTACAGTGAGTGACAGCAGCAACTAACCATGTGATATACCCATACATAGTGTAACATATAATAAACAAGAAAAGTTGCGCTAATCGAAGCATCAGATGTGAAATAAATCAAATCAGTGTGAAGCGTCGTACACACGACCGGTTTTCCCGGCAGGAAAACTGCCAGGAGAGCTTTTGGCCAGGAAAACTAGATGTGTGTATGCTTCCTCGCAGTTTTTCCTTGAGGAAAACAGCCCGTAATCCTATCAGGAAAATAGAGAACCTGCTCTCTATTTTCTCGTCTGGATTCCCGGCGTTTTTTTTCCTGCCAGATCTACTACTTACCTATGGGAAACACTGCGAGGTAGTGCCGATGGAACATACACACGGCTGGGATTCCCGGCCAAAGCTCCATGGCAGTTTTCCTGCTGGGTTCTCGGTTTTCTCGGCCGACTTTTTACCGGCGAGAAAACCGAGCATGTGTACAGGGCTTGAGTCAGTGTCAGTGATCTTACACAATAATAAACCACATTGAAGTAATAATGTCCATGGAACATCCCATATAAAATGTGATCAGTTTCCTTTAATAATGTGCAGGAAGTGAATCCACGTGATTATATATACGGATCTATAAAGGAGAAGTACTTCAAAGAAGTTCCACCACCAAAGATCAAAAAAATCCTCCTGTGAAACCTGCTACCCTATAAATGGGGACACTTACCAGATAAAGTGGACCATATATTTCTAGAGTGGTCAAACACACTTGCAAATAGACCTCTGCAGTGTAAGGTGAGTAATAAGGTCTTATATTGGTCACTAGAACACACTGGTAATAGGGGAAGTCCTCCAAAGGTATCAGACTCTCTTTAGGATGTTCCGGTCAGCAATGACCATATGGGGTTGATATATAAAGAGCTCCAATAGTGTGATATTGCATAAACTTGTTTATTAAAAAAAGGCAGAAACAAATTACAATTAGTTAAAACAACATGATAAAATGTTTTTTGTCAGCAAAAATATGAACACACCTGCACTTCTGGGGTCAGGTAGGATGTGCTAGTGTCAGCATGTAGCTCCGCCCAACATGTTTCATCATACGTGACGTCTTCCTGGGCACCCTCACATATACCCAGTGAAGTAAACAGCATCAGATGATACACAGAGATGAAACAAATCTTCCTACAAGTTTTACTTGTTTATCTGCAGTCTTCCCCTCTCTACACCCCTTCAAATGTGAAGATATTAAAAATCTTTCTTTATCTGTCAGCAGAGATTGCAGTTACACTGCGTGAGAGTTGTATTTCGGAAATGCACCCCCTCCACGAACTGTGTTGTGAATAGACAAGCTCCATTCTGAGCTCTCCCTCCCCCTTCCTCCCGAATTGCTCATGCTATTAACAGAGGAACAAAGCACCAGAGAGAAACAACACTTAGAGCGTTGGCAAGAGATATGTAAACACTGCAGATATATGTGCTTTGCTCACATTTCATGATTGAGGTTTACAACCATTTTAAGTTTCAATGAATCTTTCTCACTCTGAGCAATTTGGACCTCTGACCCTTTGATAGCAGCCACAGGTACCTTCATCTGTAAGCAATAAATACTTCTTGCAATAGCCTCCTTATTTTAAGAAGTATTGGTTAATAATGACATTGTGAGATGGCTTTTGGTTGAGCATGCGCATGCCACTCTATATCATTTTTTTGGTGCCACTTTTTGTAACATATATTTTGCCTGGTCCTGTACACAAGTGTTAATCAGTTTTTGAAAACACAGTTATAGATAACATTGCAGTCCATACTTGTTGCCTTCCTCTAGATTAATGTAAAATTCTTTGTATGGTTCCATATACAGCTAGTAGGGTAGAAAGTTGAAACTTGGATCTCTGTGATTTAAAAGCTTCCGTGAAAACTTTATCCACCCTGTAGATATTACAACAAAATTCCCTAGAAAGAAAAGAGCATATGACCCATTTATGGAGATTTGATGTTTTCCCTTACAACTAGTGCAAACAATATACTGTTAAAAAAAAAAGTCAAGTAAACTGGCTATAAATGTGAGTAAATCAAATGAGCAGACAACACAAGCAAGAGTTAGCTACATTTAAAATAACTTCACATGGTAATTGGGGAGGGGTCCAGCACACAGCCTGCAATTGACAGCCTCAGCTGTGCATACTTCCTTATGAGATTGTGTAGAGGAGGGTGTTACTCTTCCTTCCGCTCAGGTCTCAGATTACACTCAGCTTTCCTCTCTGCGCTGTGCAGTGTGTGACATCAAATCCCAGCCCCCTGCCTTCTGGAGACGAGAGCAAGCTTTTATTCAATGTGTTTTAACCTCCCTAGCGGTATGATGATGTCAGATTTTGGGTGCTGAAAGCGGTACCATTATTTTGCATGGAAATTTGGTGTTTTATATTGTAGGCCTGTAATTATTAGGAATAACTCACTTAAATATGTCCAAACAAGAGACTAGTAGACATCCCAGGTTTGATAAAGTTTGAAACACAAAATCATAAATTATATAATAATAAATAACTATAAAAAATTATAACACATAATAATATAATAATAATAAAAATTAATCAATAATGTAATCAAATCAAAAACACTGAAATTTGCTCAGTTGCAGAATTGTCGCTGTCAATGCTTTCAGTGTCTGAAGACGAATTTCCCTAAAAATCGCTATCGCTCAATTCTGCAAGTGATTCTAATTTATTATCGCTGTTTTCTAGCTGGTCTAAAACCACTTTTGACATAAAGGGACACTTTTTGGTTGCTATGGACAATCTCCAGTTTCCAGGCAGAAAAAACAGTCTTTATTACCGTATTTATCGGCGTATAACACGCACCCTAACTTTAAGAGGGAAATTTCAGGGAAAAAAACTTTTCACAGCCCCCTGCGTATAACACGCAGGCACAGTTTGCCCTCTATTTTCAGGGTAAAAAAGTGAGTGTTATACGCCAATAAATACAGTATATAAAAGTGCATGCAGGACACTGGACAGACCACTAGGGACAAAGGGGATGTGTAATTATTTTATACAGTACTGCAATCTGTAAGATTACAGTGTACTGTATTGTGTGTTTTTACTTTTTTGAATTTGCTGTAGAGGAGGAAAGACTGCAGATAAACAGGTACAACTTATGGAAGAGCATATTTTTTTCTCTCTGTGTATTGCCTGGGGCTAGTCACTTCACTGGGTACATGTAAAAAGTTTACAACCACTTTGAATGTCTAGTTTTCTGGAAACATTTAGATTTGTATATAACTTTAGCTGCCCGTATCTCTGGAGCTACAGGTTGTTTTAACTTTCACTAGGTAAGCACTGTTTTTGCATATTTAAAAAAATGTCCACCTTAATGTGTGTGTGTCTGTGACAAGTTTACATTAATGCAACCATCCTGCTAGCTTTGCAAAATACTGTATATTTGGTGTGGTATTTAGCTCATGAGTGAAAGGCTTTCTAGGCACTGAGATTAACCATCTCTCTACCTTTCTGATTGCCTTTGTGATGTGCTTTTTTACAACTAATCATCTATTGAGTATCCATATATATATATATTTTTATGCTTTTATTTACTGTAGCCTTCCCTCTCACTGTGGGATTGATTGATTCTTGGGGGCACTTTTCTGAGGCGTTCGCTTGGGAATTTATGCTCTTCTTATTCCCCTCATCCACCTTCATTGTATTTCAAGTATCATCTTCACTGCGCATTTGGATTTGTTGCTCCATGGGTAAGTGGTTTGCCCAGTAATGATCATACGATGTATTTCCATGTATTCATGTATATGCATCTTATATTGTTGTGACTAATAGCTTTTTCCCTTCTTTTTTATCGTTTTTATGTAAAAACGTTTATTTATACATACTATACTTGTTCTGAGTATGTGGACTGTATATTGAGCATGTTAATTGTTTACTGTCTCAATGTCTGATTGATTTGTTCATACATGATTATTTTCTTGTGTTATAGTATGCCTTGTACAAGCTCCTGATGAAGCCCTGCTCGGGGCGAAACATGTTGGGCACTCCATGTACAGGTCGTGAATGTGGCTCCCTCTGAAGCCACGCATATCTATCTAGGATCATTTTGTGGTTGTGTATACTTCCATTTTTTATGTATGTGATTAATCAAATAAATTATATATTTTTCTACTTATTACATTTTCTCTTTTATTGACACCGTTTAAAGTCCCTGGGTTTGTTACCCTCCCTTTCTCCAATATTTTTTTGCAAAATATATATTTTTTTTTTCCTGTGTATCTTTGGCTATACCAACAACCATCACCATGCACATTTCTGCATTAGCTCATGATAATCATCCTATCTGTTTTAAATGGATTTGTGTGTCCATATGACCAGTACAAGCTGGAATGGAAGTCTGTACTGGCATCTAATAATAGCAGAAAATGTAATAAAAAGGATGTAATGTTGAGAGTGAGAATATGTGAACAGCATCATAAAAAAAGCATCATATCACTTAGCTGTCAGCAGCTTATATTGTACTGCTGAGTGCATAAAGTCAACCAAGTTAGTTTAGTACACAAAGGATTTTTCAGCAGCGTTCATTGTTTTGCAGGGGAAATTGTGTGTTATTCTGTTATTGCTGCAAGATGATATTCCGTGGTGAGGTTTTAATGCACACTTGTTAATGCACGTTACAGCTTCCATTAATAAATAATAATGCAAATAAATAATTAATACATTTGTTTCCCCCAGGCATACCTGCTTTTATCTATTTATTGCTCTATACGTCCTAGGAAGGTTGCTCAGTTTGATTAAAGTTTGGGATGTCACTGTACAGGGGAAACTTCACAAGGCAATGTGGCTTCCACATAGATTTGCAATTATATGAAACTAATACTTTAATTATTAATACTTGAGGGTTGATTTACTAAAACTCGAGAGAGCAAAATCTGGTGCAGCTCTGCATAGAAACCAATTCGCTTTCAGGTTATTTGAACAAGCTGACGCTAGAAGCTGATTGGATACCATGCACAGCTGCTCCAGATTTCGTTCTCCAGATTTAGTATATCAACGTTTAACCCAGTTATCCTGACTGGCGTCATATGACGTTCAGCAGGATAACAGCCACCGCGCGCCCGTGGGGGCGCACATAGCGGCGATCGGTGGTGCGGTGTGTCATTCTGACACACCCCTACACCGATCTCGGTAATGAGTTGGCAGAGGCTCTTTACCACGTGATCAGCCATGTCCAATCACGGCTGATCACGATGTAAACAGGAAGAGCTGTTGATCAGCTTTTCCTCACTCATGTCTGACAGAAGCGAGTAGAGGAGAGCCGATCGGCTGCTCTCCTGACAGGGGGGTCTGTGCTGATTGTTTATCAGCACAGCCGCCTTTCAGATGCCCACCCAGGACCACCAGGATGCCGCCAGGACCACCAGGGATGGCAATCACACTGGACCACCAGGTATGCCACCCTAGACCACCAGACAGCTACCAATCAGTGCCCATCCCCAATGCCTGCCAGTGCAATCAGTGATGCCTATCAGTGCCATCTTTCAGTGCCGCATATCAGTGCCACGTATCAGTTCCCATTAGTACCCAGCAGTGCCACCTATCAGTGCCCAGCAGTGCCACCTATCAGTGCCTCTCCTAAGTACCCATCAGTATTGCCTATCAGTGCCTACCAGTGCCACCCATGAGTGCTTATCAGTGCTGCCTATCAATGCCCATCAGTGCTGCATATCAGTGCCACCCATCAGTGCCCATCATCAGTGCCCGTCAATGCCCATCAGGGCCACCTCATTGGTGGCACCTCATCGGTGCTGCCTTATCAGTGCCCATCAGTGAAGGAGAAAACTTACTTATTTACAAAATTTTAAAACAGAAACAAAATAAAAACCTTTTTTTCATTCAAAATTTTAGGTATATTTTTTTATTTGTTTAGCAAAAATTAAAAACCCCAGAGGTGATAAAATACCACCAAAAGCTCTATTTGTGGGAACAAAATGATAAAAATGATGTTTGGTTACAGTGAAGTATGACCGCGCGATTGTCATTTAAACAGTAACAGCGCAGAAAGCTGAAAATTGGCTTGGGCAGGAAGGGATGCCTGGTATTGAAGTGGTTAAAGAGTGCTGGTTTTTCTTTCATTTTAATATATATACAGACCAACCATTTAGCCACACACCCTTATATACTGATTATGGGCGACAATACGGGACATGATGTTGAAGGTATGAAGTCCAGTCTATGGACTGGACTAAGTGGGATGATAGGAGAACTGAATATTTTATTGCTTGAGAGAAAGAAGTGTGATTGGATTTTGCAATGCTGTTCTATCTTTAGGGAGTAACCAAAGTAAGTTATCCACATGGGGCCAGATTCAGATACATTATCGTATCTTTTGGTGGGCGTAGCGTATCTCAGATACACTACGCCGCGGTAACTTAGGGCGCAAGTTCCGTATTCAGAAAGAACTTGCGCCCTAAGTTACGGCGGCGTAGTGTAAATGTGTCGGCGTAAACTCAGGACAAAAGCTCTATTTGTGTAGGGGGAAGAACAAGCATGACCAAGACAGACAATTTACGGATTTTTAAATAATGAGTGGGAATAAAACAGAAAAAAAACTGCGCCAGCAAATCCTAGCTAGCAACTGAAAGCTAGGTAAATGTAAAAGATAGATTACTTATGTAACTTCAAATATAAATGAATAAATACAAAATAATGAATTGATTAATGTCCCAAATGTGCGGATTGAATGACATTAATGTCAATAATCAAGACGAACAACACCACTGTGAACTTGACTTCCGTGAGAAGACCACCACCACATGAAAAGCCGCTTACCAGAAAGACAAGCTTATATAGCATTAAGCAAAGTAGTCTCCGTCCACAGGCTGGAACGTTGGATCACAGGAACCCCAGAAATATTGCTGAGGATGAGAATGTTATACTCTTACATACATGTAATCCGGGGTCATGGGTATAAAGAACAAACGGACCATAGCATAATTCCGTATACCAATTTAATAAAACAAAGGAAATGTACTTAAAAACGTAGATCATTAAAAAGCATGTAAGATAAATGCCGGCTGGCACTATAGGAGCCCTTCCTCCTTCACATCGAGCGCGGTGACGTCAGTGTACGCCGTTCCAGGCGCTTTTCATCATACGCAGACGTTTTCAATGGGAATAACATAAGGGAATATTACATTTCCTAGAAACCGATATTAACCCCCCTCATCGGGAGCAGTGATCTGTGTCATATTGATGTGAGACCATACCCCCTACAGTTAGAACACATCCCTAGGACACACTTAACCCCTTAATCACCCCCTAGTCAGTGTAATTTATACAGTAATCAGTGGCTATTTGTAGCTCTGATCGCTGGGTAGATGACAATGGTCCCAAAATAGTGTCAAAAGTGTCCGATGTGTCCACCATAATGTTGCAGTCTCGATAAAAATCACAGCTCGCCGACCATGACTAGTAAAAAAATCTTTGCACAAACCAATCCATAGACACGTATTGCAATTTTTTTACCAAAAATATGTAGAAGAATACATATCGGCCTAAACTGTGGAAGAATTTTTTTTAATATATATTTTTTGGGGATATTTATTATAGCAAAATGAAAAAAATAGGCGCTTTTTTTGGTTATAGCTCAAAAAATAAAAACCTCTGAGGTAATCAAATACCGCCAAAAGAAAGATCTATTTGTGGGAAATAAAGGACATCAATTCTGTTTGTGTACAACGTCGCACAACTGCGCAATTGTCAGCTAAAGCGACACAGTACAGAATCGCAAAAAATGCTCTGGTCGGGAAGGGGGTAAATCCTTCCAGGGCTGAAGTGGTTAAATGGCATCAGTGGGAATAAACTTCACACTTGGTATTAGGTGGAAAAACCGTGGCTGGTGTCAGTGGGAGAAATGGTGCCCCATTGTTGGTGTCAATCTGACCCCCAGGCCTCAGTTTGGAGACCACTGTACTAGGATTGGTACTGCCCCGAGAAATCTATAATCTATTTGCTAAAATTGAATTGAGTAGACCAGCTGAAACCAGTCAGGACCCTATTTTTTTAACGCTATCACCAGCCAGGTATACTTGAGGGTAATTCAAGCTAAATTATTTGGGTGCTGAGGTTTGGGATAAGTGGAACTTGGAAGTTTCTTAAATCAGGTTGTAGGGGTGAAGTGAGTGAGGGTCCACAATTGGTGGAGAGGGTGTATGCCATTTATATGGCCCCAGGATGCCCACATAGGGAAAGAGAGGGATGAAGATAAGGGGGCTAGAATGGCGAAGAAAAAAAAAAAAAGAAAGAAAAGCAGGATCACGTTTAAGATACCGGTACGGGTCCGGTTACCTCTGGACTGGGTCTGCTACCAAACCCAATTCTCATGTAATTAGGCTGAATCCCAATAGGTCCAGTGGCTAACCTCAGGAGGCATAGAGACACAATACAAAGATTAGATTGGCGCCTATACAATGAAGGGGGGGGGGGGGTACCGCCCAAGGGGGTGTGAGTAAAGAAATGGCAGAAAGTTTTCATCACTGTCTTTCATTAACCACTTTAAAAAATATTACATATAAAACAGGCATACAGTGTATAAAATATTTTTGAAAGGGATTCTGCTGCAAAGGGATTCTAGAGGATAGTAGGATCTATCCTGCACTATCTTTGTTGGCCAGAAAATAAATAGATAAACAACTGAATTCAGATTTTCTTCATTGTCACCAGCTTCTTTGGTTCTATCCCAGCAAAGCTGCTCCACTGAAAAGAGCCAAAAATAAAAAAATCACATCTTTTGGTATGTAATGGGAATATGTTTGTATTTCAGAGCTGTCCACAGCCACTTAGCACAGGAGAAATCTCGTTTTATTTGTGGGGAAATAGTTTTCTTTATAAGTGACTGACGTGCCCTTCTCAAACTAAATAAAATTAGGACTTAAATCGGTAGAGAAATAAAGGAGGCGCAGGCTTTCACCATCTTATTATGCAGATCAGGCTGTCTGCGTACACCGCCGTTTAGCTTCTAATATGAGTTTGCTTCTGAGTGGACAAGGAGAGAATTTGAACCAGACAGACTTCAATGCAGTTCATGTTTTTCTTGGGAAAAATATCAGCTGAAAATTCCTGGCAATTATAACCTAAATGACAGCAATTTCCATCAAGACGTTTTGCTAGCAAGTTATTAGAGAAACAATACACAGTAAAAAACTTTTTTCTCTGGTTTGACACTGCGTAACAGCGGTCAAGGTGGTCACAAGTTTGCTTGGGATTGTGGCCTTTCATATCTTTCACAGTAAGGTTACATTCAGTAAGGGCTTTCTTAATGAAAGGGCACACCTGGGCACTGCCCAGGGGCTCCAGCTGCATGGGGGGCCCCTGCACTTTCTCCAAAGCAGCTGGTCCTTGAGCCCACGCTGCCCCTAAATTGGGGGCCCTATGATGGATACACAGGGGTGGCAGGCTGGCACCGGTGCGCCATGCTGTGCAGAATAATGCCTATTTCACAGTCAGCAGGGAGGGGCAGGGCCGGAGCGCCAGTGATGCTCTGACCCCGCCCCATGCAGCTTGAATGCCCGGGACTCAAAGCTGTGGAGTAGGAGCTGGAGTGGGAGCTGCTGAGTCAGCAGCACTGAGAGCACACCTGCGGAAGTGGCATTGTGGATGGTGTCATGGTGAGCCCAGCTGTCCAGCACTATTTGCACTGAAAGACTTGGATGCTCCCTCCTCCACCCCTTCATCTGCCTGCTTGACTGGTATAGGTACGTGCAGTGCTGGAGGTGGGCACATAGCCAAAAGTTTACATGCACTGTATCTTCACTGGAAATGGGGGTACTACATGGATGGAATAATGGTGCGAGGGGATATCAAGGGTGTATGGGGGAAAACAATGCTGGGGGGGATCTGGGGTGTATAAGGGGTAGCAATGCTTGAGGTAGTTTGGGTGGCTATAGTGCTAGAGGTATCAGGGATGTAGTGAGGCCACAGTGTAGGGGGTATCAGGGATGTAGTGGATCACAATACAAGGGGTATATTATGGTATATGGTTACAGTGCTGGGGGGGGGGATATCTGGGGTGTAGAGGGGTCAGAGTGCTGGAGGGGATATTTGGAGTGTAGAGGGGTCAGAGTGCTGGGGGGATATATGAGGTGTAGAGGGGTCAGAGTGCTGGGGGGATATCTGGGGTGTAGAGGGGTCAGAGTGCTGGGGGGATATCTGGGTTGTAGAGGGATCAGAGTGCTGAGGGGATATCTGGGGCAAAGAGGGGTCAGAGTGCTGGGGGGATATCTGGGGTGTAGAGAGGTCAAAGTGCTGGGGGGATATGTGAGTTGTAGAGGGGTCAGAGTGTCGATATATTACATGCGAAGGACAGCTTTGTTACTTTATGTATGTAGTATTTTCCCCACTGTTTCATTGCTGTATAGAATGATTGTTCATGTAGTTAATGCAGAGCTCCACCCAAAAGATAAAGCTCCGCTTGTCTGTCTCCTATCTACTTGATGTCTGTTTATCTGCCCTCCATTGTAGGGGCCCCAGAGCATTACTTTGCCCAGGGGCCCATGATGCTATTAAGGCGGCCCTGCATTCAGTCCAAGATAAATGGTAAAAATATATAGCGCTAGGAGTGCAAGTAGGTCCAGATTTACTCCCTTTGCTACCCCAAGACTGAGTCCTTCAATGCGCCCCCCCCCCCCCCCCGGCGGCCCGTTGTGATTCATACTGCAGATTCAGAGTCTAGTCTCAGGAGAGGCGCTGCCAGAAAATACGATTTTTTGCAGACAATTTATTTGGGATGGCTGGTGTTGGTGCTTCAATCATCACGGCACCATGGTTGTTATGGTGTCAGGATGATTGTAGCGCATTATTTATATTATTACATTGTTATAGAAAATGAAATAGTTCAACTCACCATAATGCCGAATCAGTGGGAGCCCCGAGTGTGTCACTTGTCACCATCGCCTGTCACCAGATGCAGATTGTCACTTGCCAAACGTTACGGATTGTCCACTTGCCACACATTGCGGATTGTCCACTTGCCACGTCACCTTCCACAAGTTGCGGATTGTCGGCCTCATACACACGACTGAGGAACTTGTCGAAAAAAAAACACATTGTTTTCCTCGATGAGGAAACTCGAGGAACTCGACAAGCTTGCTTTGTGTACACACGGTCAAGACAAAATCTCCTCGTTCTCAAAAGCGGTGACGTACAACACATACAATGGCAGGGGAAGTTCGATTCCACTGGCACAACCCTTGGGGCTGCTTTTGCTAATCTCATGTTACTGCGTGTTAAGTAAAAGTTTGGTAAGAGACGATTTGCACTTCTCAGTCTGTTACAGAGTGAAAAATGTGTTATCTCCATTACGCTACTTTTACCGAAGGTGCGCTCCTGTCTCATACTTTATTCTGAGCATGCGCGGGTTTCTTAGCATACGCAGGCTCGCGTTTCTCGTCGAAAACCAGCCCAACGAGGAACACGACGAGAAAATTGAGACTCCCATCGAGGAAAAAGAGAACTTGTTCTCTTTTTTCCTCGTCAAGTTCCTCAAAAGTTTCCTCAATGAAAAACGTACACACGACCGGTTTCCTCAGCAAAAAAGCTCTGCCACCAAGTTTCTAGATGGATTTTGTCGAGGAAAACGGTCGTGTGTATGAGGCCGTCCACTTGCAACATCACCTGCCACAAGTTGTGGATTATCCACTTGCCCTTTTACCTTCCACACATTGCGGATTATCACTTGCCATGTCACCTGCCACAAGTTGTGGATTGTCCACTTGTCACGTCACCTGCCACAAGTTGCGGATTGTCCACTTGCCACGCCACCTGCCACACGTTGTGGATTGTCCACTTGCCACACATTGCGGATTGTCCATTTGCCACTTGCTACACATTGCAGATTGTCACTTGCAACGTCACCTGCCACAAGTTTCGGATTGTCCACTTGCCACGCCACCTGCCACACGTTGTGGATTCTCCACTTGCCACTTGCTACACGTTGCAGATTGTCACTTGCAACGTCACCTGCCACAAATTGCGGATTGTCCACTTGCCACACGTTGCGGATTGTCCACTTGCCACACATTGCGGATTGTCCACTTGCCACTTGTTACACGTTGCAGATTGTCACTTGCAACGTCACCTGCCACACCTTGCGGATTGTCAACTTGTCACGTCACCTGCCACACATTGCAAGTGACAATCTGCAATGTGTAGTAAGTGGCACTTACCTGTTCCACGGTCCAGCGAAGAGGCCGCCTGGAGCGTCACTCCTCTCCCCCCTTCTCTGCCGGTGCCTCCATTCAGACTGTGGGCACCTGGCCGTGACAGCTTTCGGCTTTACGGCCGGGCACACAATGCACATGCGCAATTCGTGCTGTGCACTAGTAGTGGACAGAAGATCTCCTGGGACCTGTCACGTGTTCCAGGAGATCACCTAGATGGAGGGGCCACCTAAGGCGAGAGAAGGAGTTGCCTAGGCAGTCCCTGGAAGGAGGAAGTGGGACAGGAAGTCCCACGCCTACTGAAGCCCCCTCTCCTCCCCGAAAAAATGACATGCCTAATGTGGTATGTAAGGGGGCGAGTAGTGCTTAAAGGGGAAGTTCCACTTTTGGGTGGAACTCCGCTTTAAAACAGGAAGGCTGGGAACTTGGATGCTCTTGCTCTTGTACTTAATTAGTTACATGGGTACACTGGTACAGGCTATACGTTGACACTTTTCGGCTAAGAAGCCTTCTTTAAAGCAAGTTTAAAATATACCACTATCACTTGTAAACACAGAAGTCCAGCTTCTGTGTTTACAAGTGACAGCTTGTCTCCAAATGGCTCCCACAGATCTGATCTCCTGAGTGGCCCCCACTAAGTGCAGGATGGAGACAAGGGAGATACAGGTGCCCAGGGTGCAGTGCGGATGCTGACCCCCCCACTGGATGATCTCTCTGAAAGTTAGAGAGGCGGAGCCACCTACAGTGTTTGGGTGGGTACTAGAGAAGAAGAGTGGTGAAAGTGAGATGTTGATGGGGAATGCAGAGGTAAGCAGCTGTGGAAGAAGGCTGAATTCTTCACTCTGTACTTACTATGTACTGTACTATGCACTTGTGGTTTTTATTGCCCCTTTAAGACCCTCCCACTGTTAGTAAAATATGACCACACCCACTATTTGATGCGGTTTGGAGGGTGTGTGCGTAGGTGAGGGAAGAGGGTTTTTGGGGTGTCGTGATTGAGTTCCTGCACCTATTTTATGAGGGGGAAAAAAAGCCCTGACCAAAACTATACCTCCCAAATTTCTGAAATTGTAAAGTGGGACCAAGTAAAGTAATTTAGAGAATAGGTAACAAATTTAGTGTAGCATAACCTTTTTGGTAGTAAAATAGTACCTATCGTATAGAGATATACACAGTAAACCAATGTAGCGCCTGGTTACTTCCAAGTACCGATGCTATTGAAATTTAGAGGGTGATCAGAGTATCAGTAGACTCTGATCCAAATTGTTATGTTCAAAAAAGGGTCTCTGTCTCAGCTTGGCTGTGCTGTTAGCTCATTCTGTTGTACTGGGGTGTTCTTCCCATCCCAGTGCAGTAGATGGCAGCAGTGGAGTCAAGGTTTGGGTGCTTTTCCCCAGCGGCTAATCAGGAGGGTTGAGCCTCGCTGTGCATGCTGGGGGAGGGTATTTATGAGGCAGCCACCATTAGTTCTGGGTCTTCTTCCAGTGTGACACCCACCTTTAGGGTGACCACATCACGGCCCCGCGGCATTATGTGGCGTGCATGCCACGTGGTGTTCCTGGTTCCGGGACCATGTTGGCCAAGAGCATTTGAGCAGCGGCGGGGACCCAGTGATCGACTGGGTTCCCATTCTTGAAGATACCAAGCGGTATAGCTGTTCGGTGGGGAGTCCATCTGAGGAGAGCCAATGAGAGGCTGGCGATCCAAAAGGATTACGACAAACCACCGGGGATCAAGGTAGCCGGACACTGAAAGATTGATCACCTGTCAGTCGGTACCTGGGCGACAATAAGAAGGAGATGCAGGCGCAATTCTTCAAGGAGGGTCGTCTCCGTAATTGTAATCAGTGAGGGCCTGTGGCATGTCTCGTACACACGACCGTTTTCCTCTGCAAAAACCATCAAGAAAAATGCTGGCAGAGCTTTTTTGCCGAGAAAAGCGGTCGTGTGTATGTTTTTCGTCGAGAAAACTGTTGTGGATCTCAACGAGAAAAAAAGAGAACATGCTCTCTTTTTTCTCATCGGGAGTCTCAATTTTTTCATTGTGGTTCTCGTCGGGCTGGTTTACGACGAGAAACATGTTCGTGTGTATGCTGAGAAACCCGCACATGCTCAGAATAAAGTATGAGACAGGAGGGCGCCAGTGGAATCGAACTTCCCCTTTATAGTGCCGTCGTACGTGTTGTACATCACCGCGTTTGAGAATGACAAGATTTTGTCTCGACTAGACATGTGCAATTTGTTTAGTTTCTAATTCGTTTTTTAACGAAAATTCCGAAATTCGTTAATTTCAAATTTTTGTTTTCACAAATTTTTTATTTCCAAATTTTCGGATATTCGGATTTCCGAATTTTTCAATTTCCGAATTTTCGAACTTCCGAAATTTCGAATTTCCAAATTTTTTAATTCCCGAATTTCGGAATTTTTTATTTCCGAATTTTTGTATTTCCAATTTTTTAAATTTCCGAATTTTCGTATTTTCGTTTTTTTTTAAATCCCGAATTTTCGAAATTTCGAATTTTTCATTTTTTATTTTCGATTTTTTCAATTTTAGAAATTTCGAATTTTTCATTTTATTTTTTTTTCGAAATTTTTATATTCGATTTTCAAAATTTCGAATTTTTCATTTTCAAATTTCGAATTTACGAATTCTCGAAATTCCGAATTTTCAAAATTCCGAATTTTCGAAATTCCGAATTTTAAAAATTCCGAATTTTCAAAATTATGAATTTTCAAAATTCCGAATTTTAAAAATTCCGAATTTTAAAAATTCCGAATTTTCAAAATTCCGAATTTTCACAATTCCGAATTTTCTAATTTTCGAAATTTCGAATTTTGGATTTTTTTATTTTTGAAAATGAAAAATTAGAAAATTCGAAAATTACGAATTTTCGATTTAAAACATTTTCGTACTTTCGAATTTTTTCATTTCCGAATTTTCCGAAATTTTCCGAATTTTTTGAATTTCCGAAAATTAGTTTTTTACATTTTCGTTTAATTTTTTTTTGGAAATTTCGTTTTTTTTTCGTTGTTTGCTTTTTCGGAAATCCGAAAAAATTCGGAATTCCGAAAAAATTCGGAATTCCGAATTTCCGAATTTCGAATTTTCGAATTTACCGAATTTACGAAAAAAGCAAAAAAAAAGAATAAAACGGAAAAAAAATGTTTTAGATTTTCCCGAAAATATAAAAAAAACGAATGAAACAAAAACGGAAAAATTTTTTTTCCAGATTTTCCCGAATTTCCGAAAAAATAAAAAAAACGAATGAAACAAAAACGAATTTTTTTTTTTTTTCGATTTTTCCGAATTTCCGAAAAAATTGAAAAAACGAATGAAACAAAAACGTGTGTACGAGGCAGCAGAGGTTCGTCCCTGTGTCCATTCCAGGAGGGTTTGTGGCAGAGACTTTTCCCAGAAAAAGGTTTGAGTGATACTACGGCTGCCAGGTCAGTGAGAGAGGCCTGTCCGGGTATGCTAAGCCCACTCAGGCAGGAGTGGTGCGAAAAATTTGCAGATGGGAGCAGGACTGTTTCCAAATACTACGCCTAAATCTGCTGTTCTCCTTCTTCCTTTAACTCTATCCTTTCACCACCAGTTTATTGTTTTTACCCGGCTGTGTAATAAAGAGCACAGCAAAAGACACCTGTTGCGGACATTCCGTTACTACTGCTATATGCATACACCCCTAAGAATTCGGAGAGCCATGAGGTAATTGTGCCACCCAAAACAAACCAGCAGCTTCTCCGGGGGTAGTGGTACACCGAAAAGAAAAACAATTTTGGCTGTATGAGGGAGAGAGGAATGTGGTCTCAAAGAAGGGACAGTTGAGAGCTATAACAAACACTACTAAAGAGACCTCTGATGAATCTCTCCAGTTCACAATTGAGAAAAAGAGAAGTCACCAATACCTAGTATACTGTTGATCAGAATATAAATCAATTATTGTAACTTTACTATGAACTGAAGCCCACACCTAGAAAACCACTTACATACAGACAGAACAGTTACCATGTTATTTAGAAGGTCTAAGATTCTAAATCTGTCCAAATAATTTCCTTCCAGGTGAACAACAAGGATATCTGACACAGCTCACTCTTGAAACAAATTAGGAATATTCCAAATATTCTAGCCATTCCAAAATCATACCCTGCAAGAGAACTTGAATTTTAACATAAGGACAAAGAAAATTCTTCGCACCAGAAAACAGGAACAGTGACACTTTGGGCATCTGAAGAAGTTTATGGCCTCCTCAGCCTGCGTATTCTTGGATAGTAGATCCTCCTCTTTCAGGCCTACATGCTGACACTTCCAGCCTTCGGTCCTCCTCATTTGGTCCCTGACAAATCCTAATAGCCACCCATTTGCCATGGCAATGTGATGCGTAGGTACTTCTGGTTCTGCCTAATGACCTTCTTCATCTGGTGGTCCCTTGGAGAGTCATGTGCTGATGCGGTAGACATCTTGATCCCACAGTACCACAATGCCTCAATCTACCCTGGACACAGATGTGGTCCTGCCTCAGGTCCTGGAGTACCTGCAGGTAGATGAAAAGTTCCCTGACTGACTTCAGGTAGGCTATTACCATCAGTATCAGGGATGGACTGGCCATCTGGACTACAGGGAGTTTCCCGGTGGGCCGATGGCTCAGTGGGCCGGCTTCAGTGACAGCGGACCACCGCCCCCTCCGCTCCTCTGTCTCCCCCTCCCCGCAGCGTTCACCTCCTCTCCCTCCCCGCAGCCTTCACCTCCTCTCCCTCCCCGCAGCGTTCACCTCCTCTCCCTCCCCGCAGCGCTCACCTCCTCTCCCTCCCCGCAGCGTTCGCCTCCTCTCCCTCCCCACAGCATTCGCTTCCTTTCCCTCCCCGCAGCGTTCGCCTCCTCTCCCTCCCCGCAGCGTTCGCCTCCTCTCCCTCCCCGCAGCATTCACCTCCTCTCCCTCCCCGCAGCGTTCGCCTCCTCTTCCTCCCCGCAGCGTTCGCCTCCTCTCCCTCCCTGCAGCGTTCGCCTCCTCTCCCTCCCCGCAGCGTTCGCCTCCTCTCCCTCCCCGCATGGTTCACCTCCTCTTCCTCCCCGCAGCGCTCGCCTCCTCTCCCTCCCCGCAGCATCATGTAATAAAGTAGAACGGCTAATGGCTAGTGAAGGGGGAGGGGGGCTTGGGTGGCCAAACAGGGGGGGGGCAGGTTTGTCTGGCCCCCCACATTGGAGAAACCTGTCAGTGGGCCGGACTGGATGAAGTCCAGGGCCAAATTTTTGTCCCAGTCCAGCCCTGATCAGTATACACGGTATCCCTGCCATTTCAGGAATTACAGGCAAAATACAGGCACAGGGCCCACAGATGGAAATGGTGATGCAGCTGTCACCAGTGAAAACGGAAGGAGGAAAAATAAAAATGATTGATTAAAATGACTGATTCTGTCTTTCATCCTGGGGAATCAGGGCCAGATTCATAGAATAGATACGACGGTGTATCTCCTGATACACCATCGTATCTCTTGTCGTATCTATGCGGCTGATTCATAGAATCAGTTACGCATAGATAGCCCTAAGATCCGACAGGTGTAATTGACTTACACCGTCGGATCTTAGGATGCAATACTTCGGCCGCCGCTGGGTGGAGTTTGCGTCGTTTTCCTGTGTCGGGTATGCTAATGAGCATTTACGGCGATCCACGACGGTTTTCGCGTTCGTTGCGTCGTCGCTAGTAATTTTTTCCCATCGCAAAGTTAGTCATGATTTTACATGCCTTAACTTTACATGAGCCATGTTAAAGTATGACCGTCGTTCCCGCTTTGAATTTCTATTTTTTTTTTTTTGCACAAGACGTCCGGGAATACGAAACGCTGTAACTCACGTCGCTGTTCAAAAAAATGACGTCACATCGCGCAAAACATGGCGGGAATTTCAAAACTGAGCATGCGCAGTACATCCGGCGCGGGAGCGTGCCTAATTTAAATGGTACACGCCCCATTTGAATTGGGCGGGCTTGCGCCGGACGTGTTTACGATACACCGCCGCAAGTTTACAGGCAAGTGCTTTGTGGATCAGGCACTTACACTGAAAACTTGCGGCGGTGTAACGTAAACGGGTTACGTTGCACCGCCGCAATTGTACCTGAATCTGGCCCTTAGTCCTTTGAAGTAGATTATTTGGCTGGTAGCAGTCAAAAGATTCAAAAGGAAGGCTGGAAATAATTCATAGTTGAGTCCAACTGACAGACCTTTTTTTATTAATTTTTTCGTTTTTGGCCCTGACATTCTCTTGTATTTTCAGCGTGGAGATGTTAGTGGAGGTGGTCACCCAATAGGTTTGATTTACTAAAAGAGACTGTTTCATGTGAATGACATTTGTTTGCGGAAATCGTAAGAACTATCATTCCTATCCATAACAATTCATGGATTGGTTCCTATATACAGTATGTAAGTAGGAAGGTATTTATGTCTACTTAATACCGCTTTTGGCTGCATACTAAATATTCTATAAGCTCTGTTCCTCAGGAATCGGATTGTCATTTCACCCTCGTCAATGAATAGCATTTGCTTAGCATTTCATATCACATTGGACGCTTGGTCAAGTTGCTTCAATTTAGCGAGATAGCCTGTAATCCTGTGAACTTTTCATACAATAAACCTATTAGACTATAAGCTTGTTACATTGCGAGCTCATTATATTGTGAGCTCATTAAACTGTGAGCTTGTTGTTCCTGTATTTAATAATTGCTGCATCCGCAGGGTACATGAAATAATTAGCATTCTCTGCGCACACCAAATCAATTTGCAGCACATTTATCGGGGCCGAGTTCCTCGTGCACAAACCAGCGTTACTAATTAAAACAAGAGCAAATGACGGGGATTTTTAAGCAGTAATTAAATGCTGTGATCATTATCCTGCCGCTGGACGCTTCTTAATCAGAGGCAGATGTTCTAAATATTGTAAAATGATGAACAGGAGACAGAGACGTGAAGGGTTAATGAGCAGTCCTAATAAATGTTGCGTCATCAGATTAGCAAAATTCAGCTGCACAATGAATGCAGTTAAGCTTGCTCTAGAAAAATCTTGGACATTTTACACATTCCTATATTGTGAAAATGTTAAAAAAGAAAAAGGAATATTAGGTTTACTATGGTATTACCTATCAAAGATTGTGCCAATCTGCATTTGCCATCATTCATAATGCATATACAACTCTAATGCCATAATCTAACATAAAATACTGTTGTGTTCATCATGGGTAAAAAGTACAGTGTTGCCCTGTACCAATGATGGATCTAGCAGTTTTTTAAATAATGGAATGTGAAGGCCATCTGGTTAAAAAACCAACCCTGTTCCCACCTTAACCAAGCACACCCACCGACCCAATCTGTGTATTTGTTTTAAAGCCCCTTAAACCCAGAAATACTGACCTGAATCCACTATCGCATGATTTCCAACAATGTCTACTCTGGTAGCAGTGAGCCATGAATAAAAGTTCCTCTCTACATTCTCCCCTGTCCAGTCAACCGATCTTGCAACCAAACCTAGTTGTGACATCATGCTAGAATACTTCTATACCATGTGAGGACTTTAGTGAGGACCTTGTGACGGGCACTTGAGGCAATGAATGGAAAGTGTCCAAATCACCAGAAAGCAAAGTGGACATTGCAAACTGGACCCTCCCACACTACAGACCAGAAGAAAGAAGGCCCGGGAACACAACGGGCTAGATTCAGCAAAGAATTACGCCGGCGTATCCATAGATACGCCGCGTAAATTCAAAGCTGCGCCGGCGTATCTACTTTCTGTATTCAGAAAGCTAGATACGCCGACATTAGCCTAAGATACGACTGGCGTAAGTCTCTTACGCTGTCGTATCTTAGGGTGCATTCTCAAGCTGGCCGCTAGGTGGCGCTCCCGTAGTTTTCGGCGGAGAGTATGCAAATTACCTAGATACGCCGATTCACAAACGTACGTGCGCCCGGCGTTCGTTTTTTACGTCGTTTGCATAAGGCTTTTTCGGCGTAACATTGTGCCTGCTTCTATGAGGCGCACTCAATGTTAAGTATGGACGTCGTTCCTGCTTCGATTTTTTTATTTTTTACGTCGTTTGCGTAAGTCGTTCGCGAATAGGGCTGGACGTAATTTACATTCAAGTCAAAACCAATGACGTCCTTGCGACGTCATTTGGAGCAATGCACACTGGGATATGTACACGGACGGCGCATGCGCCGTTCGTACAAAACGTCAATCACGTCAGGTCAACACACATTAACATAAAACACGCCCCCCCTTACACATTTGAATTACGCGCGCTTACGCCGGCCCCATTTACGCTACGCCGCCGCAACTTATGGAGCAAGTGCTTTGTAAATACTGTACTTGCTCCTGTAAGTTGCGGCGGCGTAGCGTAAATACGATATGCTGCGCCGCCGTTAGATTGCGTGCCCCTACCTGAATCTAGCCCTACGTGTTTTGTGCCCGGAGTTTTGGGTAAGTTATTGGACTTTTATTTGGATTACCATATATACTCGAGTATAAGCTGACCCGAATATAAGCCGAGGCACCTAATTTTACCACAAAAAACTGGGAAAACGTATTGACTCGAGTATAAGCCTAGGGTGTCCATCTGCATGCCTCACTGTGCCTCACTTTTCCCATGCCTCACTATGCCCATGTCTCACTGTGCCTCACTGTGTCCATGCCTCACTGTGTCCATGACTAGACTTACGTTTAACATGGGAGTTTATGGAAGGGGTGCCAGGCTTTGAAAAATCGGTGCTCCCCAGCCGTAGGTCCCCCAGACAGCAAACTTTGCACACTTGTAGAGGAGGAGTGGGGCTATATGTGTGCCAAGCTTACCGGGTCCCCAAAGTCCGGGAGATGAGGCGCAAAAAGGAGATTTGAGTATAAGCCGAGGGGGGCAAAAATGTGCTGGAAAAACCATGCTTATACTCGAGTATATACGGTATTTTAAAATAAAAAATATATTAGAAATCGGTGGTAGGGTGGGAACGTTTTCTTTTAGTTTTGGACACAGTAAGGAGTTTTGGAACCTAGCTTAGGTTTTTATTTATTGATTCTGTTTACACTGAGGAGATTTTCCCTGACTTTATTTGAGGACAAGAAGTGATGATAAGCCTTACCAGTGGAAACACATTGGCCCGGATTCACAAAACACTTACGCCGACGTATCTCGAGATACGCCGCGTAAGTCTATCTATGCGCCGTCATATCTGTGCGCTGTGCCCACAATCTGAGATACGCCTAAAATAGGCTTCCACGTCCGACGTAACTTGCCTGCGCCGTCATATCGTGGGCGCATATTTACGCTCCCATTGATTTTCTATGCACATATGCAAATGAGGGAGATACACCGATTCACGAACGTAGTTTCGCCCGGCGCATAATATACGCGGTTTGCGTAAGTCGTACGTCCAGCGTAAAGTTACTCCCCATATAGGAGGGGCAACTCATGCAAAGGTATGGACCAGGGAACACAAGCCGTCGTATCTTTTGTCGTTTACGTTGTACGTGAATATGACTAGGTTACGTTCACGTCGTAGGCAGTGATTCGACGTATCTTAGGCAGTTGTTTCGACGTGATTCTGAGCATGCACACTGGGATGCGGCCACGGGACGGCGCATGCGCCGTTCATTTTAAGTACTTCTATGCCGCTTGGCCCATCATTTGCATGGGGTCACGCCTCATTAGCATAGCTCACGCCCACTTCCACTTACGCTGACTTACGCCGAGGAAACCCAGCATATCTTTAACAGCGAGTGGGAGCAAGTGCTTTGTGAATCCAGTGCTTGCCTCTGTGCGCTGCGCCGGCGTAGCGTAAAAGAGATACGCTACGGCGGCATAAATATGCGCCGATGTATGTGAATCCGGGCCATTGTTTTTAATACAAACGCTTTTATTGGAGAATAGAAGGCAATACAGTTCAACAACAACATAAAAAAAAGATATATAGAGTACAACAATGTAAATGACATAGGGCCAGATTCACAGAAGAGATACGACGGCGTTTCTCTGAAACGCCGTCGTATCTCTCAGAGTATCTATGCGACTGATTCATAGAATCAGTTACGCATAGATAGCCCTTAGATCCGACAGGTGTAATTGACTTACACCGTCGGATCTTAGGATGCAGTACCTCGGCCGCCGCTGGGTGGAGTTTGCGTCGTATTCTAGTGTCGGGTATGCAAATTAGCAGTTACGGCGATCCACAAAGGTTTTTCCCGTCGTTACGTCGGCGCAAGTCTTAGTTTCACGTCGCAAAGTTAGGGCTGCTATTAACATGGTGTAAAATTACTCCACCATGTTAAAGTATGCCCGTCGTTCCCGCGTCGCTTTTGAATTTTTTTTTTCTGGCGTAAGTACATTACGCACGTCGCGATTCACAAACACGTCGCGCCGCCGTATTTCGCGCAAAGCACGTCGGGAAAATTAAGAACGGAGCATGCGCAGTTGAATTGGGCGGGCTTGCGCCAGACGTGTTTACGATACACCGCCGCAAGTTTACAGGTAAGTGCTTTGTGGATCGGGCACTAAAACTGTAAACTTGCGGCGGTGTAACGTAAACAGGTTACGTTACACGGCCGCAATTGTATGTGAATCTAGCCCTTAGACTCTGAGGTATATATGATGTATCTAGCTAAATATACTGACATGAATCAACTATGTCCTCAATAGGACCAGAATAAAATAACAACATGAACAAGCTAATATTAGTCTCGCAATATGGGTATAAATAACACAAAGAGTGAGAAAAGCAAAAAAATAAATAAAAAAATGTCACTATCCATTACATCACAGTCAATTGTTGATTTTTTTTTTATAGATTGCAGTAAGAAGACTACATCTCCCATTTATGCTCAAATGTAGACATAGGCCCGGATTCACATACATCGGCGCATATTTATGGGGGCGTAGCGTATCTAATATACGCTACGCCGACGCAGCGCACAGAGGCAAGCACTAGATTCACCAAGCACTCGCTCCCACTCGCTCTTAAAGATATGCTAGGTTTCCTCGGCGTAAGCCAGCATAGGTGGAAGTGGGCGTGAGCCATGCTAATGAGGTGTGACCCCATGCAAATGATGGGCCAAGCGCCATAAAAGTACTTAAAATGAACGGCGCATGCACCGTCCCGTGGGCGCATCCCACGTCGAAACAACTGCCTAAGATACGTCGAATCACTGCCTACGACGTGAACGTAACCTACGCCTAGTCATATTCACGTACAATGTAAACGACGGCTTGCGTTCCCTGGTCCATACCTTTGCATGAGTTGCGTCTCCTATATGGGGAATAACTTTACGCCGGACGTACGACTTACGCAAACCGCGTATATTATGCGCTGGGCGCAACTACGTTCGTGAATCTGCGTATCTCTCTCATTTGCATATGTGCATAGAAAATCAATGGGAGCGGAAAATGCGCCCATCGTAAATATGCGCCCACGATATGACGGTGTAGGCAAGTTACATCGGTCATAGGAAGCCTATTTTAGGCGTATCTCAGATTGTGGGCACGACGCACAGATACGACGGTGCATAGATAGACTTACGTGGCGTATCTCGAGATACGTCGGCGTAAGTGCTTTGTGAATACGGGCCATAGTATCCAGAAGAATAGGGTGCATTCATCCATTACTCTAATGGCTTCCATTCTTTGTATTACCAGAGACCCAAGAACTGTGGTGGTACACAAATTGAGGGCAATAGCCCATAGTATTGCACTAAAGAGAGTGGGCTAGACTCAGGTAGCCCTGCGTAATATTGTGCGGGCGTAACGTATCTCTGATACGCCGCCGTAAATTAGGGCGCAAGTTCCGTATTCAGAAAGAACGCTCTAAGTTACGGCGGCATAACGTATGTGCTCCGGCGTAAGCCCGCCTAATTCAAATTTGGATGATGTGGGCGTGTTTTATTCAAATTTAGTGTGACCCCACGTATTTGACGTTTTTTACGAACGCCGCATGCGCCGTTCGTAAAAGAATCCCATTGCGCATGCTCGAAATTCCGCCGCAAATCGTCAATGCTTTAGACATGAACGTAACTTACGTACAGCCCTATTCGCGAACGACTTACGCAAACGACGTAAACATTTCAAAATTCGACGCGGGAACGACGTCCACACTTAAAGAGGAGTTCCACCTAAAAATGGACCTCCGCTTAACCCACTCCTCGCCCCCTTACATGCCACATTTGGCATGTAATTTTTTTGGGGGGGGAGTGGGGGCTTCAGGAGAAGGGGACTTCCTGTCCCACTTCCTCCTTCCGCCGAGGGGCTGGAAAGGCGATTAGCTTAATCGCCTTTTCACAGCCCCTCCCTGTAGGCCAGCGCCTGTCCGATCGGATGGTGCCGCGCCGCTCGCGCATGTGCACTGCCGCTTGCGCAGGCGCGTCGCTGGAGCCGTGGAGCAGGTAAGTGTCAGTTTATTAAAAGCCAACAGCTACACTTTTTGTAGCTGCTGACTTTTAATTAACTTAAAAAAAGGTGGAAAACCCCTTTAACATTGCATATGCCTCATAAGAGCAGGAGCAACCTTACGCCGAAAAAGCCTAACGTAAACGATGTAACAAAATAGCGCCGGGCGTAAGTACGTTTGTGAATCGGCATATCTACCTAATTAGCATATTAAGTCGGATCTTAGGGAAATCTATGCGTAACTGATTCTATGAATCAGGCGCATAGATACGACGCCCCAACTCAGAGATATGACGGCGTATCTGGAGATATGCCGTTGTATCTCCTACCTGAATCCGGCCCAGTATGAGCAATTTTTGGTTTTGAAATTTGTATGTGTGGTAAGGAAGCAAATAATAGACATTTTGGCAATGTCAGTGTTAGTTGAATCCCAGTATTTTGAGCTACTTTAGATGCTGTCTGTTGCCAAAGGGGTCTAAGAACTAGGCAACTCCAGAATATGTGGAGAAATGTGCTTCTGTCAGGGCAACCTCCAAAGAAAGTCTCTGGAACATTCGGGAGGTCCTATGTAATTTATTAGGGGTAAGATACAATTGTGTCTCCTTTACGGTCATAGCACATGTACATGCATATTTGTAAGCATATCCATCCAACCCTGTGTAGAAAACTCTTGACCTATCTCGGCCTCCCATTGAACCATGGCAGAGGATTTATCTATGGTAAGTATAGCCCATTTAAGTAACTATATATCCTTGAGATAACACCCCTATCACAAGAGGAATTATGGCAAATCTTTTCAAATTCTGAGAATTGAATCCCTGAGCTAAATGAGTATTGAGATGAGCAAATGTGTCTAATCTGTAAGTACTTGTAGAATTCAAATTGTGCTAAGGCATATTGATGTTGAAGATGAGCAAAAGAACAAAAAAAGGGACCCTTGTATCAGGGAGTGTAATCAGGGCTGTCTTTAAAATTGATAAATTGGACTTTTGGCGGTACAGGTAGTTAATGTAAAAGATCTATAAATATTTATTTATAAAAAACGCATAGATAGAGAATTGTATACACAATTTCATAAGACAATGTCAGCATATGATTTCAGTCCATCTAACACAAAGTAAGAAAAGGGTTTATACTTATGCAAATACATTCAAGACATAAGAACGCATAGTATCAAAAAGGTATGTAAAAAACTCTTATGCCGTGTACACACGACCGGTTTGTCTGATGAAAACGGTCTGATGGACCGTTTTCATCAGACCAAACCGATCGTGTGTGGGCCCCATCGGTTATTTATCCATCGTTTAAAAAAAATGGAACTTGCTTTAAAATTATCGGTTATGGATACCTAACCGATAGATAAAAACCGATCGTCTGTAGGCACGTCTATCGGTTAAAAATCCACGCATGCTCAGACTAAATTAGGGGACAGGAGCGCTCGTTCTGGTAAAACTAGCGTTCGTTATGGAGCTAGCACATTCATCACGCTGTAACAGACAGAAAAGCGCAAATCGGCTCTAACCAAACTTTTACTAACACGCGGTAACACGGAATCAGCAAAAGCAGCCCCAAGGGTGGCACCATTGGATTTGAACTTCCCCTTTATAGTGCCGTCGTACGTGGTTTACGTGACCGCGTTCTGACACGATCGTTTTTTTAACCGATGGTGTGTAAGTCAGCTTCATCGGATAACTGATAGAAAAATACATCAGACCGTTTTCATCCGATTGACCGATCGTGTGCATTAGTGTTTGAAGCTGAATACAATATGCGTAATAGTAGATCTTGCTTTACTCTCGACAGCTACACACAGGATTGCGGCGCCTGTGCATTGACCCCCTCCGCTCTCTTGTCTCTCCCCCTGGCTGACTCTGTTGCGACGAATCAGATACTGTTATACCTACTGATAGAACTACCTTTCTCTCTGTCGGTGCTGAGGTGGTTACCCCCTCTCCAATGCTTGGTCATTTGGCAACCTGTTATTTGGAGCCTATTCAAGCCTAGGGTTTGTCAGAGGGATTTCGGTCGGGGTTCCTTACGTCTATCCATTTTCACTGTTTACCAACAGCTTGTGTTATATCCCAACCTTTTGACTTCTACACACAATGAGCACCTACTATATGCCCAGGAGGCTGATTAGGTAAAAAGCGTTGTACACTCCGTACCCCATTAATAGTGGCTGGATCGATTTATATTTTTTGAGATTCGATTGATCCACTCCTATGCTCCTGATGAAGCGTCCTGTACGCGAAACATATCGAGAGTAAAAGCAAGATCTACTATTACTAGGGGTGCAACGGATCGTCATTGATCCGTGATCCGCACGGATCAACCTATTCGGATCGGCACACATGTGATCCGTATGATCCGTAGATTGTGAGCTCCCTCAGCCTCCTCTCACTGCAGTACACTGACTGACAGGAAAGGAGGAGGCGGGAAACGAAACACTCGGCCAATCAGGATGCAGAACAGAAGCGATGACCCAGAGCTGCCCTGCCTCCAAACCAATCAGCGGGCGCGTTACAAGCAGGCGGCGTGTGTGTCAGTGTTTTGGCCAGAGCCGTGTGTGAAGGGAGAAGGAGATGTGCTGCGGAGCCCGGGGGGGAGGAGGGGGAGGCCGAGTGTTTGTTATTGTTTTCCTGGACAGGGGAGGATGCTCTTCGGCATCCCCAGCACTGGACGAGGAGACCATCAGAGCAGAACACATACGGTAGTGAATACATTGTATGAGCTGCCCTGACACATCCCTCCCCAACGTGTCCCCTGTTATCACACACTCACACACACACACTATGGGGACACTCACTATGGGGACACCATCATACCCCACAATAATCACTGACAGGTGGAGGAGCCCTGCTGTGTGTGTCCGATCATATATGTCATCGTTATTTTCAACACAAAACGGAGCTTATGTGTTTAGTTACAGTTTTTAGAAATCCAACGGACTGTTTAGTTTTAAAAGCAACAGCAAACCTCACATGCTTGCTAATGTGACAGAACACCTCTGATTTTCACATTTAACATTTAGTTAAATGTGAAAATCCGAGCTGTTCTGTCACATTAGCAAGCATGTGAGGTCAGCAGGTTTGCTGTGGCTTTTAAAATTTAACATGTAAACAGTCCGTCGGATTTACATACACTGGCCCAGATTCAGGTACGACTTGCGCGGGAGCAAGTGTGATTTGCACCGCGCAAGTACGGATTTGCTCCCAGGCAAATTTGCGGGTGACCCAGAAAGCAAGCTAAGCCTGAAATGTGCCATTTTTGCACGGAGGCAGTTTCTCTGCCCCGGCGCAATTAAGGGGCAATTTTGCTCAGGGAGCAACTTGCGCTCTCATGGTTTTCCCTCAGCAAATATGCAAATGAGGAACTGCCACTGATTCATAAACTTGCGCGTGTGAGGAGCATTTTGCTCCCAAAGCGCGCAAGCTGTTTAGCCGGGGCAAATTTGCACTTTATAAAAGCAGGGGCAAGTTAGCAACAGATGGCCACAGGTCAGCTGGAGAGAAACTACAGCACTCCTCACCGTGTGTAGGGACTACAAACAAAAACAAAAACAAAAAAACTTTGAGCATAAACTAAATATAGAAAAGCTCCTAATCTGAGCAAAAAAAAAAATATCCCCAAAAAAAAAAATATATAAGCATAATCAAAATAAATAGAAAAGGCTCATTATATGAGCAGCAAGGGATAGGTAAAAAATACAAAAATAAAAGGAAAATCATTTTTTATTTTTTTTGGACATCCTTGTGCCAAGGGTGCCCCGGCTCTGGCTCCTCAGTCTGCGTGGTTAAGCCTGTGGTGGGGATGGAGCCTGGGCTGAGGATGGAGCCTGTGGTGGGGATCGAGCATGGGGTGGGGATGGAGGGGGGGGAGGAGCATCAACCCCTACTTCCTCACTCCTGGCAGGTGGTGCCTGCAAGCCCTCCATGGCGTTGGCCAGGCGGGTGAGCACGCTGTTGGTTTGGGCCAACATCCGCAGCTGCCGGGTGGTATTGGTCCTCTGCTGCTGCCGGGTTAATCTCCCCTCCTCCCGCACAGCAGCAGTGTTGGCCTCCACCGCACCTGCCAACCTGCTCACCTCCGCTGTTAGCAAAGCGATGGCGCCCTGCTGCTCAACCATGCAGGTGACCATGGCTCCACAGTTGGCACTGACTTCCTCCAAGCTCTCAGTATCTCGTTTTCCCCGGTCAGCATGCAGGGTGAGGGCCTGCTGCAGAGAGGAGGAGGATGCCAGGCTGTCCGCCACCCGCCTCAAGTCTCCCACCATGTCCCCTATATGGCGGGTCTGCCGGGCCTGCTCCTCTTGCAGACCTTCACGGAGGCTGGAGGGTACACCCCTAGTTTTACATAGAGCCTTCCTTGGAGGAGAGGCTGGGGCACGAACTGAGGGAGAATAAGGGGAGTGGGCCACACTGGAGGGAGGGACACTGGAGGGGGGGGCTTGCCCTGGAGGGGGATGACGTGATGGTCGGGGGGTGGTGGGGAGGTCAGGGATGGTGGGATCCTCCTGGAGGTACACAGATTCATCCAGGTTGAGGATAATGGACTCCTCCACCACTTCCTCCTCCCTAGATGGACTATGGGCGATATCCTCCTCCACCAACATGCCCAGGATCAGCAGAGGGCCTGACTGCACCCCATGATGTTCTGGGGATGGCGTGGGTCGCCCTACAGCCGACGATGGCCCAGCCTCATCATCAACATCTGTGGATGACACAAAAAAAATATGTTGCTGGAGCAACACACTTATCACATGTTCCCTTCTACCCCCTCCCATGATACACAGCAGATATGAGAAACAAAAACTTTTTACATCTTCCCTTCTACCCCCTCATATGTTCCCTTCTACCCCCTCCCATGATACACAGCAAATATGAGAAACAAAAACTTGTTACATCTTCCCTTCTACCCCCTCATATGTTCACTTCTACCCCCTCCCATGATACACAGCAGATATGAGACACAAAAAACTTACCAGTCCCCAAGTCCCCAACAGTGGAGTCATAGCCTGGCAGTCCCTCCACCTGCTCCAGCGCTAGACTCTGAGAGATGATCTCCTCCTCCGGATTGAGTCGCACAGAACAGGCTGGTCCTCCTCCCGTGCCCCTGCTATGCTTTCTGATTAGGACAATTTTGTCCCTGACTCGACGACGCATGTCAGTAAATTTTTTTTGGATGTCCATCCAAGTCCGGTCCTCAAAGCCCAGGGCATTTATGTCCAATGTAATAGCCTCATATATTGCCCTCCTTTGGGCTACGGTGGTATTCTTCCGCTCTGAACCAAAAAGAACGGCAGTATGGCGCGTCAGTGCCGCAAGCAGTATATCCATCTCAGCGGAGACAAAATTTGCTTTTCTTTTTTTTTTTCCTTATCAGGAGGTGCCATCTCAGAAAAAAAGGGCAAAATTACCTTGCTCAGGGGGGGTGGAACAAGCAGGATGTAATTTTGCACAGGACCTGCGCAGGTCTGCCCCTATTTATTTGCTCAGTGCAAGCAGGTGGGCAAAATTTGCCCTGAAAATAGGAGCAAACCACTGCTGAGTGGAAAAAAGATCATTTGCATAGGGCACACCCACTTTCACTTGCGCTGCCTTAGGCCCTGATTCTTGCCTTACAAAGGAGCAAGTTAGCAGACAAAAGGAATCCTGAATCAGGTGGCAATCTTTCCAATTTGCCCCAGCGCAGAGCAAATCAGCTGCTCTTCACAGGTGTAACTAAAGGGCAAATCTACCTGAATCTGGGCCACTGTATTTAAGCACATAAGCTCCATTTTGTGTTGAAAATAACTATGAAATATAAAACTCTGGTGGGTTTAACAAGATTTGTATTGTCTTTTTTTTTTTTTTTTTGCTGATCCGAAAATGATCCGATCCGTGACTCCTGATCCGAGGATCGATCCGATCCGTGAGTTTTTTGATCCGTCGCACCCCTAACTATTACGCATATTGGATTGAGCTTCAAACACTAATGCCACGTACACACGGTCGTTTCTTGTGATGAAAAAAACACGACATTTTTAAAAACGTAATTTAAAACGTCGTTTTATGTTTTCTGAAAAACAACCAAAAAAAAATTCGAGCATGCTTCAATTTTTTATGTCGTTTTTCAAAACGTCGTTTTTTGTGTCATTTAAAATGATAGTGTGTGGGTAAAACGACGTTTAAAACAACGTTTTTAAACCTGCGCATGCTCAGAAGCAAGTTAGGACGCAAGCTTGAATGGAACAGAGTGCCGTCGTACATGCTGAACGTAACCGCGCTTTGCTACAGCATTTTGAAAAAACTATGGTGTGTAGGCAACATCGTTTTTTAAAATGAAGTTTGAAAAACGTTGTTTTGTTTCATGATAAAAAACGTTGTTTTATTTCATCACAAAAAAAGACCGTGTGTACGTGGCATAAGAGTTTTTTTACATACCTTTTTGATACTATGCGTTCTTATGTCTTGAATGTATTTTCATAAGTATAAACCCTTTTCTTACTTTGTGTTAGATGGACTGAAATCATATGCTGACATTGTCTTATGAAATTGTGTACACAATTCTCTATCTTCGCGTTTTTATAAATAAATATTTATAGATCTTTTACATTAACTACCTGTACCGCCAAAAGTCCAATTTATTAGTCCATTAATTTCCATTGTCAATTTATCGGGACGTTGGTACACTAAAATAGGTGCATTCACAGTGATTAGTCGCCCTGTGTTTTTATGCAAGTTTGGCAAGACCCATTTAAACGTCCTTAATATTGATTGGGCCCTGGGCAAACATTTTTTTTGCCCCCCCCCCCCAATGCAATTTTTCTCACCACCTGCTTTGAAAAAACAGTAAATAGCAGCTAAACTCCAAATCAGTTTAGTGCAGCAGATCAGGCAGCAATTGTGATTGGTTGCCAGAGGTTAAAGCATAACCTTACTGCTCACTGATTAGTTTCGGCACATCATTTCTGCTGGTTTTGGTTGCTGCACATCATTACCCATTGGTTGCCAGGGCTAAGGGGGGTGTGGGCATTGGTGGTGGTTAGGGGTGGATTGGTATCAGTGGCATGGGGGGGAGGTTGGAGGGTGTGATCAGTGTAAGTGGGGGGTTAGAGAGAGAGAGAAAGAGAGGGTGAGCTAGGGTGGTGAGAGAGAGAAGTGGGTAAAAGAGAGAAGGGTGAGAGAGGGGGGCGAAAGAGAGGGGGTGAGTGAAATAGAGGTGATTGGGGATGAGAGTGAAAGAGGGGATGAGAGAGGGGGGTTAGGGATGAGAGAAAGGGGGGATTGGGGATGAGAGAAAAAGGGGGGATGAGAGAGAGAGGGGTGGTTAAGGATGAGAGAGGGGCGATTGTGGATGGGGGAGTAAGGGGAGATGAGAGTGAGGGGGGTTGGGGATGAGAGAGAAAGAGAAGCGATTGGGAATAAGAGAGGGGGGATTGGGGATGAGAAAGAGGAGATTGGGAATGAGAGAGGGGGTTGGGGATGAGAGAGAGGGAGGATTGGGGAGGGGGGTTGGGGATGAGGGAGGGGATTGGGGATACGAGAGAGGGGATTGGGGATTAGAGAGGAGGATTGGGGATTAGAAAGGGGGGATTGGGAATGAGAAAGAGGGGATTGGGGGATGAGAAAGAGGGGATTGGGGATTAGAGAGGAGGATTGGGGAATTAGAGAGGGGGATTGAGGATTAGAGAGGGGGATTGAGGATTAGAGAGGAGGGTTGAGGATTAGAGAGGGGGGATTGGGGATGAGAGAGGGGATTGGGGATGAGAGAGTGGATTGGGGGACAAGAGAGGGGATGGGGATGAGAGAGGGGGGATTGGGGATGAGAGAGGGGATTGGGGATGAGAGAGGGGATTGGGGATGAGAGAGGGGGGATTGGGGATGAGAGAGGGGATTGGGGATTAGAGAGGGGGATTGAGGATTAGAGAGGGGGGATTAAGGATTAGAGAGGGGGGATTGAGGATTAGAGAGGGGGGATTGGGGATGAGAAAGAGGGGATTGGGGGATGAGAGAGAGGATTGGGGGATGAGAGAGGGGGGATTGGGGGATGAGAGAAGGGGGATAGAGACTGAGAGAGGGGGGGTCCTTAGCCCTGGCTGCACCCCCTGTCAGTCTGTGTATTGGTGTTGTGTATGTTGCCTGGTACCTCATTCCATAGGACGTTCACACTGGCCAGTGGACGGGGGTGCTCTGATCCTTCCAGCGGATCCTTCCTTGACCATGGACTGTCCCAGGTAGCACTAGAACTCCCTGGTAGCATGCACCCCCTGTTGGTCCTGCGGTGGTAGGGGGGGGGGCGATCCACCTGTCCTCCAGGCCCATCCATCTCAAATCCCCTTCCTCCTGGCCCCTGGGCCCCCCAGCAGCCAGGACAGCCTGTACAGTAGTCAGTACCACCCACCAGCCCACCACAGTCAAGTTGCCTAGCCCCGTAACAAACATAGGGGTAGATTCAGGTACATTTGCGCATTTTTTACAGAGGCGCAGCGCACCGTTTTGCCGCTGCCCCTCTGTAAATTACCTCCGATACGCTCGATTTACGGAGCAGTAGCTCCGTAAATTGCGTGGGTGCTCCTGAAAAATGCCCGGCGTAATCGTGCGTAATTTAAATGATCCCGTAGGGGGCGTGGATCATTTAAATTAGGCGCGTTCCCGCGCCGAGCGTAGTGCGCATGCTCCGTCTGGAAACTTTCCCGACGTGCATTGCGGTAAATGACGTCGCAAGGACATCATTTGCTTCAAAGTGAACTGAGTCACAGTGACAGTCTCTCTCCATGTCAGGTGATCCCTTCCGTTCACACCAGTCCAAACAGCTCTGACAGTCCCGCTCACCATGTAATGCAGAGTAGTGTGCCCTCTGTGTAATGTGCTGTGCCCACCATGTAATCTGCTGTGCTGTACAGTGCCCATCATGTAATGTGGAGTAGTGTGCCCTCTGTGTAATGTGCTGTGCCCACCATGTCATCTGCTGTAAACTGCCCACCCTGTAATGCAGAGTAGTGTGCCCTCTGTGTAATGTGCTGTGCCCACCATGTCATGTGCTGTGCTGTACAGTGCCCACCATGTAATGCAGAGTAGTGTGCCCTCTGTGTAATGTGCTGTACCCACCACGTCATGTATTGTGGTGTACCCATATTTAATGTGGTGTGGTGTGCCCACATGTGGTGTGCCCACTGTGTAATGTGCTGTGCCCAGCATGTAATGCGGAGTGGTGAAAAAAGGGTAATAGTAATGCCTTGTACACACGATCAGAAATTCCGTCGGGATAAACTCCAATGGATTTTTCCAACAGAATTCCGTTCAAGCTGTCTTGCATACACACTGTCACACCAAATTCCGACCGTCAAGAACACGGTGACGTACAACACTACGACGAGCCAAGAAAAATTAAGTTCAATGCTTCCATACAGACGAATGGAATTTCCGCTATAAATTTGTTTTGTTTTCTTTCTAAGTCCGTCAGAATTTCCAAAGGAAAAACTCCGATGGGCCACACACATGGTCGGAATATCCGATAAAAAAAATCTGTCTGAAATTCCGATTGTGCGTACGCGGCATAAGAAGACTAAGTTAAGAGGTATCTATTCTAAGGGGAACCTGGCCTGGCCTGCTCTAAAGTGGATCTATATGGGGGATACTGGCCTGGCCTGCGCTTTATGTGATAATGACTAAGCCCCTCTCCTTCGTGACAAAAATGAAAGAAAGTTTATAAAAGATAAGTGGCAATGCAATGTGGAAGTAGGACAAATCTCTCATCTCATCGCTTTATCATGTTTCCACTGCAGTCTGTGATAACAGTTTCCTGGGTTGGAGCAGCTCCTAGAACTGCTGGCTTGTGGAGGAATACTTGAGAAAATAGCTTGATGCTCTAAAACGCGTAGTCATGCCCCCTGATGTAGATCGGCCCTGCTGTGACATCATCTTTGGCCCTGTGAGTTCCAAGGCAGCATCTGTACATCCGGTTCCTTTTCTCAACCTTTCTCCACCAGCTGGCAGCTGAATGAGCAGCTCCAGCCCAGGAATTTGCAATGGAACATGGCGAATAGTAATATGATATGAGTGATTTGTTTTCCTTCCACAGTGAGTTGCCACTTGTCTATTTTTTTTTTTTTTTTAATAAACTTGCTACCAACTATTACACTGATGCCACCTTTCTTGTCTTTCTCAGCAGATTGCCATGAACTCTTGAATTATCTTAACTTCAGCAGGCTTGCGCACTTTGTCCCCTTTTCACAATCATAAGATCACTGTCCTCAACCCACCTCATGCATGTAGAACTTTGTTTAAGCTCTGGTATATGAATTCAAGGGATTATAACGATCTTAGTAATGACCTGGCACCATTGCTGGGTCCATTCAGGCAAGTTCCCAGGCGTTGTAAGGGGGGATATATCTGCCAGAATGCAGTAGAATATCAAGGGTATTACCAGCAGAAACCTTGAGTGAATAAAAATGAGTGCTAGACTTCTGTAGAGCCACAGACATGAACAGTTTTGCAAACCAAACCAAGCCAGCTATCAGGGTATATCAATAACATGTTGATAAAATAGAGAGGGAAATTGGCTCTGCTAGTGGCAATGTGTCACTAATAACAGGAGATGCGGGTCTCAAAGACAAATATGTCTATGTCGGGTACCTATATTGGGGCTGAATCCAATGGTAATGGACTTCCCATACACCCCTCCTGCAGGAGTCTGGGTGCAGAAAGATACCCTGTTGCTGTTAATAAAAAAAAGGAAGGTATAGGGCTTTGTGCCAGGGGAATTGTGCATAGTTCTGGACCCTCAGCCTCCGCTGGTTTCCAGATGTAAAAATGAAATGAAATAGATGCTAAAACAGAAGCAAAAAAAGAGAGAAATTGATACAAAAGAGCTTTGAAGCAGATAGTCAGGATCCTGTGCAGGGCAGCGGACCAGGTAGTGTATCTGTGTCCACTAGTGTACAATAGTGTGTGACAGAAAACCCCTATTATGCAATGAAATAGCTATTGCTGTAATATCCTGGTGAATGTGGGGCAAATGCTAAGCGATATGGTAGTATAGCAATACAGAAAAATGACAGAATAAGCGCAAAGCACAATTGGTCAAAACAGCAAAGCTAAGGAGAAAACAATCATAAGATAGTGCAAACCACCTCTTAAGACAATAGCCAAAATGATAACACTGCAAGTCCCATTAGTCCATAATGCTCTAATATTTGAACTGCTGAGTTAAATATAATAAACTTTAGCACAGAACAAACTCCCAGGAACGCCTGTATTAGTGACTTAGTGCTGGTTAAGATGGTCCAGTGGCAAGGTGACTTTGGTGCTCCCCCTCATAGGACTTCACTTACCAGATGTAGGCACCCCAGCCGGGGTAACTACATCGATTGGTAGTGGTACCTTGCTCTCTCTCGGTGTGCAGTGCCCTCTGCTAGATTCCAGCCGGTATCTGTGTTCCTTACGTTTTCTCAGAGTCCAATGATGGCAGCGATTGCAGTGTGTCACTCGATTAAAAAAGAGGATGGAATACACATAGGGCCTGATTTACTATGCTATGTGCGCTGCGCTGGTTCATGCGTTAATTAGTACTCCGGGTGGAGGCTTAATTGGGCGCATGAACCAGCGTAGCAGCCGGCGCATTGAAACTAATATGTAAAGCCGCGCCGAACTCCCTATAGAAGTCTATGGGAGAAATCAAAAGTGTTCATTTTAAAGGCTAATCTGCAAGTTTTGTCCTAAAAAGTGTTTGGGGACCTCAGTCCTGTCCCAGGGAACATGTATCAATGCTTTTTTTATTTTTTAAAACGGCCGTTTTTTCGGGAGCAGTGAAATTAATAATTCTTAAAGTGAAACAATAAAAGTGAAATATTCCTTTAAATTTTGTACCTAGGGGGGGTGTAATGTCAGCATGTGAAATAGCGCATTTTTCCCGCACTTAGAACTCCCCCTGCACAAAGTGACATTCAGAAGGAAAAAAGTCATTTAAAAATTCACACGCGGCTATAATGAATTGTCGGCTCTGACAATTCTAAAGGGATTCATTCATAAAACAAACAAAAAAATGTGTAGGGGTTCCTCCAAATTAAATTACCAGGCCCTTCAAGTCTGGAATGGATATTAAGGGGAACCCCGCCATAAAAAAAAAAAAAAAAAAAGACGTGCGGTTCCCGGCAAATATCCATTCCAGGCCCTTCAGGTCTGGTGTGGATTTTAAGGGGAACTCCACCCCAAATTGAAAAAAAAAATGGCGTGGAGTCCCCCTAAAAATCCACACCAGACCCTTATCCGAGCACGTTGACCTGGCCGGCCGCAGAAAAGAGGGGGGGACAGAGTGCGGCCCCCCCCCTCTCCTGAACCGCACCAGGCCACATGCCCTCAACATGGGGAGGATGTCCCCATGTTGATGGGGACAAGGGTCTCATCCCCACAACCCTTGCCCGGTGGTTGTGGGGGTATGCGGGCGGGGGGCTTATCAGAATCTGGAAGACCCCTTTAACAAAGGGGACCCCCAGATCCTGGCCCCCCCCCATGTGAAATGGTAATGGGGTACATTGTACCTCTACCATTTCACCCCAAAAAAAATGTCAAAGTGTTAAAAATGACAGTAGCCGGTTTTTGACAAATCTTTTAATAAAATCTTCTTTTCTTCTTTCCTTCGGGTTTCTTCCGCTGCTTCTTTCTCGGGTCTTCTCGTCCACATCTTGCCCGACGTCTTCTTCTATCTTCTCCGTCCGTCCTTCAGCCTTCTGGTCACGCATCTTGCCCGTTGTCTTGTCCTGTCTTCTTCTCCGTCCTTCCGCCAGCCTCCTCGCATCTTGTGTCTTCTCCGGTCTTCTTCTCGGTCCGCCAGCCTTCTCGTCCCCGGACCCAGCGTTTGAATTTGATTTGGCCGTCGTGTTCCCGCTCCTGGGACCCGCCCCCCTCTGACGCCACAAGTAAACTCCTTAGAAGGTCATGTGCGTCAGAGGGGGGCGGGGTCACATGAGTGTGACACGGCGGGAACTTCTTCTCCTGGCGGCGCGATTGAAATTGAATTCCCCCGCTGTGTGACGCTCTGTGACCCCGCCCCCCTCTGACGCACATGACCTTCTAAGGAGTTTACTTGTGGCGTCAGAGGGGGGCGGGTCCCAGGAGCGGGAAAACGGCGGCCAAATCAAATTCAAACGCTGGGTCCGGGGACGAGAAGGCTGGCGGACCGAGAAGATGACCGGAGAAGACACAAGATGCGAGGAGGCTGGCGGAAGGACGGAGAAGAAGACAGGACAAGACAACGGGCAAGATGCGTGACCAGAAGGCTGAAGGACGGACGGAGAAGATAGAAGAAGACGTCGGGCAAGATGTGGACGAGAAGACCCGAGAAAGAAGCAGCGGAAGAAACCCGAAGGAAAGAACAAAAGAAGATTTTATTAAAAGATTTGTCAAAAACCGGCTACTGTCATTTTTAACACTTTGACATTTTTTTTGGGGTGAAATGGTAGAGGTACAATGTACCCCATTACCATTTCACATAGGGGGGGGGCAGGATCTGGGGGTCCCCTTTGTTAAAGGGGTCTTCCAGATTCTGATAAGCCCCCCGCCCGCATACCCCCACAACCACCGGGCAAGGGTTGTGGGGATGAGACCCTTGTCCCCATCAACATGGGGACATCCTCCCCATGTTGAGGGCATGTGGCCTGGTGCGGTTCAGGAGAGGGGGGGGGCCGCACTCTGTCCCCCCCTCTTTTCTGCGGCCGGCCAGGTCAACGTGCTCGGATAAGGGTCTGGTGTGGATTTTTAGGGGGACTCCACGCCATTTTTTTTCAATTTGGGGTGGAGTTCCCCTTAAAATCCACACCAGACCTGAAGGGTCTGGTATGGATATTTGGGGGGACCCCACGCCATTTTTTGGGGTTTTTTTTACGGCGGGGTTCCCCTTAATATCCATTCCAGACCTGAAGGGCCTGGTAATTTAATTTGGAGGGACCCCCTTTTTTTTTTTTTTTTTTTTTTTAATGAGCAATGACTCTATTCTTTATAGCCATGAGTACTTTAACCACTTGCCCACCGGGTTAATTCTGGCACTTCTCTCCTTCATGTGAAAATCACAATTTTTTTGCTAGAAAATTAATCAGAACCCCCAAACATTATATATTTTGTTTTAGCAGACATCCTAGGGAATAAAATGGCAGTCATTGCAATACTTTTTGTCACACCGTATTTGCGCAGCGGTCTTACAAGCGCACTTTTTTTGGATAAAAATCACTTTTTTGAATTAAAAAATAAGACAACAATACATTTTGCCCAATTTTTTTATATATTGTGAAAGATAATGTTACGCCGAGTAAAATGATACCCAACATGTCACGCTTAAAAATTGCGCCCGCTCGTGGCATGGCGTCAAACTTTTACCCTTTAAAAATCTCGATAGGCGACGTTTAAAAAATTCTACAGGTTGCATTTTTTGAGTTGCAGAGTAGGTCTAGGGCTAGAATTATTGCTCTCACTCTAACGATCGCGGCGATACCTCACTTGTGTGGTTTGAATACCGTTTTCATATGCGGGCGCTACTCGCGTATGCGTTTGCTTCTGTGCGCGAGCTCGTCGGGACGGGGCGCTTTAAAAATTTTTTTTTGGGTTTTATTATTTATTTTTATTTAGTTTTATAATTTTTTACACTGAAATAAAAAAATAAAAAAAAATGATCAGTTTTCTTCCTATTACAAGGAATGTAAACATCCCTTGTAATAGGACTAGTGTGTGACAGGTCCTCTTTATGGAGAGAGGCGGGGTCAATAAGGCTGGAAAGCATGGTATTGAAAAAAAAATAAAAGATCTCATGCTTTCAGCTGCAATCATGTTCGTTCACCACAGTGGTGTAGTGTATAGCACTTTGACCTAGCAGCAAAAGAGTCGTTGGTTTGAATCCCGCCCGTGACAGCATCTGCATGGAGTTTGCATGTTCTCCCTGTGCCTGCGTGGGTTTCCTCCCACAATATAAAAACACGCTGTAAATCGGTTCCGGTCTAAATAAGCCCTAATATGCAGTAGTATATTTAGGTTTGGTTCTGCCCTAGGCCTGACTACATATCTGCACCTCCTAATAGAAAAATGACCCACCCCTTCCTGTCAAGGTCACACCCTGTTTTTGTATAACCCCACCCAGTAATTTTCAGGGGACCCACACACTAGTTCTGGGGGGGCACTGGATTCCCTTAACCACTTCCATACCAGGCACTTACGCACCTTCCCGCCCAAGCCAATTTTCAGCTTTCAACACTGTCGCACTTTGAATGGCAATTGCGCGGTCATACAACACTGTACCCAAACAAAATTGGCGTCCTTTTTTCCCCACAAATAGAGCTTTCTTTTGTTGTTATTTGATCACCTCTGCGTTTTTTTTTTTTGCGCAACAACTAAAAAAAGACTGCAAATTTTGAAACAAAAAAACGTTTTTATTTTTTTAGGTTAATTTTTTTGTAAATAAGTTTTTCTCTTTCAATTACGGGCACTGATATGGCGGCACTGATGGGCACCGATGAGATGGCACTGATGGACATCGATGAGGTAGTACTGACGGCACAGATGAGGTGGCATTGATTGGCGGCGCTGCTATGCGGCACTGATGGGCACTCATAGGCGGCACTGATGGGCACTCATGGGCGGCACAGATGGGCGGCACTTATGGGTGGCACTGATGGATACTTATGGGCGGCACTTATGGGTGGCACTGATGGATACTTATGGGTGGCACAGGTGGGCACTGATAGGTGGGCACTGTGCATGGATTGGCACTGTGGGGTGGCACTGATGGACACTGTGGGGTGGCACTGATTTTCCCAGTCAGTGCCCATTTGTGGGCACTGATTGGCATCTTTTTTCTTATTTTTTAATGCTTTTTGTTTTTTTGTTCTATATTTTTTTTGTTTTTGCACACCCTGGTGGTCCAGGGTGGGCATCCCTGGTGGTCCAGTGTGGTGATCCGAGGGGGGGCTGCGCTGATAAACAATCAGCGCGAACGCCCCCTGTCAGGAGAGCCGCCGATCGGCTCTCCTATACTCGCGTCTGTCAGACGCGAGTGAGGAAGAGCCATCGATGGCTCTTCCTGTTTACATCGTGATCAGCCGTGATTTGACACGGCTGATCACGTGGTAAAGAGTCTCCGTCTCCGTGAGAGACTCTTTACCGAGATCGGAGATGCAGGGTGTCAGACTGACACCCCGCATCACCGATCGCCGCGCTGCGTGCCCCCACAGGCGCGTGCGGCATGAAATCCTGCAGGACGTCCTGTCAGGATTGTGTAACCACTTCCCGGACGTAAATCGGCCATAGGCTGGGCGGGAAGTGGTTAATTTGCATAGTTTTTCTCTCACTTCCTGTTTGGCTATGGGGCAGGAAGTGAAGGCAAATCTCCCCAATTGGACACAGATAATACAAAATAAACTGACAGGGCCTATAACCCTCCCTCACTCTATCCAAAATTAAAGAAAATAAAACTTGTTGATTATAGTTCTTGTCAGGGGCGGACTGACCATTGAGTCACTCGGGCACTGCCCGAGGGCCCCATGCCACTAGGGGGCCCCATCCGGGTTGCCAGGCTCAGTAAAACCAGGGACAGTATGTAAAAATCTGTGTTTTTTTTAGATCTGTCCCTGATATGTCCGAAAATGACATGCTTTTAATGTGAATATCCCAAGATTTTAGCTGCCCGCCTCTGCACTACCTCCTGGCGTGGTGGTCATCTGTAAGCCAGAGGGGCCCCATAATCTTCTATTGCCCAGGGGCCCCATGAGTTGTCAGTCCGCCCCTGGTTCTAGTTTAAGCACAAATTTCATAGAGTTTTATTGAGAGCCCTAAGAAAATATAACCATGCCAATAGGCCAGGATAGAGCGTTGCTAATATGTAGGAATGTGTGTGTTAGAGCACCCCACCCAATGTTAACTAAAAAATTATTAATTTGCAAATAAGTATTATCTGCTCATTTTTTTGGGGATGTCTGCACCCCTGATAGTGACAACATTTGTGAGGTGTCTTCACCCTTTCTAATTCATTCACTTCCTGTCACATAGCCAAACAGGAAGTGAGGGTAAAACCTTACTAATATCTTTTCTTGGGGACACAGAGATCAATCTAAATAGTTTCCCATTATGTAAATTGCACTCTAGCATTTTGCTGTGTACACCCCAAATTATTAGGGATCTTGGACTTTGGGGTCCATTTACTAAAGGCAAATCCACTTTGCACTACAAGTGCAAAGCAAGGAAGAAAGAAAACAAAACAACTTTGCTTCTACAGGATTGGATGTTAAAACCATCAGTGCTTCCTCTCTGATTTTCAGCAACTATGCTTGTACTGCAGAGTGGCTTTGCCTTTACTAAACCCCAAACTAAATAATCATTTGGGGCAGGGATCCTCAAACTACGGCCCTCCAGCTGTTTTAGAACTACACATCCCATGAGGCCTTGTAATGCACTGACATTCACAGACATGACTAGGCATGATGGGAATTGTAGTTCCTGAACAACTGGAGGGCCGTAGTTTGAAGACCCATGATTTGGGGTGTACACAGCAGTGCTGGAGTGCAATTTGCTTAATGGGGACACTAGTTAGATTGACCTGTGTCCCCAAGAAATGACACTGGTAGGGTTTTAACCTCACTTCCTGTTCAGCTGTGTGACAGGAAGTGAAGCCAATTTTAAGAAAAGGGACACACAGCTCAACACAAAAATAAAAAAACACAAAGCAGGGGTTCTAACACTCACTTGGCTTCCCTCAAACACCCACAATTTGAATAGGATTGCCTTGCGCTAGATTTAAGCACAGTGCTGTAAATCAGCACGTCAAGCCTGTCCACCAATAGCAAACCCCCCCCACAGGCCATGTTTGCAGGTTTTCCTTCATCTTGCACATGTGCTTTAAAATACAGTCTGGACAGCAATTCTTGATAAGAGAAATCCCCAAAACATGTCCTGTCGGGGGTACTTGAGGGCTGAGGACCACTGCAGAAAAAATAAAATGACCAGTTTTGTCTTTAAAGTCATGGAGAATAAACATGGCAAACATTTCATGATTACACACCAGGAAAGAAGCTTAGACACACATAATTTGTTAGGCCCAAACCGATTTCAGCTGCAGCTGTCAACATATGTAGCATGAAAAAGTAACAAAAGACAAACTTAACAATTTTAAAGTAATTTTTATTGGTCAACAAAACAAGGAAAGCAAAAAAAGACAAACAAACAAACACAAACAAAAATACATTTCAAAATTCTAAATAACCATAGCTTCACACATTTTTCATAAAATAAGGCCACATAGACAAATACATCAAAGTGAACATCATTTAAAAATAAACCTAAACCATTGGCAAAATAAAACAAAACCCATGCAACAAACCACATTTGTGTTTAGCAACAGCATTTCTGCCAGCCTGCCCCTTCTGAGGGCAGCTGATGACTGATCGATCCAAGCTTTTTATAACAGTGCTAGTAATGAAGCAATTGAAATCACATGAACAAATTGCAGTCTCTAGTTTGGGTGAGCTTGTAATTGGGCACACCTGCAATTAACCCAAACCACGCTCTATGAGCATCCAAGGAGTGTTTTTCACCTTTTAAAAAGAAAGGATATTTCTCAGTTCATCACACATGTAGGAACCAAGCTGCAATGGAATGAGAGCTTTTTTTTTTTTTGTTTCCCCTGATCTGATGCTTTCCAGCCTGAAGGGGAGGTGTTAAAGACAGAAGTAAACACGCACATTTAATAATCTATTTGTGGGAAAAAAAAGGTTGCCAATTTTGTTTGGGAGCCACGTCGCACGACTGCGCAATTGTCAGTTAAAGCGACGCCGTGCCGAATCACAAAAACTTGCCCGGTCATTGACCAGAAATATGGTCCGGGCTCAAGTGGTTAAAAATTAACAAAACACAAAAGTGAGCCCAATTTTTGGGGATAATGTGAAAGATGATGTTACACTGAGTAAATAGATACCTTACATGTCACGCTTTACTATTGGAAACACTCCTGCAATGGGGCCAAAATGAATTCCGTGAATATCCCCATAGGCGACCTTTTATTTTTTTTTCCAGGTTACCAGTTTATAGTTACAAAGAAGGTCTAGTGGTAAAAGTATTGCTCTCGCTCTAAGGCACGCGTCAATACCTCACATGTGTGGTTTGAACGATGTTTATATATGTGGGCGAGACTTGCGTAAGTCCCGCCCACATATGTAAAAATAATTTTTACTTTTTGCTATAATAAATATCCCCAAAAATATATATTGTAAAAAATAAAAAAACCCTCAGTTTAGGCCGATACGTATTCTACATCTTTTTGGTTCCAAAAAATCGCAAATAGCGTTTAGTGTTTGGTTTTGGCAAAAGTTATAGCGTCTACAAAATATTTTTTTTTTGTTTTAACTAGTTATTGGGGCGATCAGCGATTTTTATCAGTACTGCGACATTATGGCGGACACATCGAACACTTTTTTGGAACCATTGGCATTTTTCTATCGATCAGTGCTGTAAAAATGCATTGCTTACTGTAAAAATGCCACTGGCAGGGAAGGGGTTAACACTAGGTGCGAGGGAGGGGTTAAATATGTTCCCTGGGTGTGTTCTAACTGTAGGGGGGGGGGACTGACATGTGTAAATGACAGATCGCTGTTAATGAAGGGGAACTCCAGACCCCCCCAAAAAAAAATAAGGTGGGTTCCCTCCAGGTGCATACCAGGCTCTTAGGCTTGGTCTGGAACATAAGGGGTTAAACCCGCGCAAAAAAAAATAGCGTGGGGTCCCCCCCAAGATCCAAACCAAGCCCTTATCCCAGGCACGCAGTCTGGTCAGACAGGAATGGGGGTGGGGACGAGCGAGCGCCCCCCTCCCTCCTGAGCCATACCAGACCACATGCCCTCAACATGGGGGAGTGTGTGCTGTGGGGGAGGGGGGCACTGCCCCCCCACAGCACTCTTGTCCCCATGTCGATAGGGACAAGAGCCTCTTCCCGACAACCCTGGCCGTTGGTTGTCGGGGTATGCGGGCGGAGGGCTTATCAGAATCTGAGAGACCCCTTTAATAAAGGGGTTCCCAGATTCCGGCCCCCCACCCTATGTGAATGAGTATGGGGTACATTGTACCCCTACCCATTCACCTGGGGAAAAAAATGGAAAAAAATAATACACCACACATGAATAAATTAATTTATTAGTCAGCCGGGGGTCTTCTGCCGGGGCCCCCCACCACCACCCCATTAGGCCCCGAGCTTCGCCATCTTCTGCCGGAACCCCCTTCACCAGTGAGGCTCCTGCCTTTGGGGGAGGGTCCCGGGCTACTACGACGGTATCTGCGTGGGGGGGTACACTGGCACCCCACCCCCGTCTTCAGCGACGTAATTCACCGGGACCCCCTTCACCAGGGAGGCTCCTGCCTTTGGGGGAGGGTCCCGGGCTTCCACGACGGTTTCTGCGGGGGGGGTGCACTGGCACCCCACCCCCGTCTTCAGCGACGTAATTCACCGGGACCCCCTTCACCAGGGAGGCTCCTGCCTTTGGGGGAGGGTCCCGGGCTTCCACGACGGTTTCTGCGGGGGGGGTGCACTGGCACCCCACCCCCGTCTTCAGCGACGTAATTCACCGGGACCCCCTTCACCAGGGAGGCTCCTGCCTTTGGGGGAGGGTCCCGGGCTTGTACGGTGTCTTCCGCCGGAGGGCGCCACTCTCCGGGCTTCTGCGATGCCTTCCGCTTCTGCCTGTCTCCTCCGCGGAGCACAGGGCTTGTCTCCGCCGTCTTCTCCCTTCTCTTCCATTGGATGTTGACACGACGAGGTCCGGCGTTGGAATGCCGTCTGAGCAGTGGGCATGGACTTATATAGGGCAATGCCACCATGTGACCTCAACCCATGTGACATCACATTCCCATCATGCCCAGGGAATGTGATGTCACATGGGTTGAGGTCACATGGTGGCATTACCCTATATAAGTCCATGCCCGTCGCTGACACTGCATGTCAGCGCGGAACCTCGTCGTGTCAACATCCAATGGAAGAGAAGCAAGAAGACAGCGGAGACAAGCCCTGGGCTCCCGGAGGAGACAGGCAGAAGAAGGAAGAGAGAAGAAAGAAGACGGAAGAAAGCCCTGGCTCCGCGGGGGAGCCAGGCAGAAGAGGGAGCAGAGAAAAGACCGGGGAGTTGGCGCACCCCCGGCAGAAGACCAGGAAGACCGGAACCCTGGCGGAAGGCACCGGAAAGACCGGGGGATAGGCGCCATCCCCCGGCAGAAGACCCCGAAGTCCGGATGCCCCTCCCTAATGAAAAAGAGCTTAAATGGGGTGGGGGCATCCGGCGGAAGGCTCCGGAGAGGACCGAGGGATGGCGCCCTCCCCCGGCAGAAATCACCGAAGCCCAGGGTCCCGGAAGAAGATCGGGAGAGAAGAAACCCCCCCTTCTAAGAGAGCTAAAGAAGAAAGGGGGGGCTCCGGAGCAGATTAATAAAATATTTTATTCTGTGTGGTGTTTTATTTTACTTTACATTTCCCCCATGTGAATGGGTAGAGGTACGATGTACCCCATACTCATTCACATAGGGTGGGGGGCCGGCATCTGGGGGCCCCCTTATTAAAGGGAGCTCGCAGATTCCGATTAGCCCCGCCCGCATACCCCGACAACCAATGGCAAGGGTTGTCGGGAAGAGGCTCTTGTCCCTATCGACATGGGGGCAAGAGTGCTGTGGGGTGGGGGGGCAGTGCCCCCCTCCGGCACAGCACACACTCCCCCATGTTGAGGGCATGCGGTCTGGTACGGCTCAGGAGGGGGGGGCGCTCGCTCGTCCCCGCCCCCATTCCTGTCCGGGCCAGACTGCATGCTTGGGATGAGGGCTTGGTTTGGATCTGGGGGGGACCCCCGCGCCGAATCGGCGCGGGTTTAGCCCCTCACGTTCCGGACCAAGCCTAAGAGCCTAATGTAGCCCTGGAGGGGGACCCGCGCCGATTTCAAGTTTGAAATTTGGCGCGGAGTTCCCCTTCAGGGCTGAAAACAGCTCGGAGATTCCTGTGCGCCGCGTCACGCAGCGCAATCACGGGTACGCCGCTTGGTATTTACCAAGATTTTCACGGCGTACTGACAAGGCGCACGGGAATCCCTGACTTTTCTCTCTGCGCATGCCCAGTATGCAAATGAACCTCCCGAGGTTCAGGCGCACTGTGCAAGCGTACGGGGATCTGTTTTCAAAAAACACTTTCCCTCTCAATTCGGCCCGCCAAACACTTCAAAACACATGTCACTTCACTTCCCCTGCATCCCCCCACCTCCCCCCCTAATAAACTCCCGCCCAAACCCCCGCAATTTACAGTTTAATGTGCCGTGCGCCAGGTCTGTACTGGTGCACAATGCACCCTCTCCTGGGCGCACGGAGCACATTAGTAACTAGGGAAATACACTGCACTAGCAGCGTATTTCTTTAGTAAATCACCAAACGGCTGCTACTCCTGCTTTTACTCCATGAGTCATGGAGTAAAGGCTTGGTAAATCAGCCCCATAGTGTAGTAGGTTTTTTAAAAACTGGTGTACCAGATGGTATTTTATTTAAATCACTTGTTGCATAAAAACCACACACAACAGCTGGTGGCCCAAAACATAGGAAACCGCCAAGTAAAGTTGGGCAAAGGAAAAAATAAAATGTATAAAGAAAAAAGAAAAAATCTAAAACGAAATTGGCCGTGACGCCTGTGCGGGCTGGTAGGGCTGGCGGCTAGCAGTGCCGTATGTCTCCTTCTTAGCCTCCAAGCCGGCTAGGACGTGGCCGTTCAAACTGCGAGCGTGCGTGCTGACGTGGTAAGTCGCTGACGCGTTTCGTCATTGCACCACCTTTGACAATGTCCAATGACGAAACGCGTCACATTGCCGCTAGCAGCACCAATTTCCCTCTCTATTTTATCAACCTTTTTGTCTTCTTAACGAGACTCCCTAGGGAGGCAGCAGCTCTTTTTACACCATCAGCGCGGATTTACCGTTTTTCTCTATATCAATAACATAAAAGCAGATGTAAACCCTAATTGGAAAGAATTTTAATTGCTAATACACTGTTTCTGAAAAGTAAGTGCCATGTTTTTTTTAAATCAAATCCATTTTTTAATCCTTTCTGGTATCTCAATGCTGCTGATCTACTACAGTCTCTTTGTGGCCATGCACTGTCCACATGCAAACCAGTGGCGGCTGCATTGCATTGCAAGGCCTTTTCCCGATGGTGAAAACAGTTGACTGCACTGTATAATTTGCATTATAATGGCCTCCTGTAGTCCTTAACCAATTACAGACCGGAAGATTTTTTTGCGATACGCCACTACGTCGCTTTAAGTGACAATTGCGCGGTCATGCGACGTTGTACCCAAACAAAATTTATATCCTTTTTGTCCACAAATAGAGCTTTCCTTTGGTGGTATTTGAGCAAATATTTTTTTTCTTTTTGCTATAATAAATATCCCTCCAAAAAATGTAAACAAAAGAATTTCTTCATCAGTTTAGGCCGATATATATTCTTCTACATATTTTTGGTAAAACAAAATAAGGCCTCGTACACACGACCGAGAATCTTGTCATAAAAGAAACATTAGAAAACACCCAAGTGATAAAGTGTTGTAGTCTGCTTACCAGAGCTAATGACCACTACAGCGCTCAGTATGGACACAGGATATTTTTAAAGTCTCCCAACAAGACTGAGGGGTATCCGGTTCCTAGATTCTGGATGTTGCCTTCATATGTGTCTCAGAAGGGAGAAAAAATAAAATCCCCATAGTGTGATATTGCTACAAACAGCGATATTTATTAAAAAGTATTGCACTTACAGATAGGCTGGCAATGCACGCATTAAGATAAAGCCTCCGCCTGTGTAAATGACTAATCGCGGTGTCTTCTCCTCGTATCCTTCCGCTGTCCCTGCTTGCTGTGTGAGACGTGATGGTGTCGGGACGCAAGCCACACCTACGCGTTTCGTCACAAGATGACGTCGTCGGGGATTGGCACGGCGCTTGCTGTTTTGTTTTCTTTGCCGAGGAAACCGGCCGTGTGTACATTTTTCGACGAGGATCTCGTCTGGCCAAAAAGAGAACATGTTCTCTATTTCCTTGACGGCAATGGGAAAATTTGGCTCGCCGAGATCCTCGGCGGCTTCACAAGGAACTCGACAAGCAAAACGATGTGTTTTGCCCGTCGAGTTTCTCGGCTGTGTGTACGTGGCCTTAGTGTCAGATGTTTTAGGCAAAATAAAAAAAATGCAAAATGTGCACCATTCTTTTGGGGCTGTATTACGAGTACAAACAACAACTAACATATACATATATGTGATATCACTGCAATCGCCAGGTGCAGGAGAATTTATTTTGGGTTGTTCTTTGATGGTAAATTATGATAATAGCAAGAAATATACAGCTGAATAAAAAAAAAATTACTATCTTGGGTAAGTTTGCCTTTGATAATAAAAACAAAATTCAGGAGATATCCATTACCATTTACCACCAAAAGAAAGCCCAATTTGTCCTGATAAAAAAACAAGGTATAATCCACCTCGATACACTAAGTAGTTGTGATTAGTTTTACTAACACATGTCAAAGTTGAAAAATTGTGCTTAGATATTTAGATTTGTTTTACCCTTAGGTGTGAAGGGGTCAAGCATCACTGCTGTGGTTCTAAAAATGAGCAGCATAATAGATCATGAGTGTGATGGATCTCGGATACCCCGGCTGGGAAACTCCGACCTGTGTCTCCTATCCTCCAAACGCACCCGCAGCCTGCAGACTCGCCATAACCAGCCCTTAACCCTTCAATCACGAGACAAGCCACACAGGTGTTGAGGGTTAAACATGCAAAGCACCAACTGTTTATTAAATACAAAACATTCACCTTTAAACACAGTCAGGGGCACACCCCTTAGCCTTGTCATAGAGGGGGTAGGTGACAAGGAAGAACCAATGGGAACTCAACGCTTGTACATTGAAATAGAAACTACAGTTGAAACACACCAAGGGATTATGATAAGCAGGCAGCCCCTCCTTACACATCCCCTGCTGGGATGTCTCTCCACACCTTTGTCTACGTGCCATGACCCAACACAATTACACACAGCAACAAGAGGGGGTGGAGGAGAAGGGACGTAGCATTACATTACATTATCACAATGCCATTTTGTCCCCAAGTCTCTCAGGCCCCGTACACACGACCGAGTTTCTCGGCAGAATTCAGCCAGAAACTCGATCGGAGCTGAATTCTTCCAAGAAACCCGGCCATGTGTACACTTTCGGCCGAGGAAGCCGACGAGTTCCTCGTCGAGCCAAATAGAGAACATGTTCTCTATTTCCTCGTTGTTCAATGAGGAAAGTTGGATCGCCGAGATCCTCGGCGGCTTCACACAGAACTCGACGAGCAAAACTATGAGTTTTGCCCGTCGAGTTCCTCGGACGCGTGTACGAGTAGGAGGTCAGCCCACAGCCCCCTCTAAAGCACACAGTGACAGTGGGTTCTGTCACATTAAGTAAATAGGACTTAGTCATAGAAGCACCCCTATGACTAAGCCCTGGGGTGGGGAGAAATGCATCAGCAGCTGGGGCTAAGACCATTCTCTACTCTCCAAACACTAATACATGGTCGAATTTTGAAAGAATTTTCTGATGAAAAATGCATTTTGTGATCCGATGGTGCCACCATTGATTTCGAAGTTCAACCAACCAAGCCTTCAATTTCACCTGTTTTCGTGGCTGGGAATCTACTTTTCTTTCCTGGAATTTTATTTTCTTGCACATGCGCATTTCTTTTTCAATTACATTTCTCAAACGATTCTTCCATCATTTATTAGAAAATGAAAAAAATACTTTTGCACATGTTAAAGCTTATATGAGTTTTTTATATACTTTAACTTACCATTATTACCATGTAACGACACAACGTACAGTATGTGAACGCTTTACAGCATAAGACTCAAGTCCTGAATAAAATGCTTTGTATGAGACAAGCCATTTTTACTCTAATTGTATCCCATAAAACAAAATATCTTTATGCTTTTTTCCTTGTACTGCTTTTTAATTCATGACAATTTTTTTTTTTTTTGCACCTAAAATCTGGTAATCCATATCCCTCATATCTCCTTGTTTGTACATCTGTCTCTGACACAGAAAAGAGTGCAGCACACATCGCTAACACCTCAGGCGAAGGAGAAATTTGTCCAGACTCTATGTCTAAATACAACATTTTGCTAGTACTCCCTGTAGCATTTTGTGCCCTTTGCAAGGTAAACAGTATCAGGGAAGATTAGGAGAATCCTCCTTCTTACGACTGCTTATGTAAACATGTCGCCCGCAGAGTACTGCAGGGATGAAACATCAGGACTATATCCAGCAGTCAGAATGAACCCATCAGTAGTAAAAGCTTTGGCAATAAATATATAATAAGGCCCCCTGGCATCTCTCATCCTCCCAGACAGATCATCTGCCCTATCGTCTACACTGGCACAACTGCTTTCCATTACAATGTTAACAATTCCTTTACAGCGTGAAGTGATCGCGTATTACACTAACAAATCACTCTGTCTGACCTAGTAATCCAAAGCTAAACTGCTCAGTGCTAGATATTAACCCGATAAGATTATCTGATCTTATACCGGTGTGTTTGGGAACTATATACCCTGTTCAATGAATGAGTGGGCTGCAATATCTGCAGATGACTTTAACTACTATTTATTGCAAAAATAACCGTATGTGGGAATTAAATTATTAAAAATATTAATTCTTGGTTTGAAGTTGCTATTTTATGAAACTCGCAAGCAGGATTACATTTTTATCACATGAGAATACTAAAGTAACTGCAGTAATTTTTTTTTTTTTTTAAGGGCCAATATTAATAGGCTTTTGTTCAATTCAAGACTTATTTTGCCATCCAAGTCTTCGAGGTCAAATGCAGGTTAACTACACCTGTAATGAATGATCTCGGAGTGTCTCAAAGTGATGTCAAAAGCACACTGCATTTCGAATCCTGCCAACACAGGCCCTACAATTGGCCACACACTGATAGATTTATTTTGTTTTACGTGTGGGCTGAATGAAAGATCTAATATACTTAGTTACATACATAGCTAGCAAGGTTAAAAAAAGACACTAGTTCAACCAATAATAAAAACAAAAAACACAAATAGAAAACCTTCATATACACTATTTTATACCCATAGTTGTAAATCTCAGAGCTGGATAAACAGAAAAGTCTTCTGGCTGAAAAAAAAACAAAACAGTTCCCATATATGTATTTCATTGTGTGAGTTTAGCTGCAGTTCAGAGAGTGAGATAAATACTGGCTACAGCTACTCTCTGTATCTGCTACCCTGTGATGCTAATCTGGTTAACAGCTATATACGGTAGAGGAGGGATTTGTCGAGCAGGAAAACTTCAGTAGACTAAGTCAGGCTGTGCTGTGGGAACTGTAGTCCAGAGGAGGGAGACTCTAGTGAAATCAAGAGCCTTTGAACTGTATTTCCAGAGAGAGAATGCCTTTAGGAGGGGAAAGAGCTATATTTTCTCAGGCTGTACAGGGCACAACTTCCCCTTGCCATGAGGGATACCGGAGAGTGCGCATCGCTGTCCAGCGTGCACCATCACAGCTGCATTTTTTCTGCCTGAGCGGGATCTGGAGTGCTGAGTTCGGGGGTACCGACAACAAGAGTTGCTTGAGTACAGAGCAGAGAGTGGACTAATCTGTGTGTGTGACTGGATGTGAGTTGCAAAATTACTGGGAATAGTAAACTGCTGCTGTGGGAATTGCTGCTGTGCTACTAGAGAGACTGAACCCTTTAGGAACTGACCATACAATTATCTATCAGTCTTATTACTACCTGCAGACTTGACTGGGACTATTCTCATGTGCACTAGTGGTATCACTGATGGTACAAGTGGGCCAAATATAGCCTAAAAAAAGAGAGGTTTAGCAAGTGTACTTATACAAATAAACAATAGGACAACAACATTACTCTGAGAGATAAACACCTGTAGTATTCTGACTAACATTAGTTAACCCCCCTGGCGGTATTCCCGAGTCTGGCTCGGGGTGAGATTTCTGTACCAAAAAGCGGTATCCCCGAGCCAGACTCGGGCTCGCCTTGCAGCAGCCAGAGACAAAGTTACTTACCTTGTCCCTGGATCCTGCGATGCCTCCCCACTGTGTGAGCGAGCGGTGTCCTCGCTTGATTCACACAGTTTCCCTGTGTGCCGCCGATCTCCGTTCCCTGCAACGTTACGACGCACGGGGGCGGAGAACAGTGCCAAATTCAAAACAGTAAATAAACACATTACATACAGTATACTGTAATCTTATAGATTACAGTACTGTATGAAAAAAATAAACACCCCCTTTGTCCCTAGTGGTCTGCCCAGTGCCCTACATGTACTTTTATATAATAAAAACTATTCTTTCTGCCTGCAAACTGTAGATTGTCCACAGCAACCAAAAGTGTCCCTTTATGTCAAAAATTGTTTTAGAGTAGCTAGAAAACAGCGATAATAAATTAGAATCACTTGCAGAATTGAGCGATAGCGAATTGTGGGGAAATTCGTCATAAAAAAAAAAAAGTAATGACAGCGACAATTCTGCAACTGAGCAAATTTCTGTGATTTTGAGTTGATTACATTATTAAATAATTTTTAATTTTAATTACATTATTATTTGTTATAAATATTTATAATTATTTATTATATTATAATTTATAATTAATAATCGTGTTCGGACAGATTTAAGTGAGTTATTCCTAAGATTTACAGGCCTACAATGTAAAACTCCAAATTTCCTTGCAAAAATAATGGTACCGCTTTCAGCACCTAAAATCTGAAATAATCATACCACCAGGAAGGTTAATAGAACTGAACTGCATTTACCCAGCAACAGTATATAAAGACATTTATAACATGCTATAACAGTTTCAGTTTTAACCTGTTTGGCAGTTATTGATGGAAAGAAAAAAAAAAACACTGGCTGGCAAAGTTGCCTTTGAAGAAAGCACAACAGTTCCCAGCAGACAACAAATGAACTTATGATGTTAGTCTTTTACCAGTCCCAGAGTACCAACTTCTGGATTTCCAGACATGTATCCTGATTCAGTAAAAGCCCAGTTGAAGTCGCAGGGATATAAGTTGGTGATGCTCTCTCTTTTATTTCAGAGACAGTACCTCTTTTCATCCCTTTCAATGGGTGAAAGTGCTCTCTAGTACAGTTTGACCTCACCAGGCATCCAAACTATAACCTCCCAGGGAGAATGTTTTTAGTCTCTTTGTTTCTCTGAGTTCTCACCTGATTGTGGTCAGCTATGGCAGGGATATGTTTAACCAGACAGCAACTCACTCTGACTCTCTTTACCAAGACCATCCCATCATATGTAGCATTACACAGAGTATGATACCAACAGCAGTCTCTGATCAGCCCTCTTCTCCTGGGCAGCACAGCATCTGATAGCTCCAGAAAACTCTGCCCACACACCACCATTCCCCCATTACTGCAACCTTGTGGTGCTCTCTCTCAGCTGCTTAGCACAGGAAAAGGATTGCAGCAGCACATGGTCCTCTCAGTGGCTTCCTCCCTGCATTCTGCAGGCTGGTGGCACAACAGAGCTCTCTTTATTTAGAAGCCAAAATAACTTTAAGGGAGGACAGACCATATTGGCCCCATAAAGAATGAGGAAGGACATCTGGTTACAAGAGATGGGCAGATGGTGAAGGTATTGCATCTATTCTTCTCCTCAGTATTCACAAGGGAATCAGGGAGCTTCAGTAACCAAAACTGCAGTGTTTATCCTCATGACACATCACAGGAAGCAGCTCCATGGTTAACAGAGGACAGAATTAAAATTAGACTTGGGAAACGTAACATTGGCTTGCCAGACCATTGTTCCTAATTTTTACTGACAGTCTACTGACTGGAATGGTACCGGCTGATTGGAGAAAAGACAATGTAGCACCGATATTTAAAAAGGGCACAAAATACATCCCTGGGTATTACAGACCAGTTAGCCTAACATCAATAGAGTGTAAGCTCTTGGAGGGGATAATAAGGGACTATATACAATATTTTAGTAATGAGAACGGTATCATTAGCAGTAATCAGCATTGATTCATGAAGAATCCTTTTTGCCAAACCAATCTATTAACCTTCTATGAGGAGGTGAGTTGCCATCTAGATAAAGGAAGACCCGTAGACATGGTGTATCTGTATTTTGCAAAAGCATTTGACACAGTTCCCCATAAGCGTTTACTGTACAAAATAAGGTCCATTGCCATGGACCATAGGGTGAGTACATGGATTGAAAACTGGCTACAAGGGCGAGTTCAGAGGGTGGTGATAAATGGGGAGTACTCGGAATGGTCAGAGGTGGGTAGTGGGGTCCCCCAGGGTTCTGTGCTGGGACCAATCCTGTTTCTTTTGCTAATAAACAACCTGGAGGATGGGGTAAGCAGTGCAATCTCTGTATTTGCGGACAATACTAAGCTAAGCAGTGTAATAACTTCTCCGCGGGATGTGGAAACCTTGCAAAAAGATCTGAAAAAATGTATGGGGTGGGCAACTACATGGCAAATGATGTTCAATGTAGAAAAATGTAAAATAATGCATTTGGGTGGCAAAAATACCAATGCAATCTATACATGGGGGGGGGGACCTCTGGGGAATCTAGGATAGAAAAGGGCATTTGGGTCCTAGTAGATGATAGGCTCAGCAATGGCATGTAATGCCAAGCTGCTGCTAACAAAGAAAACAGAATATTGGCATGCATTAAAAAGGAGATTAACTCCAGAGATAAAACAATAATTCTCCCGCGCTACAAGACTCTGGTCCTCAGGAAGGATGTACTGGAAATGAAGCGAGTACTAGACATGTGCACACTGAAATATTTTGTTTCGTAATTTCGTCCTAAAAATACATTTATTTAGTTACTCCCGAAATTCGCTTTTATTTATTTTGTTTTTCGTTAAAAAAATGCATTCGTCCGAAAATCCAAATTAAGGTTGAATCTGTCATTGAAGGCTTATGGTGTCTGTCGAATGTTCTAAAAAAAAAAAATAAGTATTCGATAGAATCGTTAAAAAAAAAAAAATTACTCTATGTCGAATCTTCATGTCTCTCTAGGTCGAATCCGGCATTGAAGGCTAATGGTGTCTGTCGAATGTTCTAAGAAAAAAAAAAAGAGAAGATTCGATAGAATCTTAAAAAAAAAAAATGTAGACTCTTCATGTCTCTCAATGTCGAATCTTCATGTCTCTCTATGTTGAATCTTTTCTCTCTATGTCAAATCTTTTCCCTCTATGTAGAATAATATTGGACTAATAGTTAAGGTTAGGCACATTCGACCGCAACGAAAACGAAAATAAAGCATTTGTTTATGTCGGATCTTTCGGTTTTCGTTTTCTGTGCTTTCGTTATCGTTTGTTAAAATGATAACGAAAATACCTGAAATTCGGACGAAAATGCATTCGGACGAAAGCGAATGCACATGTCTAGCGAGTACAAAGAAGGGCAACAAAGCTAATAAAGGGTCTGGAGAATATTAGTTATGAGGAAAGGTTGCGAGCACTGAACTAATTCTTTCTGCAGAAGAGATGCTTGAGAGGGGATATGATTTAAATTTACAAACGCCATACTGGTGACTAGGGATGAGCCGAACACCCCCGGGTTCGGTTCTCATCCCGAACATGCAAACAGATCAAAAGTTCACGTGAACATTCGAACACTGTTAAAGACTATGGGACTCGAACGCGAGAAAAGTGTTTAAAAGTGCACATTTTTTAAAGGCTAATATGCAAGTTATTGTCCATAAAAGTCTTTGGGGACCTGGGTCCTGACCCAGGGGACATGTATCAATGCAAAAAAAGTTTTAAAAACTGACACTTTTTCGGGATTTTAATAATGCTTAAAGTGAAACAATAAAAGTGAAATATTCCTTTAAATCCACGGTTCAAAAAACACAAGCCTACCTCAAAGACATGAAACATATCCTACAACTTCTAGACACAGTGCCGGTACTTGAAGGGAGAACATTGCTGGCAACTGCCGACGTAACATCACTTTATACTATCGTGCAACATCACAATGCATGCTTTGCAACAAAGTGACTATTACTTAAATACAGTAATCTCATCTGTAAACAGAGGAAGTACCTCATTAAATGTCTGGATTTCTGCCTAAAGTGTAACTATTTTTGGTATGACCAGACTTACTTCAAACAGTCCATCGGCATAGCCATGGGGGCTAAATTTGCACCTTGTGTGGCGAATGCCTTCATGGCATTATGGGAGGAAACTGCTGTATATGAGAACACTCCTAGAGAATTAGCCCTCTATAAAAGGTATATTGATGATTTAATCATCTTATGGAATGGCAGCAGAGATAGCCTGGAGAACTTCCTGGAAACACTTAATAGGAATGACAAGAACATAGCCTTGGTGTGGAAAATAGATGCGAAATCTGTAGATTTTCGAGATTTAAACATCAGTCTGGAAAAGGACAAAATAGTCACTAAAACACATTTTAAAAATGTGGACACTAACAGTTATCTCTCTATGTATAGTTGCCATTTTAAACCATGGCTTTTTAATATCCCGAGGGGACAGCTTGTAAGAATGAGAAGGAACTGTACAAAAGAGAGTGATTACATACTGCAAGCAGAGATTATTGGTTCGAGGTTTAAGGAGAAAGGCTATGAAGAATCATGGGTGAAAAATCAAATAGAAACTGTGGGTAGAATGGATAGGAATATGATGTTACAGGATAAAGGAAAATAAAAAATCATCCATTAACAAGCAGCACCGGGATTAATCCTGGACTACAACTCCCAGCATAAAGATGTGGCCAAGGTGATCAGGAGACACTGGCACATCCTGAAAAATGACAAAGATTTACATAAAATCCTCCCAGACAAACCGAGGATAGTCTATAAGAGAGCGCCCACTCTTAGAGATCTAATTGTCAAATCAGTAGTTGAACCTCCACCGAAACCTGGGTATACATTTTTTTAGGGAAAAGGTTTCTTTCCATGCAAGGGGTGCTATGCGTGTCGTAAGTCACACAGATTTCAAAAGAAAAGAACAGAGTTTGTGGCTACAAACACAGGAGAAACACATGTGATTAGAGACTTTATTGGGTGCCACACTGAGGGTGTTGTATATGTGTAACAATGTAGCTGCAACCTCCAATATGTGGGAAGGACAAAGAGAGCATTGAAGGTTAGAGTGAAGGAGCATGTCCAAATTATAATTAAGGGTTTCCCGAAACATAATGTTTTTAGGCACTTCGACTAGGTACACAATCGGGACCCGACTCAACTTCAGTTTTGGGGGATCGAGAAATATAACCCATCCTGGAGAGGTAGTCATAAGGTCAGAACCATAAAAGAGTCGAAATGGATACATTTTATGCGTACACTTGTACCAGGAGGAATGAATGTTGAATTTGACCTCAACTGCTTCCTCAGCAATTTCTGACCTTTCATTTTAATTTTATGCAATTTTATGTGTATTTTTATGTGTATTTAATAAGGTTTTCTATTATTAGACATTATTATATATGTGGATCGATATATACACACATATATGTGATTAGTCTGGAGTATTGAGTATTTACCTATTTTGGTTAACATCCAGAGGTTCTGTGGTTAAGGATGTCTAAAATATGTGGTAATAGTTACTGCTATAGGAAACGACAAACCAGGTGTGCGATTACCATGTGTCCACAGGAGGCACTATTTTACCATATTTACCCTTTGACGCTTTGCTTATTGTAGGGATTTTATTGTCTTTGGCCCTATTTTAAACCATTAGATCAGCTACCTTTAGATGGGAGCTGCGTTTCTCTCCTATGTATTTATGAGTTTCCTCTGCCAGTGTATTTATACTTATTTTGCAGTAGGTGCTCTCCCGATTGGGCTGCATTTGAAGTTTTTATATTTTATGGTTTTAACCTATTTTAAGACATTTTACCATGTCAATCTATCCCGTTTTATGGTGATTTTAATACCGTAGTGTTTGCCATATTTTACTAGTTTCAGTCTATTTGTGTGGTCCGTATAACTATTTTGTGGGAGGATACCCGCTCTTAGCCAATCACTGCTAGTTCCTGCTGTGTCAGACTATCAATCTAATGGCCACAGTATACAGTATGCGGCGGACTACGACAAAATGGCCGCGATACAACTTCCGGTTTAGAGAGATATATAAACACTAGCCCTACTACCAATCAGGTTCCCCAGATGAATACACGTGACCGTGTTGTAACGCGTAGGAATTGTACAGACGTACACCTGGAGTGACTCTGGTTGTTTTATGTACTGCACAAGTTTTATCTTTTGATGTAAGCACAGGCTATTCTTTAATAAACTTCCCCCTGAGTTTACCTACTACACTGTTGGAGGCCTTGTTTGTTCTCTCTCCCCCCTTCACTGTGATCCGAGTGTAACTAGGGATTGATCAAGGGAATACCCCATGGAAGTGTGACAGGTGGGAAGCCACTGTGGCTGCAAGGAGACGATTGACACTAAGGACCTCTTTGATGCCCGATACCTTCAGTATTGAGGTAAGAGTTCTGGGAGCCCTTTGATGTATATGACCACCCATTTGTCAGTCATCTACCTATACCTGGCCTAGTGGACATTCAGCTGCATCCCTATTCTCATTTGGCAGCTCGTCACTGTATCAACTTATGGGACACTTTGCACTTTTTTCATTTTTTCACATTATTTCCACTTTATGCATTTAGAGTTTGGCTCTTTATGTACCTATGTGTATATATTTTTGCACAGTTTTTTTTTATTTATCACCGTCACTCATTTTTGGTAGCGTGAAGTTTTGCGCAGAATCCCCTTTTCAACATTTATTCACTTGTGTATTGTAACCACTATTAGGTGTTGCTGCATTTCACTATTTTGTTTGGTTATCATTATTAGTAGTCCATATTAGCGCAAAGGAACCTCTTTCAATTAGTCCATAGATGAGCATTACAAATTGGTCTCCTAAACCTTGTGGACAGCCTTCCTAGAAAAGTTGAAGCTGTTATAGCTGCAAAGGGTGGGCCAACTCAATATTGAACCCTATGGACTAAGCCTGAGATGCCATTAAAGTTCATGTGTGTGTAAAGGCAGGCGTATATATAAATATATGTATATTTTCCCCAAATTACATGAAACGCACACACAACAGCAGCCACACATGTAGCCTCCTCACCAACAGCTGCCATTTATACAGTTCTCTAAGCCCTCTCTAATGCATCCACAGGAGAGTGTATTGGGTTGCCTGTTGCACATAGAGAGACATGATGTACTCTATGCAATACATTATTGCCTTCATTATAAAGCATGCTGCTAATTAAGACATGAAATACTGCATTTTGTTTGTCAACAATTTTGTATTTATTCCTGTGGATCATTATTACTATTACAGTATATCAGTTTGAAGTATACAGTGCCTTGAAAAAGTATTCATAACCCTTAAAATGTTCTAAATGTTGTCATGTTACAACCAACAATGTAAATGTATGTTATTGGGATTGTATGTGATGGAAAAACACAAAGTGGCACATAATTGTGAAGTAAAAAGAACATTATAAATGGTTTTCAAAATTGTGTACAAATAAATATCTGAAAAGTGTGGCATGCATTTGTGTTTAGCCCCCTTTACTCTGATACCCCTAACTCAAATCTAGTGGAACCAATTGCCTTCAGAAGGCACCTAATTGGTAAATAGAGTCCACCTGTGTGTAATTTAATCCCAGTATAAATACACCTGTTTGGTGAAGCCTTCAGCGGTTTGTTAGAGTACCTTAGTGAACAAACAGCATGTTGAAGGACAAGGAACACACTAAATGGGTAAGGGGTTAAGTTGTGGAGAAGTTTAAAGCAGGGCTAAGTTATAAAAAATATCCCAAGCTTTGAACATCTCAGAGCACTGTTCAATTCATCATCTGAAATTGGAAAGAGTATGACACAACTGCAAACCTACCAAGACATGGCTGTCCACCTAAACTGAAAGGGCGGGCAAGGAGAGCATTAATCAGAGAAGCAGCCAAGAGGCCCATGGTAACTCTGGAGGAGCTTCAGAAATCCACAAATCAGGTGGGAGAGAATCTCTTAGTCGTGCACTCCACAAATCTGGCCTTTATGGAAGAGTGGCAAGAAGAAAGCCATTGTTGAAAGAAAGCCATAAAAAGTCCCATTTGCAGCTTGCGAGAAGCCATGTGGGGTACACAGCAAACATATAGAAGAAGGTGCTCTGGTCAGATGGGACCAACATTGAACGTTTTGGCCTAAAAGTAAAACGCTATGTGTGACAGAAAACTAATACTGCACATCACCCTGAACACACCATCCCCACCGTAAAACATGGTGGTGGCAGCATCATGTTGTGGGGATGTTTTTCTTCAGCAGGGACAGGGAAGCTGGTCAGAATTGATGGGAAGATGGGTGGAGCCAAATACAGGGAAATCTTATAAGAAAACCAGTTAGGCCACGTACACACGGTCAGTCCAAACCAATAAAAATGTACGGTAGGTCAAAACCGATGGTTAGTATGCAAAAGCATTGGTTAAAAACCCATGCATGCTCAGAATCAAGTCAACGCATGCTTGGAAGCATTGAACTTAATTTTTCTCTGCACGTCGTTGTGTTTTACGTCACCGCGTTGGACATAATGTTTTTTTTAACTGATGGTGTGTAGGCACATCAGACCATCAGTCAGCTTCATCGGTTAACCGATGACAACGGCCCTTCTGTAAAAAACTTGAGACTGGGGTGGAGGTTCACCTTCCAGCAGGACTACGACCCTAAACATACAGCCAGAGCTACAATGGAATGGTTTAGATCAAAGCATATTCATGTGTTAGAATGGCCCAGTCAAAGTCCAGACCTAAATCAAATTGAGAATCTGTGGAAAGACTTCAAAATTGCTGTTCACTAAAGCTCTCCGTCCAATCTGACAGAAGATTTTGCGAAGAAGGATGGGCAAACATTTCACTATGTAGATGTGCAAAGCTGGTAGAGACATCCCCAAAATGAGTGACAGCTGTAATTGCAGCAAAATGTTGTTCTACAAAGTATTTATTCAGGGGGGCTGAATACAAATGGACACCATACTTTTCACATACAGTGGAACCTCGGATTACGAGCATAATCCGTACCAGGAGTAATCCAAAGTACTTGCATATCAAAGCGAGTTTCCCCATTAAAGTCAATGGAAACTAAAATAATTTATCCTGCATCAACTTCAATGGCATGCAATACCGCATGTGGCCAGAGGTGGGGGGTGGTTGTGACGTAGAGCCTCGGAAACACCCGTAAAGGGCAGAGGACACCTGAACTTGGAGAACTTCGGAAAGGCTCGGTAACAGAGTATTTCCAAGGTTTTTCAAGCATTTCCGAACATCGCCAATTGACTCCTGCTCGGCTTCGGCGCCCACCGATCTCAGGCCAAAAGCGGTATTGCACACCGCTTTGGCTTATCCTCCTCGTTTTGCGAGACAACACTTGCAAACCGAGTCAGAATTTTTTTAAATACAGTGCTTGTATTGTGAAACGCTCGTTAACCATGTTACTCGCAATCTGAGGTTCCACTGTATTTATTTGTAAAAAAAAAAAAATTACAACCATTTATAATTTTCCTTCCACTTCACAACTGTGTTCCACTTTGTGTTGGTGTATCACATAAAATCCCAATAAAATACATTTATGTTTTTGGTTGTAACACGACAAAATGTGGAAAATATCAAGGGGTGTGAATAATTTTTCAAGGAACTGTATGCATTACTTATAACACATGACTGCTGTAAACATCTTTTAAACCATTTGGGAAATAACATTATTTATTATGCCTTTAGGAGTATATTTCCTTAAAAAAACCTCATAAAGATTTTATATATCAACACATTTTAAGGCTGATACTTATAACAATAATGACATTCTGCAAGGCTGTCAGCTGTGAGAACGATGTCTCTTCCTACCTCTGTTCTATTCTATACTTATCTGTCTGATGATAGGCAATGTTGGCCTTGAGATCAGGACTGCTAATCAGTGAGTGCCAACATTAATGTCAATGTGTGTTAATGTCACTCACGGCTATTATCAGTGTCACTGTCACTCCTTGACACTGTCATTTCGTCTTTCTCATTCCGCCTTTGCTCTACTGTAATAAACACTTTTCAGCACACTGGTGCTAAACATGGTGCAGATGCCAGAAGTGGTAAAGTGATTAAATGTAGGACTAACCAGTTACACCAATACCCTTTTCTTTATTGATTGGCTGTTAAGATTGGGGATTTAGCGGTGTTGTTGTGTTTTAATGGTAACTTCCTGTTATTTAAGTTGAAACCAACATACAAATTGAGGCACAGGAGGTTGTGGTTCTAAACTCTAAACACAGTCCAGGCAAAAGGCTGCAATAAAGCAGTGCATCTCTGTTCTGGTTTGCTTGTACTCCGTACAAAAATCACTTGCTTACTACGTATCCATTGGAGAAAATCAGGAAGAATCATTAAAGCGGAAGTAAACCCATCAATTTAACAGTTTCAAAAAGCAGTTACATTCCTGGCATGCCGGGAATGCTAACTGTCACATTGGTTGTGCTCTCAACCAAACTGTCAAACCATCCAATGGCTGGTGTCATAACTGATCACATGTGCAGCATCATGGCAGTTGAAGATTAAACAGAGGCCAAGATGGCAGCTTCCTTGCCTGAAAATTATAGGAGGGTTTACTTCCACTTTAAATAGCAACAAAATGTTGTCTCTTAAAATCAAAAAGGGGGGTTCTTTGAGTTCTATATTTGTGTGCCTACAAGCAACGCTGTATCCTTGCCTAGGCCAGCACTTTTCAGGGGGGCAGCACGGAAAATGTCCCCTCCGGCTTGCGCTACACTATTAGTGTAGCGCCAGTCTTATGGGGCGGACTGGGCAGAGATGCTAATTAATCTAGTGCCCCCATAAAGCGGCCGCATTGCTTCCGGTATGCAGGCGCCCGGCATTCTCCAATTTTGGGGGGGGGGGGGGGTTGGCGGTGCTTCTACTTTTGCCTGTCCTATAATCCTGGACCACAAACCTTCCTCACTGTGCTATGTATTTTCTGCTGCACCATTGGCATGGTTATACCTTCTTATGCCCTGTACACACGACCGAGGAACTCATTGTATATGAAACATAATTTTCCTCGACGAGATCCTTGTTAGGCTTGTCGAGAAACTTGACAAGCTTTCTTTGCGTACACACAGTCAAGACAAAATCTCGTCGTTCTCAAACGCGGTGACGTTCAACACGTACGACGGCACTATAAAGGGGAAGTTTGATTCCACTGGCGCCACACTTCTGAGCATGTGCGGGTTTCTAAGCATACACACGAATGTGTTTCTCGTCGAAAACCAGCCCGACGAGGAACACGATGAGGAAATTGAGACTCCCGAGGAGGAAAAAGAGAACTTGTTCTCTTTTTTTCTCATCGAGTTCCACGACAGTTTTCTCGATGAAAAACATACCATATACCGTTTTCCTCAGCAAAAAAGCTCTGCCACCAAGTTTCTTGATTGATTCTGTCGAGGAAAACGGTCGTGTGTACGAGGCCTCAGTTCTCTCCATGAAACTATCAGAAATTTGTGCCTAAAGTAGAACTATAGGCAACACTTTTTTTTTGTGTTTTCACATTTTTTTGTAGATGTTTAACCACTTCCCGCCTGGCCTAGAGCAGATTGAATGGGTGGGAAGTGGTTCTGTTATCCTGACTGGGCATCATATGACGTCCCGCAGGATAACATGGCGGTGCACCCTCAGTCTGACACACTACATCTCCTATCATGATAAGGAGCCTCTGTCACAGGCTTCTTAGCACAAGATCAGCTGTGGCCAATCACAGCTGACCATCGCGTGAACCAGGAAGTGCCGGTAAACGGCATTCCTCGGTTTGCGCTGACAGAGAGAAGGGGGGTCTGTGCTGATAATCAGCACATTGATTATCAGCACTGCCCCTTTCAGATGTGCCGATCAGCTACCAATACGTGCCCATCAGTTCCCCAATAACAAAGTCTGGAAGTGCCCACCACAGTACCAACTAGTGCCCACCACAGTGCCAATTAGAGCCCACCACAGTGGTAATCAGTGCCCATTACAGTGGCAATCAGTGTCCAGCAGTACACCTGTCAGTAACACGTAACACATCAGTACTGTACCTCATCATCAGTGCTACCTGTCAGTGCCACCTGTCAGTGCCAATCAGTGCCACCTATCAGTGCCAATCGGGAAGAAGGGAGCTGCCGCTCCAGGTGAGTGTACTATGCAATCAATGTCCTCTCAGAAGCGTGGGTGCAGGCAATGCATGGAGCAAATTTGAAAAAAAAAATTGGACAGCCGCACATCCACAAAACCCTAAAAAGGTGGCCTTTAATAAAAGAAATGGAGCACTACAAAACACAGCAGGCAGCAGGCAGTGGGGTGTATATCTGACACGTTTCGCACTGTAATGTCAGTGCTTAGTCATAGCTAATGACTAAGCACTGACATTACAGTGCGAAACGCATCAGCTATACACCCTACTGCCTGCTGCCTGCTGTGTTTTGTAGTGCTCCATTTCTTTTATTAAAGGCCACCTTTTTAGGGTTTTGTGGATGTGCGGCTGTCCAATTTTTTATTTTCAAATTTTATCAGTGCCAATCAGTGCTGCCTGTCAGTGCCCATCACAGCCGTCTGCCAGTGCCCATCAGTGCCACCTGTCAGTGCCCATTATTCCTGCCTGTTAGTGCCCATCAGTGCTGCATATCAGTGCCACCTATTGGTGCCCAGCAGTGCTGCATATCACTGCCACCTATCAGTGCCCATCAGTTCTACATATCAGTGCCTCCTCATCAGTGCCCATCAGTGCCACTGTAGTAGTGACAACTCATCAGTGCCCATCAGTGCCTTTTCATCAGTGCTGCCTCATTAGTGCCCATCAGTGAAGGGGAAAATGAAACGACAGAAACTAAGAAAAACATTTTTTTTTCAAACAATGTGGGTATTTTTTAGTTTGTTTAGCAAAAAATAAAAACCCAGAGGTGATCAAATACCACCAAAAGAAAGCTCTATTTATGGGAAGAAAATGATAAAAATGTAGTTTGGGTACAGTGTTGCATGACCGCACAATTGTCATTCAAAGTGTCACAGCGCTGAAAGCTGAAAATTGTCCTGGACAGGAAGGGGCGAACGTGCCTGGTATTGAAGTGGTTAAAATGTCATAGCTACTCAAATGCACAGCTTAAAATCAAAGCTTTGTGAATTCAATTAAGAGTCATAATCTGTGCTAAGATTCTGCACAGAAATCGCGTTGACACAGAAGACAAAAAAATCCGTCCAAATGAGTCCAGAGGGTAGAATACCAAGCGTACATTATTAATGTGCAAATATTATCTCAGTGACAGACGTCTTTCTACACATCCACTAACTACTATCACATCACTTCTATGCCTCTGCTTTGGGACCCGGACGTGACTATATTTTATTACTTGCAAACAGAGCCAGTAACTGATTGAGAGCCAGGACAGAATTTGTCAATTGCTCTGGGAGGTGGCAGAACATTAAATTGAATGTTCCAGTTATAGATATTAAAAACAATCAGCATGCAGATTTATTCATGTCTGTTAAAGCAGGAGTCAGCCAAGTAGTGTGTCCTATGTAATAGAAACGTGTTCACAAACATTCTTACAGCATGCAGAGAAATGTACTAGATTTCATTTTGTTTTATGATCATTATCATACTGCAATTTTTTATACATCCCTAGTATCCAAACATGATTACTGTCATTCACATCAATGTGACAAGGAGAAGCACTCAGCAGCAAACTCTGTGCTGAGCTGATGAATTTAAGCTTAGAATGTAACAATTCTGAAAATGTTTAAATGTTGTCAACTCACATTGTAGAAAAACCCTGCATTGCATTGCTCTTAAAGTGGATGTAAACCCTCTCATATACCCAGAGAAGTACCGTATTTATCGGCGTATATCGCGCACTATTTTCCCCTTAAAATAAGGGGAAATCGTGGGTGCGCGATATACGCCGATAGCCGCTTCCTGCGCTCAGTTTGAAATCCTGCGCCGACATATACCGAGTGCAGTACACTTGGGTACATTCGGCTAGTCTTGGCTTCGCTCGTGCTTACGCATAAACGTCACAGAGCGTGAGCGCGAGCGAAGCCGAGCCTTGCCGAATGTAACCGAGTGTACTGCACTCGGTGTATGTCGGCGGAGGCGTTCGAACTGAGCGCGGGAAGCGGGGACTCGACTTGAGGCGCGTGCTGGAGAAGCCGGGAGGACACCATCGAGGCCTCAGACGGACGCCGAACCAGACGATGGACGCTGGGAAGACACCAAAACTGTAAGTAATAAAATCATATAACTTTTTTTTTACAGGAATTTCGGGGGCAACTTTAGGGGTGTGCGGTATACGCGGGAGCGCGTTATACCGCGATAAATACGGTAAATAGCTTCAGGTGATACACAGAGATGAAACAAATCCTCCTACATACGTTTAACCACTTGCTTACTGGGCACATATACCCCCCTCCTGCCCAGGTGAAATTTCAGTTTCCGGCACTGCGTCGCTTTAACTGACAATTGCGCGGTCGTGCGACGTGGCTTCCAAACAAAATTGACGTCCTTTTTCCCCCACAAGTAGAGCTTTCTTTTGGTGGTATTTGATCACCTCTGCGGAACAAAAAAGAACGACAATTTTGAAAAAAAATACATAGGTAGATTCAGGTACAATGGCTGAAAGTTATGGCGGCGTAGCGTAGCCTGTTTAGGCTACACCGCCGTGAATTAGCTAGGCTAGTAATGATTCTCAATATACTTACCTGCTAATTTACGGCGGCGTAGCCTAAAACGAGCGGGCGTAAGGGAGCCTAATTCAAATGGGTTGGGGGGGGACGTGTTTCATGGTAATGAGGCTTGACCTCACGTTTTTGACGTTTTTTGTCACTGTGCATGCGCCGGGCAAATACATTTCCCAGTGTGCATTGCGGCTAAGTACGCCGTACGGGCCTATTGATTTCGACGTGGAAGTAAACGACGCAAATCCCGATTCGCGGACGACTTACGCAAACGGCGTAAAAATTTCGAATTTCGCGGCGGGAACGGCGGCCATACTTAACATTACTATTCCACTAGAGCCTAGCACTAACTTTACGCGGCCTATCTCTTACGTAAACGGCGTAAAAGTACTGTGTCGGCCTGGCGTACGTTCGTAAATCAGCGTATCCCCTCATTTACATAATCTACGCCGGCCGCAATGGAAGCGCCATCTAGCGGCCATTAGAAAAATTGCAATCTAAGATACGACAGCGCAAGCCGTCGTATCTTAGATATGTTTAAGCGTATCTCTGTTAGAGAATACACTTAAACATAGGTCGGTGCAGATTCAGAGTTAGGTCGGCTTATCTGTAGATAAGCCGGCCTGACTCTTTCTGAATCTACCTAACAATATTTTTTACTTGTTGCTATAATAAATATCCCAATTTAAAAAAAAAAATAAAAAAAAATTTCAGACTAGGCCGATACGTATTCTTCTACATATTTTTGGTAAAAAAAACACAAAAAAAATTGCAATAAGCGGTTTGCGAAAAATTATAGCACCTACAAAATAGGGGACAGAATTATTATTTTGTATTATTTTTTTTTTACTAGTAATTGCGGGCGATCTGCGATTTTTTTTGGAACGGCGACATTATGGCGGTACATCAGACACTTTTGACACATTTTTGGCACCATTCACATTTATACTGCGATCAGTGCTATAAATATGCACTAATTACTGTATAAATGTGACTGGCATTGAAGGGGTTAACACTAGGGGGTGAGGAAGGGGTTAAATGTGTATACTGCTTAGTGTTCTAACTGTGGGGGAAGGGGGGGTGACTGGGGGAGGTGACCGATCTGTCTCCCTATGTACAAGAGACACAGATCGGTCTCCTCTCTCCCTGACAGGACCCTGTCTCTGTGTGAGCCGGCAATGAGAAATGATCTCATATGTTTACATATGAGATCATGTCTCATTGGCCGCACAGATCGCCTACCGAACGGCCACTCCATATGGCCGTTCACGGCGATCTGTGATTGGCTGTGTCCAAAGGACACGGCCAGCACAGAGTTTGCGCGCTCGGGAGCACGCGCAGGGAACGAGCAAAGGGGCGGACGTCAATTGACGCCCACTTGGATTTTCAGGTCCGTGCTGTAGCCGTCATTCTGCTATAGCGCGGTCCCCACACGACCAAGTTTCTCGGCAAAAAACAGCAAGAAACTTGCTGGGAGATATTTTTTTGCCGAGGAAACCGGACGTGTGTACATTTTCGTCGAGGAAACTGTCGAGAAACTCGACAAGCCAAAAAGAGAGCATGTTCTCTATTTCCTTGACGGGAATGGAGAAAATTAGCTTGTCGAGTTCCTCGACAGCCTAACAAGGAACTCGACGAGCAAAACTATGTGTTTCGCCCGTCGAGTTCCTCGGTCGTGTGTACGAGGCTTTACTTGTTTATCTGCCATCTTCTCTTCCCTACATCCCTTCAAAAGTGCAGATTTGTGATAAAATCCTTCTGCATCTGTGAGGAGCATAGAGGAGGGGGTGAAGAGCTGCAGTTACAGTGTGTGAGAGCTGATTGGAAGTTGTGATGATGCGCTGCCTCGACTGATAGCAGTGACGTCAGCGCTGGACTTCAGACCGCTCTCCGCTGAAAATGGGTCACGGGAGTGCAAAACAAATTGCACTCCTGTGACCCAGAGGTGAAGCCCAGTCTAAAAAGTTTAGGCTGGACTTCTCCTTTAAATATGTGACCCTTTCCACACAGGTCATACATGGACACTTGAGCTGAAACCCAGGTAGGTAGTGGTAAGTGAAATTAAAGTGTTACTAAACGCACAACAGTAAAATTAGTCTGTATATGCAGTAAAGCATGCCTGTTAGACTAATTGTGGAACATAAAAAGTTAATTCTCTGCATTGTGTAAAAAGGGTGTTTAATCCTGTCTTCTCTGGTCCTCCCCTTCTTCCACTGTTCCCAATCTATCTCCTAATAAGACAGATCTGTTGGAGTCACTCTGCACATGCTCAGTTAGGTGTGTATTGCTAGAGAGTTTTTTTCTTTTTTTTCTTTCTTGGGAGGGTGCATGTGATCAGCACAGGGTAAATCAGCACTGTCCAAACAGGGGGTCAGGGGTCCTTCAGCCTCATAGGACAGTCAGAAGAGAATGGAAGTCACAAGATTGCTATATACTGCTGATGAGAATAGGTATTTAGCAAAACGTTAACAATGGTAAACCATCAACAATGCAGTTCACAAGAAGATCAAGGAGATCATCATTGGCAAGCCTTCAATTGGATCAGCCCAGTAATTCAAGCTGGTCAGCAGACCGAAGTACACAGGTTGTCATCATTTGTACTGTAAAGCCATAGAATAACTGTTAGTTTGCTACTATCCACTGTCCTCTCTGTTTTTTTGCCAGATGTGTGACGTCAAAGGGGCGAAACGCATTTTGGATTGGCATGAAGAAGCAGCCAATTGATGCTCTGAAAACGCATCCTGGTCATTTGACATCACCTACTGGCACCTGTATTCCACGCTGGCCCGGGTGCCTTCTGATAACTTCACACCTAGGTCCTGCGTTCCATGCTGGTCCTGACAGCACTGTAATGCTTCCTCTCTCCTGCGGCCCCCCTCTGCTGGTCATTTGGGATTTATGCCATCAAGCTGCACACTGGACCACCTCTGGGACCACCTGCCGCTGGACTTCATTTTACATCCATAGCCTTGCTATATTTTAAAAATAGTATGTGTATTTTATTTCCTTTGGCAATTAAAGTCTTTTGTTTTCTGCACTTAAAGGCACCTTCTATTTATTTCCTTCATATACACACACACACACACACACACACACACAAACACACATATCCTTGCTGTGTTATTACTGTTGTTTCTATACATCTGCATTAAATATTCCCCACCCAGATAGGGGTGTCAGAGTGTGCAGTGTGTGATGTTATTTTCAGAGTCACAGGAACAGGGTACTCAACACATCAATTCAAGCGGCTCCCGTATGGGTAGGCATTGAAAACCCCGGGCGTATCAGTAGATACGCCGTCGTAAGTCCGAATCCGCCGCCGTCGTATATTTAAGCGTATGCTCAAATTGAGATATGCTTAAATGTTGCTAAGATACGACCGGCGTAAGTCTCATACGCCATCGTATCTTAGCTGTCTTTTTACGCTGGCCGCTAGGGGCGTGTACGCTGATTTACGCCTAGAATATGTAAATCAGCAAGATACGCCTATTCACGAACGTACGCATGGCCGTCGCAGTAAAGGTACACCGTTTACGTAAGGCTTTTTCAGGCGTAAAGATAAACCACCAAAACATGGCGCAGCCAATGTTAACCCTCCTGGCCGTATCCCCGAGCGTGACTCGGGGTGGATTTTTTCTGCTGCGATCGGTATCCCCGAGTCACGCTCGGGCTAGCTATGCAGAGCCTGCAGCGTGCGCTGGCTTACCTTGTCCTGGATCCAGCGATGTCACCACGCTGTGTGAGCGAGCGGGACCTCGCTCGATTCACACAGCGTCCTCCTGTGCCGCCGATCTCCGTTCCCTGCGACGTTACGACGCACGGGAGCGGAGATCGGCGCCAAATTCAAAAAAGTAAACAAACATATTACATACAGTATACTGTAATCTTATAGATTACAGTACTGTATGTAAAAAAATACACCCCCCCCTTGACCCTAGTGGTCTGCCCAGTGCCCTACATGTTCTTTTATATAATAAAAACTGCCTGCAAACTGTAGATTGTCCATAGCAACCAAAAGTGTCCCTTTATGTCAAAAATGGTTTTAGATCAGCTAGAAAACAGCGATAATAAATTATAATCACTTGCAGAATTGTGCGATAGCGATTTGTGGGGAAATTCGTCATAAAAAAATAAAAGTAATGACAGCGACAATTCTGCAACTGAACACATTTCAGTGATTTTGAGTTGATTACATTATTGAATAATTTTTATTAGAATTATATTATTATTTGTTATAATTATTTATAATTATTTATTATATTATAATTTATCATTTTGTTTTAAAAAAAAATGTCATACTCGGGATGCCTATTAGATTCTTGTTTGGTCAGATTTAAGTGAGTTATTCCTAAGAATTGCAGGCCTACAGTATAAAACACCAAATTTCCTTGCAAATAATGGTACCGCTTTTGGTACGTAATTCCAGACAGAATCATACCGCCAGGGAGGTTAAGTATGGACGTCGGACAGCCGTCAAATTTTTCACGTTTTACGTCGTTTGCGTAACTCGTCCGTGAATGGGGCTGGGCGTAAGTTACGTTCACGTCAAAAGCATTGACTTTTTGCGACGTGATTTGGAGCATGCGCACTGGGATACTTTCACAGACGGCGCATGCGCCGGTCGTTCGAAGCGTCATTTACGTGAGGTCACTATTAATTTACATAAAACACGCCCACCTCTTCCACATTTGAATTAGGCGGGCTTACGCCGGGCAATTTACGATACGCCTCCGCAACTTACGGAGCAAGTGCTTTGTGAATACTGCACTTGCCCATCTAAATTGCGGCGGCGTAGTGTAAATAACATACGCTACGCCTGCAGAAAGTTAAGCCGCCGTACGTGAATCTAGCCATATAGAAAATGAAATAGCCCTGGTGGATTACATAATTATGTTTCATAGCCGTCTCTGACCTGAAATAAACAAAAAAACAAACAACCTCCTTTCAGTATTTGTTCTTATAACACATTGGTGTGCCATTTATTTATTTATTTTTTTACGGTGTCAAAAGTTTTTTTGCAGTATGAAATATACCTCAATATAGCAGTTCTGTTGTCTTATTTAGGATATCTCCTGGCAGTTTCTTTTTTCCACTTGAAGCTCCAGCATCTGTGTTCAGCTTTTCATCTTCTCTGTAGTAGACATATGTTTGTATACTGCTGGAGTCATTTTCATCATTGATAATTCCATTTTGAGAGTCATCTTTTCTTCAGCTCCTCTTTTTTGTTTCATAATCTTATCACCACGTCTGCGGAAATGTATGTCAGCAATTAGATTTCATCACGTAGGATCTTGTTTTTCCTGTGATAGCCCAGACAGCTGTTCTACAATCCCCTTACCCATCAGGAATCTAAATACCTGTGTGAAAAGGCTCAGATGAAGGCTAAGATTTTATTACTCTTGCGCTATATGAAAAGCAACTAAATTATTAAGAGATGTTGAGTAAAGAATAAGTGAACGGAATGTATTCTTCTATGAGAAGAGGCAATTGAGAAGGATATGATCACCATAAATACATGAGGGGTCTATATCAGGCCCGGACTGGGACAAAAAATAGGCCCGGGCATTTTTAGACTGAGCAGCCCGGTCACTGGGGGGGGGGGGGTTGTCGACATTCACGGGGGTGGCTGGTGTCGGTCCTCCACACTGTAATGGGCAAGGACACTGTGATATAAAGGGGACTGCACTGCAAAGGGGCCCTGCAATGATTACAGTGCCCCTTTACAGTGCAGTCCCATTTTTATCACAGTGTCCCAGTCCTATTTTGGCCATACAATGCTAGTACTCTCTGTCTCCAATTGTGCCCACACTGCCCAGTGACACTGACCTGCTCTCTCTCTGGTGGTGCTGGACAGCATGGCGCTCTCTCTGGTGGTGCGGGTACAGTGTGGCTCTCTGGTGGTGCGGGTACAGCATGGCTCTCTCTCTCTGGTGTGGGTAAAGCGTGGCTCTCTCTCTGGTGGTACGGGTACAGCGTGGCTCTCTCTGGTGGTGCGGGTACAGCGTGGCTCTCTCTGGTGGTGCGGGTACAGCGTGGCTCTCTCTGGTGGTGTGGGTACAGCGTGGTGCTCTCTGGTGGTGCGGGTACAGCGTGGCTCTCTCTGGTGGTGCGGGTACAGCGTGGTGCTCTCTGGTGGTGCGGGTACAGCGTGGCTCTCTCTGGTGGTGCGGGTACAGCGTGTCTCTCTGGTGGTGCGGGTACGACGTGGTTCTCTCTGGTGGTGCGGGTACAGTGTGGTGCTCTCTGGTGGTGCGGGTACAGCGTGGCTCTCTCTGGTGGTGCAGGTACAGCGTGGCTCTCTCTGGTGGTGCGGGTACGGCGTGTCTCTGTGGTGGTGCGGGTACGATGTGGCTCTCTGGTGGTGCGGGTACGGCGTGGCGCTCTCTGGTGGTGCGGGTACTGTGTGGCGCTCTCTGATGGCGCGGGTACGGCGTGGTGCTCTCTGGTGGTGCGGGTACGGTGTGGCTCTCTGATGTGGGTACAGCGTGGCACTCTCTGGTGGTGCAGGTACAGCGTGGCTCTCTGGTGGTGCGGGTAAAGTGTGGCACTCTCTGGTGATGCTGGGACTATTAGTTCACCCAGCACAGTCCTTTCTTTTTCCATGTGTCCTGTAGTAGCTGCTCATCCTGTTTCCGGGTTTTCTCTTTTTCTCCAACAGAGTGCATGCTGGGGACTGTAGTCTGCTCCCCGCTGAGAACAACTGGGCCACCTATCTCTGGGACTACATTTCCCATGATGCCCTCAATTTTTTTTGATTGGTCTCTGCTGTGGCCAATGGGGAGGGAAGAAGAACGGGCAGGAAAGATTTCTCTTTCCATGCTGCCTACATGAGAAGGAGAGGGGGGGGGGGGGCAGGGGAAACATCCATTAGGCTACGCACAGCTGTACTTTCACTTGCCCTTATTTGATAAGCCCTTCCAAAGCGTAAGTTCACCACAGGCTAGCAAGGGAATTGTCCAATCGGAGGGCACAGCCTTCATTGATGACATGACTTTAAAAGAATGCATTGTGGACTCTGCAGTAGGGAGCGAACTGGTAAGGGGTCCTTACTCCCTGGATCAACAATATCTAGTGGTAATTCTTATAATTAGCAACAGACAATTAAGTTTTGTACTTTAGAAACACTTCCAGCCTTTTCGACGCAATCTGTTGAGTTGGCTAGAACTAGTTCTGGTCTATTTCACCGCTTACCAGTTCGCTCCCTACTGCAGAGTCCACAATGCATTCTTTTAAAGTCATGTCATCAATGAAGGCTGTGCCCTCCGATTGGACAATTCCCTTGCTAGCCTGTGGTGAACTTACGCTTTGGAAGGGCTTATCAAATAAGGGTAAGTGCACTGTGGCTACATGCCACAATTATAAGACTGGAGTTGCTTTACTAAAACTGAAGAGTGAACAATCTGGTACAGCTGTGCGTAGCCAATCAGCTTCTAACGTCAGCTTGTTTGATTAAACTTTGACAAAAAAACATGGAAGATGATTGGTTTCTATGCAGCGCTGCACATTTACCTAGGGGGGTTATTTACTAAAGGCAAATCCACAGTGCAAAGTGCAAAGTGCACTTAAAATTGCACTGAAGGTGCCCTTGGAAGTGCAGTCGCTGTAAATCTGTGGGGAAGATCTAAACTGAGGGGAAGCTCTGCTGATTTTATTATCCAATCATGTGCAAGCTAAAATGCTGTTTTTTATTTTCCTTGCATGTCCCCCTCAGATCTACAGCGACTGCACTTCCAAGTCCACTTTCAGTGCAATTTCAAGTGCACTTTGCACTTGTAGTGCAAAGTGGATTTGCCTTTAGTAAATAACCCCCTATGACTTCTTATTAGCAAGGCTGGATTGGAGAGACGCTTTCTACCTGAGTAGTGGGGGAGTCCAACACTCTAATCAAAAAGCATGGTACCGGTGTAGACAGCAACTGGACCCAGAAGATCCCTTCGCCAGTTCACCTAAGACAGCTGATTCATAGTGGATAATCCTAAATGCAGAATATAGGTACAGATTTACCGATCACTACAAATAGAAAACTTTTATGGCTCCCCTGAAAAGAAAATTATTAAAAATAGTGAAATGTTTCCTTTAATTTACCAAATGTTTCCTTTTCCTTGTAAGGGCCCTTTCACACCTGCGGACCGTATGTCTGTTTTTTCATCCATCCGTTTACAGATGAAAAACGGACATACATGTATCCCTATGGGATAGCGGGTGTCAGCGGATGAACATCCTCTGACACCCGATCTCATCAGTGTCCGCTATGCTCTGATTCTGCAGACGGAGGAAAATCCTGTTTTTCCATCCGTCTGCAAAGCGGATCAGGTGAACACAGACAGACGGTCTGTGATCATCCGACCCCCCCCCCCCCCCCCTAGGGGAGAGTGGAGATCTGACAGGGCAGTCCCTGCAAAGTAGGGGTGCAACGGATCAAAAAACTCACGGATCGGATCGATCCTCGGATCAGGAGTCACGGATCGGATCATTTTCGGATCGGCAAAAAAAAAAAATGATTTATAAGAATAGAGGGAAAAGCACTTTCACATGGCTTAAAAATGATCATGTGACAAGTTTACTGCTCCCAGAAAAAAAAAATCTCCTATTTGAATAAATAGGACCTTGCTTGCTTCAGAATCATGAAACAAGCAATTCACAAAATACATTTACAATATAAAGCACACTGTAATGTTTTATAAATGTGTCAGGGGAAAAAGCTGCAGTATTACTGTGGTTAGGCAATACTGCTGCTTTAGAAATCAGAATGGTCATCTTATAATGTTCAGGTTGTCTAAAAGTGTTTAAATTAGTATCAAAAACATTCGTTATTGGTATTAGAATGTGCACAACCTGATGATATAAATGAATAACAAGACAGAGCCAGGTTTAAGAAGCATCAGACAGGGCATTCATTCAAGAGTTATGCAAAATAGCTGTCAGGGATCAAACTTTAAGTTTAAGGACAACTTACGATATTAGGAATACTTTAGTCATTTCAACAGGATAGGCAGTCCAATTTCTTGCAGAAGATCCACGAGCAGAAGGAGGGGTGATGACGTCAGCGTGCACCGCTGCCGGGTGTACCAAGATGGCCGACCGCTCCGGAGCTAAGGCCCCGGAGGTGGTGCGCTCCGCGGATCGCATTCTGTTCCGATCCGAACAGGCCGGCCCGTTCGGATCACGGATCGGTCACGATCCGTTGCACCCCTACTGCCCTGTCATCTGCCGGCTTATCGGGGATCAACACAGCGATCCCTGCTGAGCAAGTGGATACACATGTACGGATCCTCAGGGGATCCATACATGTGAAAGGGGCCTAAGAACCTCTTGTTATGTTGTACAAACTGCTGTCCACTAAAGTGAAAAGCAAACATTGGGGTTTATTTACTAAAGCTGGAGAGTGCAAAATCAGCTTCTAACGTAAGCTTGTTCAATTAACCTTTGGCAATAAAATCTGGAAGCTGATTGGTTTCTATGCAGAAGTGAGACTGATTATGCACTCTCCAGCTTTAGTAAATAAACCCCATTGTCTTGGCATCTTCAAATGCACTGAAACTATACAGTAATAATATTAGTACTGACTATGGTTTTGCAGAGTTCACAGCAACATTAACGTTCATCTGAATGCTCAAACTTCTATATATAGATATAAGCAACCAAATTAGGACCTTGCTGCTCTCTTTTATTCAGTAAGAGAACATTACATATTGCTCTTTGCAACCCTTATTACTTTTTATTTTTACCGTCCTCTTTTCTGCTCTAATGCTGGCCATACATGGCTGGAATTTTGTTGATCCCTGATGAAGCAACCAAAATTCAAGTCATAGGTGGCCCGATCGGCACCACCTAGATCAACAAACTTTGATCTGAATATCGGAGAAACCAGGCAAAAACTTCTCAAACAGTAAGGCCTCGTACACACGACCGAGAATCTCATCGTAAATGAAACATCGTTTTCCTCGACGAGGTTCTTGACAGGCTTGTGAAGAATCTTGTCAAGCTTTCCTTGCATACACACTGTCAAGACAAAATCTCGTCGTTTTCAAACGCAGTGATGTACAACACGTACAACGGCACTATAAAGGGGAAGTTTGATTCCACTGGCGCCACCCTTGGGGCTGCTTTTACTAATCTCATGTTACTGCCTGTTAAGTAAAAGTTTGGTGAGAGACGATTTGCGCTTTTCAGTCTGTTACAGCGTGACAAATGTGCTATCTCCATTATGAACGCTACTTTTACCGAAGGTGTGCCCCCGACTCATACTTTATTCTGAGCATGCGCGCGTTTCTAAGCATACACACTAACGCGTTTTTCATCGTATACCAGCCCGACAAGAAACACGACAAGGAAATTGAGACTCCTGACGAGAAAAAAAGAGAACACATTCTCTTTTTTTCTCATCGAGATCCACAACAGTTTTCTCGATGAAAAACATACACACAACTGTTTTCCTCAGCAAAAAAGCTCTGCCAGCATTTTCCTTGATAGATTTTGTCGAGGAAAACGGTCGTGTGTAGACATGTGCACAGCAAAAATTTTCGTTTGTTTCTGTTCGCTTATCATGATTCGTAACGAGTCGTAATTTCGTAAGACGTTAGTTATTGTATTCGTACTCTTTAGTATTTTCGTAACACTCTTTTTTCCGTTTCCGTTTTTTTCTGTTAGGTTATTTTTCGTTGAATCGAGATTAGTATTTTCGCTATATTTTGTATTCTGCCGCGTTCGTATTTTTAACCACTTAACCCCTGGACCATATTGCTGCCCAAAGACCAGAGCACTTTTTTAACTGACAATTACACGGTCGTGCGACGTGGCTCCCAAACAAAATTGGCGTCCTTTTTTTCCCACAAATAGAGCTTTCTTTTGGTGGTATTTGATCACCTCTGCGGTTTTTATTTTTTGCGCTATAAACAAAAATAGAGCGACAATTTTGGAAAAAATTAATATTTTTTTACTTTTTGCTGTAATGAATATCCCCCAAAAATATATAAAAAACTTTTTTTTTCCTCAGTTTAGGCCGATACATATTCTTCTACATATTTTTCATTAAAAAAAATTCACAATAAGCGTTTATTGATTGGTTTGCGCAAAAGTTATAGCGTTTACAAAATAGGGGGTATTTTTATGGCATTTTTATTAATATATATTTTTTACTAGTAATGGCGGCGATCAGCGATTTTTTTTCGGTACTGCGACATTATGGCGGACACTTCGGACACTTTTGACACATTTTTGGGACCATTGGCATTTTTATAGCGATCAGTGCTATAAAAATGCATTGGATTACTATAAAAATGCCACTGGCAGTGAAGGGGTTAACACTAGGGGGCGGGGAAGGGGTTAAGTATGTCCCTGGGTGTGTTCTTACTGTGGGGGGGGGTGGCCTCACTAGGGGAAATCACTGATCCTCTGTTCATACATTGTATGAACAGAAGATCAGCATTTCCCCTGCTGACAGGACAGAGAGCTGTGTGTTTACACACACAGCTCCCGGTCCCCGCTCTGTAACGAGCAATCGCGGGTGCCCGGCGGCGATCGAGCCCGCCGGGCACACGCACGGGAGTCGGGGGCGAGCGGACGTATAGCTACGGGCTCTCGCCCAGGAGAGCCGGCCTGCCGCCGTATAATGACGGTGCGTGGTCGGCTAGTAGTTAAAATGATTTTATTCGTTCCTTTGTTTTTACGTTAGTTTAATATTCGTTGTTTTGCTATTCGTATTTACATTATATTTTCCATCATGCCGCGTTCGTATTTTCGTAAGAAATATATTTTCGTTGCTTTATGATCATTCGTATTTTCGTGTCTAATTTCCTTTGATTGTAAAAACGTACTTTTGTAGATTTTATTGCATTCGTAATTCTGTTAGAATACATTTTACGTTTATTCGACACACTACTCATCGTAATTTTGTAATTCGTACTTTACTGTGATTGACTTGACTGTCTTAGTTAGCACACACACCCTGTCTAGAATGAAGTCTGACGTAGAAGAAAACTAAAATATGTCAGATATTACAAATACAAATCTAGAAATTAGATGCACTGCAGTCTAACACAGAAAAAGACACAAGGAGCCAGGAGGTAATGAGAAAGAAGCTCATTGGGGGAAGGAACAAACCTCTTCAGAGAAAAGGGACAGCGCTCAGTGGCTATTGGTCCAGAAATATTTCAGTACTAACGAAAGCTAATTTACATTATTTCATATTTTCGTTGTTTTCATTTCCGTTTTCCGAAGATTCGTAATTTATTTTTCGTTAGTTTTGATTTTCGTTTTTTATTCTTTGTTCGGCATTTCGGTTGTTTTCTTTTCGGTCTTCGAATATTAGTAAGTTTGCATTTTCGTTCATTTTGTTTTTCGTAATTATTTTTTTTTTTGGGTTCGGTATTTTCATTGTTTCAATGTTTTCGTTTCTTTCATCTTTCGTATCTTCGTTGTTTTTCATATTCGTTATTTTAAAAATATCGTTATTCGTTATTAATTGCGCTAAACCGTTCGTTCATTCGTATGTTAACGAATCAACTAAAATAACGAGAAAATTTACGGAAAACTTATTCGTAACTTAAACAATTGCACATGCCTAGTCGTGTGTACGAGGCCTAAATGTATCCAAAAGTACAATTCTCTGTGTAAAGGACAAATCTACCTTCATACATTGACATTTAAGCTAATCCCAAAATGTGCAATTTATTAATTCACTGGTTTTCCATGATCTTTTAGATTCATTTGCTTATTGCTACAAATAAACATACATTTAATGAACACATTGAGACTCGATTATTGAAAATGACATGGTAGCAAAATGAAGCATGCATTTGGTACACCAGGTAAGAAAATGATTAAAACAGAATCTTTGACATTTTGCTAAGGGCAGAATACATTGAAAATCTTCATTTGAAAAGAGATGGTCAGGAAATAAAATATAAGATTGATACATCTGGCAAGTACAATGAATCATTAGAGTGAAATGTTTACAGTTTTATCAAGTGAAGAGCTGACATCTCTACCCCATTGTTTTTCCATGTGGATGTGTTATTCAACTTCAGTCAAAATCATGGAAATTATTACCAGTGACAGCCCTAGGTTTGTTTCTTTCCTGTACAGTATAGGAGTGAAGGCATACATGATCATTAGCCCTAAGGGATGAGGAAGACAAGTGTGGGAGATCGTGGAGCATGATTTGGGAAGATTTCAACGTAACCACTTAAGACCCGGACCAAAATGCAGGTAAAAGACCAGGCCCCTTTTTGCGATTCGGCACTGCGTCGCTTTAACTGACAATTGTGCGGTCGTGCGACGTGGCTCCCAAACAAAATTGGCGTTGTTTTTTCCCCACAAATAGAGCTTTCTTTTGGTGGTATTTGATCACCTCTGCGGTTTTTATTTTTTGCGCTATTAACAAAAATAGAGCGACAATTTAAAAAAAAATCAATATTCTTTACTTTTTGCTATAATAAATATCTCCCAAAAATATATAAAAAACTTTTTTTTTTCCTCAGTTTAGGTCAATACGTATTCTTCTACCTATTTTTGGTAAAAAAAGTCACAATAAGCGTTTATTGGTTGGTTTGCGCAAAATTTATAGCGTTTACAAAATAGGGGATAGTTTTATTGCATTTTTATTAATTATTCTTTTTTTTTACTACTAATGGCGGCGATCAACGATTTTTTCTGTGACTGCGACATTATGGCGGACACTTCGGACAATTTTGACACATTTTTGGGACCATTGTCATTTTCACAGCAAAAAATGCATTTAAAATGCATTGTTTATTGTGAAAATGACAATTGCAGTTTGGGAGTTAACCACAGGGGGCGCTGATGGGGTTATGTGTTCCCTGAAGTGTGTTTACAACTGTAGGGGGGTGTGGCTGTAGGTGTGATGTCATCGATTGTGTCCCCCTATAAAAGGGATGACACGATCGATGCTGCCGCCACAGTGAAGAACGGGGAAGCCGTGTTTACACGCGGCTCTCCCCGTTCTTCAGCTCCGGGGACCGATCGCGGGACTCCAGCGGCGATCGGGTCACGGAGCTTCGGACCGGGTAGCGGGAGCACGCCGCGGGTGCACGCCCACGACCCACGGCTGGGTACTAGTACAGGACATACCTGTACGTGTTTGTGCCCAGCCGTGCCATTCTGCCGACGTATATGTGCAGGAGGCGGTCCTTAAGTGGTTAATATCTTCCACAAAAATTGTTGATTTTTGTTTTAGGTTTGAGTTTAGAATATTACTAAAAATCATCCATATTTTAAGGAATTGATAGACCTCATGCACACTGGACATTTTAAAGGCATGTTGATTTTTTTGCTTTTAGAAACATCTTATTTTTTAATTTTTTTGCCTCTAAATGCCCCTCAATGTGAGGCTATGGGGTTGATTTACTAAAGACAAATAGACTGTGCACTTTGCAAAGTGCAGTTGTTCCAGAGCTTAGTAAATAAGCTTCCATCAACCAATCATGTGCAAGCAAAATGCTGTTTTTTCATTTTCCTTGCATGTGATTGGGTATTCTTTGCAAATTAAGCTTTACCTCATTTACTAAGCTCTGGAGCAACTGCACTTTGCAAAGAGCACAGACTGTTTGCCTTTAGTAAATCAACCCCTCTGTGTTCTTCTTACACACATAGATGTAGAGGCAGAGGCAGGGGCATCTAAAGACAGAGAAAAAAACACTGCCAGCGTGTTCAGGTACAGCAGCATTTTAGCAGAAAAAGTGAGCCTGATGTGTCGAAATGCGTGTAAACGCATCTAAACTTACTTAAGCGCTAGGCATGTCAAGCTCTTGGACGTTTATTCATTTCAATGGCCATAATAAATTAAATTCCTCACCAATTAAATTAATAACCTATAGGGCTTAAGGCGCTTAAATTCGCCTAAACGCACCTAAATGTGTTTGAAAAAATTTGGACACGCTTTTGACACCGTTTTTTTCCTGCCAGGAGAAAGGAGTTTAGAAGAGCTGGGCACATACCCAGTGTGCCTGAAACCTGTTAAATTATATTGTAAAATGATTCATGGGTATAGTAACAAAGTTAGTCAAGTTGAAAAAAAAGACCTTCAACCAATAGAAAAAAATAAATAAATAGAAAACCTCCATATACTGAAACCTAGACTACAACATTGATCCAGGGGAAGGCAAAAAAACAACATATACAGTATGGTCCAATTAGCTCCTGTAGAGCCAAAGAAAAATTCCTTCCTAAAAAGGCAGTCAATTATACCCATGGATCAACAATATCTGGTGTTATTACAATTATTGCAAATAGTGCAATGCACTGTGAGATCGCAAAGCTCCAAAAGCACCCTACCCCCCATGATGAGGGCATGTGACCTGGTATGGTTCAAGAGGAGGGGGCGCTCACTGATCCCCCCCTTTTCCAGACCTGCCAGGCGGCATGCTTGGATAAGGGTCTGGTATAGATTTTAGAGGGCGCCCACCCCCCCCACACACACACGAGCCAGATTAAATAAATTCCTTTAGAAATGTCATTATTCCTGCAGCATGTAGGGGCGGACTGACCATTGAGTCACTCGGGCACTGCCCGAGGGCCCCATGCCACTAGGGGGCCCCATCAGGGTTGCCAGACTCAGTAAAACCAGGGACAGTATGTAAAAATCTGTGTTTTTTTTTACATCTGTCCCTGATATGTCCAAAACCGACATGCTTTTGATGTGAAAATCCAGAGATTTTAGCTACCCTGCCTCTACACTGCCTCCTGGTGTGGTGGCCATCTGTAAGCCCAGGGGTCCCATAATCTTCTATTACCCGGGGGCCCCATGAGTTGTCAGTCCGCCCCTGCACACATGTGCCACTTGTAAACTAAGGGGACCCCAGGCATGATATTTAAAGGAATATTTCATTTTTATTGTTTCACTTTAAAATCACTTCTCCTTTAAAAACATTTATTTTTTTTAAACGTTTTCTTTTTCATTGATACATGTCCCCTAGGGCAGTACCCGGGTCCCCATATACTTTCAATGGCAATAACTTGCATTTAAGCAAAAGGAGGACTCTTTATTTTTCATTTAATAGCATTTGCATGTTCGCTAGAACTTTTTGCCTGTTCGAGAGGTTCTAGTGTGAACCGAACCAGGGGGTTTTCAGCCCATCCCTAGTTAGTACCTAAAAAAAATATATATATATAAAAAATGCTGGAACTTAAACCGGATCAGTTTACATTAACAACCTCTTTACCAGCCAGAGCAGTTGACCAGCAGCACTAAACATTGGCCCGAAAAGAAGAGCCACAAAATAAACTCAGTCCTTACTCATGAGTAAGCGTCTAACAATGTGAAACGCGTTAGACACTTGTCCCTGTGTATCCACTTTTTGTATTTGACTGTGCAATGGATTTTAATTTTTGATTTATACAATAAAGACGCCTTCAACAGAGTGCGGCAGTCCAGGATGTTTTTTCTTTCATATTGGTCAGATCACAGAGGAAAAAGAAGCGTAAAATGAGAAAACGTGTGCAGTCTGGTTAGCTGCAATATATTACATTTTTGGTTTTGGATTTAATACCACTTTAAAGGGGTTGTAAGGGTACATGTTTTTTCACCTTAACCTCCCTGGCGGTATGATTCTTTCAGAAAAAACATGCTGAAAGCGGTACCATTATTTGCAAGGAAATTTGGCGTTTTATATTGTAGGTCTGTAATTTTTAGGAATAACTCACTTAAATCTGACCAAACAAGATTCTAATAGGCATCCCGGGTATGACATTTTTTTAAAAACAAAATTATAAATTATAATATAATAAATAATTATAAATAATTATAACAAATAATAATATAATTATAATAAAAATTATTCAATAATGTAATCAAATCAAAATCACTGAAATTTTTTCAGTTGCAAAATTGTTGCTGTCATTATTATTATTTTTTTATGACGAATTTCCCCACAAATCGCTATCGCACAATTCTGCAAGTGATTATAACTTATTATCGCTGTTTTTTAGCTGATCTAAAACTATTTTTGACATAAAAGGACACTTTTGGTTGCTATGGACAATCTACAGTTTGCAGGGAGAAAGAAACGTTTTTATTATATAAAATGACATGCATGACACTGGGCAGACCACTAGGGACAAGGGGGGGGGGGGTGTTTTTTTTACATACAGTACTGTAATCTATAAGATTACAGTATACTGTATGTAATGTGTTTGTTTACTTTTTTGAATTTGGCGCCGTTCTCCGTCCCCGTGCGTCGTAACGTCGCAGGGAACGGAGATCGGCGGCACACAGAGGCACTGTGAGAATCGAGCGAGGTCCCGCTCGCTCACACAGCGCGGTGGCATCGCTGGATCCAGGGACAAGGTAAGTAAACCAAGCCTGTGGATCTAGCGAGGCAAGCCCGATGCACAGATGTCAATCGCGGCCCGAAATCGCAAAAAGTAGTACAGGAACTACTTTTTTAAATCGGTGCAGCGCCGCAGATGCGGCGTCGCACCGATTAGGACGGTGTCATTGCCGACAATTGCCGGCAAATGCCGCCGAATTGAGATGCGATTTCACATGTGAACCTGGGCTAAAGGAATTTTTTTTTAGCTAAATAGCTTCCTTTACCTTACTGCAGTCCTGGTTTCATGTCCTCATTGTTCGTTTTTGCTGTAATCCTTCTCTGTTCTGAACACTTCCTGGTTGTCTGTTTCCTGATGAAAAAAGTCATGGGAGCTTTCTCTCTGTGGTGACTAATCAAGGAGGTGTGATTACTGTGTGTCTAAAACCCCTCAACACCAATCAGTTTAGTTTTCCAAACCATCACTGCCCTGTATTGGCTCTGTGCAGCAGAGAAGCAGGAAACATGCAACAACGAAACTGAAACTACAGGTACATTATATGATGGATTTTTATCTATTTTAATCATTTTTAAAAGGAATCAGTTAACTAATATGTATCTATACCCTGTAACCAGTCATTTCAGCAAAAAAAAAAAAATCCTTTACAACTCCTTTATTGCATTCTATGCATTAAGGTGAAAAAACATCTCAGCCATTGGCTCGCGCGGCTTTCAATCATATCCAATGATGCAGCGCACCGGGGGGGGGGCTGAGAGATACAGTGAGCGGGTATAGCCGCCGGCTGTATCACGGGAGCGCGCCCGCAAGAACTTTCCACCATGTGAGAGAGCTCCCATGAAGGTGTAGAGTCCTTGGGGGGGGGGAGCCGAGACAGCCGCCGAGGGACCCCAGAAGACTAGGTTCGGGGCCACTCTGTGCAAAACAAGCTGCACAGTGGAGGTAAGTATAACATGTTTGTTATTTTTTTTTTATTCTCTTTAGTGATCCTTTAATACGCCATCACATGGATTGTTTTTTTGTATTTTTTTACATCTTCATCCTTAAACTTTTCAAGGTTTATCTCTCTCCTTTGGTTTCTCTATTCTTTTTCCTTCCTCTTCCCTCCATTTATGTCTGTTTGTCTCTCCACCTTCTCTTACTCACCTAGTAAACTCAATCCACACCAGATATTGATCCTGGTTAATGTCTGCATGCTGTGCATCCTTGTTTTCCCAGCGGCTGTATAATTTGAAGATTATACTTTAATGAACAGATGATGTATGTTTCAATGCGGATAACAAGAGACGTAATGGAAATCCCAGACAGGTAAATGGGAACAGTGATTACTAAGTGACGGGAAGCAGTTCCAGCTGAGATCTGAAATCGTTGAAAAACAAGATGTATATAGATGTACATGATGAGGGGAGGTCTGTGCTATTTAAAAAGACGCAAAATGCCAGGTTGTCCTGAAAATGGATGCCTTCCTATCTATCTGCACACTGCACCATTCCTCTGGGCCAAAGGGTCCTTGTTCAGGATAGACAATTTGATGCAGCAACAGAGTTTTGTTGATACATTTTCTGACTTTACTTGACAGAGATAAAGTGACTGAAGCCTGAGAGTATTTTTTTTTTTTTGAAAGTTGGAGCTTTTACCTTGACCTGATCTTAAAGTGGAAGTAAACCCAAAAAATATTTTTTTTGTTTTTGATGTCACAATGTAGAGTATAAGATTCCCTATCATCTGTGCCCAGTCTTGCCACACAGAGTTAATCCAGCGCTGAGCAATCCTCTTTTATTGTTCAGTGAAAATCAACAGAATTCCAGATAAAAACTTGCCAAATTATAAAGTCAGTTTCTCTGTTCTTGCTTTGTGTTACAGGTTATTTACATATCTAGAGCTTGGACATGTTTATCATATGTTATGTTATGTTTATCATAATATGAGGTGATCCAAAGTTCATTGTATATTACCAGGATATGTAAATAACCTGTAACACAAAGCAAGAACAGAGAAACAGACTTTATAATTTGGCAAGTTTTTATCTGGAATTCTGTTAATTTTCACTGAAAATTAAAAGAGGATTGCTCAGCGCTGGATTAACTCTGTGTGGCAAGACTGGGCACAGATGATAGGGAATCTTATACTCTACATTGTGACATCAAAAACAAAAAAAACATTTTTTTGGGTTTACATCCACTTTAAATCTCAGGATATGATTTACAATTCAGAAGCATATATGCTATGTTCATCTAGCTACTTCTCCGTAAATAAGGTGAAGCTCCCGTGCAGTTATTTGGCTAGTGTTGGCTACAAAATCTCATCCGTTAGGGTCCATTCATACCAGATGAGGGAGGGACAACTTCAGTGTTCTGCTCTTTTTTTTTTTTTACCTTGGTTTGAGAGTAACTTGGTTTGAGAGCGTTTTGCAAGACAAGCATAATTGTTTAATACATTTTGACTTGATATACAAGCGATGAGAGTAGTGTCATGTCACAAATGATTATAAAAAAGAAGAGAGGAGCCTCTAAGTGTAGCAATATGGTTACATTTAATGAAGGTACAACATTTTGCTACACTTATGCCACGTACACACGGTAGTTTTTTGTCTTGTAAAAAAACGTTGTTTTTTCTCATGAAAAAAAAACATTTTTCAAACTTCATTTTAAAAAACGACGTTGCCCACACACCATTGTTTTTTAAAAATGCTCTACCAAAGCGCAGTTACGTACAACACGTACGACGGCACTCTGTTCCATTCAAGCTTGTGTCATAACTTGCTTCTGAGCATGCGCAGGTTTAAAAACGTTGTTTTAAATGTTGTTTTAGCCCACACACGATCATTTTTTATGACACAAAAAACGACATTTTGAAAAACGACATAAAAAATTGAAGCATGCTCGAATTTTTTTTTTGGTCGTTTTTTAGAAGACAAAAAACGACATAAAGCCCACACACGATCATTTTAAATGACGTTTTTTAAAATGTCGTTTTTAGGGTTGTCCCGATACCGATACTAGTATCGGTATCGGAACCGATTCCGAGTATTTGCGGGAGTACTCGTACTCCCGCAAATACCCCCGATACCAGAATAGAATACTCCCACCCCCCGCCGCCGCATCCCCGCTTGGATAATACGGGCGGGGAACATTACAGCATTCATTTGAATAGCTGTAGTCTTTCCCGCCCCGCCGCGTATAGACACTCCCCCTTGCTCGGGTGAACTGTCCAATCCCGAGCAAGGGGGAGTGTCTATACGCAGCGCGGCGCCAATCACAGCTATGCAAATGAATGCTGTAAAGCAGGGGATCTCCAAACTACGGCCCGCTGAGACGTTTTTTCCGGCCCGCAGCTTAAGTCCTCAGACTCACTGCAGGTTCGGTCTCTTCTCGAGCTATGTTGGGGAGCAGGACGCGCGCTGCAAGCCAGCCAACCCAGCACGTCACTAAGCAGCTGTTTGCTAGGACCTGCTGCACCTCCTAGCTCCCTCGCTGTCAGTCTGCATACCACGTGCCTGTGTAACAGCCGGGCGGGAGCCGGGAGATACATCAGAGCTGCACTGAAGCTGGGCATCGTTATTGCTGGGACTAAAATGTAAGTGCTGTGGTGGGGGTCTCTGATGGGGTCATTAATGTGTGTGTGTGCAGTGGTCTCTGATGGAGACATTAATTTGCAGGGGTCTCTGATGGGGTCATTATTGTGCAGGGGGTCTCTGATGGGGACATTAATGTTTGTGGGTGGTCTCTGATGGGGTCATTATTGTGCAGGGGTCTCTGATGGGGTCATTAATGTGTGTGTGGGGGTCACTGATGGGGACATTATTGTGCAGGGGGTCTCTGATGGTGACATTATTGTGCAGGGGGTCTCTGATGGTGACATTATTGTGCAGGGGGTCTCTGATGGTGACATTATTGTGCAGGGGGTCTCTGATGGTGACATTAATGTTTGTGGGGGGTCTCTGAAGGGGACATTATTGTGCAGGGGGTCTCTGATGGTGACATTATTGTGCAGGGGGTCTCTGATGGTGACATTAATGTTTGTGGGGGGTCTCTGAAGGGGACATTATTGTGTCAGGGGTCTCTGATGGGGACATTATTGTGCAGGGGGTCTCTGATGGGGACATTAATGTTTGTGGGTGGTCTCTGAAGGGGACATTATTGTGCAGGGGGTCTCTGATGGGGACAATATTGTGCAGGGGTCTCTGATGGGGACATTAATTTGTGTGGGGAGTCTCTGATGGGGACATTAATGTGTGTGTGTGGGGGTCTCTGATGGGGTCATTATTGTGCAGGGGTCTCTGATGGGGTCATTAATGTGTGTGGGGGTCGCTGATGGGGACATTGCTGCATTTGTGGGGCGACATGGCTGCATTTGTGAGGGGACATGGCTGCATTTGGGGACACATTTAAAAAAAGTATCGGTATTCGGTATCGGCGAGTACTTAAAAAAAAGTATCGGTACTCGTACTCGGTCCTAAAAAAGTGGTATCGGGACAACCCTAGTCGTTTTATTTCATTACAAAAAACGACCATGTGTACGCGGCATTAGGCTTTGTACACACGACCGAGTAACTCGTCGGGCGAAACTCATCATTTTCCTCGTCGAGTTCCTTGTTAGGCTTGTCGAGGAACTCGACAAGCTTGCTTTGCGTACACACAGTCAAGACAAAATCTCTTCATTCTCAAACGCGGTGACTACAACACATAGGACGGCAGGGGAAGTTCGATTCCACTGGCACAACTCTTGGGGCTGCTTTTGCTAATCTCATGTGTTTGCGTGTTAAGTAAAAGTTTGGTAAGAGACATTTTGCACTTTTCAGTCTGTTACAGCTTTAAAAATGTGTTCTCTCGATTACAAATGGTACTTTTACTCCCGTCTCATACTTTATTCTGAGCAAGCACGGGTTCCTTAGCATACACACGCTCGAGTTTCTCGTTGGAAACCAGCCCGACGAGGAACTCGACGAGCCAATTTGACTCCCGTCGAGGAAAAAGAGAACTTGCTCTATATTTGGCTCGTCGAGTTTCTCGACAGTTTCCTCGATAAAAAATGTACACACGACCAGTTTCCTCAGCAAAAAAAACTCTCCCACCAAGTTTTTTGATGGATTCTGCCGAGGAAACTGATTGTGTATACGTGGCCTTAGAGGCGCCTCTCTTCTTTTTTATACTCTGTAGTTTCTGCTGGATTTTGCTTCTAATCCCCTTGTGGAGGCTTCCATTTGTGGATGGACATTTTATGGTTACACAACCTCACATTGCTATAATCTTTTTATATGGACTATAAACTGAAGGACCTATGAATAAATGGTTGTGGAACGCATCATCTAAGTTTCCATTATTTCTTATGGGGAAATTTGCTTTGATATACAAGTGCTTTAGATTACAAGCATGTTTCTGGAACGGATTATGCTCGCTAGGGTTGTCCTGATACCACTTTTTTAGGACCGAGTACAAGTACCGATACTTTTATTCAAGTACTAGCCGATAGTGATTACCGATACTTTTTTTTAATGTCATGTGACAATTTGACTAATTGGCACTGATAGGTGGCACTGATGGGCACTGATAGATTGGCACTGACATATGGATGGCACTTATGGGCACTGATAGGCGGCTCTTATGGGTACTGAAAGGTGATACTGATAGATGGAACTGATGTCACTTATGGGCAGGTACTGAAATGCAACACTGATTGGCAATTGCATAATAAATTACATGAGTGATGAGAGGAGAGGAAGAATTTTGCAATGCTATATGGCATATAGCATTGCAAAATCCTTCCTTTCCTCTTATCATTCATGTAATTTAACTTCTAGTAAGTATACTGCAAAGCCCATATTGGTATACCTTGAACTTGGCTGCAGTAAGCCAGCAGCGAACATCTTGTTACACCCACATCTATCAGAGAATCAGCAATTAAATTGCTCTATAGATGGTATCTTACACCGGCTAAACTTAATACATTTTATCCTTCACTGTCTCCACTCTGCTTCAGGGGATGTCCCGCCCATGGTACGCTATTGCATATATTTTGGGACTGTCCCCATTTAAAGGACACTTGGCACAAGGCCAGCATTGTAATTGACAAAATCGCCGGCCGTAGGATCCCTCTTACACCCCTAATCTGCCTCTTATTCTCCCCTATTAAGGATATTCCAACATCTAGCACAAGGCTTATCCACACATTTCTCACCTCCATTCACTGGGCCATAGCCTTTAATTGCCACTCTACTTTGGTACCCTGGTCACAGATCCTCAACCGTATGACAAACATCAAACTCTCAGAGAGAATTCACCATAAGCTATATGATTCTATGCCCCGGTATAAAAAAAAAATGGTCTCTCTGGGACACCACCTTTCTGGTTCAAGTATAACTATTACTAACCATAACCCTTTCTTCCTATACAATGTTAATTGTCAATGATACTTGAGTCCAAAATTCTCATAACCTATATAGGCTGATAGGGAAGCTCTCAAGATCAAAACACTCGTTAGCAACTGGTATCAGTCTCTTTAAATGAACAGCTCAATCCAAACGGTGCTGTATGTGTAATAAAATATCAATTCACATATCACTGCTGGAACAGACAATGCAGATCAAATCTTCTCCAAGCACTACAGGAACCTGTATGTTTCACACTGCTATCCTCCCCCTTTAGGTAATGTACTCACCAGACGCTAGGTGAAAGACAGCATAATATGTACTGGGTCTCAGCTCGTCTCCTCAGAGGACTGGATGGATGTCAGCAATAATGGGATCCTGGTGTTTAATCACTCTCCTGCTGCTTCTCTCTCAGTGGTTGTGAAGGGATATTCCTTAAATCATTGGTGCAGCACAGCGGTCATGCAGGGAGACAAAGGGAGACTAAATAGTGTAAAACCTTTTTATTTTTAATGATAAACCCCTGCTACCCACATATGCTTACACGCTTTAAAATCATAAAAGGCTTGTCACTCAAAACAATGGTATCAGCTCACACAGGGAGGATATTCCAAAATTGCTATCCCCTGTTTTGTAAGTCCCGGGTAAATACCAGCCTTGGTGCAAGAGAGCTTGTCGTGTAGTCACGCCCTGACGCGTTTCGTGATTGGCTCACGTCTTCAGAGGGCGTCCTCTGAAGACGTGAGCCAATCACGAAACGCGTCATTTTAGTCTCCCTTTGTCTCCCTGCATGACCGCTGTGCTGTACCAATGATTTAAGGAATATCCCTTCACAACCACTGAGAGAGAAGCAGCAGGAGAGTGATTAAACACCAGGATCCCATTATTGCTGACATCCATCCAGTCCTCTGAGGAGACGAGCTGAGACCCAGTACATATTATGCTGTCTTTCACCTAGCGTCTGGTGAGTACATTACCTAAAGGGGGAGGATAGCAGTGTGAAACATACAGGTTCCTGTAGTGCTTGGAGAAGATTTGATCTGCATTGTCTGTTCCAGCAGTGATATGTGAATTGATATTTTATTACACATACAGCCCTGTTTGGATTGAGCTGTTCATTTAAAGAGACTGATACCAGTTGCTAACGAGTGTTTTGATCTTGAGAGCTTCCCTATTAGCCTATATATGAGAATTTTGGACTCATGAGTCACCTGTAGTGACCAAAAAGCGCTGTTAATGTTTTATTCAGTCTTTTCTGATAATACATATATTTTTTAGTAATTGTTGATTTTATAATAGCTGCTATATACCTTGAAAAATTGTTTTGTTTGATCATACCATTGTGCGCTGGGATTAGAGATTTTAGGATTATTTCTGATATTTGTTGTATTGTCAATGATACTTGTATACATTCCTGTACCATTATTGTTATTTTTTTTGTACAAAATCAGCTGGGGATCAAATACTTTTTTCCCTTTTTTCCCTTACTGTAGCAAAGAAGGCATTTTGCCTTGTTTTTCAGTAGTGGGACTGTGCTAAAATAGTCTCCCAACACAGTCCCCCTGCACCTGGTGTGAATAGGTCCTTCTGCTAAACAGCTGTATACATAGATGAAATACATACAGTTGTGTTATAAATAATAGCAGTGTTTTCACTGCTTCAATACAGGGCACTTATACCCTTTTCCTGCCCAGGCCAATTTTTAGTTTTTAGCGCTGTCCTATTTTGAATGAAATTGCGCGGTCAAGCAACGCTGTACCCAAATAAAATTGTTATCGTTTTCTTCCCACAAATAGAGCTTTCTTTTGGTGTATTTAATCACCACTTGGTTTTTTATTTTTTGCTAAAAAGTCTCAAAAGTCAGGACATTTTGTAAATAACACATTTTGGTGAGAGGCATTGATGGGCACTGATAGGTGGCACTGATGAGGCAGGACTCATGGGCACTGATGAGGTGGTACTGATTAGGTGACACTGACGAAAGCACTAATATACCACACTGCTGTGCACTGATACAGGTATGTGGCACTGATGATTTGTATTTCTGTCCACCCAGTTCTAAGGTTTACACACAGGAGACCTGATGTTTCTTTACTGCAGTTAGGTAATTTTTAAAGGTCTTGTCCTTCCCTCAGTATGTGATTGGACAGTGAAAGGAGAAGCAGAAAACTAATAAGCTCATCCTTCTGTCACTATACTAAGCAATGCAGCATAACATATTGGCTGCTTGTGGTGGTAGCCCCTTCCTATCCTAGTATGAGCCCTGGTAATATGCACTTGCAAAAGGCTGATACCAAATCAAATTTCAAGTTACATGGGTTACACTAAAATCAATACATTTCATTAGAAATTAAATACAAACATAGTTACTTTAAAGAATATGTAAACCCAACATTTCATATTCCTGATATGCGCCTTCTGTACCATGTAGGGTGTCAAACTCAATTTCATCGCGGGCCGCATAGGCATTTTGATTGCCCTCAAAAGGGCCGGTTGTATCGGTAAGATTAGATGTCCAGCGCATCAACTCCCCTTACATTAGATGTCAAGAGCCACCCCATCATCAGAAGTTGAGTCCCCCACTCTCCCCTACATCACAGTGCACCCCCTTTCCTTATGCTGCTGCTGGGAAGAAGCTGGATGTATTGCTTAAAAGCAGAAAGTAGGGCTTCTGGAGGAGGGCTGGAGCGTGCAAGGGCCACGTGAAATGGCCCGCGGGCCTTGTGTTTGACACCTGTGATGTACACCGTGGTCAGTTCTCTAGCTGTGCTGGGAACTCAGCCTACTCTCCTCCAATGATTAGACTTGTCCTGACATCCCCTGCATAGATATTCACTGGGAAGTTCAGTGTGATGTTGTTTCTCCACCCGCAGCTCCTATGCAGCTGAGAACAGAGAGAATGCGATCACCCTTTCATTTCTATTTTATAAATGTAGCACTATTTCTCTCTCTCGCTGCGGCTACTGAGGTATGATGGCATCATCTGTATAGTATTTAGGAGCAGAGTTTTTATAATCTGTGCGATCAGGACAGGATCTTTAACAAGTACAGTGCCTCCACTCAATTGGGGCTTGTGAATAGCAAGTGAAATCCCAATTGAGAAATGTATCTTCACATAGACAGTAATCCACACAGCATTGAAAGTCAATGTATTGAAGAAATAACATTCAGTGAACCATCCAACATAATGTATTTTCCCAAACAGGAACATGAAATCATTAACAGTCTCTATGTATGTCTCAGTGAGGTGAATCTGCAGAATTCTGTGTTCTCTTAGCAGGAATTCATTGTTCTATCTCTCTCCACATGTCTCTCTCTCTCCCACTTACCCACAAACCCCTTGCCATCCTCTGCTCTTCTTGATGACCTCATCCTTGGTGATAGAGAGCATAGCAACCATATTGGAAAAGGGCAAACAAACACTGCAACACTTGGTAACTTGGCAAAGAAATGATCACAACACTACATTCTCCCCCTGCTGAAAATCCTTCAGACCCGGCAAAAAACATAGCTAAAGTTAACATCATTGTCGCCTTCTGCAGACCACTTCTCCAGAAGCAATTACAGAGATTAACTGTAAAGGAAATATGGTTAGTAACATACAGACATCATGCTAACCATCAGAACATGAGGTTGTACAAAGTTCTGTACAGCATAGCAGGGTCTTCCCAAGGTGTCATAAGTAAACGTTGGTGGAGGTCATCAAACACGATCTCCTCTCCTCAATCCCTCAGGCATTAGTCCAGATAACTCTGGGACAGAATTAGTGGGAAAACTTGGTGCTCCAACCATGCTGGGAACTGTAGGCACAGGGCCAGATTCTGAAAGGACTTACGACGGCACATCGCCATGTACGCCGTCGTAAGTCCCAATCCGACCCGTCGTAAATATGCGCCTGATTCTTAGAATCAGTTACGCATGGATATCCATTAGATCCGACAGGCGTAAGTCTCTTACGCCGTCGGATCGTAAATGCATTTTTCCGCTGACCGCTAGGGGCGTGTAAGCTGATTTACGCGTCAAAATATGTAAATCAGCTATATACGCGAATTCACGAACGTACGCCCGACCGACGCAGTAAAGTTACGACGTTTACGTTAGGCTTTTCCAGGCGTATAGTTGCCCCTGCTATATGGTGGCATAAGTGCGGCGTAACAATGTTAAGTATAGCCGTCGTTCCCACGTCGAAATTTGAAAATTTTGCGTCGTTTGCGTAACTCGTCCGTGAATGGGGCTGGACGTAATTTACGTCCACGTCAAAACCAGTACTTCCTTGCGGCGTATTAGGAGCAATGCACACTGGGAGATTTCCACGGACGGCGCATGCGCCGTTCGTGAAAAACTTCAATCATGTTGGGTCACAGTACATTTACATAAAACACGCCCCCCCTGATCCAAATTTTAATTAGGCGGGCTTACGCCGGCCGATTTATGCTACGCCGCCGCAACTTACGGAGCAAGTGCTGGGTTCAAAATGGTCATTTTAAATAAACCCAAACTAAAGTGCAGAGCTCACAAAACAAAACAGATAACAGTCCAAAGTAAGTGTCTGTAATAGAATGTCCATGTAAACAAAAAAGTCCACTGTTAATTAAAGACATTCTATTATAGACGCACACTTTGGACTGTTATCAGTTTTGTTTTTATGTTATAAGTCAGGGATCCTCAAACTGTTGTAGAACTACATATCCCATGAGGCATTGTAACACACTGACATTCACAGACATGACTAGGCATGATGTGAATTGTAGTTCCTGAATAGTGTTGAGCAGAATACGCCATATTCGATTTCACGATATATCACGAATATATAGCCGAATATTCGAGAAATGTTCGCTAAATTCGAATATTCGTGATATTTTATCGAAATGACATTTTTGCGAAATTTCGCTATTGCGAATGCGAAAATAATTGCGAAATTTCGACAACAGCGGAAGGAGCACTCTGATTGGCTCAGAATATTCGTGATATTTTGCACTTTGATTGGCTCAGAATATTCGTGATATTGTATCGAAATTTCGCAAAATGCGAATGCGATATTGATGGCGAAATTTCGGAAGGAGCACTCTGATTGGCTCAGAATATTCGTGATATTTTACAATACAAAATAATTGCGAAATTTCGACAAATGCGGAAGGAGCACTCTGATTGGCTCAGAATATTCGTGATATTTTACAATACAAAATAATTGCGAATATTCGGCAAATGCGGAAGGAGCACTCTGATTGGCTCAGAATATTCGTGATATTTTACAATACAAAATAATTGCGAATATTCGGCAAATGCGGAAGGAGCACTCTGATTGGCTCAGAATATTCGTGATATTTTACAATACAAAATAAAAAGTGTTTTGCATTGGTGGTGATTCTTTACTCTATCCATCTGTCACAGCCGTTTGTCAATCAAACACCTTGAAGATTGAACACGTTCATGCTGCATGCTTTGGACTTTTTTTCACTTCACATATCAAAGACATTTTTATGAAAGATTATTTTTCTATTATTGGGACTATATTTCTTTATATATTTGTTTCACTGTGTATTTCACAAGTTATTTGCGTTTGCTTATTTTATAATTTGCCCACATGTCTTGTCACTAGACATATTTTTTATTCTTGTAGAGCGACTCCATTTTCTGTCTTGTATTAATTTATGTTGTATAACATTTTTGAGTTGCTGCTGTATTCTCCCCTTTTTTTAAGGTATGCGCAATTTTTTCCTTCTTACAAAAAAAAATAATATCAAACATACAAATATTCATAACAGAAACATACATAAAGCCCCCCCCCCCCCCCTTTTGCATCAGAGACAATCAGAGTTCTCCTACCACAGTTATCGAAAATTCGCAATCATTTTCGCATTCGCATTAGCGAAATTTCGCAATTTTTTTTTTTTAATATTCGGCAACATAAAGGATCGCCTCAGCTTAGCTACTCGGCCCAGGGTCTCTAATCATACCAGCAATGCTTTTAGACGTCGATAGGATGTGATCTGTTTTAAAAATAAAATTGAAAAAATGCAAATATTCGGAATAGCGAATATTCACCACGAAATTCGAAATATATCGCGAATACTCGAATATGTCATATTCGAGCAGAATATTCGCAATACGAATATTCGTGAGCAACACTATTCCTGAACAACTGGAGGGCCGTAGTTTGAAGACCCATGCTATAAGTGCTGCACTTTGGTGTTGCACTCCACCAGGTGATCTTTTCAGTAAGATATTTCCTATCCTAGGGTGTCAATGCTCACTCACTGTACTGTGTCTATAGAGGAACAGCGTCGTCAACCTAGACTCATTTGGACTAATAACACCACTCCCTCTACTCATCTCCATTACATAGAGCAGGGGTAGGCAACATCGGCTCTCCAGCTGTGGTGAAACTACAAATCCCATCATGCCTTTGCCTCTAGGAGTCATGCCTGTGATTGTCAGGGTCTTGCAATGTCTCATGAGACGTGTAGTTTTACCACAGCTGGAGGGCCGAGGTAGCCTACCCCTGCCATAGAGGGTAGTTGTTTTGTAGTTCACAGAAGAAAGCTGGGAAATATGATAACAGCATTTGAAATTTTAGTTCATTCCACAGGAAGTGACAGACACTGGATTTCTGATGGGTATTTTTCTATACTAGCAGAAAATGTACTTAGCCTAAAAAAACAAACACATCTACTATATCTTAAGACTTTTAGGCGGGGCCTAGGCCCAAGGTACCCAATCAGGGAGATGCACACAGTTCTGTTGTTTTAGTATATATTGTATAATATGGCAGTATGAATAATGACAGCAATGAAACGCATTAAGATGGAGCAGAATAACAATTAGGCCTAATGCACACTGAGTTCCTAAAAATGCCAGTAGCTTTGAAGTGAGTTTTTCAAAGTTTTTCAACATTTTTGCAATAGCGTTTTTTAGCGTTTTTCTGCGTTTGCGTTTTTTATAATGGATCAAAAATGTCCAAAAACGCTGGTAAGCCACATTTATTGATGTTTATGAGCACTGCAGCATTTTTACAGCTGAAAACGTCTTTCAGAACTTACTAGTTTTGTTTGTCCCGCTCAAAAACACCACTGCCTAAAACTGCTGATAACAGAGTGTCTCATTCCTGATACTGAAGACAGGTGATGTCCATATACTGACCCTACTTAAACCTTTTTCTGCACTATTTGCTTTGCCTATCAAGCTGGCTCTAAATCCCTAATCTACCACTAACTCCAGGAGTGGCGACATGACACGGGTGCCATAATTTATAAGGTCCCACACCAAGATGGCTGCTAAGGTCAACAGAAGTTGCAGTATCCAATCAGACAGCTGGTACATCTGAGGTACCAACGAAATCCCAGAGGATACAATTTCCTCTGAAGACTCCACTCCATCTGTATAGCGGTACAATGCCACCTACTGGATGGAGGAAAACCTGCACCTGCCTAAAGACTGGTAAGCTGTAATATATAAAATGTTTGTTCCTGGGTTGTGATTTAATTTTCTTTAATTTCTATTTTTGCCTGGAGTTCAGCTTTTAACCAGGGTTCTTTGTGAATAAGATGTATAAAAGTGTCTGAAAGAAGAACTGCCAATTCTACCTTTAAGCACAAATAAATCCTCGCATTTAGTTTTGTGTTTCTTACCACCTGAAAGGAAGAAAGAGATTGGTTGCCATGGAGACCAAGCAAATTCTTTCAGCCATTTGTATATATGACGGCACATGCAGTATAATCCAGAAAGGGCCACTTGTTCATGCTCTTCAGTCACTTTAATGCACTGCTATGAATTTGTTTTTCACCTTCAGGCCAAGTATTTCTTGTGCTCATATTAAATAAATGGAAATTACAAGTACACATAACTAGATATAAGAGAAATGATTGGTTAAAATTAAGTTTTCCTTCATGAGAAATATTGATTTTAAATCTGCCAAGCACAACTTATTTTCTAATCATTGCTATATTTTTGTAATTAACTAAATGATGTAAAATCTACGGGGTTTAGTTATCATTGATTCAAATGGGAATTCATTCATCATTTGCCCATTTTTTTTTACCAAGATTTGATTTTCCATATTCACTCTATTTATCACAATGATTTTCACCCTATTTTGGCCCATTTTAAGAGATTTGCCTAACATTCACTGGGTGGAAAATGCATTGCATAACATCCATCTGCATCTCTTTTTCCTTGGTAAAGTACCTTTCTGTACCATTCATTCTAATTGTAGATTTGTTCTGAAAGCTGAAAATGTGCCCATTTTGCACCTTGCACAAATTCAGACTGTTCACATGGAGTGGGGGATTTCTTTTTTTTTACCATGGAAGTTGCTAAAGCTGTCTTATTTCCTGGACTGTTTTTTTTTTTTTACTTAAAAATAAAAAAATAAAAGCTGCATAGCATCCTCCTCCCAGAACTTACCATTCCAGCGCTCCAGGTATGCAGCCTGTTATCTCCATAGACAATGGAAAAAATAAAACTGCAGCCCCATTGCTTAGATTTCTACGGCCCACATGACCTCCAGCATTTGGGACTACTCTGAGAGGGGTAGTATACAAGGCCCCCTTTCCAGGAACCTCACAAGGGAGAAAAAAATGAATTGTATAGTTGGTATATACCGTATATACTCGAGTATAAGCCGAGGTACCTAATTTTACCACAAAAAACTGGGAAAACGTATTGACTCAAGTATAAGCCTAGGGTGAGAATGCAGCAGCTACTGTAAGCAGAAAAGAGGGTCAACAATGCCCATTTGTAGCTTTACTGTGCACATTTGCATGCTTCACTGTGCCCATTGCAACATCACTCTGCCCAACCTCACTGTGCCCATTGCAACCTCACAGTGCCCAACCTCGCTGTGCCCATTGTAACCTCAGTTTGCCCAACCTCACTGTGCCCATTGCAACCTCACAGTGCCCAACCTCGCTGTGCCCATTGTAACCTCAGTTTGCCCAACCTCACTGTGCCCATTGCAACCTCGCTATGCCCATTGCAACCCCACTGTGCCCAACTCACCTGGAGGATGAAGGAAGCGTCCGTAGGCCTGACTGCAGAAGCCAGGAAAGAAGGGATGCAGCGCTGGTGGAGAGGCCGGGAGTACTAAGATGGCCGCCGGAGCCCCGGACTAGGCCAAAGCCACAGTCTGGATTTGGGGCTGCCGTCATGCGGGAGGGCACCACTCCGTTCAGACCCCTGCCTGGCCAGAAGCCAGTGGAACAGAATCTGCGTGCGGTGAGGGAGCCAGAAACCAGGCAGGCCAAGATACATTGCTGGTGGAGAGGCGGGGAGGAGCATGATGGCCGCCGGATCCAAAGACTATGCCGAAGCCACGGCCTATAGTAGTGACTGCCGCCGTGCGGAGAAATATCGCACCATTCAGGTACACTGACTCGAGTATAAGCCGAGGGATGCATTTTCACCCTAAAAAAAGGGCTGAAAAACTTGGCTTATACTTGAGTATATACGGTAACTCTTCTGTGTTGACAAACCCTCCTGGGCAACAAGGATGCTGAAGAACTTAGTGCCCTTCAGCATAATGCACCAGTGCTTAGGCAGAGGGACCGTTTTTTGGGGGTATCCTCTCTGAAAGCACCCTGCTAAGGCTGAAGGCGTGTGGACTGGTAGCATAGCAGGAGGGCTGCACACTTGATGCCCCTTGCAGACTGGTGAGCCACAGAATTTTTCAGTTATTTATTTAACCACTTGCCAACTACAATATGTATATATACGTTGCAGTTTGCAAGTGGTTTACCAACATTATATCTGAAGATATCAGACATAACCCTGGTATAATTTTTTGCAACCGGCGGCCAGCTTTCTCATAAAACAGGTCAGAGCTGTGTTTCTCAGGCTTACTGTTTCTGTCAATTCGCCCAAGAAAAGATTTGACGGTGCGGCCGGCTTCTCCCTTAGGCGATCAAATAGTTAATACTCTTTGAGCGACTCTATGGCCTTAGATGACCAGAGCAACGTCATAACATAACTTACGGTCCAGGCTGGAAGTAATCAATTTTTTTTTTAAGAATTTTTATTTTATTTTTTATCTTTTGCTTTCAAAAGGTAAGGAAGAGATTGGGGGTCTTTTTGAACCCAGATCTCTCCATAAAGGGGATATGTCGTCCTAATTTTTTATTACAAGGGATATTTACATTGAAAAAGTGATAAACTGATAAGTGATAAAAAAATTAAAAGGACAGTGTAAATAAAAAAAAAAAGGTAAAATAAATAAGAAAAAAAAAAGTAAAGTGCCCCCATCCCTCTGTGCTCATGCACAGAAGCAAAGACAAATGTATATCACGCACACATATGTAAACGATATTCGCACAACACATGTGAGGATTTATGTTAAAGGAACACTTAAGCTTTGTTTAAAAAAAATATATAACAAACATGTTATACTTACCTCCACTGTGCAGCTCGTCTTGCGCAGAGTGGCCCCAAACCTGTTCTTCTGGGGTCCCTCGGCGGCTGTCTCGGTTCCCCCCGCAAGAACTTTCCACCTTCATGCGAGCGAGCACGCATGTTGGAAAGTCCTTGCAGGCGCGCTCCTGTGATACAGCCGGTCCATAGCCACTCACTGTATCACTCGGCCCCGACAACTGGCGTGCCACATCATTGGATATGATTGACAGCAGCGCTAGCAAATGGCTGCGCTGCTTTCAATCAACCAATGAATGAGCTGAGAAGCTGGCCTAGAAACCTGCACGTTCACGGCGCGGGACTTTCGAGGGGTCAGGTAAGTAAAGGGGGGCTCGGGGGGGGGGGGGGGCGCTAATGCTGAGTTGTTTTTTCACCTTAATGCATAGAATGCATTAAGGTGAAAAAACATCTACCTTTACAACCCCTTTAAAGCAAGAGCAATAATTCTAGTGCTAGATCTCCTCTGTAACTCTAAAAAGGTAGCCTGTAAAGGCATTGAAAGCGTCGCCTATGGATGTTTTTAAGTACTGTTATTTGTTGCCACGACCGGACGCAATTTTAAAGCATGACATGTTAGGTATCACTGTGACATTATACAAAAAGATTGAGCTAAATACTGTGGGATATTTTTTCAAAAAAATTGCGTTTGGAAAACTACTGCGCAAATACTGTGTGACGTAAAAAAAAATATAAGCAAAAAATACTGATTTCAACTTGGAAAAAGAAGTGCCAAAAAAAGCCTGGTCGGCAAGTGATTAAAGTAAAAACAAGCAAAAAGAGAAAAAAAAAGCATTGTCTATTACAAAACTTCAGCACCATGGACAGCAACTGTAAATAGATGAATGAACGGACTCCTATTATTTAACAAGGATTGCCAAAAAGATCTTCACAAAGATTTACTCAAAGCATCTTCTATACCACGGGTCTCCATACTTTTAAAGCAAAGGGCCAGTTTACGGTCTTTCCGACTTCAGGGGGCCGGATTCTGACCAGTTGGGGTAGAAAATGCCCCAGGGCCGTGCATCAGTGAGATTAAACATGGCTCCAGTGTTGGTGGGCAGTAGGAGGAGGAATAGTGCTCCATCATTGCTATTAGTCTAAGAAATAGTGCCCCATTGTTGGTGCCATTGGGAGGAATAGTGCCTTATATCATTGGGAGCAATACTGCCCCAAGGGCCGGATGAAGGCTAGCAAGGGGCCACATCCGGCCCTTGGGCCGCAGTTTGGAGACCCCTGTTCTATACTATTAAGATTTATTGTGGTATGTTTCACCCAACAAATGTCAAAATCACATATTTTTACTAGGTGAATTTCTTAATGAATCTTTAAAAAATATGGGCCAGATTCACATAGAATTGCCCTGGCGCAGCGTATCAGAGATACGCTACGCCGCCGTATCTTACCTGGCTCTAAGTCGAATCCAGGAAGATTTTGCAGCGTAGTGTATTTCTCGGCGCGTATTTCAAATTGGGCGGGCAGGGGGCGTGATTCATTTAAATGAAGCGCGTCCCCGCGCCAATTGAAATGCGCATGCTCCGTTTCGAAATTTCCCGGCGTGCTTTGCGCAAAATGACGTTGCACCAACGTCATTTTTTGAACTTAGACGTGAGTTACGTCCTTTCCTATTCACAGACGACTTACGCAAAAAAAAAAATTCAAAATTCGACGCGGGAACGACGGCCATACTTTAACATGGCAAGTCTATCTATACGCCACAAAATAGAAGCTTTAACTATATGCTGGGAAAAGCCAACTAGCGTCGACGTAAGAGAATGCGACGGCCGTGCGTACCTTTGTGGATCGACGGAAAAAGCTAAGCCGTACGCCTGTCGGATCGAAGCCAGAAGCCGTTGTATCTTGGTTTGAGGATTCAAACTAAAGATACGACACTGCAAATTTGAAAGTACGCCGGTGTATCAGTAGATACGCCGGCGTACTTGCTCTGAGAATCTGGCCCTATATGTCTATTTGTATATATATATATATTATATGTATACATGCTTTTCTCTCATTAATTACCAGCAAATCAGCTAAATATTCTTACCACACTAAGGCTAGGTTCACATGAAAATTGTGTGCATTCCCAACCTGCGGAAAAATAAATACTCTGCACTTTAGCAGACACTCCAGGGTGCCATCAATTTTTATTTCACGCATGCTAAACCATATGGTGCTGTAGCACCATGCAATTCAGTGCGGCACAATTTTAAAATAGGGTCAGGGACTTTCTCCGCATTTCTCATGAGTATTGAAATTAACGTACTTCGCTGCGCAAACACGCATGCAAAGATGTGAATGGAGCCTAAATCTGACACAGTCTATTTTTGTATAAAAGGGGATGGGAAAGAGAACCGCCAAGCCACCTCTGCTGTAGCACAGTTTATTATTAGAAGCTGAGGAAGGAGGAAAGGTTTGCCTTCAAAAAGCGTCCCCATTTGCCACACAGTTCCTGGGTTTGACAGGTAATTTGACAGAGCTTGACAGCTCCCTCCTCGTGGTGACTCCTCAGTGAATTGTCTGGATTCCTGCACCTCTTCTCACAGTGGCTTTGATATCCAGTGGCACCAGAACTGACTGGACTTTCCCCGAGTGATCTCACCTTGTTACCACCTGCCTGTCACCGCAGATTTCTTTGTGAGTGTACTTTTATTGTATACTATTTATTTTATAATAAACTGTGCTACACCAGCGTGGACCACTATTCTGTTTCAGTGCTTGGGTTGCCAGCCCTTCTGATAAGGCAGCCTCGCTCCAGCCTAGGAATGTTGGCCAGTGACTGATCAACTTTACAATTTAGAGCTCTGGAAATATATTCAAATATACCTACAGGTATTGCATATTAGTATAATTGTTTTTACTTAGTGCAACCTCCGGTCCTTTCACATGCTCTAATCCAGTTGCATATAATCATTCTCGGATACAAGCAAGGGTAGTACTGAGTGTCTGTTGTTTTTCAGTGTATTTTTTTAATTGCTTTGATTTTGACTATATTGGCCTTTATTTAGTAAGTAAGAAGCCCAACCCGAGGTGATCATATTCTAGACCTAGTACTTACAAATGGGGATCGACTGTCTGACATTGAGGTGGGTTCTAGTGATCATCAATGTCTTTGGTTTGATATTAAAAAATCATATACAAAAAAAAATTTGATTTCGAAATGACATTTGCTAAATTAGGGAATTTAAAAAAATATTTTTATTAAAAGGTGGGTGCAAAAAGAGGAGCAAGTAATCATTGGGTATTGTTAAAATCTACTATCCTGGAGGCAACTGGATTATATGTCAGGCAAGTTAGTAAGAATAAACAGAAGAAAAAAACAATATGGTTCACTAAAGTAGTATAGTAAAGAAAAGAAAAAAACAGCATATTGAAGACTCAAGGAAACAGGAAGTGTAACTGACAGAGAATAGTATACAAATAGACAAAAAGGAGGCCAAACACACCAGTGCTGCCAAATCACAGAAAGAGGAGGAAATAGCTTAATCTATTAAGAAAGCTAATACAAAATACATTGGAGTCACTAAAATGAATGGGGGGGGGGCAGGATGTAGCAAACCAATTAAACAATTATTTCTGTTCAGTCTTCTCAGAAATAAATTGTACTAACAATAACAAGTTGGGGTATCATATTGGTTCTAGTAATGATTTTTAGAATTCTGGAGACTGAGGTAGCAGAGGAAAAGATCCTAATTTCGGGACCATGTTGGCCCGGAGCGTTTGTTTCGCTACTTGGGACCTGGTAATCAACTGGGTCCCCAATCTGAAGAGGTCCTGGGCTGTCCATCCTGTTGGAGGAAGCTGTTCGGTGGGGAGTCTGCCTGAGGAGTGCCAAGAGAGGCTGGTGTTCCAATAGGGGCCTGACCATCCCTCGGGGACCAGGGTAACCAGACACTGAGAGGCTGGATGTTGGTCGCCTATCAGTCGGTAACCTAACCTAAACTACCTGAAGAAGATCCAGGTGTTGAGTGCAATAAAGAGGATTCTGGACCACCGTTTTCTGCAACCATTGGGAGGGTCTGTGGCAGAGACTTAGCCCCAAGTTCAAGTGACATTCTGTCTGTCAGGCTGGTGAGAGATAGTGTTGAGCGGAATACGCCATATTCGATTTCGCGATATATCACGAATATATAGACGAATATTCGTGAAATATTCGCTAAAATCGAATATTCGTGATATTTTATATATAAAAAAAAAATTGCGAAATTTCGCTAATGCGAATGCGAAATTAATTGCGAAATTTTGACAACTGTGGTAGGAGAACTCTGATTGGCTCTGATGCAAAAGAAGGGTGGAGAAAGTATTCGCGAATATTCGCAAATCGAATATTGGTGATATTTTATCGAAATTTCGCTAATGCGAATGCGAAATTGATTGCGAGATTTTGACAACTCTGATTGGCTCTGATGCAAAAGAAGGGCGGATAAAGTATTCGCGAATATTCGAAAATCGAATATTGGTGATATTTTATCGAAATTTCGCTAATGGAATGCGAAATTGATTGCGAGATTTTGACAACTGTGGTAGGAGAACTCTGATTGGCTCTGATGCAAAAGAAGGGGCGGAGAAAGTATTCGCGAATATTCGGAAATCGAATATTCGTGATTGCGAATATTCGGCAACATAAAAGGATCGCCTCAGCTTAGCTACTCGGCCCAGGGTCTCTAATCATACCAGCAATGCTTTTAGACGTCGATAGGATGTGATCTGTTTTAAAAATAAATTTGAAAAAATACAAATATTCGGAATAGCGAATTTTGGCCGCGAAATTCGAGTTATTCGCGAATATTCGAATATGCCATATTCGTAACGAATATTCGAATATGCCATATTCGTAATGAATATTCGAAATGCGAATATTCGTGAGCAACACTAGTGAGAGAGGCCTGTCCAGGTGCACTATACCAATTCCGGCTGGAGTGGCGAAATAGAAGTTGTCGTTGGAAGCAGGACTGTTTCCCATCTACCTACACCTGAATCTGCTAATCTCCAATTCTGCTATTCCTCTATTCTTCACCAAGTTCTACTGTTTTACCCTGTTGGGTAATAAAAAGCACAGAAAAGACACCAGTCATGTGGACATTCCATTTACTACAACTCTCATCAATTACCGTAGACGGTGGAGCTACAGAGGTAGCATGCCACCCAAAACAAACCAGCAGCTCCTTCGGGGGTAGTGCTACACATGCTTGGGGCAAACATAGATCTATACTTAAACATGAAGAACAGGGGGACTCAATGGACTTCTCAGTCTCTTTTTTGCCGTCACTTTTCTATGTTTATAATTTAGTTTTCACAATTAACAAATCTGTTGTGCCTAAAGACAAAACATAAGGCACCTGTACCCTCCCCCTATCTTTTGTTGGAAATTGGAGATATAAGCACCCTAGCATTACAGGTGCCAGTATGAAGAGGTTTATCATGGCCTCTAATCAGTATTGGTCCTGCCTTAAAAATGTTAATGTGATTGGTGATGTTAGAAGTAGAGTACAGAAACAGGAGATTACCTCATGCATGCTACAAGTGTTATTCCAATAAGGCCACTTTCACAATGGGGCGGTGGGTGCAGTGGCGGTAAAGCGCCGCTATTTTTAGCGGCTCTTTAACGTCAATTTCACTGCGCTATTCGGCCACTAGTGGGTGCTTTTAACCCCCGCTAGCCCCCGAAAAAGGGTTAAAACCACCCGCAAAGTGCCGCAGGGACAGGAGCTGTGGAGGAGCTCTTTGCAGGTGCTATTTTTAGCGTTATATCGCCTGCAAAGTGCCCCAGTGTGAAAGGGGTCTTACCCTGTGATGTACTCTCTTTATTCCCACTGCAGTGAAGTACACGGTACTCAGGTCAGACTAGTTTTTTATATTATGGGGGGGGGGGGAAATAACATATTTTACGGTTGTATTGGTCCCCACTAATAATAATTCTCCTCACTACCTGTTCTTGTGACTCCATCATTGATACTGAAAGAGAGGGGAATTTTCCACTGGACTAAAATCTGACAAAGAGTTCAAGTCTATCCCACTATAACCATACACAGTTTTTGGTTCAGTTGCATTTTAAACCTTAATTCTAGGCAGATATAAAGGACACAACTCAATAAAGCTTTGTGATCATCAATACATCATTAAATGTATATTTAAGTCCAAATAGTGTAAGTACTTTTGACCTGGTATCAACCTCTTGCATTTCCTGTACAGAATCATTGACCTGACAGGGGGAGAAAGCAGAGTGAGGCCTCGTACACATAACCGTTATCCTTAACAGAATCCATCAAGAAACTTGGTGGCAGAGCTTTTTTGCCGTGTGTATGTTTTTCATTGAAAAAACTGTCGAGGAACTCGACAAGAAAAAAAGTTCTCTTTTTCCTCAACGGGAGTCTCAATTTCCTCGTCATGTTCCTCGTCGGGCTGTTTTTCGACGAGAAACACGTTAGTGTGTATGCTTAAAAAACCCGCGCATGCTCTGAATAAAGTATGAGACGGGAGCGCACCTTCGGTAAAAGTAGCGTTTTTTAATGGAGATAGCACATTTGTCACGCTGTAACAGACTGAAAAGTGAAAATCGTCTCCTACTAAACTTTTACTTAACATGCAGTAACATGAGATTAGCAAAAGCAGCCCCAAGGGTTGTGCCAGTGGAATCGAACTTCCCCTGCCGTCGTACGTGTTGAACGTCACCGCATTTGAGAACGATGAGATTTGGTCTTGACAGTGTGTACGCAAAGAAAGCTTGTCAAGCTTCTCGACAAGCCTAACAAGGAACTCGTCGAGAAAAACGATGTCTAATTTACGAAGAGTTCCTCGGTCGTGTGTACGAGGCCTGATAGAGAGATGTTCTCATCACTGTGCTGCTTCTCTTTTTACTGTTCAGTCATGGACTGGGGCAGGTCCATGATGACAAGGTTTAGATAAGGGGTGTCAAACTCAATTTCATTGTGGGCTGCATCAGCATTATGGTTTGCCCTCAAAGGGGTGGTTGTATCTGTAAGACTATATAAATTTATCCAGGGCTTTTTCTCTCAGAGAATAGGTACAGGAACTCAAACAGACCGTCCTCCCCACTGAACCACATTAAAATATTGGATATGGCAAATTGCACTGGTGGGAGTGCAACAGTGGGAGGAGTTTAAAGGGGCAATACATACAAGGAGTATAATATGTGCAGAGTTCAGGGATGCACAGACTGTGGTTTCAGGGGGGCCCTATGTATAGAGTGCATAGTTCAGGGGTGAACTACTTACATAGTCTCAGGAGTGCACCACGTATCAAGTGCAGGGTTAAAAGGGGCACTATGTACAGAGTGCAGTTAATGGGTGCACCCTGCACAGATGGTGCACTGTGTACAGAGCACAGGTTTTAGGGGTGTACTATGCACAGTGTGTAGGGTTCATCTCTCTTTCACAGTCTGTTCATCATCTGACTTTCACCCACCTAGTCTCTGACCTCTACACTACCCTCCCCATTCCCCACCTCTGCACACATCTCCCTCCACAGCCACCCCCACCCCCGAAAGCTTCCTCGCATTTCACCTTCCTGCCCAGGCTCTAGGGCCAGGCTCTAGGACCCCCCACGAGTGTAGGTGGCTCTGCTTCTCCCTCACTTACAGGGAGATCATTGTTTGGCACCTGGGCACATATGGGGATCACCGTGCAGCTTACCATTTAATGCCACATCCCACGCTGCATCTGCATCACTCTTGTCCCCGCCATGAGTGCAGGGCAGTCAGGCATCTTAAGAGCTGCTTAAAGGAAAGCTGTTCCAGTATACATAAAAGGCTTCTGTGTTTGCAAGTGACAGTGATGTAAGAGGAGTGGAGGGAGAGAGCCGGAGGTGGCGGAATGGAGTTCTGCAACATTGCTACTGAAATAATGCCCTGAGTGCGAGAGCCACATGAAATGGCCTGGTGAGTCGGATTGAACCCGCAGGCCTTATGTTTGACACATGTGGTTTAGATGAAGTGGGTTAAATGATCCTAGCCATCAAAATGAGGAGATCTAATGACAGAATAAAAGTACAAAGGGAGGAATCTCTGGATTGAAAGTGAATATTGACGTAAAAGCTGGTTTTGCTACTTTATCTTTTTATTGGCTTTGACACTTATCTTGCGCTTTTTGGCTGGAGTTCTGCTTTAATAATACCTTCCCAAGTATTCTCTCTGTGTTATAGTTCATTTTAATCGTCTGACTAAAAATATGCATAACAAGACCTAATTATTAGGATTCCATAAATGCTGTAAAATGCACCAGGCCTACCAGGGGTTTCCAAGGCTTTGCAGTATTATTAGGACATCTGTACAGTGATTTGCAAATATGTTTCTGTGAAACTATGTAGACATACAAATAGTTGTAATAAAAAATCCAATTGATTATAAAGTCTGTCTGCACCTAACTTGTGTATACTTTGCAAACCGCCTAGAAGTGCTTTTTTATACAAGCAGGTTTTATCTTCAGATTAGAATACATTTGGGAGCCAGACGGATGCTTTCAGTAACCAGAAAATGCAAGCTTCATTGATTATTTATTTACTCCAAACAGCATGTATTTCTTTAATATGTTATTTCTCACAAATCACAAACTAAGAAAAATGTCACATAAGTACTTTGTGTCTTTGTGTGATTTGATTGACAACTTACAACCCCGTGGCTGAAAGTTTTCAAAGAGCCTACAAAGAGATGCTACATGTTGTTTATTGGGTTTAATGCTGAACTCCAAGCAGCTATAGGAATTTACTAATGGATGCAGTATTGTATTCTTTAGAATATCATAAAATGCATTTTCTAAAGCGGTTGTATACCCCGCTTTCACATTTTGACCTACAGGTAAGCTTATAAAAAGTCTTACCTGTAGGTAAAATAAATATCTCCTAATCCTGTACGGTTTAGGAGATATTCACCTTGCATGCGCTCTGAAGGTCCGGCAGGGTGCAGGGGTCTTACAGGTTTTTTTTTTGTGGGTATACAACCGATTTAAAGTAAGTTAGCAAGAATACCTAAACGTACCATCAGTGAAAGATGACTCATCCTCCATATTCTACTGATCCTTTAATTCAAGTTCCAGTTAGGCCCCTTTCACATGTACGGATCTCGTGAGGATCCGTATCTTTCTCATCCGCTTGCTCAGCGGGGATCGCTCCGTTGATCTCCGCTGACCCAGCAGATGTCAGGGCTGTCCTTTGCAGGGACCGCCCTGTCAGATCTCCACTCTCCCCTATGGGGGGAATCGGATGAACACAGACCGTCTGTCCGTCTTCATCCGATCCGCTCTGCAGACAGATGGAAAAATAGGATTTTCCTCCGTCTGCAGAATTGGAGCATAGCGGACACAGATGAGATTGTGTGTAAGAGGATGTTCATTTGCTGACACCCGCTATCCCATAGGGATACATGTATGTCAGTATTTCAACCCGAAAACGGATGGATAAAATATGGACATATGGTCCACTGGTGTGAAAGGCCCCTTACAGGTTGGGTCCAGGGAGGGGACCAGGTCATAATGCTTACCTGCAGTAGAGATCACCAGCCTGACTGTGTTGTATGACAGGGATGTGTGGATAACTGGCAAGATAACATTTCAAAACCGTTGGCAGGTAAAATGGGTTTAAGGCCTGGTTTATACCAGATCTTAGTGTATATTCTACAGGGGATTACATACAGTCAGGCACTGCATGTCTATTCTGAAATAAAGAGCCTGCCTGTTCGCAATTTCTTTTCAACTTTAGCTCCACTTTAATGAAGGACTTCCTGCTTGCTGTAGCAGCAGTAGATTCACACAGATGACAGCCTAAATAGCCAAATACTTTGCCCAGTCTGTGACTGTGAGCAGGCCATTTTTGGTGCAAATCCTACACTGCCGCAAACTCAACCCCCATCCCTACTAAGCAGTATCAATCTCCATATCCATACGTTACTTTCAATATGCACTATCATATATTCCTTATGTCTGGACCACAGAGCTTACTACATATTTCTATAGCACAGTGTGGCATGACTGTAATTCTTTGCTTTTGATGACTATGCACATGTGTGTAGGGTAGCAAATAGTGGGGGGATCTATATTGACAGTGTCCTTATTTTCAGATAAAATCACAAGTTCAAATTGTGTACTCAGCCTGGCTCAACCCCTGCTACCATTAAATGTGCAGCTACATACCAGTACCAGGGTAATTATATTACTATTAGTGATAATAAACATGTACTTTGATTCCTTGGAATCAGATGCTTGGAACTTTCATCAGAGGCTGCTTAGGCATTTTATATGAATACAGATAAAAGATTGTTTTTGACTGGGTTCACACTGCTACCGGATGCGGATCACAGCAGGGGGTTGGGTACGTCCCTGTTCTCCATTTCAGGGACAAATCAGGGTCGAATTTTTGCCTGAAACGGAGCCAAAGATGCACAGGACTCCTTTACAAGCTGCTCTGCAGCTGCCACAGTGATGTGTGAACCGGCTTCATAGAGAGCCAGTCACAATCTTTGGTCCTGCGAATTTGATGCGGGGAAAACTGCATCCAATTTGCAGTAGTGTGAACCCAGCCTAAAAGTGGAATTCAAAGTAAAGGTTACTTTTTAAATTGTGTTTTATCCAGAAAATTGCTTTGCCAATTATGTCCGAAAGGCAGGTAAGAATGTGAAAAATTAGGGCTGTTACTGATTACAATTTTCGTGTTCAATTAATCGTTTTGTTTTTTTATCGATTAATCAACAAATTTTGATTAATTATAATGCACATACAGTTTTTACAATTTTTTTATTCACATCTCCCCCCATACTGGAATATCCACATCTCCCCCATAATGTCCACATCTCCCTGCTCTTACCGGAATGGAAAGCACAGCAGGCAGCAGACCCGTCCGCAGATGATGCAAGCAGGCGGGTGAAAGCAGGTGATGATGATGTCAGCGCGCCACCGGGTGTACCAAGATGGCAGCGCCTCCGGAGCTAGGCCGAAGCTGCAGCCTTTTCCTATTTGCGAGACCGTGGAGCACAATCCGCAGATCGTCCCGATCAAAATTATTTTGATTGATCAAAGAAATTAACGATTAATCGAGGAATTAATCGTTAATTTCCGCTCTAAAAATGTTAGTTTTATTCTACTGCATACAACATCAGCAGATAGTTGGTCACTTGCTGTCCACTCTATCCATTCACACATTACATTTAGTAAATTACAGTACATTTTGTGAATTAAACAATGTTGGTGACGTTGCACCCACTAGAACTGGCATTGTGTGGGTACTTCACAGCTATAATGATCTTGTTTACTAGCTCATTATGAAATACTTACCGTATTTTCCAGCGTATAAGACGACTTTTTGGATGCAAAAAAATGCATCCAAAGTCAGGGGTCGTCTTATACGCCGGGTACGGTCTCCGTGCTGCGAGCGTCAATGATTTAAAAGACGCTCCTTCTCTTCAGAGTGTTCTGTGATAGGCGGAACACAAATCTTCCCAGCAGCGCCTCTGTTCTGTGTTCCTCCTATCACAGATGCCTTCTCATCCTCGGACCAGATGAGAAAACGTCCGTGATAGGCGTAACACAGAACAGAGGCGCTGCTGAGAAAATTTGTGTTCCGCCTATCACAGAACACTCTGAAGAGAGGGCGCAGCATGGAGACTGTCACCGCCTGTCTATTCACACAAAAAAGTGAGTGATTGCACTGTCTGTTTGCGGTGATTGCACTGGGGGGCAAGTGATGGCACAGAGAGGGGCAAGTGATGGCACAGAGAGGGGCAAGTGAGGGGCAAGTGATGGTACAGTGAGGGGCAAAATATGGTATAGTGATGGGCAAGTGATGGTACAGTGAGGGGCAAGTGATGGTACAGTGAGGGGCAAGTGATGGCACAGTGGGGGCATGTAATGTAATGGCACAGTGAGGAAAAAGCCTGTTTCTGTCAGCGGTTCTGGCTCCCCCTCAGTTTCCAGAAAGACTAGTAAGACGGGGGTAGTCTTATACAGTGAGTATATCCCAAAACCCAAATTCGTCTTATACGCCGGAAAATACGGTACCTTAGAACGAGGCATCAGTAACTTACCTGGTCCACGCCAAGGTAGCTGACATGTTGCCTCGGCATGTCTTCCGGGTATCGCGGCTCCAGCGCTATGAGTGGCTGGAGCCGCGATGTCGGCACTCTCCACGCGGACGACTTCTTCCTGGCAAGGTCCAGCGTCTGCCGGGCTTTCAGCCGAGAATCCCCTGTGCGCTGCTGCAGTCAGTGGCCCTACGGTTTAGGAGATATTTTTTTACCTATAGGTAAGCCTTAATATAGGCTTACCTGTAGGTAAAAGTACAAAGAAAGACTATACAACCGCTTTAACAACTTTAACACTTGCATTTTTGTCCATTTGTGAGGTCAGGTACTGATATTGTATGATAACACCTGGCTCACAAGCCCCATTTCAATTCATCTTAAAGGGGTACAATGAACTTTAAAATTTAAAGTGTTGTCCACTTACTTTTGACCATATGGTATGAGCTTGGTGAAAATACCCAATCTTAAAAAAGAAGTGAAGGAAAAACTTTTTCTGTAAAAGTCATTGATTGCAAAATTTCAGTTTTTAGCTAATCCAGAATGAACAAATATTTTAGTCTTTGAGTGAGCAGTTACAGTATATGGAGGTTTTTATATTCTGCAAACAAGATTACGATAATTCTCCTAATCGGATGCTTGGAACTTTCATCAGAGGCTGCTTAAGTGCTTGGGAGCCAGGGTCTTAAATAGGCTCTGTCTGACCCAAGATGGCTGCCCATGTCACATGGGCCAGCAGCATTCAATTGGATTTCCCCAGTGACCCAGAAGACCATAGAGGAACTGCATTTCTCTTGACTTCCTCTCCAGCTTTGGTGCCACTGTGGAGGAGCAGTAGATTGCACCTGTCTACAAGCCTGCCTGTGAAGTCCACCTGATGCAGCTTCTTGTGTTGAGGTGGCAATGATGCTACACTCATGTTCCTGAATTCAGAGCAGTGTTGTCACTAGGGTTGCCACCCTTTAAAACCAAACACATATTAATTACACAGCACCTGTGACTGATTTAGGTGGTAATTAAACTCACTTAGTGACTATTCTGCATTAAATTAGCCTTTAGAACCCTAGTTGTCACCCTCATGTAGGTTGAGACTACACTACAGTGGGTGGGAAGATGTTAAAGTATTTGTAGCTATTAGCAAGAGCGCTGCCTTTTTTTACTTGCTATTTTATCATTTATTAATTTTATTAGTGTAATCATATCTGACAATTATGTTAATATATACTTGCCCTGCAAATACACACTGCATTCATCTACTGGCTGAAGGTTTTCATTTTTGTTGTCAGTGGTGTATCCATCCTGCAAATCACAACTGACAGAGTGATCACATAATCTAAGATCACATTGATTGGTTCTCGATCATCAGTAAAGACCTGAGCAGTCAGTGGCAGCTGAAATGGAAGTTAACAGCTATAAAGAGTGTCAGCTGTTGGCTTTAACCCCTTCCATACAGGGCATTTCCACCACCTTCCTGCCCAGACCAATTTTTAGTTTTCAGCGCTGTTGCACTTTGAATGACAATTGCGCGGTCAACACTATACACTATACAATATTTTTTACTTTTTTTTTTAATAAATATCACAATTTAAAAAAAAAATTCCCTCAGTTTAGGCCGATACGTATTCTTCTACATATTTTTGGTAAAAAAAAAAAAAAAAAACGCAATAATCGTATATTGATTGGTTTGCGCAAAAGTTATAGCGTCTACAAAATAGGTGTTAGAGTTATGGCATTTTTATTTTATATTTTTTTTTTTTTATTGGTGGCGATTTGCGATTTTTTACTGTGACCGTGACATTGCGGCGAACACATCGGACACTTTTTTGGGATCATTCACATTTATACAGCGATTAATGCTATAAATATGCATTGATTACTGTGTAAATGTGACTGGCAGGGAAGGGGTTAACCACTAGGGGGCGTTGAAGTGGTTAATATGTTCCCTAAGGTGTGTTCTAACTGTAGGGGGGAGGGGCCTCTCAAGGGGAGGAGACCGATTTGTGTTCCTCTGTACTGGGAACACACATTGGTCTCCTCACCGCTGACAGGAGGTGGATCTGTGTGTTTACACACACAGATCCACACTCCTGCCGTGATCACCGGCAATCAGGCAACCGCCGGGCACCCGCGCCGCACCCGCACCGCTGCCGCGCGCGCTCTAGATCGCTGGGAACACAGGACGTCATACAGTATGACGTCCACCCGGATCGGCGAGGGGTTCCTGCCGCCGTCATTTCCCTATGGCGCGGTATGGAAGCGGTTAAAAGAGAGGGGGGGCAGACTGACAACTTATGGGGCACCCGGGCAATAGGAGATTATGGGGCCCCCGAGCAATAGGAGATTATGGGGCCCCAGGCAGTAGGAGATTATGGGGCCCCCAGGCAATAGATTATGGGCCCACACAGTATACACACACACACATAGAGTATGCATACACAGTATACACACACAGATACACAATATACACACACAGTATACACACACAGTATACAGCGCCCAGAGGCGATTCAGTTCGCATGTGTTGCGCTATATACGTTTTTCACTCACTCAGTATACATACACTGAAAAGATACTGGAGAGACGGGGCAGCTCTAATCTTGGGATTTAAAAAAAAAACACAGAGTTTTGCATATTGTCCCTGGTTTTCCTGAGGCTGGCAACCCTGATGGGGACCCCTAGTGGCATGGGGCCCTCGGTCGCTGCCCGAGTTCCCGAATGGTCAGTCCGCCCCTGGAGGGGGATTATAATTGTATCCTAGATACCAGGCATTATGCAGGAGGACATTAATATATAGTTTGTGGGTGGGAAAGGGTTAAAAAGGTAGTTTGGCATTAAAAAAAATTAAGTTGTCAAATATTTTTAAGAAAATATTTTTTGTTACCCTATAATAAAATCAAGCATGGGTGAATTAAAATATTGTACCAAATAAACGTCGTATATGTTCTTACAAAATAATGCAATCATTATTTAGGTAGAAGCACAATAAAGCTGCTACATTTGGTCTGGGCACTGACGTACCAATGACCTCTCGTCATAAAAGGGTAAAGAGAGATATTCTGTGCCATTGTGAACTAGTCCCTATGAGGCTTGTGTGCTAGAAATTCTCCTGAGTGGGTATATATATATATATATATATATATATATATATATATATACCATATGGCTAGCAATGTTTACAATATGTGTCATGTGCCTCCCTATACAACAAGAAAGGAAAAGCCTCACCCCAAATAAAGCAATTGCCAGGAGACGTCTCATACATAATGTTGCCTAGTCCTCCACATGGGGGTGCCAACATCGAGCAGAACAATATCATACATGGATCTGAATGGTGATAGAACGCAGAGCAGTCTTTATTCTGTGTTCTGCAGTGAAAATTGTACTTCAAAACAGACATTTCTGCAAAGCAAAAAAAAGCTTAACGCACCCGGCAAGAAAGCTCCACTCCCCCCCCCCCCTATGTCTTAGTCAGATAAACTGTTAACAAGAATTTATTTGTACAAGTTAAAGAAAAATCCCATTTCCAGCCACTTTTCGGGTTATTGGCATCTGGCAATCATCAGGCAACGGTAATTTAGCTAATTAAATGGACTGTCATTTAGTGATATGTAAATAGCAGGCAGTCCTCGTTATGCAAGCTGATGACTCTCCCTTCATTTAGAAATCCTGATGAATTCCTGCTTCTCAACAACCCTTCTCTTATAATTGATTTCTGAGCACAAAACGGAGAGGAACTTGAGAGCCTCTGTCCTTTTCAGTTATTCTGCTGCAGATAATTCACATTCTCCTTTTCTTCCAAGGTGCTGTGCTTGAGCTTATCTCCTCACATTCACTCTCTGTGCCAGGTGATCACAAATGCTTCCCATCTCCCTCTGCATACTTCACATGTCTATTAGCACAAATGATGTTTCGCTTTTTTTATGGAAAACCACTCCCTACCTTTTCCCACTTTCATAGCAGATTAAATGTTGCCATCATTTGCATGGTCATTTTGGTGCCAGTCGCATGTGACTGTCTCAAGGCTGCCCCTCTTTTTTATTCCATCAAGGGGTTTATATTGGTTTTCAAAAATTAATTTGCTTTGATAAATAAACCATCAATCTTAAAGCGGTGGTTCACCCTCAGTAACAACATTCTACCATGTCATTCAGCATAGTAGCGCGAGCTACAGTATGCCTTTATTTTATTTTTTTCCCCCGTACTCACTGTTTAATCCTACAGTGAAGATTCCGACTCCCCGCGGGGAATGGGTGTTCCTATCCAGAGGGAAGTTGATTGACGGCCGGCTATGGCACGTCACGCTCCCCGAAGATAGCCGGAGTAGGTCTCGGCTCTTCCCGGCGCTATACGGCGCCTGCGCACAGACATCGGAGCTGACTGCGCAGGCGCCGTGAAGAGCAAACACCTATTTCGGCTATTTCCGTGAATCGTGACGTGCCATAGCCGGCCGCCAATCACGAGCCCTCTGAATAGGAACGCCCATTCCCCGGAAACTTTACAACCTGATTACACAGTGAGTACGGCGCTAAATGACATGCTAGAAAAAAAAATAAAAAATTTAGGGAGAACCCCCGCTTTAAGTGCACAGAAAAAAGTTAAACTGTGCAGCTGGTCAAAATGAGCAAACAGGAACATAACCAAGGACAGTGAATCGGAAAAAAAACAGAGCCTGCTCCTACAAGAGATGGAAAAATTAATTGCATAAACAGTTCAAGCTTAATTGCATTTGTTAAGTCAAATTGGATATATTACAAACTTTGAAGGTTTTCTAAAAGGTTTTTTTTGTTTCATTTCTGGTGGCAAATTATAGTATAATTGCCTTCCATACCCTCCTATACGTGAATGTGCCTACCTACTATCTTCCAGTTCTAGTATAATTGCCTTCCCTCCTATACGCCAATGTACCGATCTACTATCTTCCAGTTCTAGTATAATTGCCTTCCCTCCTATACGCCAATGTACCGATCTACTATCTTCCAGTTCTAGTATAATTGCCTTCCATACCATCCTATACGTGAATGTGCCTACCTACTATCTGACAGTTCCAGTATAATTGCCTTACATACCCTCCTATACGTGAATGTGCCTACCTACTATCTGACAGTTCCAGTATAATTGCCTTCCATACCCTCCTGTACGTGAATGTGCCTACCTACTATCTGACAGTTCTAGTATAATTGCCTTCCATATCCTCTTATACGTCAATGTGCCTACCGACTATCTTCCAGTTGTAGTATAATTGCCTTCCCTCCTATACGCCAATGTACCGATCTACTATCTTCCAGTTCTAGTATAATTGCCTTCCATACCCTCCTATACGTGAATGTGCCTACCTACTATATGACAGTTCTAGTATAATTGCCTTCCATACCCTCCTATACGCCAATGTGCCTACCGACTATCTGACAGTTCTAGTATAATTGCCTTCCATACCCTCCTATACGCCAATGTGCCTGCCTACTATCTGACAGTTCTAGTATAATTGCCTTTCATACCATCCTATATGCCAATGTGCCTGCCTACTATCTGACAGTTCTAGTATAATTGCCTTTCATACCATCCTATACGCCATTGCACCTATCTACTATCTGACAGTTCTAGTATAATTGCCTTTCATACCATCCTACACGCCATTGTACCTACCTACTATCTGACAGTTCTAGTATAATTGCCTTCCATACCCTCCTATACGCCAATGTGCCTGCCTACTATCTGACAGTTCTAGTATAATTGCCTTTCATACCATCCTATACGCCATTGTACCTATCTACTATCTGACAGTTCTAGTATAATTGCCTTTCATACCATCCTATACGCCAATGTGCCTAGCGACTATCTGACAGTTCTAGTATAATTGCCTTTCATACCCTCCTATACGCAAATCTGCCTACCTACTATCTTCCAGTTCTAGTATAATTTCCTTTCATACCATTCTATACGCAAATGTGTCTACCTACTATCTGACAGTTCTAGTATAATTGCCTTTCATACCATCCTATACGCTATTGTACCTACCTACTATCTGACAGTTCTAGTATAATTGCCTTCCATACCCTCCGATATGCTAATGGGCCTACCTACTATCTTCCAGCTCTAGTATAATTGCCTTTTATACCATCCTAGAAACCGGGGATATGCAATTAGCTGACCTCGAGCTGTTGCAGAACTACAATTCCCATGAGGCATAGCAAGACTCTGACAGCCACAAGCATGACACCAGAGTCAGAAGCATGATGGGACTTGTAGTTTTGCAACAGCTGGAGGTCCGCTAATTGCATATCCCTGCTATACACCAATGTGCCTACCTACTATCTTCCAGTTCTAGTAGGAAATGTCATCAAGCACCATGAAACAAAGTCATTGCCATTGTCACAGAATCATAATGTAATTTTACTATAGGACACTTATATACAGAACATGTGAATTTCTGAAATTTCTGCTCTTTCTATACAATAGCAGAAGGGTTACCTCAATATTGGTCCCGGCTTTTTTTTTCAGACCTGAAATGAGGGCAGGCAGGAAGGGAAAACTTCTGTCTTTGCCTTTGCTTACATCTTCTGAAATAAAGTCCTAGGCCCGGATTCACAAAGCACTTACGCCAACGTATCTCGATATACGCCGCGTAAGTGTAACTATGCGTCGTCGTATCTGTGCGCCGTGCCCACAGAACTAGATACGCCTGAAAATAGGCTTCATCCGACCGACGTAACTTTCCTACGCCGGCGTATCGTGGGCGCATATTTACGCTGGCCGCCTCATTGCAAATATGCAAATGAGGGAGATACGTCGATTCACGAACGTAGTTGAGCCCGGCGCATAATATACGCGGTTTGCATAAGGCTTACGTCCGGCGTATAGTGCGCCATACGTTATTCGTATCTTTATGATGCTCAGTCCATCATTTACATGGGGTCACGCCTCATTAGCATGGCTCACGCCCACTTCCACCTACGCTGGCTTACACCGAGGAAACCCAGCGTAGATTTGGGGGAGAGTGCTGTGTGAATCCAGTGCATGCATCTGTGCGCTGCGTCGGCGTAGCATATATTAGATACGCTACGCCCGCATAAATATGCGCCGATGTATGTGAATGCGGGCCTTAGCATTCAGACTCTGCCCTTGTGGTCCCTCCCTGTACATCTGACCATCAACTACCAATCAATTAAGAACTCTATTCTCCTTTACAATATTTTTAAAAGACTCCTCGACATGCATCTTAGTGAACACAATATACAGGGATATGGTAAATGATTATCAACGCTGACACACATACACCTACACAGGTTGAACTGGATGGACTAGGATCATTATTCAACCTTAACCTACTATGTAACTATGTAACCCCTTTGGGTCTTGTTTTTGAGTTTGTGTGACTTAATATAACAATTTAAATGTGTCCCTTATTCATCACAATCAATCAGCACTGAAAAATTCCTTTAAGTTCATTTGCGTCCCATTTTGATTGTTATAGTTGGGCACCTATATCATCGAGTCATATAGATACAATACATATTAACCACTTTCTTACTGGGCACATAAACCCCCTTCGTGCCCAGGCGAAATTTCAGCTTCCGGCACTGCGTCAATTTAATTGACATTTGCGCGGTCGTGCGACGTGGCTCCCAAACAAAATTTACGTCCTTTTTTCCCCACAAATAGAGCTTTCTTTTGGTGGTATTTGATCACCTCTACGGTTTTTATTTTTTGCGCTATAAACAAAAAAAGAGCGACAATTTAAAAAAATATATATATATTTTTTACTTGTTGCTATAATAAATATCCCAATTTTTTTTTAAAAAAACAATTTTTTTTCTCAGTTAAGGCCGATACGTATTTTTCGACGTATTTTTGTAAAAAAAAAAATCGCAATAAGCGACTGGTTTGTGCAAAAGTTATAGCGCCTACAAAATGGGGAACATAATTATGATTTTTTTTTTTTTTTTACTAGTAATGGCGGCGATTTGCGATTTTTATTGAGACTGCGATATTGCAACGGACGTATCGGACACTTTTGACACAAATTTGGGACCATTCACATTTATACAGCGATTAGTGCTATAAAAATGCACTAATTACTGTATAAATGTGACTGGCAGGGAAGTGGTTAACACTAGGGAGTGAGGAAGGGGTTAAATGTGTAGCCTGGGTGTGTTCTAACTGTGTGGGGGGAGGGGGGTGACTGGGGGAGGTGACCGATGCTGTGTCCCTATGTACAAGGGACACAGATCGGTCTCCTCTCCTCTGACAGCACGTGGAGCTCTGTGTTTACACGCAGAGCTCCACGTCCCTGCTGTCACCTGCCGTGTCACCGACGATCGCGTGTACCTGGCGGACATCGCGGCCGCCAGGTACACGCATCGGCTCTTCGGCGATGCGCCGGGACAGTGTTTACTCACCGCGCGCCCCCCAGTGGCGTGCGCGGGTAATGCACATAAAAGGACGCTGTGGACGTCTTTTGTCTATAGCGCGGATCTCAAGTGGTTAACAGCTGAATTACCCACCTTCTTCTAACAATTATGGTACCTGTTAGAAATGTGAAAAGAACTAAAAGGGTAACTTTAAGACCCCTTTCACACTGGAGGTGTTTTTCAGGCACTTTAGCGCTAAAAATAGCACCTGTAAAGCTGCTGAAAAAAGCCTCATCTGCAATCCCAGTGTGAAAGCACTTGGGCTTTTCAGAAGCTTTACAGGTGAGTGCTTTTAGACTGGGGCGCTGCACTGGCAGGATGTAAAAAGTCCTGCAAGCAGCTTCTTTGAGGTGCTTTAGGAGCGGTGTATACAACGTTCCTAAAGCGCCCCTGCCCATTGAACTCAATGGGCAGTGCCGCCGAAGCAGCTGCAAAGTGCCATGGCAGCGGCGCATTGCAAGCACTTTTAACCCTTTATTCGGCCGCTAGCAGGTGTTAAAAGCGCCCACTAGCGCCCGAAAAGCCCTGCAAACACTATGGCTCTAAGGGGTATAGACTTCTGAACCTGCAACCACAAATAGTAAGGTTTGATTTGCTCACATCAAACCCTACAACCCTAAAACAATACACATATAATAAATAGCATAGTTAGTCACATAGTTAGTCAGGTTGAAAAAAGAAACAAGTCCACCCAGTTCAACCAAAAAAAAAAAATATATAATATCATACAATCCCATATACCAAATTCTTTACCCACAGTTGATCCAGAGGAAGGCGAAACCCCCCAGGAAAGCATGGACCAATTTGCTACAGCAGGGGAAAAAATTCCTTCCTGATCCCCCGAGAGGCAATCGGATTTTCCCCGGATGAACTTTACCTATAAATGTTAGTACCCAGTTATATTATGTACATTTAGGAAAGAATTCAGGCCTTTCTTAAAGCATCTACTGAGCTGGCCAGAACCACCTCTGGAGGGAGTCTATTCCACATTTTCACAGCTCTTACTGTGAAGGAACCTTTCCATATTTGGAAATAAAATCTCTTTTCCTCTAGATGTAAAGAGTGCCCCCTTGTCTTTTGTGCTGACCGTAAAGTGAATAACTCAACACCAAGTTCACTATATGGACCCCTTATATATTTGTACATGAACATTGTCCAGCTATCTCTATTTAAAGCAACCATAGAAATCCAACTCTGTGGCTTGTTGGAGCCATGTAAAATGCACCATAACGCACAGCACTGGACACAAAATGCAATAGTATGAACAAGTAATGCAAGTTTAGTATGGTCACTATGTCTGCATCAGCAATCTTTGTAAGGCTACAACTGTAATATGAAGACAATTTGGGCTTCTTGACAGACAATGGAGAATGTACAAAGGTGGGTAATTTAAAGGGGTTGTAAAGGTTTGTTTTTTATTTTCTAAATAGGTTCCTTTAAGCTAGTGCATTGTTGGTTCACTTACCTTTTCCTTCGATTCCCCCTCTAAATGTTTTTTTCTTTGTCTGAATTTCTCACTTCCTGTTTCTCCTCAGTAAGCTTGCCCCCATCATCCGAGCCATTCTGGCTGGGGGTTAGTCAGCCAGAACAGCTTACTGAGGAGGAACAGGAAGTGAGAAATAAGAAAACAAAGAAAAAAAACATTAAGGCTCCATGCACACTGAAGCTGATAAAAGCTATAAAAAAAACGGCAGTAGCTTTTCAGGGAGCCATTCAACATTTTTTTTTCGTTTTTGCAATAGCTTTAATCAGCGTTTTTGAGTGTAGCTTTTTTCTTTTTTTAACCTTTTTTTTTTCAATGGTTAAAAAAACGCAAAAAAACGCTGGCACCAGCGCTTTTTTGGCGTTTTTACGTGTTTTTTGGCATTTTGCATTTTTATCGCTTTTTTCCCGCTGAAAAACGCCACTTTGAACGCAAATGTCGGGCGTTCAGAAAAAAGCCAATAAACTCCAAAGCTCATTAACACTAAAAAACGCCCAGGTGTGCATGGGCACATATGCTAACATAGAGTTCAGTTTATGGGCTTTAAAAAAAAAAGCCAAAATGCCAATAAACTGCAGTTTATCAGTTTCAGTGTGCATGGAGCCTTAGAAGGGAAATCGAAGCAAAAGGTAAGTGAACGAACAATGTACTAGTTTAACCACTTAAGCCCCGGACCAATATGCAGCCTAAAGACCCAAGGGGTTTTTACAGTTCGGGACTGCGTCGCTTTAACAGACAATTGCGCGGTCGTGCGACGTGGCTCCCAAACAAAATTGGCGTCCTTTTTTCCCCACAAATAGAGCTTTCTTTTGGTGGTATTTGATCACATCTGCGGTTTTTAGTTTTTGCGCTATAAACAAAAATAGAGCGACAATTTTGGAAAAAAAAGCAATATTTTTTACTTTTTGCTGTAATAAATATCCCCCAAAAACATATATAAAAACATTTTTTTTCCTCAGTTTAGGCCGATACGTATTCTTCTACCTATTTTTAGTAAAAAAAATCGCAATAAGCGTTTATCGATTGGTTTGCGCAAAATTTATAGTGTTTACAAAATAGGGGATAGTTTTATTGCATTTTTATTTTTTATTTTTTTTTTACTACTAATGGCGGCGATCAGCAATTTTTTTCGTGACTGCGACATTATGGCGGACACTTCGGACAATTTTGACACATTTTTGGGACCATTGTCATTTTCACAGCAAAAAATGCATTTAAATTGCATTCTTTATTGTGAAAATGACAGTTGCAGTTTGGGAGTTAACCACAGGTGGCGCTGTAGGAGTTAGGGTGCACCTAGTATGTGTTTACAACTGTTTGGGGGTGTGGCTGTAGGAATGACGTCATCGATCGTGTCTTCCCTATAAAGGGAATGACGCGATCGATGCGCCGCCATAGTGAAGGACGGGGAAGCCGTGTTTACACACGGCTCTCCTCGTTCTTCAGCTCCGGGGAGCGATCGCGACGGAGCGGCTATAAACAAATAGCCGCGCCGTGGTCCCGGATCGCTCCCCGAGCGGACCCGACCTCCGCATGTAGCGGGGGGGGTCCCGATCGGACCCCCCACCCGCTAATAGGCGAGGACGTACCTATACGCCCATGTGCCTGTACGTGCCATATTGTGGACGTATATGTACATGGGCTGGTCCTTAAGTGGTTAAAGGAACCTATTTAGAAAATAAAAAAACAAATCTTTAAAACCCGTTTACGTTATAAAAGACATATACAGTATTTAACAGTATATTCAAGTTTTCAAACTGTCCCATTCAAACTTTTGAGGTTACACATGGATAAGCATGGTATTGAAGTTATAAGGCCATTATGCTTTGTTGGGGTGTTCTCCCAGAAAATAACAAATCTGTGAAATCTTTATAAACATCAGACTGCTGCTGTGCTGTGTTTCTGTGCTATCCTGGAATAAAATATATTTTTTACTTGTCTAATTTATCATCATCCTCTCTGATCGGTCCAAGACGCTGATTTTGCAGAAAAAAAAGCATCTTACCCAAACGTTCTTGTCAGGAAGCTCTCTTTTGCTAATATTTGTATAGCGCCTCATTCATAGCTGCATTTTCATGTCACTAGTAGGGATAAACAGAGTCATTTAGCAAAATGAACAATTTCACCATCGGCATTATTTTGTCGAAGCGGAAACTTTTAATTTTGCTCATTGAGCTGCTTGAAAAAAAAAAGCAATCTACTCTGTTTTCCATTAATTAGACAGCGTGCTTTATTTGAGGGAAGAATTCAGGATAGTTTTTTTTTTTTTTTTAACTCTATTTGTGTTTCACACATTGTTTTTTGCGTATTTGATATTTTTTTTATATAATGTCATTTTTTATTTTGTTTTCTCTTCACTGTTTGTGCTTTTCTTTCTTTAAAAAAAAAAAATACACTAATGAGTCTAATGACAGGAATGTCCCAGTACACTTACCAGCTACCCAGCAGAAAAACAAACAAATTTACCCTGTCTAACAATTCACAATAAAAACAGAGTTTTTTTTTTTTTTGCACACATTTGCATGCGTAAGTTCCGAATCGAAATTCGGACGCATTTTTCATTATTCGGACATTCGGATGCATACGAATTCCCGAATTGCAATATTAATGAATTTACCGAATCGGAACGAACGTTTTCGATTCCGAATCGAAAACCCGCGGACGAAATTCGATCGGAATTCGAAAAAAAAAAAAATTTGGAATCGAATTCGAAAACAAATTAGATTCGAAAAGAGACTATTTGTTTTCGAATCCGATCAAAATATTTTCGAATTCGACCGGATTTTTCGAAAACGAATTTAAAACATGTAACGAATCTAACTTAACATAATTAATTAAATAACGAATTAAAACGAAACGAAACAAAACAAATTTTTCCCTTTTGCACATGCCTATGCGTAAGCAGCAGTGCCAAGGTTCCTCTGTATATTGCAGTCCTAACATTTTGTTTCGTTCCGAATCGAAATTCGGACGAATTTTTCATTATTCGGACATTCGGATGCATACGAATTCCCGAATTGCAATATTAATGAATTTACCGAATCGGAACGAACGTTTTCGATTCCGAATCGAAAACCCGCGGACGAAATTCGATCGGAATTCGAAAAAAAAAAAAAAATTGGAATCGAATTCGAAAAAAAATTAGATTCGAAAAGAGACTATTTGTTTTCGAATCCGATCAAAATATTTTCGAATTCGACCGGATTTTTCGAAAACAAATTTAAAACATGTAACGAATCTAACTTAACATAATTAATTAAATAACGAATTAAAACGAAACGAAACAAAACAAATTTTTCCCTTTTGCACATGCCTATGCGTAAGCAGCAGTGCCAAGGTTCCTCTGTATATTGCAGTCCTAACTCTATACTAGAGTCTCCAAGTTGGAGCATATAGAGCAGTCCATAAATTAAGGACAGGTTTTCCCAGAGGGAACCCATTCCACCTTTAAAGGCACAGGGACACATTGGGTACCCAGCAAGAGCATAATGGCAGCTAAAGGCATCCAATGCGTTCCCACACCAAAGATGGCGACCACACCAATTTATTATTATGCCGCGTACACACAATCATTTTTCGGCTTGTAAAAAACTATGGGCCAGATCCAGAGAGAGAGTACGCCGGCGTACTTTCAAATTACCCGCGTCGTATCTTTAGTTTGAATCCTCAAACCAAGATACGATGGCATCTGGGTTCGATCCGACAGGCGTACGGCTTCGTACGCCTTCGGATCGTGGATGCAATACTTCGGCGTCCGCTGGGTGGAGTTTGTGTCGTTTTTCGCGTCGGGTATGCAAATGAGCTTTTTCCGACGATCCACGAACGTACGCGCGGCCGTCGCATTCTCTTACGTCGTCTTTAGTCAGCTTTTTCTGGCGTATAGTTAAAGCTGCTAATTTGCGGCGTATAGATAGACTTGCCATGTTAAGTATGGCCGTCGTTCCCGCGTTGAAATTGGATTCTTTTTTATTTTTTGTGTAAGGCGTGCGTGAATAGGGATGGACGTAAGTCACGTCTAAGTAAAAAAAATGACATCGTTTTGCGCAATGCACGGCGGGAAATTTCGAAACGGAGCATGCGCAGTTCATTTGGCGCAGGGACGCGCTTCATTTAAATGAATCACGCCCCCTACCCGCCGATTTGAATTACGCGCCGAGACATACACTACGCCGCCGTAACTTACGGCGCAAATTCTTTGTGGATTCAAAGAAAGAAAAAGTAAGTTACAGCGGCGTAACGTATCTCTGATACGCTGCGCCTATCTAAATGTATGTGAATCTGGCCCTATGTTTTTTTCCAACTTCATCATTAAAACGACGTTGCCCACACACGATCGTTAAAAAAAAAAATGCTCTAGCAAAGCGCGGTGACGTACAACACGTACGACGGCACTATAAAGGGGAAGTTCCATGCGGATGGCGCCACCCTTTGGGCTGCTTTAGCTGATTCCGTGTTAGTAAAAGACGATTTGCACTTTTCTGTTTTTTTCTGGCGTGATGAATGTGCTTTCTCCATTACGAACGGTAGTTTTACCAGAACGAGCGCTCCCATCTCATAACTTGCTTCTGAGCATGCAGGTTTTTTACGTCATTAAAGCCCACACACGATCATTTTTTACAACCCGAAAAACGACATAGTTTAAAACGTCGTGAAAAAATAGAGCGTGTTGGATTTTTTTTTTGTCGTTTTTCAGAACCAGAAAAAGGATGTGAAGCCCACACACGATCATTTTAAATTACATTTTTTAAAAACGTTGTTTTTTACAAGCCAAAAAATTATCGTGTGTACGCGGCATTAGCCTTTGGGCCAGATCCACAGACGAAGTACGCCAGCGTATCTACTGATACGCTGGCGTACTTTCAAATTTCCCGTGTCGTATCTTTAGTTTGAATCCTCAAACCAAGATACGAAGGCATCTGGGTTAGATCCGACAGGCGTACGGCTTCGTACGCCTTCGGATCGTAGATGCAATACTTTGGCGTCCGCTGGGTGGAGTTTGCGTCGTTTTCCGCGTCGGGTATGCAAATGAGCTTTTTCCGACGATCCACGAACGTACGCGCGGCCGTCGCATTCTCTTACGTCGTCTCTAGTCAGCTTTTTCTGGCGTATAGTTAAAGCTGCTATTTTGCGGCGTATAGATAGACTTGCCATGTTAAGTATGGCCGTCGTTCCTGCGTCGAAATTTGATTTTTTTTTATTTTTTGTGTAAGTCGTCCGTGAATAGGGATGGACGTAAGTCACGTCTAAGTAAAAAAAATTACGTTGTTGCGACGTCATTTCACGCAATGCACGGCGGGAAATTTCGAAACGGAGCATGCACAGTTCATTCGGCGCGGGGACGCGTTTCATTTAAATGAATCACGCCCCCCTACCCGCCGATTTGAATTACGCCCCGAGAGATACACTACGCCGCCGTAACTTACGGCGCAAATTCTTTGTGGATTCAAAGAAAGAAAAAGTAAGTTACAGCGGCGTAGCGTATCTCTGATACGCTGCGCCTATCTAAATGTATGTGAATCTGACCCTATGTTTTCAGCCTCTAGAAAAAACAAAGTTTTTTCCAACTTCATCATTGAAACGACGTTGCCCACACACGATCGTTAAAAAAAAATACTCTAGCAAAGCGCGGTGACGTACAACACGTACGACGGCACTATAAAGGGGAAGTTCCATGCGGATGGCGCCACCCTTTGGGCTGCTTTAGATGATTTTGTGTTAGTAAAAGACGATTTGCACTTTTCTGTCTGTTACAGCGTGATGAATGTGCTTTCTCCATTACGAACGGTAGTTTTACCAGAACGAGCGCTCCCGTCTCATAACTTGCTTCTGAGCATGCGCAGGTTTTTTACGTTGTTAAAGCCCACGCACGATCATTTTTTACAACCCGAAAAACGACATAGTTTAAAACGTCGTGAAAAAATAGAGCATGTTGGAATTTTTTTTTTGTCGTTTTTCAGAACCCGAAAAAGGATGTGAAGCCCACACACGATCATTTTAAATGACATTTTTTAAAAACGTTGTTTTTTACAAGCCGAAAAATTATCGTGTGTACGCGGCATTGGCCTTTGACTTTCCATGTGCACCTTACTGCAAAGGCTAGTTATAAATTGGAGTGGCTGTCATTTTTTTATAAAGAGGCTAATGATCCTTTGTTCTTGAACAGGTCAAAGATAACTGAAAGGAGCTTCTGTAACCTTTAGGAGAGTAATTGTGCTTTTCACTTTGATTCTTATGCATTTTCCAAAAAATGACAACAACATTTCTTAAAAAAAGCTCAATTTCGCTGTTCCTTAAGGCCTCGTACACACGACAGAACATGTCTGCTGAAACTGGTCCGCTGACCAGTTTCAGCAGACATGTTCGGTCGTGTGTACGGCCGACCGGACAAATGTCCGGCGGATCGGACAGGTTTCCAGCGGACAAATGTTTCTTAGCATGCTAAGAAACATGTCCGCTGGAAGCCTGTCCGTCGGACATGTTCGGTCGTCTGTACAGACTCACCTTACATGTCCGATCGGCCGCCATCCCTCGCATGCGTCGAAGTGATTCGACGCATGCGTGGAAGCATTGACCTTCCAGGGTTGCGCACGTCACCGCGTCATCGTCGCGGCGATGGCGCGGCCACATCACCGCGCTGTCTGTCCGCACGGATTTCGGTTTGATGGTGTGTACAACCATCAGACCGAAATCTCCGAGCGGACATGTCCGCGACAGTCCGCTCGTCTGTACGGGGCCTCAGCCTCGTACACACGACCTGTTTTCCTGCCATGAAAACTGCCAAGAGAGCTTTTGGCCAGGAAAACCGGACATGTGTATGCTTCCTCGCAGTTTTTCTGACAAGGAAAACAGCTGGTAATCCCAGCAGGAAAATAGAGAACCTGCTCTCTATTTTCCCATCAAACTCCCAGCGTTTTTTTTCCCGCCAGATTTACTAATACTTTCCTATGGGAAACACTGTGAGGCAGTGCCGATGGAGCATGCACACGGCTGGGATTCGCAGCCAAAGCTCCATGGCAGTTTTCCTGCCGGGTTCTCGGGTTTCCCCTCGGTTCTCCCAGCAGACTTTTTACTGCCGGGAAAACCGAGCATGTGTACAGGGCCTTTTGTCTCTGCAAATTAAAATTTGACATTTTTTATTGTTTTTCTATAATAATAATAATGCAAAAAAAATGCCATTAACCACTTCCATACTGGGCACTTAAACACCCCTCCTGCCCAGAGAAATTTTCAGCTTTCAGCGCTGTCACACTTTGAATGACAATTACTCAGTCATGCAACACTGTACCCAAATTATTTTTTTGTCCTTTTTTTCCCACAAATAGAGCTTTCTTTTGGTGGTATTTGATCACCTCTGGGTTTTTTATTTTTTGCGCTATTAATGAAAAAAGACCGAAAATTTGGAAAAAAAAATATTTTTTCTTAGTTTCTGTGATAACATTTTGCAAATTATTAATATTTCTTCATAAATTTTGGCCACAATTTATACTGCTACATGTCTTTGATAAAAATAACCCAAAATTTTTGGAAATTATTTGGTCTGTGTGAAAGTTTTAGAGTCTACAAGCAAATCATAAAAAATTGTCACATCTGATCACACCTGATGTACTGAAGGCCTATCTCATTTCTTGGGACCCTAACAAGCCAGGAAAGTACAAATGCCCCCAAAATAACCCCTTTTTGGAAAGTAGACATTCCAAGGTATTTATTAAGAGGCATGGTGAGTTATTTGAAGTTGTGTTTTTTTCCCACAATTCTTTGCAAAATTAAGATTTTTATTTTTCATTTAAAAAATTTCTCAAAATTGTCATTGTAATAGCTTATTTCTCTCACATGGCATGTGCATACCACAAATGACACCCCAAAATACATTCTGCTACTCCTCCTGAGTAAAACGATACCCCATGTGTGAGACTTTTTCACTGCCTGGCCACATACGGAGGCCCAACATGCAGGAAGCGCCATCAGGGGTTTTAGGAGCATAAATTGCACATCTAACTAGTTGACTACCTATTACACTTTTGAAGGCCCTGGAACACCAGGACAATGGAATTACCCACAAAGTGACCCCATTTTGGAAAGCTAATACCCCAACGTATAATCTATGAGGCATAATGAGTCTTTTGAACGGTTTATTTTTTTCCAGCAGTTTTTGGAAAATGTTGAAAAAAAATGAAAACGCATTTTTTTTACACAAAGTTGTCCATTGATAAGATATTTCCAACACATAGCATGTACATACCACAAATGACACCCCAAAATACATTCTGCTACTCCTCCTGAGTAAAACGATACCCCATGTGTGAGACTTTTTCACTGCCTGGCCACATACGGAGGCCCAACATGCAGGAAGCGCCATCAGGGGTTTTAGGAGCATAAATTGCACATCTAACTAGTTGACTACCTATTACACTTTTGAAGGCCCTGGAACACCAGGACAATGGAATTACCCACAAAGTGACCCCATTTTGGAAAGCTAATACCCCAACGTATAATCTATGAGGCATAATGAGTCTTTTGAACGGTTTATTTTTTTCCAGCAGTTTTTGGAAAATGTGGAAAAAAAATGAAAACGCATTTTTTTTACACAAAGTTGTCCATTGATAAGATATTTCCAACACATAGCATGTACATACCACAAATGACACCCCAAAATACATTCTGCTACTCCTCCTGAGTAAAACGATACCCCATGTGTGAGACTTTTTCACTGCCTGGCCACATACGGAGGCCCAACATGCAGGAAGCGCCATCAGGGGTTTTAGGAGCATAAATTGCACATCTAACTAGTTGACTACCTATTACACTTTTGAAGGCCCTGGAACACCAGGACAATGGAATTACCCACAAAGTGACCCCATTTTGGAAAGCTAATACCCCAACGTATAATCTATGAGGCATAATGAGTCTTTTGAACGGTTTATTTTTTTCCAGCAGTTTTTGGAAAATGTGGAAAAAAAATGAAAACGCATTTTTTTTACACAAAGTTGTCCATTGATAAGATATTTCCAACACATAGCATGTACATAGCAAAAATTACACCCCAAAATACATTCTGCTACTCCTCCTGAGTAAAATGATACCCCATGTGTGAGACTTTTTCACTGCCTGGCCACATACGGAGGCCCAACATGCAGGAAGCGCCATCAGGGGTTTTAGGAGCATACATTGCACATCTAACTAGTTGACTACCTATTACACTTTTGAAGGCCCTGGAACACCAGGACAATGGAATTACCCACAAAATGACCCCATTTTGGAAAGCGAACACCCCAACGTATAATCTATGAGGCATAATGAGTCTTTTGAATGGTTCATTTTTTTCCAGAAGTTTTTGGAACATGAAAACGCATTTTTTTTACACAAAGTTGTATGTTTCTAAGATATTTCCAACACATAGCATTTAGATAGCAAAAATTACACCCCAAAATACATTCTGCTACTCCTCCTGAGTACAACAATACCACATGTGTGAGACTTCTACATAGCCTGACCACATACAGAGATCCAACATGCAAGGAACACCGTCAGGTGTTCCAGAGACACATAGTATGCACATACCAAGAATTACACCTCAAAATACATTATGCTGAGCAAAGCGTAAACAAAAGATTACCTGTGGTAATAGTAGCGCAGTTCTACAGCAGGATAGCACTGGTCCAGGCAGCAGGCAGGGACTTGGTCAGCAACGTCCAGGCAGGGATACTGTCCCGTCAGGGTTAGTGCAGGTGGTCAGTTCATGCAACAGGCAGAGGCATGATGGCATAGGTCCTACAGGCAGCAGGCAGAAGTAGGGCCTCGTTCAGGACAGAATGGGGACAGGGGTAGAGGCTTCTCCCACCCAAATCTCTTTGAAGCCTCCGGGCAACCAGACCCTAATCTAGGATGAGAAAACAAAAAAGTTTTCTTCATCCAGAAAAACTTTTCTGGCGCCCCTCACATATGTGAGACCCCTGTGTTCCCACTAGTTCAGTAGCAGGGTACAAGATCAGTCCATGAGGCAGGCAAAAACATGGTCAAACAGTCCGAGGTCAATTCCAAATCGGGCAGAGGCATTACAAAATCGTTAGGCAGAATCGTGGTCAAAAAACAAGCCGGGGTCAGTTCCATATCGGGCAGAGGTATTACAAAATCATTAGGCAGAATCGTGGTCAAAAAACAAGCCGGGGTCAGTTACAGAGCAGGCGGTGGCATAAGGGGTGTGAAGGTGTGTGAAGGCAGGAACGGAGGATTAATACTTTAGTTTGGTGTGGTAACGGCGAAAACAGTTAATTATACAGAGGCCTGGTTGGGAAGGACAATCCACACAATGGAAAGATGTGTCTCGTCTGACTCCATCACTGGCGCATACCTTGCATTTTTTTTGACGTCGTCGGCCTGTTTCTGTGGGAGGGATTTTATCGGGAAAATGACGTTCGGCGAGACGACTTAAAACATCAGATCGGATGGTTTGGGGTGGGCCGTTCGGGAAAATAAGGGCAGTGATAAGGTCCTCTTGGTAGCCAAGGAACTGTTTGGGGTTTTGGGTGGAGTTGCTGTAAATTACATAAGAATTGTATATGGCCAATTGAAAAAAATAAATGGCAACTTTTTTGTACCAATGGTACGTTCTTCTTGTAGCAAGATAGGGTTCAAGCATCTGGTCGTTGAAGTCGACCCCCCCCATAAACAAATTATAGTCCTGGATGCAAGTGGGCTTTCGGATGGTGGTGCCACGCCTTCTGCGGGTTTCAACGACGGTATCATTATGGATGGAAGATAGCATGTACACGTCTCTTCTGTCCTTCCACTTCACCGCCAGAACCGCATTGTTACGCAGACTTGCTGATTCTCCTCTTTTCAGCGTTGTGTTCACCAGGCTTTGAGGAAAGCCTTTCCTATTGTTTCTGACGGTGCCACATGCTGGCGTCTGCTTCCGGTGCAGGTTGTGGAACAGGGGAAGAGAGGTGTAGAAATTATCTACGTATAGATGATAGCCTTTTTCCAATAGGGGGTTAATGAGTTCCCAAACAATTTTGCCACTTGATCCCAAGTAGTCTGGGCAATTAGGGGGATTGAGCTGGGTGTCCTTGCCTTCGTATACTCTGTAGGCATACAGGTATCCTGTGACTCGGTCACACAATTTGTAGACCTTCACGCCATAGCGGGTTCTTTTGCTGGGGATGAATTGCTTTATTTGTAGTCTGCCACTAAATTTAACAAGCGATTCATCCACACAGATGTGTTGGTCCGGGGTATATAATTGGGGGAATTTTTCTGAAAAATAATTCAGTAAGGGCCGAATTTTGAAAAGTCTGTCATGTTCTGGATGATTTCGGGGATGGCTCTGGGTATTGTCGTTGAAATGTAGGAATCTCATTATGGCAAAGTATCGGGATCTGGGCATTACGCTGGAGAAGATGGGCATGTGGTAGATCGGGTTTTTGGACCAAAAGGCACGGTAAGTGTTTTTTGGGTTGAGTCCCATACAAAATGTTAGGCCTAAAAATTTTTTAAACTCCTCCACCGTAAGGTCTCTCCACTGGAAGGGACGGGCATGGTATGACGTGGGATTATTTTCAATAAATTGCTGTGCAAATCGGTTGCACTGGGCCACAATTTCGGATAGCATGTCCTCTGTAAACATGAGGTTAAAATAATTGATTGGTGAAAAATTCTCTGTGTCCACTTGGATTCCTGGCTGGGCCGTGAAAGGGGGAATGTTGGCTTCTCCTGAATTAGGAGGAAGCCACAAGGGGTTCTGAAGGGCATAGGGAAGGCTGGCATGGGTCCTGGAAGTTTGTTGCCGAGGCACTGCGGTGCTGGCGGATGGCCCTGCAGTGCTGGCGGATGGCCCTGCAGTGCTGGCGGATGGCACTGCGGTGCTGGTGGATGGCACTGCCTCCTCACTAGAACGCCTTCGTTTAGCCGGCCGGCTATCTTCCTCCTCTGAGTCACTCAGTGTTCCGCTACTGAGGGCGGGCTCATAATTGACGTCCAACTCAGAATTTGAATTTGAAAGGGACTCTGAAAGAGAGAGCTCCCCGTTGCTCTCGTCGGGGGCAGAAATGATTTGGAATGCCTCCTGAAGGGAATAGGACCTTTTGGACCTTTTGGACATGGTTGCTGATGCAACTGCACAGGTGTGTGCTAAGCCTTCACTGATGGGCACTGATGAGGTGGAGAAGATCGGCACTGATGAGGTGGAGCAGATGGGCACTGATTGGCGGAGCAGATGGGCACTGATGAGACGGCACAGATGTGCACTGATAATGCTGCACAGATGTGCACTTATAATGCTACACAGATGGGCACTGATTGGCACAGGTGGGCACTGAGGTGGCACTGATGTGGCGGCACAGGTGGGCACTGATGTGGTGGCACAGGTGGGCACTGATGTGGCGGAACAGGTGGGCACTGATTGGCAGCACAGGTAGGCACTGATAATGCTGCACAGATGTGCACTAATAATGCTGAACAGATGTGCACTGATAATGCTGCACAAATGGGCACTGATTGGCACAGGTGGGCACTGATGTGGCGGCACAGGTGGGCACTGATGTGGCGGCACAGGTGGGCACTGATGTGGCGGCACAGGTGGGCACTGATGTGGCGGCACAGATGTGCACTAATTGGCGGCACAGATGTGCACTGATTGGCGGCACAGGTAGGAACTGATTTGGCGGCACAGGTGGGCACTGATGTGGCGGCACAGGTGGGCACTGATGTGGCGGCACAGGTGGGCACTGATGTGGCGGCACAGGTGGGCACTGATGTGGCGGCACAGGTGTGCACTGATTGGCGGCACAGGTAGGAACTGATTGGCGGCACAGGTAGAAACTGATTGGCGGCACAGGTGGGCACTGATGTGGCGGCACAGGTGGGCACTGTTGTGGCGGCACAGGTGGGCACTGATGTGGCGGCACAGGTGGGCACTGATGTGGCGGCACAGGTGGGCACTGATGTGGCGGCACAGGTAGGAACTGATTGGCGGCACAGGTGGGCACTGATGTGGCGGCACAGGTGGGCACTGATGTGGCGGCACAGGTGGGCACTGATGTGGCGGCACAGGTGGGCACTGATGTGGCGGCACAGGTGGGCACTGATGTGCCGGCACAGATGGGAACTGATTGGCGGCACAGGTGGGAACTGATTGGCGGCACAGGTAGCAACTGATTGGCGGCACAGGTAGCAACTGATTGGCGGCACAGGTGGGCACTGATTGGCACTGATGAGGTGGCAAAGGGATGGCACTGTATGTTCAACACGGATGGCACTGGGATGGCACTGGGATGGCACTGGGATGGCACAGGGATGGGCACTGGGATGGCACTGGGATGGGCACTGGGATGGGCACTGTAAACGGGCACTTTTCACAGTAATCACAGTAATCAGACCTTCTCTCTCCTCACACGCGCTGTCTGTGTGAGGAGGGAGAGGCGGCAATGAGAGATGATCTCATATGTTTACATTTGAGATCATCTCTCATTGGCCACACAGATCGCATCGCAAACGGCCACTCTGATTGGCCGTTTGCGGCGATCTGTAATTGGCTGTGTCCAGGGGACACGGCCAACACAGAATTTCCCCGCAGCGCGCTCGGGAGCGCGCGCGGGGAACGAACAAACAGGAGGATGTCAAATGACGTCCTCTTGGATTTTGAGGCCCGCGCTGAAGCCGTCATTCGGCTATAGCGCGGGCCGGAAGAGGTTAATAGGAAGATTGTTGGATCACAGTGGATTTACACACTGAAAAACAGATCTCAGATGTAAACAATGCTAACTGTTAGCAGAGATGTGTGTAATAAGATGTTTTCTCATCTTCGGAACTATGCAAAGCATTTATTATGTGTGAAAAATCCTCTTGAGCTGAAGACATGCCCGATAAATAAATGTCATGTTACAAATACTATGCTATATACCTAACTCTCAAAGTCATCTTCCATCCTCTGCATTAAAAGCCCAAGAGAATATTTTAAAGCAAAAGGTGGCAACAAAGCAATTTTCCGACATTAGAGGGCAGTATGTGATTGGATGTAACTGAACCATGTGACACATTTTTCTGCTCACAATCAAACATGTGTCATCGTCTTCAGTCAGCTATGATCCCTTGTTTTCAGTCTGTCAATAGTGTTAAATACAATAGTCAATGTAGGTCAGTGAACTGAAACAACCTCCATTTTTTATTTTGTACAAAATACAAAGAAGGTCCTTTATGTAATTTTTTCTTCAATGAGAATAAAGTGACAGCTTGCATCGATGATAAGTTATACTGCACACGCACATTCACTGCCTCTTTCTATCTCCTTCTTTTTCTGTCCAAGTATCAAAGTGTCAGTACAAAGAAATCTTGTTATTTCCCCACAGCTATCAATTAGATTTAAACTTTCCAATTTCATTTTTAGGGCAAGTTGGAATCGGGATGGAGACTAGGAGGCCATAAAAACAGATTTTTTTTTTGTACTGACACTTGAAGCCCAATATTGTTCATTCTTCACTTATAACCCTTCCTGCAGGGTTGGCACACCAGTTCTTCATCTTCCTTTTAGATGTTATACACTAAACATAGAGGGCCAGATTCACAAAAGAGATACGACGGTGTATCTCCTGATACGCTGTCGTATCTCTGAGAGTATCTATGCGGCTGATTCATAGAATCAGTTCCGCATAGATAGCCCTAAGATCCGACAGTTGTAATTGACTTACACCGTCGGATCTTAGGATGCAATACTTTGGCCGCCGCTGGGTGGAGTTTGCGTCGTTTCCCAGCGTCGGGTATGCAAATTAGCTTTTACGGCGATCCACGAAGGTACGCACGTTCGTTACGTCGTCGCTAGTCGGTTTTTCCCGTCGCAAAGTTAGGCCTGCTTTTTAATGGCTTAACTTTAGACGAGCCATGTTAAAGTATGGCCGTCGTTCCCGGGTCGAATTTCAAATTTTTTTTTTTGCGTAAGACGTCCGGGAATACGAAAGTACGTTACGCACGTCGCCATTCAAAAAACACGTCGGGGCGCCGTAATTTCACGCAATGCACGTTGGGAAATTTCCTAACGGAGCATGCGCAGAACGTTCGGCGCGGGAACGCGCCTAATTTAAATGGTACGCGCCCCATTTGAATTAGGCGGGCTTGCGCCGGACGTCTTTACGTTACTCCGCCGCAAGTTTATACTCAAGTGCTTTGTGAATCAAGCACTTACGATGAAAACTTGCGGCGGTGTAACTTTAAGACGATACGTTACGCCGCCGCAGTTCTCTATGAATCTGGCCCAGATATACTTGTAAAGCCTCGTACACACGACCGAGGAACTCGACGGGCGAAACACATCGTTTTCCTCGTCGAGTTCCTTGTTAGGCTGTCGAGGAACTCGACAAGGCAAGTTTCTCCATTTCCGTAGAGGAAAAAGAAGACATGCTCTCTTTTTGCCTCGACGGGATCCTCAACAGTTTCCTCGTCGAAAAAAAAAAAATCCCAGCAAGTTTCTTGCTGGTGGTTTTTGCCGAGAAACTCGGTCGTGTGTACAAGGCCTTACATGTAATTCCCTTAGGCTTTACTTGACCATAAACTTAGGGCCAGATCCACAGTCAGCGCCGCAAATTAAGTTACTCAAAACTTATGTCATTTAAGTTACAGCGCCCTAAGTTGGTGTCGTAATTGCCGTATCCACAGCGCATTTGCGCACAAAATTGCGCTTGCGTAACTTAAATCCCAAGGCGGGGTTATTGCAAGTGGGAAGGAAGTGGGCGTGCTTCATTGTAATGAGCCGTGACCCCATGCAAATGAAGGGCCGGCCGTACTGCGCATGCGCGCACGAATCTGCTTCTCACTGGGCATGTGCAGAACTTTGCTTGGCGCAATCAGTGAGATAGGTAAGAGGCCAAGCGTACTTAGTTTGAGGATTGCCCTGTGTATAATTAGCCCCAGTCAAACACACTTCCCTTGCAAAAGTATTTCCCTGTGTTACCCTTCCTAGAGCAAGTTGCTTCTGCTCTGAATGTTTGTCGGTGTTTGTTGGTGAGTTGTGTGTGATAGAGAAGTTTTGGAGGAGTATTAGATAGTAGTTGGTGTTTGTTTCTGCTAAGTGTATTTTCTGTTTGTTTTTTTCTGAGTGTATTTTTTTTTTTTTTGTTCTGATTGTATTTTGTGTTTGTTTTTTTCTGATTGTATTTTGTGTTTGTTTTTTGCGTGTTTGTTTTTGAATTTGTAGTAGCTGTCTGCTTGTGTGTTTTGCTTTTTGTGTGTTTCTTCTGTGAGTGTTTTTGTTTGTTTGTTGTGTGTGTATTTTTGTTTGTTTGTCCTGTGAGTTTCTTCTTGTTGCTGAGTGGTGTCTGTGATGGCACCCAAGCGCAGGAAGCTCAATTTTAATCAGGTTGAGAAGCAAATCCTTGCTAGGTCCATCGTCCTATATGGGCGCTATTTACATGGGCCTGATAGCCGGAACACCTCCCCGGCCCAAAGGAAGGCGATTCTAAAGAAGATAACGGATCAGATCAATGCGGCGGGGGGGGGGGGGGGGCCCCCGCTGGCATCCAAAAAAAGATCAACGATCTAAAGAGCGTGGTCCGGAACAAGGTGGCTAAGATCAATGCCCATGCCCATGCCATACCCTGCCCCATCCGTCTGAGTGAGGAGGAATGGGCAGTGGCCCGGTGTTTCCAGCCAGAGCAGGTGGTGGGCCTGCGTGGATATCAGACAGGTGTTCCTGTGGGGCCAGGTAAGTTTTTGTTTTTTCTATCTGGTGATTAGCATGTGTGGGTGGGGGAAGGGAAGATGTGCCAAGTGTGTGGATCCTCAAACCTGTGATTGTTTTGTGTCCTCCACAGATGACCAGGAGATTGCAGGCCCATCAGGCCAGGAGGTTGCTGGCCCATCAGGCCAGGCTGCTGCACCACCCCAAGGACAAGAGGCTGCTGAGGAGTCCCCAGGGGAGGGGAGTGGCCAAACCTCCCCTCATGAGGAGGGTGAGGGGGAGGTGGATGAGGGGGAGGAGGATGAGGGGGTGGAGGAAGAAGATCTTCAAATTGGCCGGGAAGTCCTTTTGGCCTCTGATATGATGACCTTTGAGGATACCCTTGAGGCTACACTTGAGGCTACCCCTGAGGCTACCCCAGAGCCTACCCCAGAGGCTGGCAGCAGTCAGGCCACTATCAGGGGTAGCCCCTCCCACTCCTCCCCCAACAGGCCGCAACCCACAAGGGTCACTCTCCCCCCTCCTCCCAGGCCACAAGCCTCAGGGGCAGGCAGGATGGCGACCCAGGAGACCAGGGGGGTGGCCGAGCGTCTGCCGGCCAGTCTGCAGAAGGACAATGCCCGGCAGACCTGCACTCTGGGTCAGATAAAAGTCACTCTGACCCAGATGGAGCACAGCCTGGGTGTAATGAAGGAGTCAATCGGTGATGTGGCCACAAACTCATTGGCGATCATCACAGGCGTGGCCCAGGAGGTGACTGCCCTGACCCAGGCTGTGCAGGACAATACCCGGGCTGTCCAGGACAATACCCGGGCTGGCCAGGCCAATACGGCTGCCGTCACTGTCAGTCTCACAAGGATAGCAGTGGCCTTGGAGGGCAGGCCAGCAGGAGGACAGACACCAGGGGAGGCTCCTCCTTCCCCTGCTCACTCACCCCCCCATGAAGATACCCCCTCCCCTGCTAACACCCCCCCATGAAGATACTCCCTCCCCTGCTAACACCCCCCCGTGAAGATCCTCCAGTTGGCCGTGGCCGTGGCCGTGGGCAGCCCAGACGGAGCAAACGCTGCCGATATTAATTTGCAGGGGTACTTTTTTTTTTTTTATATTTTTATGATTTTGTTTGGTATACTGTACTTATGATTTGGTTTATGTGTGTGAATGATGTGTGAATGTGGGGGGGGGGGTGGCATTCCTGATTAAATAAGGGTGTCACCCTCAGTTTTGGTGGAGAAGGGATCCCCAGGACCAGGGAGAAGTGATCCCAGGTCCCTGAATGGTGTATGAATGCACAGTAACAGAATTGGAGCCGTGGCGTGGCGTTACTGCTCCCAAGTACCAATGGGGGGGGGGGTACTTGGATCTAATCCAATTAGATGTGCATGTGATATGTCTGTGCTAGGGACCACAGTGGTGTGAATTTATGCATTCTCATTGTGACATAATTAATGTGTGTGTTTACTGTGCAAAGATGCATTCTGCGAGGCGTCTCCTGACTGCTGTTCCCTCAGAAGAGGGGGTACCCTCGGTCACTGAAGTCACTAGTCTAGCTATGCGCATGGATGCCCCTGGGGGTATACAGATTGTAGTCCAGCAAGTGTGTGTGCTCAGCTCTTCCTTAATGGTGTTGCTTTAGCTGACCTTTACACGGCATGTGTAAAATTAGGGCTGCTTTTATAATGTGTAAATTTACACATTGAAACTAACAGAAGTGCACAGGGCGTAATCTACGGCGCACACACTTAATTTTGTGGATCGCCCTATCTCCCTCATTTGCATCTTTGCCTATCAAAAAGTTTCTAGCGTAATTTGCGCACAGAAAAGCGCCGGTGTAATTTTTTTAGGTAGGACGGAATAACCTGATTTTAAGGCGTATCTCGTTTTGAGGATCAGGCGCAAATATACGCGCCGTGTAAATTTCAATTACGCCGCGTATCTCGAGTTAAGTCGGCGCATCTGCTTTGTGGATCTGGCCCAAAATGTGCATCCTAAAGTAGCATTAAACCCTTGTATTAAAAGCAAGCTGTTTGTTTAAATGCATATAATAAATCCAATAAATCATTTTTTCTCCCAAGTACTCCTAAAATCTTTATTATATCTACTTATGCAGCTTGTTCTTCCAGGTTCAGTGCTTTCTCTCTCCTCTATGTCTGCTGGTGGGACTACATGTCCCATGAGCACTCGCTTGAGTGCTTTGGTATTGAAGTGGCCATCAAAGGCAAGTGGACGGTGATGTATGCTGCCTGTGCATGTCAGTGACTGCACACAACCATTGAGTCCCAGGAGCGGGAGCAAGCATGTTCCAGTATCTCCTTAGAGATCCGGCTAGGGATAGGAGCCTCCACAGAAATGGAAATCAGGGCAGGCAAAAAAATAATTATTTACTACAAGGATGAATGCACAAAATGAATAAAGAAGTGAATGGTAATGTTCGGCTATGTGATAACTAATTTAAAGTGGTTGTAAACCTCTCAAATTATATATGAACAAGGCATATCCTTCTATGGTGTGTACTTGCCTCAATCTATAGCACTAAGTTTGATTTCTGTCTGCTGTCTCCTTCCTCATGTAGCAAGGTCCCGCGGGCCTCTGAGGCCTGATGGTGACCTCCAGAGTTAGGGACAGCAGACTTCTATGTAAAGTGAGTTACCAGGCATGGTGGGTGTAATGCAAGATAAAATGGTGGGCGCCAGACACTTTTTGAATGCAAAGAGACTTATTGTCTCTTGAACAGAACTAGGGGAGAGAGGGTTAGGGCCAGGACACCCTTAAAGGGGTTGTAAAGGTTTGTTTTTTATTTTCTAAATAGGTTCCTTTAAGCTAGTGCATTGTTGGTTCACTTACCTTTTCCTTCGATCTCCCTTCTAAATGTTTTTTTTCTTTGTCTGAATTTATTATTTAATAATAAATTATTTATAAGTATATTATTGTATTGTACGCTTCTAAAGCTGAGAATGGTGAAATCAGAACTAGATGGACTTAAAAAAGTATTTTATATACAAATATTTTTTTTCTATATGGCAAGAAAGAAGGACCCATATTAAGTTTCATTCCATTGTCTTGTAACGTTTACCTACACCTTTAACTCTAGAAAATAATAAAAAAAAATGTTTTGGTACATATAAAATCACTGGCAATTAATCACCTTTAATCCCACTTCCTAAACTATTATTGTTCTTTACATCAGTGACAATGTAAAATCAGGCAAGTTTTACATTGGGGGTAAATACAACAAAGATCTTATATATCGTTTCTTGTTTCTGCAGCTCTGGTAGGAAGTGGAACATAATATAAGCAATATGCTCTGGTAGGAACATAATATATTCAGTGGTGTTGGATGGAATGAATGTTTGCATAGCATAAAAAAGGTCAGACAGAGATGACACATGTCAGAAGGCAGAGTTGAGACTCCTTAGGGCTTACCGTAGCTCAGAGAAATGACTATGTCAATCGTCAAGGTAAAGCATTCATTTTGCATGGGGGTACTGAGAGCTGATATTGCATGGCTGCACAGAGGAGGTAAGAAACTTACAGGTATTCAGCATACGTTAGGTCATTTTTTAATAACAGAATATTAAAAATAGCAATAATAATAATAATAATAATAATAATAATAATAATAATAATAATAATATTTAATATTATCACCCTGTTTGCATCTGGTGCCATTCATTTTTAAAATCCATTAGATTGCATTTATCATTTTACCAGGAAACATATGGCAGGTCTTTGAAAGGGTCATTTGCAAAAATTACGTTCTTGTAATCAGATAAAGTGTGCCCAGGAAGAATGAAAATAAATATAAATAATTTGACAGGTAGATTTGATCTACAGGTGTATAAAGTAAAACCTTGGTTTGAGAGTAACTTGGTTTGAGAGCGTTTTGCAAGACAAGATTTTTTTTTAAATACATTTTGACTTGATATACAAGCGATGTCTTGATATACAAGTAGCGTCACGTCACAACTGAGTATAAAAGAGAAGAGAGGTGCCTCTAAGGGTAGAAAGATGGTTACATTTAATGAAGGTACAACATTTAGCAATTCACATGGTTGACGATTTAAAGAGGCCCATGTAAGTATGGAGGCATCCGGGGTAAAGCTGTCCACATAGACCGTCCTCCGCACCACCATCAACGTCATCCCTTCCACGCTGCGCTTCAAGCTTCACTTTCAGATTGCTCTACTGCAGGGCAGTCTTCCGGGTCACGATTGAAGACTGACAGCGTTGAGAGCCGGCTGTCTGGAGGATGGTGCACTTTGCCCCGTATGCCTGCATACTTAGATGTGCCTCTTTTAATCATCAACCATGTGAGTTGCTAAATGTTGTACCTTCATAAACCACTTCAGCCCCGGACCATTTGGCTGCCAAATGACCGGGCCACTTTTTGCAATTCTGCATTGCGTCGCTTTAACTGACAATTGCGTGGTCGTGCGACGTGGCTCCCTAACAAAATGTATGTATTTTTTTCCCACAAATAGAGCTTTGTTTTGGTGGTATTTGATCATCTCTGCGGTTTTTATTTTTTGTGCTATAGACAAAAATATACTTTCTGCTATAATAAATATCCTCAAAAAATATCTAAAAAAAATATTGTTTTCCTCAGTTTAGGCCGATAATCTTCTACAGATTCTTGGTTAAAAAAATTGCATTGCATGGCATTTTTATTAATACTTTTTTTTTACTAGTAATGGCGGCGATCTGCAATTTTTATCGTGACTGCGACATTTTGGCGGACATATCGGACAGTTTTGAGGCTATTTTGGGACCATTCACATTTATACAGTGATCAATGCTGTAAAAATGCACTTATTATTGTATAAATGTGACTGGCAATGAAGGGGTTAACCACTGGAGGGCTAGGAAGGGGTTAAGTGTGTCCTAGGTAGTAATTCTAACTGTTAGGGGGCGTGGCTACGAGTGACACGTCACTGATCGCTGCTCCCGATGAGAGAGAGACATACAATCAGTGACAGTGTCACCAGACAGAATGGGGAGATGCTTGTTTACACTGGCCTCTCCCCGTTCTGCTGCTCTGTGACCCGACCGCGGGACACCGGTGGACATCGAGTCTGCGGGTCCTGCGGGCACGGTCACAGAGCTCACGGCAGGAATATATACCTCATCAGAATATATACGTCTCTTTGCCCAGTCATGCCATTCTGCCGACATATAAGTGCCTGAGCCGGTCTTTAACCGGTTAAATGAAACCGTATTGCTACACTAAGGCCACATACACACGGTCGATCCATTCGATGAGAGTGGTCCGACGGACCGTTTTCATCGGTTCACCGCTGAAACAGACCGATGGTCTAATGTGCGTACACACCATCAGTTCAAAACCCGACCGGGTCAGAACGCAGTGACGTAAAACACACGACGTGCTGAAAAAAACGAAGTTCAATGCTTCAAAGCATGCGTCGGGTTGATTCTGAGCATGCGCGGGTTTTGAACCGATGCTTTTGTGTACTAACCATCGGTTTTGACCGATGGTCAGCCGTCCACACGGTCGGTTTGGACCGATGAAACTGGACTTCGGTCTGTTTTCATCGGTTTGGACCGGTCGTGTGTACGCGGCCTTAGAGGCGCCACTCTTCTCTTTTATACTCTGTAGCTCCTGCTGGATTTTGCTTCTAATTTCCTTGTGGAGACTTCCATTTGTGGATGGACATTTTATGGTTGCACAATCTATCACATTGCTATAATCTCTTTTTTTATACATGCCTTGTCTAGATCACACATACTGTATGTTGAGATGAAAAGTGGCCATTTATCCTGTATTCCTTACAATTTATTCCTGTCACACCTGGATGTGCAGGTGAGTCTGTACAGCCCTGTGTTTCCATTGACTTACATACAGTAGATTGCCTGTTTGATGCTCTGAATGTATAACAAGTGCTCTTGTACTCTGTATGGGCCCAGCTCCCATGTGAATGAGCCCTACGGTAACTGAGTTACCCATGTGGCTATAAATGCTGAGATATGTTCCTGATACTTGCTTGAGCTGAGAAGGATACTTGTATAAGGCCTCGTACACACGACTGTTTTCCTCGACAGAATCCATCAAGAAACTTGGTGGCAGAGCTTTTTTGCCAAGGAAAGCGGTCGTGTGTATGTTTTTCATCGAGAAAACTGTCGAGGAACTCGATAAGAAAAAAAGAGAACAAGTTATTTTTTTCCTTAACGGGAGTCTCAATTTCCTCGTCGTGTTCCTCGTCTGGCTGGTTTTCGACGAGAAACACGTTCGTGTGTATGCTAAGAAACACGCGTATGCTCAGAATAAAGTATGAGACGGGAGCGCACCTTCGGTAAACGTAGCGTTTGTAATGGAGATAGCACAATTACTTACTTAAACCTGACCAAAACAAGACTCTAGTAGACATTCCAGATGTGATCAATTTGAAACACAAACTCATGAATTATAATCTAATCGATAATATAATTGTATTCAATAATGTAATGAAAAATAATGAAATTTGTCAAACAAAGAAATTCAATACACATCCTGAGTGTGAAACAGTTTGAAGCATGGAACTAGACAAAGTCCAACGTCGCAATCAGGACAATAGTACCTTGTTTCTTTTCGGACTTTTTTTCCATTGCCATCTCCCTTGGAACAGCAAACGACGCACATCCTGGTAGGCGCTAACTTTCTTGCAGTTGGCGGTACGTAGTCTACAAAATGACGACCTGTCAGGCGTTCTGGGTTGACAACGTCAATAACGCGTCGTCCAGGTCTGTTAGCAGATACTGATGGCGTCGGGTGGTTGACAAAAATCTGCTCAGCCACCTTCCAGATAAAGTCCGAATGAACAAGAGGTATGTCACTCTTTGCTTTATAAAGAATATAGGCGTTTCAAAGGCATTGTTCCAGGAGATGCCTGAAAAGCTTTTTGTAATATTTTTTCTGTTGTTTACGCATCGCGGGGTAAAATGTCATTGCCTGATCTGCTCGGTCGACACCTCCCATCGTGTGATTGTAGTCGATCACGACTTGCGGCTTCAGCACATCTTTTCTATGTTTTGTGCGGACCATGGTAGTGGAGGTGCTGTGCACGGTGCTCATGAGACACATGTCCTTCTTGTCTCGCCATCGCATTGCCATCATCTTACCCTTTTGAAAGGCAACCATCTCCTTTTTTTCGTTTTTTCTTGCCAAACATTGATGGCATGTCACGCCGGTTTGGCCGAATGGTACCATACCCATTAATTTTGTTTAGGAGCAAAACTTCATATAGTTCCGGAGATGTGTAAAAATTGTCAGTTGTCACGCAATATCCCTGGTTCAGCAATGGGTCCAGCAGTGTAAGGACAGATGATGTGGCCATCCCATAGCGGCTGTACCTGGGGTTGAACTTGGTGCCTTTACCGGTGTAAATGACCGCATTCCAGATATATCCGGTGGATGATTCACAGAGCATGTAAAATTTGATGCCAAACCGCGCTCTTTTGGATGCAATAAACTGTATCCAGCTCAGGCGTCCCTTGTAGGCCATCAGACTTTCGTCCACACTGACGTTCCTTTCTGGCACGTAGGTCCGCTGGAAGTTGGCGACAATCATCTGGCATACCTCCCAGACTCATCAAACTCTTTGTTGTTGGTGAAGTGTAAATTCTTCATGATGAGCGAAAAGCGGTATTCGGACATCACAGTGCCAAAAAATTGAGTGGCCAGTAGCTTATTGGTGGTCCAATACCATTTCTGGAGCAGTTTCCCCACCACCCACTAAAGGATGATGAGTCCCAGAAACTGCCAGATGTCCTCTTTAGTGACCGGTTCACATTTTCTGGATCTGGAAAATCTGGCACGCAGCGTAGCGGATTGCTGATCATGGTAGCGGTTGGATTCTGTGACAATTTTTAAAATTACCTCCTCAGTAAGAAATAATTTCAGGTACGCCAGAAGGTTGTCACTCTCCACATCTACCTTCATCCCAGGTGATCCAGTGAATCGGAATCTCGGGGGCGCTGCCTGGTCCGCATCGCTGTCTATAGGGCACCAAGTGCGCACATCGCTTAGGTCAGGTGCGGGATCATCGGCGTTGTCACTTTCTGGATCAGTGTCAGAGTCAGATTACAAATCTCCCCACGACTCACTATTGCTCTGTTCTGCGAACAACTCCGCGATCGCTGTCGCTCAGCTGATCCAAAAGCGCATTTGTAGGACAGCGCTTTTTTTATGCCATTTTCAAACGATTTTATTGTCACAAATGACAATGGCAAGGGGCACTGAAAGGACACTGTGTCAGATACTAAGGTGATACAGTGTAATACTCTCAGATTACATTGTATCACCTCCTTTTTATGTGTTTGTGCAACATTTGAATTTCCCTCCCAGTTCCGCTCCCATGCATCATTGCTGCTGCAGGGAACGGAACCAGAAAGTCAGATGACCGATGGATGGCGCGGCGGGAATCTCGGCGGCGATCACAGCAATGGGAGATCATCGCTGGATCGCCAGGAGAAGGTAAGGACCCCGCTGCAGGCTCTGCATTGCTACCCCGAGCGTGACTCGGGGATACCGATCCAAGCATTAAAAAAACACCCCGAGTCACGCTCGGGAATACCGCTAAGGGGGTTAACACGCAGTAACATGAGATTAGCAAAATCAGCCCCAAGGGTTGTGCCAGTGGAATCGAACTTCCCCTGCCGTTGTATGTGTTGTATGTCACCGCATTTGAGAACGAGGAGATTTGGTCTTGACAGTGTGTACGCAAAGAAAGCTTGTCAAGTTTCTCCACAAGCCTGACAAGGAATTTGTCAAGGAAAACGATGTTTCATTTACAACGAGTTTCTCGGTCGTGTGTACGAGGCCTGAGTTGCAAAATGTCACCAACATTATACAATAGTTCTAGGTTAATGTGGAAAACTATCAATATCTTTGTTAAACAAAAGTTGCAGTATAGTACTAGCATAAAAGAGGATGAAAAATAGACACACAACAGTCTGTTCTCATTAAACATAATGCCGCGTACACACCATCACTTTATGTGATGAAAAAACAACATTTTCTGTGAAGTAAAAAACTACGTTTTTGAAACTTCAATTTTCAAAAACGACATTGCCTACACACCATCGTTTTTTCACAATGCTCTAGCAAAGCTAGGTTACGTTCACCACTTTTTTCCATTGAAGCTCGCTTCATAACTAGCTTCTGGGCATGCGCGGGTTTAAAAACTTAATTTTAAACCTAGTTTTTTGCTACACACGGTCAATTTTTGTGAAACAAAAAACGACGTTTTGAAAAACGACACAGAAAATTGAAGCATGCTTCAATTTTTTTTTGTCGTTTTTCACAAGACCTAAAACAACGTTTTCCCCCACACACGGTCATTTAAATTGACGTTTTTAAAAATGTCGTTTTTTTTCATCACATAAAGTGATGGTGTGTACGCGGCATAAGTCTTACAATATCATTGTGGGGAACATATATTGTACATATTTACATTGTTGGTAAGGTTAATTAAAGATACAAGTCCAGGCAGAGTCCATTCAGCTTTATGTGTATGTATTATCCCAGTATATTGTTTTCACTAAGAAACTCATCTCAGCGCTTTCTCAAATTAAAGTATCATTAAACCTACATCATTTAAAACTATCAATAAATGCAGTATTACATGCTGTTCATACTCACTCAGTCACTTTGGGATTAATTTTCTGTATTTAAAAAAAATAAAAACCTTATTAATCCTTCTGTTCTCTGTCTCCTCCTCCTGTCCATGTCCCCACTGTAGTTGGGGATTTTACAGAGCAGTTTTGGCAGCTAGTGCACATGTAGGAGGCTATGCTGGGCACCATAGACTGGGTCACTCGCCCTGCATATAGGATACCTTTCCTTGTGCTGATTTTGGGGATAACTCAATCTTAAGGCAGACCTCCAACTTAGAGATGGCTGTACACCATGTACACTTGAACAAATAAACTGGACTCCATACATGCACTTAGTTAACTCTTTCTATTCCATACCTGTGCCTGGGCTGGAGACCCTTTGCAGTACTGATCTGCTCCAAATGCTGATGGAGATGGACCTGCTTATGGAGAGAGTGATGATAACAACTTCTCTGGCCAAAGGCTATCTGACCTGTAACATGTACACACTTTCAACAGACTGCCATAGAAACCTTTGTTACCTATGGTAACTACTTGTGTCTTTACACTGTGTTAACTCTTAGCCCTGTACACACGATCGGATATCTGATTACTGTAAAAATTACACTGGCAGTGAATGGGTTAACCACTAGGTGGCGCTGCAGGGGTTAAGTGTTCCCTAGGAAGTCATTCTGACTGTTAGGGGCGTGGCTACATGTGACACGTCACTGATGACCGTTGCCGTTCTGCTCTTGTCGACCGCATTCGCAGGACTCCCGGGACCCGTAGCCGCACTCGAGAGGCACGCGGCGGGCGTGCAGATTCAAATGGATGTACCTCTACGCCAATCTGCCTGCCCATGCCATTCTGTCGATGTAAATAGACGTGCATCAGTCAGCAAATGGTTAAGCACCTCTTTTCCAGGCAGAATATGTTAAATCTATGTAATCTTTCCTCATAACTCAAGTTCCTCATCCCCCTTATTCATTTTATTGCCTTTCTCTGAACTCTTTAGTTCAAGGACATTTTTCCTGAGGACTGGTGCCCAAAACTAAACTGTATATCCAAGATATGGCCAAACCAATATTTTTTAAAGTGGTAAAGGGGTACGTTATATTGGTATATAAGAGAATTATACAGAAGCGAGGACTGAACAAGTTATCTCCTCCAGCAAGTACGATTCTTTGGAAGGAAATTACATCACTTTCTCCCCTATAAAGTAGGTCAGGATTGGTTTGTGTGGACTAAAGGTGAAAAAAAATTGCTTTGTAGACTGGGTAAAAGGAATCGGTTACCCCACTGCTGAATCTCCTTACTACCTCACCTCCTAAGAAAATTGATACCTTAGATCAAGCAAGAAGTCTGTGACTTTCTGGAATGTAATTGGTACAGTTCATATTCTTTTTTGTCACTTTACCCAGCACCAGGAAAAAATATGTATGCTAACCAGTAAAGTTTGTGAGGAAAATGAATAACTTATAAAAGATAGACTATCTTTGTAAAAATTTCTTAAAGCCATCAATAGATAACAGTTTCTTTCAAAATATCTACATTTGCAGGAAGGTTAACATAACAGAGGCCTTGCTGGCAAAGCAAAACAGTAGAAAACCGGAGCACAATTTATCAGCACTATTTCATGCCGGCTCTTTCTTGCTTACAATAGTTCTTCCCTCTGTGAAGTAAATCTAATTTTACATAAACAGGAGTAATATTAATATACTTTTTTTTCTATGATACAGTTATGTTGTATTTGCTGCATGAGAAATGTGAGCTATGGCACTGTGGCATTAATTGAAACATCTCCTGTAGTTTCCCCAAAAATAAAAAAATAAAAACATTTTATATATTAAACAGAGTAGAGCATGGCTAAATAAATCTCTGTCAGTTTTTTGGTATCGGTGTCCTATTGGAAAGACTTGCTTTCACTTCCCATCCTGTAGATACAACAGGAAGTAGAAGAAATCTCTACAAAGGAAGTAAAATCTTCTCTCAGAACAAATGTTGATCAGGATTAAGCCCCCACAAGTGCTCTCATAGCAAGTGATTTGCTAAGGGGCACTTGGCAGGGAGGAGGGAGCAGTTACCAGAAGACACTGAGACGATGAATCTCTCTATTGGGGACACAATTGTGCAGCTCACTTTATATTCTTGGCATGTTGCCTGTGAGTCTGACTGAACTCCTGCACATGTGTAATGCCGCGTACACACGATCAGGCTTTTGCTCAGCCAAATCACATCGGAATTCCGACGGAATTCTATCGGAGAAAAATAGAACATGTTCTGTATCTAAAATCCGATGGAATTCATCTGAATTTCCGATGAAAAAACTCAGATGGAGCTACACACGATCGGAATATCCGATGAAAAAAGTCGTAATTTTCCATCGGAAATTCTGATCGCGTGTATGCGGCATTAGAGTTACGCCATTCCATACCAGCCAACCAACCAAGACAACGGAATACTGGGGAGAAGATGTCGGCATTGACAAAGGACATTGCAGGCATTGGACCTTTTGAAGCAAAAGTAAATATTACAGACTTTAATTCCACTTCTGATATAAAAATTGGTAAATCTCTTTAGACAATATAACTGAAGAAATATGCTAAATAAAATGTTTTTAAAGCTTGAAATAAATGAACATGGGGAGAACAAAAGAGGATATTATTTATAATAGTAGGTGGCAGTTGGTATAATTATGAATGTACTACTTAAAAGCAGGAAAAAAGCTGATTTTAAGGCAGCTTATGTGCAAATAATAGTTTAATTAAAATAGCCATTCATTACAAATATTCACTAAAATAATAGAATAAAATGATCATCTGAAAAGCATATAAAAAATTGTTTGATTTGGCAGTATGTATCCTCCATCAACGTCTCCTGTTACATACAGCATTTAAACATCATTGTATCCACATTTTATTGTGATTACTCATATAAAGATATTTCAAAGATATGTCAAGGAGTCATCTTGATGCTGTTAGGAATGGGGTAGGCTTGACTCAATAAAATTCACAGTTTCCCATTACTACTTCATCAGAAGTTTTAAATTGAATTTGGAATTACCAGTAGGTTTTATTTACTAAAGGAGTTGAGTACCTGACTCAATAAATTAAATGAATTATCACTTCAATTATCCAATCACGTGAAAATAATCCCCTTCGCTTATTTCTTCTGAACATGATTGAGTATTCAAAGTGAAATGAAATTTGCTTTTCACATGATTGGATAATTGAAGTGAATATTCACTTAGGTGCTCAACTCCATTAGTAAATCAGCCTCAACTAATTATAGGCTGGTATTTATTTAACAGGTAAGTACATGGACAAGTCAACCTGGAACCTAGACATGAAAACCTTCCAAGGGCTTTTCCTGACATCTTTCATATTGACACAGAAGCCCTATCCACATTCAAGACCCTCAAGGTTCCTCTGTATCACTCTTTGTTATATGTCTGCAATATTTTATTGTACACATCTGTACTTCAGGCGTTGACAGGGATTATTTTGTATTAATACTTTGTATGATCTGCAGAACATTTCTGTCCTTGACAATGCTCATGTCCTACTTTGTACTATATTCTCAACATTCTTGTGTTTTGTTATAGATTGTCTAGATTGTCACGTACGTTGATTTTTCCTAAAGAAATTCCCGTGATGAAAGGATTTATATCAAGACCCTAAAACGTGTTGGGCAAAATACAAAGGAGATCTACATTTCTGAAATATATCAGCTGCTTTTATCTTTAATCTTGGGTTCTATATGGTGACATATGTACCTATTAGATTTTAAACAAATATTTTCAATAAATTTGTAAAAAAACACTTTTCTTATATATATATATATACATATACATATTATCCTGTGATCTTTTCACCAAGTTGCCTTAAAAGTCCCATACCTGTGGGGGGTACTTTGCTTTTGTATAATTTACCTTGGGGAATGTTGGTAACAATTTGGTCTTCTTAGGTCAAACCCCTTTTTTTTCAAGTGGACAGGGGAGGGAGGGGAGATTGGAGTCATTCTGGGCAGGTAAGGAGAAAGATTTGGGTGTTCTGGTAGATCATAAGCTTAGTAATAGCATGCAATGCAAGGTGCAGTTTCCAAAGCGAGTAAAGTCCTTTCTTGTGTTAAAAGAGGTATGGACTGCAGAGAGAGAGAGAGAGAGAGAGAGAGAGAGAGAGACATCATTTTGAAAATGTGAAAATGTAAAATATACTTCCTCAAGAGCTGGTTCTGGCCAACTCAGTAGATTGTCTTAAGAAAGGCCTGGATTCTTTCCTAAATGCACATTATATAACTGGATATCTAATTGCCTCTTGGGGGATCCAATAAGATTTATTTCCCCCGAGTTTTGGTTTTCTTTTTTTTTCTTTTTTGGTTGAACTGGACTGGTCTTTTTTCAACCAGCTTAAGTATGTAACAATCCCTTCCCTTCTGTGCTACTTCCATGCTGATCTGTAAAACTATGTAAAACTGCTCCCATTGACTACTAATGAAAGAGAGCACACTAGCAGCAAAAGGGCATATGCAGAGCAGTAAGGGGGTTTACTGATCATAAAAGTGTCCCACTGACCACCAACAGTTATGGGGCACTCACTACTGATCGGCAACATTTAAAGGGGCAATCACGACAAATCACCGCTATAAAAAGGCATTAGCTCCTAACCACTGAAATCTGCAAGCGGTTTTACTGCATTGTAGGTCCTAAACTAAACTAAACAATTTTGGGGACAGTCCCAAGAAATGTGATAGGCAATCAGAACTTTTGTTTTCAAAATGTTTGGACATTTCCTATATATAGTTGAAACAACTCAATGGTTATTAATTCGCTCCATCTGTCCAAAACATATATAATACTCGTTTGGTACAGTGTTTCAGGACTGAGTAATTGTCAGTTAAACTATCAGAGCACTAAAAACTGAAAAATGATCTGGTAATGAAAAGGTATATACAGGCTTGTAGTCAAGTGGTAAGGACCAAATTAAGTCAGAAAAATAGATAGGCAATTAGATAGACATTGTCCTAGCAACCTCCAATTTCATTGTTTTACTTCCACACCCCAGCGCATTGTGAATATATATGACAGTGCTGTAAAATAAGCTGCAAAAGGGGGTCCAATGCTTTCAGAAATCAGCACTTAGACTGGCCATACATGATTCATTTTTTTTGTTCAACCAGTGGATTGAACAAAATAAAAATGAGCATATTCCCCAATCCTCACTTTTGAGGTGGATAGGGGACTCCTTCCTGCTGTGGGATTATGTTCTGACAGTGGGGAGCTACACTGATAAGTGTTGCCAGCTATGGTATGATTGTTTGGGGAAAATGCTGATAGGCTCAACTTACGTACAACTAGCCTGCCCATGCATGCATTGATATTTGGCTGGTCATTGCTAAACTGGTCAAATTTAGATCCACGTATGGCCGGCTTTAATAACAAAACTGGTCTTAGACATCTTCTCTTTTTCTCTGCAATTCAAGTCCTTGTGAGGTTGATTTTACTCATGGGTGTACTTGCAAGTGGGTTATGCCAGCTTAAAGCACTGGAGTGAAAGAGCAAAATACAGCATTGAAAAGAATGTCTAATCAAAAAAAAAGTGGAATTGTAATAAACAGATGAAGAACTGGATATAACTAAAATTAAGGTCAACTAGAGTCCCCAAACTATACAAAAGCTTTCATGCAAGCTCTGAAACTCTGTGGTGATTTAGAGTTAAATAGGGTGATTTCTTGTAGCTATGTGGTCTACTAAAATTGGTAGTAATCAGTCAAACATTTGGCACAAATGGCTCCCAAAGGCGTAAGGTACACAAGTAGTATGTAGTAGTGATCAATATCACACACCTGAAGCATTGTGTTATCATACAAGATCAATTGCTACTTGAATTTTACACAATAGGGATCAATTGTTTTTCCCATCTGTTTTAGAATAATAGTTTTTTTTTATTATTGTAAGTAATTTTAGTAGCTCCAGACTCTTTATTTACAGGAATAAGCTGCATTTTCCTTCATCCAAATAATTTCATCAATTGATAACACATATCTATTGTTTTTTTAAAGGGGAGACATAATTTACCTCCAAATACTGTGTTTGGCTTAGCAATGGTTCTTCAGACATATGTTTCTTCAACAAACAGTAAAACTGTTCCTCCCTGACACCATAGGATCAGTGATTATATTTTTATAGTCTGCTAATTAGGTTTTGGAATTTAAAGGCCATACATGGATTGAATTTTAGCCGGCTCAGCAGGGACTGGCCAAATTTTGATCCATGTGTGGGCAGGCTGGTTTTACAGATCGACTTCTCTATAAGAAGCCTGTTGGGTCTTTCCTGATAAATCAGTGCTGCTGGCTATAACTGCCAACACTGATCAGAGTATTCTGATGGCGGGGAATGCCTTCAGAATACAATAGCTCAGCGGGGAGAATTTGTCAAAATGTGTGGATGGGGGAATCAGGTCTTTTTTTTTTCATTAAACTCACTGGTCGAATGAAAAAAAAAATGAATATTATATAGCCTGACTAAAAGGTTGAATGGGGTTCTCCATTCAATCATTTTAAATTGTGCCTGTGAAGACAATATTTTTCTTTTAAGGGATGATCCCTGTCTTTGGCTTAGGCCGCATATACACGATAGGATCGCCAGAGGAGAACGGTCTGAAGGACCGTTTTCATCAGTCCAAACCGATCGTGTGTAGGCCCCATAGGTTCTTTAACCTTCGGTCAAAAAAATGAGAACTTGCTTTAAAATTGAACCGATGGACACCTAACCGATAGGTCAAAACCGATCGTTAGTATGCAAAAGCATCGGTTAAAAACCCACACATGCTCAGAATCAAGTCGACACATGCTTGGAAGCATTGAACTTCGTTTTTTTCAGCACATTGTTGTGTTTTACGTCACCACGTTCTGACACGATCGTTTTTTTAACCGATGGTGTGTAGCCACGACGGACCATCAGTCAGGTTCATCAGTTAACCGATCGTGTGTACGCGGCCTTAGTATTTGCAGGGTGTTAAATATGGCATATAGTTTATGTGAGTTGGCCAGTGCTGGTTTGAGCAGAGCATGCATCTTCAAGAGTTAAGTACAACAAAACACAGTTTGTCCTGGAGTGCCAATGTGCATGGCTGTATCAGAGAAAGCCTCCCTTCAAGGTAGACACTTTTTGCTGTAAATGTGCTTTTTACTTCAAGAGGTCAATCTAAAGCCTCGTACACACGGCCGAGGAACTCGACGTGCCAAACACATCGAGTTCCTCGGCCAGTTCAGCACTGAAGCCGCCGAGGAGCTCGGCGGGACGAGAGCTCCCATAGAACAACGAGGAAATAGAGAACATGTTCTCTATTTCCTCGTCGAGCTCCTCGTCGGCTTCCTCGGCTGAAAGTGTACACACGACCAGTTTCCTCGGCAGAATTCAGCCAGAAACTCGGTCGGAAGCTGAATTCTGCCGAGGAAACTGGTCGTGTGTACGGGGCTTAAGCCTAAGCAATGCATATATCATTTCAGTATAATCACACTGTTTGTCCTTCCCCAGTTCCATAGGGATGAGCTGGAATTTGCTTTTTACTTTACAGCAAATTATATATTAGAGTTGAAATATTTGCCTTGTGCAAGGTTTTGTAATATAACTGACTTTACTAACAATCTATAATAAAGGTTAGGTACAAAATTAAAATAGGTTAAAACAAGGGGCAAGTAATCTACTATTAGCATACCAAATACTTTTTAACCACTTGCTTACTGGGCACATAAACCCCCTTCGTGCCCAGGCGAAATTTCAGCTTCCGGCACTGCGTCGCTTTAACTGACATTTGCGCGGTCGTGCGGCGTGGCTCCCAAACAAAATTGACGTCCTTTTTTCCCCACAAATAGAGCTTTATTTTGGTGGTATTTGATCAACTCTGCAGTTTTTATTTTTTGCGCTATAAACAAAAAAAGAGCGAAAATTTTAAAAATATATATATATGTTTTACTTGTTGCTATAATAAATATCCCAATTTTTTTTTTTTTTTTAAATATTTTTTTTCTCAGTTAAGGACGATACAGTACGTATTTTAAAAAAAAGAAAAAATCGCAATAAGCGACTGGTTTGCGCAAATGTTATAGCGCCTACAAAATGGGAAACAGAATTATGATTTTTTTTTATGATTTTTTTTTTTACTAGTAATGGCGGCTATCTGCGATTTTTATTGGCACTGCGATATTCCAGCGGACGTATCGGACACTTTTGACACAAATTTGGGACCATTCACATTTATACAGCAATCAGTGCTATAAAAATGCACTAATTACTGTATAAATGTGACTGGCAGGGAAGGGGTTAACACTAGGGGGTGAGGAAGGGGTTAAATGTATTCACTGGGTGTGTTCTAACTGTGTGGGGGGAGGGGGGTGACTGGGGGAGGTGACCGATGCTGTGTCCCTATGTTCAAGGGACACAGATCGGTCTCCTCTCCTCTGACAGCACGTGGAGCTCTGTGTTTACACACAGAGCTCCACGTCCCTGCTGTCACCTGCTGTGTTTTCCGACGATCGCGTGTACCCGGCGGACATCGCAGCCGTCAGGTACACGCATCGGCTCTTCAGCGATGCGCCGGGACAGTGTTTACCCGCTGCGCGCCCCCCAGAGGCGCGCGCGGGTAATGCACATAAAAGGACGTCTAAAGACGTCCACTTGGCACTTGAGAGCCGCGCTGTTGACGTCTTTTGTCAATAGCGCGGGTCTCAAGTGGTTAAAGGGACCAATATTGTGTCAGTAAAATGTCTTCATACGTGTATAGATCAGTGCTTATACATACTTACCAGTAGAGATAGCGAATGAAGGCTACAGAGCGGACCTACTTTGCTGGGAGGCAAATAGACATCCTCCCATGCTCGAGTGGCCTGAGTGCCCCCTGCAGGGCGTGCACGTCTCACTATGTGATCAGCGAATCTATGAGACTCGCTGGATCACAGATCGGAGTAAGGTGTCAATCCTGACCCCTTTAACACGTGATCAGCTGTCAGCCAATGGCAGCTGATCATGTGATGTAAACAGAGCCGGTAATCAGCGGCTGACAGAAGGACATTGGTCCCGATCAGGGAGAGCTGCCGCCAGCTCATCTGTGCCCATGTGTGCCACCTGTCAGTGCCACCTACCAGTGCACAACAGTACCGCCTACCAGTGCCACCTAGACGGCCGCACACCATGAAAAAGGCATCTTTATTGTAGAAAATAAAATCCAATGTACAGCCGTCAAATCATATAGAGAAACAGGGGAGAACAGCTAATGCGTTTCACATCAATCGATGCTTAGTCATAGCTAAGACTAAGCATCAATTGATGTGAAATGCGTTAGCTGTTCTCCCCTGTTTCTCTATATGATTTGACAGCTGTGCACTGGATTTTATTTTCTACAATAAAGATGCCTTTTTCACAGTGTGCGGCCATCCAGAATATTTTTCCTCATCAAACTTGTGCAGAGCCAGCACCTGTCAGCTCCTAGTAGGGCGGGACACTTTCCTGTGAAGGTTCAAAAGCTTTGAGAGTGGCAATCCTTTTCTCTACCAGTGAAACCTACCAGTGCCCACAGTGCCACTCATCAGTCCAGGGACGCCCTCCCGGCAGATAGGCGCCGCTTTAGACATCTTTTGTCTATAGCGCGGGCGCCAAGAGGTTAAACTGTTCAAATATGAGGCTGTCTGTACTTGCTTAGAGACAATGAGGTGTAAAGATTTGGTTCAAAATCAGCATTCCAATTCATGTTAATTCAGGTCAGGCCTTTGTGAACATTCAAGTTCCTCCACACCAAATCATCAACTTTATGGAACGGAATATGTGCACAAAAATCAAACTTTAACAGAAAAGGGCCTGCCCCAAACTATTGTCACAAGGTTGTGCCCAAGTGCACATTTAATGGCATTGAAGGAGCAGTGATTTCCGAGCGCCGAGCCTGTTAGCCAGCCTGCCATGCCTATCAGTCAAGCCTCTCTCTTCTTCCCTGGTGACATCATGTCCACCAGAAACCCCAGTGCGAATGAGCGTGCACTTCCTGCCTTATACAGAGAAACGATCTAACATGGACCAGCTTTCCAGGGGATGCTGAAATCCCATCTACACTCCCTGGTTGCCACATTCACCTTGGTCCAGCTTCTGGCAGCACCTGTAACAGAGAAGACTGGCGGACGTCCACAGATTTGTGAAAGGCGAAAAATACAGTTTTATCCTGATAGTGTTTTTAATTAAAAATCCCCCTTGTTAAACTGCACTTAGTGGGACTTTCCCCTGTTCTTCTTTTTCTAAAATTGATAAGGCTCCCTTTCCTACAAGAAAAGATTTGAACCACTTGCTTACTGGGCACATAAACCCCCTTCGTTCCCAGGCGAAATTTCAGCTTCCGGCACTGCGTCGCTTTAACTGACATTTGCGCGGTCGTGCGACGTGGCTCCCAAACAAAATTGACATCCTTTTTCCCACAAACAGAGCTTTATTTTGGTGGTATTTGATCACCTCTGCGGTTTTTATTTTTTGCGCTATAAACAAAAAAAGAGCGACAATTTAAAAAAAATATATATATTTTTTACTTGTTGCTATAATAAATATCCCAATTTTTTTTTTAATTTTTTTTTTCTCAGTTAAGGCCTATACGTAATTTTCGACGTATTTTTGTAAAAAAAAAAAAAAAATCGCAATAAGCGACTGGTTTGCGCAAAAGTTATAGCGCCTACAAAATGGGGAACAGAATTATGATTTTTTTTTATTATTTTTTTTTTTACTAGTAATGGCGGCGATCTGCGATTTTTATTGGGACTGCGATATTGCGGCAGACGTATCGGACACTTTGGACACAAATTTGGGACCATTCACATTTATACAGCGATCAGTGCTATAAAAATGCACTAATTACTGTATAAACGTGACTGACAGTGAAGGGGTTAACACTAGGGGGTGAGGAAGGGGTTAACTGTGTAGCCTGGGTGTGTTCTAACTGTGTGGGGGGAGGGGGGTGACTGGGGGAGGTGACCGATGCTGTGTCTCTATGTACAAGAGACACAGATCGGTCTTCTCTCCTCTGACAGCACGTGGAGCTCTGTGTTTACACACAGAGCTCCACGTCCCTGCTGTTACCGGCTGTGTCACTGACGATCGCGTGTACCCGGCAGACATCGCGGCCGCCAGGTACACGCATCGGGTCCCCAGCGATGCGGCGGCACAGTGTTTACCGGCTGCGCGCCCCCCAGAGGCGCGCCGGGTAATGCTTTTAAAAAGACGTCCAAAGACGTCCAGTTGGCACCTGAGAGCCTGCACTGTTGACGTCTTTTTTCAATAGCGCGGGTCTCAAGTGGTTAAGGTACTAAATATCCTTTAGTATGTTTAAAAATCATAATTTTATTTACTAATTTAAAACGTCAAGATAAAATATTAAATGTTGTTCATGGTACAAACATTTCAGAAATGCATCAATTTACATCCTGGAGCTCCTAATAAGTTAATATACAGAATATTAATTAGTACACGTTTCCATAGTGGATGCATATCAGGAAAATCAAACTTCAGTGCTTTTCTTGGGTCAGCACCCTTTTCCTCAGGAAAAGTAAGTGGATAAATCTCTGCAATACAGATCATGAAATATTATAATAAACATATTAATGAATGTGTTACACTTTTACAGAGGTGATTCCCAAATCTCTAAAAAAGCAAACAAATACTTACTGCAAAGTATAAAATTAGGAAAAGGAAAGTACAGGATTGCCTGGCAATAGCAGCATCCAACTCTCCAATATATTGACCACAGAGGTGGAGCTCCATATGCCAGACAATCAGGGGTGAGATCAACCAGGTCACTCATTAAAGTCAAAATAAAAAAGGCTAGATGGATTCATAATAATCCAAATAATGGCTTATTCCAGTTATCCCAAATGTAAGGGAAAATATGCTACCATGCAACATGTTACAAACACATATATACTGTATATATATATATATATATATATATATATATATATATATATATATACACACACACACACACACACCATTTTACCGAAGGTATTGGGGCACCTGCCTTTACATGCACATGAACTTTAATGGCATCCCAGTCTTAGTCCGTAGGGTTCAATACTGAGTTGGTCCACCTTTTGCAGCTATAACAGCTTCAACTCTTCTGGGAAGGCTGTCCACAAGGTTTAGGAGTGTGTCTATGGAAATGTTTGACCATTCTTCCAGAAGCGCATTTGTGAGGTCAGGCACTGATGTTGGAGACAAGGCTTGGCTCGTGGTCTGCCCTTTAATTGATGCCAAAGGTGTTCTGTCAGGTTAAGGTCAGGACCCTTTGCAGGCCAGTAAAGTTCCTGGTATGCTGACACCTTAAGAGTTACCTTCACTTGAACTAAGGGCTAAGCCCACCCCTGAAAAACAACCCTACATCATATTCCCCCTTCCACCAAATAATATGGACCAGTGCACAAAGCAAGATCCATAAAGACATGAATGAGCGAGTTTGGGGTGAAGAAATTTGACTGGCCTGCACAGAGTGCTGACCTCACCTGGATAAAACACCTTTGGGGTGAATTAGAGTGGGGCCTGAGAGCCTGTCCTCACAAATGCATTTCTGTAAGAATGGTCAAACATTGGCTTAGACACACTAAATCTTTTGGACAGCCTTCCCAGAAAAGTTGAAGTTGTTATAGCTGCAAAGGGTAGGCCAACTAAATATTAAACCCTACGAACTAAGACTGGGATGCCATTAAAAGAAAAAAGGGGCAATGCTTGTTGGTGATTAAGTACACAAAGCTCAAATAATAATTTTTGTAATTCATGTACCAAAATGGTGGGGAGCTGTTAGTAACATAGAAGTGACAGTTCATATGACCAAGCAAATTATTCATAGCTGTAATCAGTAGCCCATATTTTCCAATATATTTCTAGCCATTATAATAATTTCTGGGCCTACCATACAAATATTCTCCCGGTTTTTCTCCCGTTTAAACAAATTAAGCAAGATGATGTCATGATTTCATATCATCATTAGTCAAATGAGTTATAGCATTGTCGAGAAACACACACACCCAGACATACTCTATCAAACCCCACCAACAAGCCACAGCTAAAATTCAGCTAAAAAGTTAATAAGCAGTGCTATGATTGTAATTATTGTAAAAAAACATGACTGTAATCCCATGTTAGGTAATTTATGCATGGTTTCTATAAAAAAAATAAGGAATACATCCGAACATACAGTAACATAGCATGTCTCAGATAGCTACATAGCCCTAACTTACCTCACACCTATGAAGGTCTCCCACGTGTAAATTCTAAAATTGCTTTTCTAGTGGCTCAAAACCTGAATTTTAAAAACTGGTAGACTGCTTTACAACATAGCTAAAGAAGCCTACTGTTCATTTTGACAACTAATTTGTTTGGCTTTCGATTCATTGAGATTTTCCCCTGCTGGCCATTTTGGAGCATTTGCTTTACCTATTTGGTTTGTATCTAAGTGCATCCCTTTAGCCTCGTACACACGTATGGGATTCCCGGCAGCATAAAGTCCACCGGCAATCCCGAGGGGAAAACCGAGAACCTGCTCTGTAACTTTTTCCCCCCTTCACACGACCGGGTTTTCCGACAGGAAAACTGCCATGAGAGCTTTGGTTGGGAATCCTGGCCATGTGTTTGCTCCATCGCAGTGTTCCCCTTAAGAAAACTGCCGGGTTAAAAACCCCTGTGGGAAAAAAGAGAGCTGGTCCTCTTTTCTTTTCGGGAAAACTGTGATGGAGCATACACACGGCTGGTTTTCCTAGCCAAAAGCTCACACCAGTCGTGTGTACGGGGCTTCACTCTACCAGAAAAAAAACCTGGCTAAAAAATGTAACTCTTCCCTACTCTATCCAAAACTAAAAACAAACATTTTGGCTGGTTAGGCTTTAACATCTCCATTTGGATTTTTGGAAAAGATTTGTGAATCAGATCTTAACATTGAGGTTAACATTTAAGCTTTTATCAATGCTTGAAGCATTTCCATCTTCGATGAATCAGGCCGTATTGTGAAAAGCAGAATATGTAGACATTATATGATGCATAAGACTAGAATTTGTAAGGTTAATTGTATTTTACTCTGTTACAAAAGCTTTATACTTTTCTTTCATAGTGTAAATGCTGTTGGTTGGAAGCACATTCAATTAGCCTTGCTCTGATTTTACTGCCCTAAACAAAGAAGTGTTTTTCAAAGACGTTTAGAAAGGTTTAACTAGCAAAAAATGTGTTTATCCAAATGTTAGCATTGGTTGTTAAAGCTATGGCTAATATAAAAAATTTGACGGAGCAACGAAACTGTACGATGCCGCAATCGTACATTTCCGGTCGAATATTCCACCTACAAGCTATAGAAGAATTCTAATGTTGTATGACTAATAATAATTATATTTATTAATTATTATTACTAGTCAATCAACATTAGAATTCTTCTATAGCCTATGGGCAGAGCCTTTCACCATAAATGTCTGCTTGCTGTGATCGTATGTTTTCAGCTACTTCGTCGAATCTTCATGTCTCTCTATGTCGAATCTTCATGTCTCTCTATGTTGAATCTTTTCTCTCTATGTCGCATCTTTTCTCTCTATGTCGAATCTTTTCTCTCTACGTCGAATCTTTTCTCTCTATGTCAAATCTTTTCTCTCTATGTCGACTCTTCTTCATGTCTCTATAATGTCGAATCTTTTCTCTCAATGCCGAATCTTTTCTCTTTATGTAGAATAATATTGGACTAATAGAGTTAATCAAAGCATTTGTTTATGTCGGATCTTTCGTTTTTCGTTTTCTGTGCTTTCGTTATCGTTTGTTAAAACGATAATGAAAATACTTGAAATTCGGACGAAAATGTATTCAGATGAAAATGAATGCACATGTCTAAGAATTAGTACAGGAACCTTTTCTGAAGTCGGAGCGACTTCAGTAGTGTACATTAAGACGGCTCTCATTCACTTCAATGGAATTTCTCATGTCGCGCCACTTGGGGCGACACAAGTCGGATCCCAAGTCACGGTAGTGTGAACCAGCACTTATTCTTAAATGGAGGATTTACCTAACGTACACATGTCACAAACATGGCTAAATGAAATTGAGCTTATGATGAAAAAAAGGGATAAAAAAGGGATAAAAAAGAGGTCAACTTCAGTGAAAAATGCCTGAATTATCTGTAGAAATTCCAGATATGTAGCCAGATGGTTTTATACAGAGATCTAGAGTTTTCCTGTAAGGTGAAAGCTTGGTCCTGCCTCACTTGCCTTCCAAGCTTTCCTACTGGTATTAGGATTATAAGAGGAGCAATAGAGAGGCTGGAAAGGTAAAAGGGTATTGGAACAAATTAAACTTGGCAAAAAAGATTTGCATTTAATTTAAAGCGGAACTAAACTCTTTCAATTATCATTAACTTTTTTGGTCGATATTCCTGAGATCAAAACACAAAACAGGTATCCCTATTTGCAATAAATTCTAATGTGTCCAAATACAAAGTTAACAAGTGAATGTTCTATTTTTTTTTTTGTGTATTTTTGTGCGTGTACTCGAGAGAGGAGCCAGACTGCAGGAGAGGCAATCTGCCACCTTTCTCCATGCCCCGGGTGGCAATGGCGGGTGTGTGAGGGGGTCCTCCCACATAGCCCGCCCTACCTGCTCCGCTTTGAAGCCCAACGGGGCAGAGGGACTCCCTATAAGGGAGTGAGACCCTCAACCAGCCCCGTTAGTCCTTCGCCTCTCTTTTTAGAGACCGCGTGGTCAAAGTGCGTGCATGTTAACCCAATTTGTAGGTGTGGTGGTTTTTGTGGGAGGGGGGTGGGCGTACTAAGCGCAGGCTTACCTCGCATAGCACACCCACCGGGAGCCAGGCTGAGACCGCCAAACTCAATTCACATGTAGCCGAGACCGGGATCCGAACCCCTGGCTGCAGAGGTGAATGGCTTGTCAGCGCAGTGCCAATCGCGTTGAGCCACCACAGCTCCCTGCTGAATGTTCTATTTTAAAAAAAAAACACATCAGTTGATGATCAAAAAAAGATTAAAGATGTACAGTCCTCCTATAGGTAAGTTGGTAACATCAAACCAGAGCAAACCAAGGAAAAGTGATGTAATAGGAAAGAAATCCTCCACCTTCTATATAACTGCCTCTTACCTAAGATGAAGATCTCAACTAAAGATCTTCTGTAGATGTATGGCCTATAACCCGGCCTAAAGGTCTATGCGTCTGGATGTCGTTTCTTCTCACTAGACTGACGTTTAATATTGGAGTATATAGAAGGGGTGCCTGGTTTTAAAAAATCTGTGCTATCCGGCCGTAGGTCCCCCAGACAGCAAACCTTGCACACTTGTAGAGGAGAACAGCGACTACATGTGTGCCAGGATTCGGGTCCAGGGGACCTACCGCCGGCCAGTACCGGGTCCCCAAAGTTACCAGAGAAATTACCGTTCAACATTGGAGTCTGTGGAAGGGGTGCCCGACTTTGAAAAATCGGTTCTCCCAGGCCGTAGGTCCCCTGGACAACAAACTTTGCACACTTGTAGAGGAAGAGTGGGGCTATATGTGTTTGGGGTCCAGGGGAGCTATAGACGGCCGGTACCGGGTCCACAAAGTCCAGGACTTCATGCGCAGAAAGGTGACTTGAGTATAAGCAGAGGGGGGCATTTTCAGCACAAAAAAAGTGCTGAAAAACTTGGCTTATACTCGAGTATATACGGTAGATACTTGCAGTTAGCAGACATATAACATGGATCTATGACAGTCCAGGTAAAAAGGCAGGCTGAGTTCAAGGAATTGTACAATAATCCGGTCCAAAGTCATACACAGGGAAATCAAAACTAGCAAAGCAGGGCAGACAGGCAGGAAGCTTGATCAGGAACACCACACATATCACTCACTATCACAAGCACCCAAATGAGATGTGAGCTGGCTTATAACAGGCTTGGTTCCCACCAGAGACTGATCACATTAATCAGCCTGCAGGTGGACAGACAGACAAGGAGAGTGCAATAGCCAAACCCCAGATGCTGGAAAGAAGATCAGGAGCACTAGCGATCCTGACATGCAGTGTTGTATTCATAGCCTTTTTACACTATGATTTGAGAGACTAAAGCACCCTATAGATTATCCAATTTTATTTCCATCCACAAGGGTGGAAGGGAAGACAATTGCAAGATTCCGCCATTCAACATAGTCAGTGTTGATGGGGAAATCCCCCCCGCAGCGCTATTGTGTTCTGCTGGCTGGGTCTTCCCTGCTGACAGAACACAAAGATCCCTAATGGCAGCTATACTGATCACATGAAAAAAATCCAACAGGCTAGTGAATCGACTGCAGTACAGCCAACTCGATCATATATGGGAATATATTATAGAAATTGGGCTTACATATTGATACCTCATCCAAAACAGAATAGTAAAAAACAAACAGCCAAAACTTACGGACTTTAATGGTACTAGAGAACGAATGAGCCACATTAAATTCACATAAAAGGTATTTTATTACAAAACAATTACATATAAAAAACTGTGGTGTGGGACTCTGTCCGACCTGAAAGGTTGCTGGTTTACGCCATATTTTGGAGAGAAAGACACATTAATTGCACAGCTGTGTGTTCAGCTATTTACTTCTGACCTGACTGTGACTCAGAGCCCCACCCCACAGACAGGAAGTCTGTTCCTGGGAGTCAGGTGGACTCCCATCTTTCTGAGAGGAGTCAGAGTATGCATGTCTGCAGGAGGCAGATGTCATTGGTGATTGAGCAGCAAGGCGTTGACCAGGAGTAAGCGAGGAGTGAGCTTATCTCAAGGAAACTCTGTTCTGAGGAACAGAACTTAGGCCTAGGCTAAAGGCCTGAAAAACACGGATGGCAAGAATGAAATCCAGGAAGCTAAAGTGTTAAGTATATGCACGATACAGTAATGGTGGAACCCCCTGCGAGGGCTACTGATGTATTTATGGACTTTTTGTGCTTTTAAATAAAAAGTGGGCTACCAGACCCTTAAAAATGTAGTTCTGGACTGGCGGACTAAAAAACGCACCTACCGCTGGAGTCTGATCACCCCAATCTTACATATGGTGGAGAATATGGGCAGTTTTGAAAGAGTTCCAGATCCTTAAAGAAACTGTGTGTTTTGTAGCAATGCTGTGTGTTGCAGCCAGGCGAACTGCATTGCACAGGAGTTCAATTGATGGACTGTGTTGCATACAGGTGGTGTACCTGTGAAAGTGAGCCCAGCGTGACCTGAGAAGATCCACTTGGGAAGGCCCAGTGAATGGATGGTTCAAGCGGAATCGCAAAGAGTGAAGAATGCATGTGAAAGTGTGCTGTTTGCAAGTCTTGGAGACAGTACGCCAACATTTTCCTGTGTTAAAAAGGAACTGTGTTAAAAACCAGTCAGCTGGGGCATGTAATAAACGAGCGGCGTCCTCAGCGCCTGCTTACGTCACTCCAGGTGTACGTCCGTCCAATCCCTACGCGTCAGGGGTCCCCAGACGAAGACACATGACCCCTGTGTTGTAACGCGTAGGGATTGGACGGACGTACACCTGGAGTGACGTAAGCAGGCACTGAGGATGCCTCTCGTTTATTACTGCACGATTTTAATTTGTTCCATATAAGCACAGGTTTTTCTATTAAACTTCCCCCTGAGTTTTACTATACATCACTATTGGAGCCTCTTGTGTTCTCTCTCTCTCTCCCCCCGCTCGGAGTACTATTAGAGATTGGCCGAGGAGACGCTGCAGTAGTGATTGCTTAGAGGGAAGACTCTTGTGGTTACTAACAGAGGATTGACACTAAGGATCTCGTTGATGCCCTATATCTCTTGTTTTGAGGTAAGAGTTCTGGGAGCCTGGTGAGGGATTTGATCATACTTCTGTCAACCATCCACTTAGTGGAAGCTCAGCTACACTTTTATTCTCATCTGGCAGCTTGGCACATTACCATTGGGACATTTTTGCACTTTATATTGATTTCACATGTATTGAGCTCAGCTCTTTTGAACAATATTGTTTGTATAGTTTATATTATTAATACTATTTAATATATTTTTTATATGTCCTTTGAATATTATTATTTACACGTATTAGTGGTTCACCACTGTCACTTATCACGTTAGTGTGTTGGTTTGCGCAGAACCCCTACTCCTATATTAGGAAAAATGTATTTTCTTTTTTCCTCCTCCCCCAGTACCTCATCCCACCTCTCCTCCCTCCCAACACTCTCTCCAACCCCCCCTAAACCCCCCTCCCCCACACAAAAAATTAAGAAGAAAAAACACACACAACCAAAATACATAACCACAAAAAGTTGTAGTTTATTTCTTATTCATCTACAAAACATCAAGTACACCTTTGTGGGGAATGAGAACATGCGGCAATATGAAAAACAAAAAAAAACAAAAAAAGGAAACCTACATCCACCATATTGGTTACATAGTTACATAGTTACATAGTTACATAGTTAGTCAGGTTGAAAAAAGACACAAGTCCATCCAGTTCAACCACAAAAAAAAAAAAAAAAAAAAAAAACACAGTAAAATCCTATACACCCAACTCCATTCCCACAGTTGATCCAGAGGAAGGCAAAAAACCCCAGCAGAGCATGATCCAATTTGCTACAGCAGGGGAAAAAATTCCTTCCTGATCCCCCGAGAGGCAATCGGATTTACCCTGGATCAACTTTACCTACAAATCTTAATACTCAAGTTATATTCTGTACATTTAGGAAAGAATCCAGGCCTTTCTTAAAGCAATCTACTGAGCTGGCCAGAACCACCTCTGGAGGGAGTCTGTTCCACATTTTCACAGCTCTTACTGTGAAGAAACCTTTCCGTATTTGGAGGTGAAATCTCTTTTCCTCTAGACGTAAAGAGTGCCCCCTTGTCCTCAGTGTTGACCGTAAAGTGAATAACTCAACACCAAGTTCACTGTATGGACCTCTTATATATTTGTACATGTTGATCATATCCCCCCTTATTCTCCTCTTCTCAAGAGTGAATAAATTCAGTTCCTCTAATCTTTCCTCATAGCTGAGCTCCTCCATGCCTCTTATCAGTTTGGTTGCCCTTCTCTGCACTTTCTCCAGTTCTCCGATGTCCTTTTTGAGAACTGGTGCCCAAAACTGAACTGCATATTCCAGATGAGGTCTTACTAATGATTTGTACAGGGGCAAAATTATATCTCTGGAGTCCATACCTCTCTTAATACAAGAAAGGACTTTGCTCGCTTTGGAAACCGCAGCTTGGCATTGCATGCCATTATTGAGCTTATGATCAACTAAAACCCCCAGATCCTTCTCCACTACAGATCCCCCCAGTTGTACTCCCCCTAGTATGTATGATGCATGCATATTCTTAGCACCCAAGTGCATAACTTTACATTTATCTACATTAAACCTCATCTGCCACTTAGTCGCCCAATTAGACAGAGCATTGAGGTCGGCTTGGTGAGATAGATGGATGGATGGCTGAGTATGAATGGCATGGCTGAGATGGATGGATGGTATGGCTAAAATGGATGGATTGTTGAGCATGGATGGCTGAGTATGGATGGATGGCTGAGCATGGATAGATGACTGAGCATGGATAGCATGGCTGGATGGATGGATGGATGAGTATGGATGGAAGGCTGAGTATGGATGGCTGTGAGTATGAATAGGGTTGAGCATGGATGGATGGATGAGGCTGCAATGGGCACAGAGCAGCGCTGTGGGCACTACAGATCCAGTCCACAGTGCTGCTGCACCCAATCTCTCCCTTCTCCGGTCACATCGGTACAGAGAGGGGAGGGAGGAACCGGACATGACGCCGGTTTGTTTACAAGTGATCGCTCCATCATTTGACGGAGCGATCACATGGTAAACGGCCACTCTCATCGACCATTTACCGTGATCGGTGATGCGCCAGGTCCTCGGGACCCGGTGGTCACGGATACTAATGTGTGCGGACACCAGGGGGTGCGTGGGAGAGTGATTCTGGGAGGACATCATAGTACGCCCTCCCAGAGTTATCGAGCTGTGCTCTGGTAGCCTAAACTGATGAAGGAATTTTTTTTGGTATTTATTATAGCAAAAAGTAAAAAATATAGTTTTTTTTTTAAATTGTCACAATTTGTTTATAGCGTAAAAAATAAAAACTGCAGAGGTGATCAAATACCACCAAAAAAAAGCTCTATTTGTGGGGGGAAAAAAGATATCAATTTTGTTTGGGTACAATGTCTTATGACTGTGCAACTGTCAGTTAACCCAACTCAGTGCCGTATCGCCAAAAATAGCCTAGTCAGGAAGTGGGTAAATCCTTCCAGAGCTGAAGTGGTTATTGACATCCCAGTCTTAAGCCTCGTACACACGATCAGACTTCCATCTGACTTTTCTGTGGATTTTTGTGCAAAGGGGCGTTGGTCGTAAACTGGGTATGCATACACACGGCAGAACATTTTCAGCCAACATACACCAAACCATGTGGTTTTTCAGCTCTTTACCGCCACCCATTGAGCAACTTCTGCTATTGTTGTCTGATGTTTAGCATTGGTTCGGAGCATGTGTGTTTGTACTTTGGATTTTAGTCTGATGGACTTGTGTTGACCGAACACATGTTTTGTTGGAAAATTTGAGAGCATGCACAGCCAACATTTGTTGTCGGAAATTCCGACAATAGTCTAATGGAGTATACAGATGGTCGGAATGTCCGATAAAACACAGCTGTTGGATAGTGATCCAACGGCTGTGTTTTATGTTGTGTTTTATGTGTTTTATGTGTTTGTGTTGTGTATGAGGCTTTAGTCCGTGGAGTTCAATATTGAGTTGGCCCACCCTTTGCAGCTATAACAGCTTTATTTCTTCTTCTCCATTTCTTAATTTCTTCTGGGAAGGCTGTTCTGGGAAGGCTGTTCATGAGGTTTAGGAGTGTGTCTATGGGAATGTTTGACTATGTTTGATCATGCCTTCCAGAAGCGCATCTGTGAGGTCAGGCACTGATGTTGAACGAGAAGGTCTGGCTTGGAGTCTCTGCTCTAATTCATTCCAAAGGTGTTCTATTGGGTTGAGGTCAAGACTCTGTGCAGGCCAGTCAAGTTCCTCAACCCCAAACTTGCTCATCCATGTGTTTATGGACCTTGCTTTGTGCACTGATTTAACCACTTGACCACTGGGCACGAAAACCCCCTTAATCACCAGACCAATTTTCAGCTTTCAGTGCTCTCACAATTTGAATGACAATTACTCAGTCATACAACATTGTACCCATCTGAAATTTTTGTCCTTTTTTTCACACAAATAGAGCTTTCTTTTGGTGGTACTTGATCACCTCTGCGGTTTTTATTTTTTGCGCTATAAAAGAAAAAAGACTGAAAATTCTGTAAAAAAAAAAAAAGAATCTAGTTTCTGTCATATTAGCAGGTTATTTCTCACACACAGCATATGCATACTACAAATTACACCCCAAAACACATTCTGCTATTCCTCCCGAGTATAGCGATACCACATGTGTGCGACTTTTACACAGCGTGGCCACATACAGAGGCCCAACATACAGGGAGCACCATCAGGCGTTCTGGAGCACCCAGGCCAATTTTGACATTTCTCTCCTACATGTAAAAATCATCATTTATTTGCTAAAAAATTACATAGAAACCCAAAACATTATATATGCTTTTTTTTCAAAGACCCTAGAGAATACAATGGCGGTTGTTGCAACTTTTTATCTTGCACGGTATTTTCGCAGCAATTTTTTGAACGCGTGTTTTTTAAAAAAAACTGTTTTGTGCTTAAAAAAAAAAAAAAACAGTAAAGTTAGCCCAATGTTTTTGCATAATATGAAATATGAAGTTACGCCGAGTAAATAGATACCCAACATGTCACCCTTCAAAATTGCACACGCTCGTGAAATTGCGCCAAACGTTGCTACTTAAAAATCCCCATAGGCGACGTATTGCAAGGTATTGGAGTATTGAGGGTATTGCAGAGTATTGGGGGGGTATTGCAGAGTATGGGGGGGTATTGCAGAGTATGGCGGGGGGGTATTGCAGAGTATGGAGGGGGGGTATTGCAGAGTATGGCGGGGGGGGTATTGCAGAGTATGGGGGGGGGTATTGCAGAGTATGGGGGGGTATTGCAGAGTATGGGGGGGTGGGTATTGCAGAGTATGGGGTGGGGTATTGCAGAGTATGGGGTGGGGTATTGCAGAGTATTGCACTCATACTTTAGCGCTTATTATTTTTATATTGCAGAGTATTGCGCAGGGATGGCTGGATCTGTGACTGCAATTGTCACAGATCCAGCCCACAGTGCGGCAGCTGCTGCTGCCGCCCGCTCCCCCCCCCCTCCCTCTCCTCTCACACTGTACCGAACGGTACAGAGAGGAGAGGGAGGAACCGGCGTCATTACATGACGCCGGTTTGTTTACAAGTGATCGCGCCGTCATTGGACGGCGCGATCACGTGGTAAGAAGCCGCTTCCATGGGCTACTTACCGCGATCCGTGTAGCTGCGGGTCCCGTGGACCCGCCGAGCGCCGGTGAACGCGTGTGCGCACCCGCTCGGGCGCGCAATTCTGACTCTCTGGGAGGACGTATATTGACGCCCTCCTAGAGTTAGGGAACCGCCTTGTAGCCGTATTTCGGCTATAGGGCGGTTACCAAGTGGTTAACTCATTTGCTGGAGGGGGGTTATGGTGTTGGGTTGTTTTTCAGTGATTGGGCTTGGCCCCTTTGTTCCAGTGAATGGAACTCAGCATCAACATACCAAGACAGTTTGGACAAATTCATGCTCCCAACTTTGTGGGAACAGTTTAGGGATGGCCTCTTCCTTTTCCAACATGACTGCGCACAAAGCAAGGTCCATAAACACATGGATGAGCGAGTTTTCCTCTATAAGGTTTATTTTCATTTTTTTCAATGTGCTTCAAGCGGTGTTCCAGCTGAAAAAAAAAAGACTTTTAATAAGGACACTTACCTGTCCAGGGAGCCCGTGATGTCGGCCGTCCATCGGATTGGGTCCTGGCGCTGCCATTCGAACTAAGGGAAACATTTTTTTTTATGTATTTTAAGGAGCCCGTTTATGTGATTTTATTTTTTAGGGGGGACCTCCGCTTTCAATTCTCAGGAACATAAACACTGAATAACTTATGGCATATTTGTGCACAGTTTTAAAATTTTCTGCAAAAAAGGTCAACATTTCTTGTTTACATTTATTTTCTTTTATCTGAAATAAAATTTGAAAGCACGTTGCTCATTGCTCTGTCTCTGCCAAAAAATAAAATGTAATCCAAATTGTAACTGGTTACTATGCATTTTGTTCTATATGTTTAACATCATGCTTAAAATCTAAAGCAGGAGGTTTAGAATTTAATTGTTCTCATGGGGTCAAATAATATTACTTATAATTTGACAAATACTATAGATTGCCATGGATTTATACTTGGTGGTAGTCTGGAGTTTGACGAATAAGTATAATTGTTCGACCTCCGATGGATCGATTTTTACAGAAACAGGGGTTTGTTTCTTTAATTTTGTTTTTTATACCTCTGTCTGTAGAGTGGTCCCTTAATTGGAACCTAAGTATTGTTAGAATAAAATGTACTACTAAAGTATGTATTTCTATATCACAATGTATTGATATTTATTTGATGTATAATATCTGATGTACCATCTACTTTTCATAATAAAATTAAACTTGATTGAAAAAAAAAAAATCTAAAGCAAAAGCTTTGATTTCTTTTTGGATAAAGTAGGGGAGTTATTAAAACCCTTATCAGGGTATGTTTTGTACCCATTAGTGAGACTTCTTAATACTTGACTGAGACACAATAGAATTAGAAAGGAATACTCTCAAAAGTGAGTTAGACAAATGTCACTGGCACAGAAGATTTCCCCTCGCCTCGTCTTCTGGTGATAACATGGATTTGAATTCTTTCCTATTCAAAAATGAAAAGAAAAGACAATTTCATTATATGTGATTTAATTATACTGGGTGATTATATGAGCTCTAAATAATATTTTTTGAATTTCTTTTACATATAAAGGTCAAATTACTAAGGTATACAGTAACACGTTTCCATAAATTTCAAGAGCTTATGAAAGTCCACCTTTACCTCAACAAAATGTGAAATTTTACCAAATAGACATGCAAGGTTTAGGCTCCATTAACACCTAGGCGTTTTGACGCCTGAAGCCCGACGCTATTGCAGCCTGCAATACGCTGGAGGGGTGATTTAACATTGTTGGCTATGGAGATGGTTCACATCTCCACGTCGAACGCTGAAACGCCGTACGCCTGAAGCTCAAAACAAGTCCCGGACACTTTTTTTCAGGCGGCTTTCGGCGTTCGGCATAGCCGACAATGTTTCAATCACCCCTCCGGCGTATTGTAGGCTAAAAACTACGCGCTTTGTCGCAGCAAATCGCGGGACAAAACGCTGCAATTTGTCGCGGCAAATCGCGGTACAATACGCCGCGTTCAAGTGTGAATGCAGCCTTAAGATTGTCTTCTTTTTCTTATCAGAAAAGAAAAGCGCAAATGCTTCGAACTAATTTGCACACAATGGCATCATCAATTTTGATATGTGGATAGGATTAAAAAATATAGACAAGCCGTGGTTCACTACAATGTCAAGGTATGGATATTTTCAAGGTGACAAATATGTTTCTCTTTCTTTTTCAGAGGTACAGATAGGGTTGTCTCTCTGCAGAGCTGATACGGATGTGTATCTCTCCATTTACTCCACCAGGAAAGGATGTACATTGTATACAGTTATTGAATTTTCTAGGAACTTTTCGCATTGCTGATTAATCCTGGGACAGGATCTTCATCACTCTGCCAGACTCACGGAGCTTAAGACAAAATATTAAATTGCCTAAAGACTGCACAAAACAATAGGAATAATTTCACTCTGGAAATAACTGTTTGCTATTAGGTAAACATAGGGAAAATGACAATAGAAAAGCCATTACCAGGTTTTGCTGACATGTATGGAAAAACCATTTCCATACACTGTAAATTTGGCATACATGAGGAATAATACACTCTATCAGAAAAGATCAGACCCGGACACCACTAAGGAGTGCTTGCAGAATATGCTACCATTAAGATATAATGTGCAGTAATAGTTATCTCTGATTAATAACTAAGGAGCAAGAAAAGTTAGATTACATATTACAGTATGCCTGGCTGATGTCATGTTCAGCTTGGATGTGAAAAGAGATGTCAAATAAACCCATCAATTTTTAAATTACACCTGGATTGAACCACTTTACTCAAGCAGAAATGTGTGCTATTGAGGATTTTGAATGTAGGATGATGGGCAGCTATATGGTCACTGTTACATGTTTTATGACGGAAACGTCCTAAAAAGTAAAGTACATATTCCTTGTATGTTAGACATAGTACATGTCTATATAGTGGAGGAAATAATTATTTTATCCCCTGCAGATTTGCCCACTTACAAATAATTAAAGGGTCTATATTTTTTTTATCATAGTTGCATTTTAAATGATAGAGACAGAATATCAACTAAAAATTAAGAAAAAAACATATAAAACAAATGATATAAATTAAAGGAACACTAAAGGTTTGTTTTTTATTAGATCAATTGATTGCTGTAAGCAAGAGCTTTGTTGCCTTGGTGGTATGTTTTCGATCATTGTCATGCTGGAAGATCCATCCACAACCGATCTTCAGTGTTCTGGCTGAGGGAAAAAGGTTCTCATCCAAGATATTACAATACATAGCACCATCCATTGGTCCCTCAATGTGGCAAAGTCAGTCTGTACCTTTAGCAGAGAAACAGCCCCAAAGCATCATGTTTGCACCTCCATGCTTGACTGTAGGGATGGTGTTCTCAGGGTCTTAGTCAGCATTTTCCTCCAAACATGGAGCACTGACATGGCATTGATAGGTGCAAGTACAAATGTCCCTAGAGGTCTCCCTTGTCACCTCATTTAAAGTCCCAGTTCGAACCCCATGTATATATGTATTGTAATAGGGATGGAGGTGATGTTGGGGGTGACACCAGACCTTATATTATGTTTCCACAATTAAATGACAGATCACTTCCACAAGTGTCTCATGTATGGGCCATAGAAAAAAAAGCAGACAGAACACGTAGTGATTTAAAATCAAATTTATTGTTTAAAAACAATGGATATTCACATGTGGTAAATATCACCAACATAGACACCTGAAACACTGCCCACCGGCAGGCATGATGACATCAGCCTGCTAAGCTTTGCCTGATGTCTTTTGTCACAGGGGGATATTGTCAGGGGCCAATACTTATTGGAATAGACCCTCTATCAGACTACTGTTCTGAAATCTAATGCCGCGTACACACGATAATTTTTCGGCTTGTAAAAATCAACGTTTTTCAGCCTCAATAAAAAACGATGGGTGGATTCAGGTAGGGGCGCGCACTACTACAGAGGCGCAGCGTACCGTTTTAACGCTACGCCTCCGTAAATTACTTGTGCTATGCTTCATTCACGAAGCAGTAGCTCCGTAATTTGCGTGTGCGCTCCCTAAAACTGCCCGGCGTAAGCGCGCGTAATTTAAATGATCCCGTAGGGGGCGTGGATCATTTAAATTAGGCGCGTTCCCGCGCCAAACGTAGTGCGCATGCTCCGTCGGGAAACTTTCCCGACATGCATTGCGGCAAATGACGTCGCAAGGATGTCATTTGCTTTAACGTGAACGTAAATGGCGTCCAGCGCCATTCACGATTCACTTACGCAAACAACGTAATTTTCAAACATCGCGACGCGGGAACGACGGGTATACTTAGCATTGGCTGCCCCTGCTAATAGTAGGAGCAGCCTTACGCGGAACCCGACGAACGCAAACGGCGTAAAATGCGAACGCCGGGCGCGCGTAGGGTTGTGAATCGGCGTGAGTATGCAATTTGCATACTCTACGCTGACCACTACGGGAACGCCACCTAGCGGCCATCGTAAGAATGCTGCCTACGATACGACGGCTTAAGAGCCTTATGCCAGTCATTTCTTAGGCTGCAGTCGGCGTAACGAGCTTTCTGAATACAGAAAAGTCGTTACGCCCGCGCAACTAAGCAATTGCGCTGCGTATCTATGGATACGCAGACACAATTGCTTACCGATATTTTTTCCAACGTCATCATTAAAACGACGTTGCCCACACACGATCGTTAAAAAAAAATGCTCTAGCAAAGCGGGGTGACATACAACACGTACAACGGCACTATAAAGGGGAAGTTCCATGCGGATAACGCCACCCTTTGGGCTTCTTTAACTGATTTTGTGTTAGTAAAAGACGATTCGCGCTTTTCTGTCTGTTACAGCGTGATGAATGTGCTTACTCCATTACGAACGGTAGTTTTACCAGAACGAGCACTCCTGTCTCATAACTTGCTTCTGAGCATGTGCGGGTTTTTAACATCGTTTTAGCCCACACACGATCATTTTTTACAACCCGAAAAACTACATTGTTTAAAAAGTTGTTAAAAAATGCAGCATGTTCGAATTTTTTTTTGTCATTTTTCAGAACCCGAAAAATTATGTGAAGCCCACACACGATCATTTTAAATGACATGTTTTAAAAACGTAGTTTTTTACATGCCGAAAAATTTTTGTGTGTACGCGGCATAATACATACAATCCAACTTCAAAAGTCTGTGAAATAAATGATGCCCTTTACATGGCTCAGTTTCATGATTCCTAGTATTTTATATTTACTAAATAATCAAGCAGGTTATTCTATGGCTTTGTGCCCCTGACATGCCTTTTTGTATAAGTCGGAAAGTCTCCTTCTTATACTTCTTGTTCTGATGTCCTTGTATGCAAATATGCAATACAATGGGGTTGATTTACTAAAGGCAAATAGAATGTGCATTTTCCCTGGAGCTTAGTGAATGAGGTGAAGCTCTGTTGATGTCCGTCATCCAATCATATGCAAGCAACAATGCCGTTTTTTTCATGCTACTGATTGTTTTTTTTTTCACAGCTTCACCACATTCAAGCTCTGGGCAATATGTGTGGAACTGGACTTGCAAATGGCACAGCCGATTTGCCTTTAGTAAATCAACACCAATGGTTCCTTCTCCCTGCCTACCCCTCTTCCAAGGCATTTAGGATTACCACCCTTTTTTGTATTTTTTCCAGCTTATGGTTTTCTTCCCTCCTCTATTTAAGTTACTACTCAAAAGACTATTATATCTGTGTACTGTATATGTCTTAAAAGATTACTTATCTATCATCCTTCATTTTTTCGACCTCCCTCTCCCTAAATGTAATTCCACTTAAGACTTCAGCTGTTAACTGGTTAGTCTTTTCATTTAGACCTGTATTATTTATTCAGCTTTTCTTTGCCTGAAGTCAAGGGTTAAGTGCTATTCAGCTGTGCCATGGTTGGTCGTTTTTATTGGGCTGACCTTGTCTATCAAATTTTCCTTTGCTTACACTCCATGTCTGGGTTTTCTAGGCTTCGCCATTTAATCTAGTGGTGAAGCAATTGAAATCATGAGACCATAAGTCTCGACCACGAGTCTCGACTAGTTTCGCTTTCGCTTCGTCAGGAGACGGTCTAAAAACACAACATAAAACAAACATCAGGTATTTAAAAACAACACAATTTGTTATTAATAACGGGGGTCTTTTGTGTAAAAAACTGCCCGGTACATACTGTAATATCCAAGGGGATTTTTATGTCCAAACATGTCTCATACCTAGAGGCACAAAGTCTTGTTCCAGTTCCGCCCACATGGAGAAAGTCATTGCTATCCCTCTACGTACTCGCCCGGCTGCTCCCGCCCTCCCTCCCTGCATGCTGTGTTATTACAGCGAGACACAGAGCGGGTGGAGACGTGCTGTGATCGGCTCCTCCTCCAGCTCCATGTGCTGAAGATATTGGATGACCGAAGCACGTGACCCAGGTCCCTCGCCGCCCAGAGAGATAGCCAGCCTCTCTGTAAATCCGCCCTCACACACGTCAGCGCGTTCCTGTGTTCAGGACGCGCCTGATTGAGACGCACATGGGGAAGTATTTAGCTGCAGTCCTCAGCTGGAGACAGTGTACCAGAGCCAGGTCCCAGGACATACACACACTCCAACTACCAAAAGTAAGTACAAGGCTACTTTCATAGAGGGGGTATTATACCCCCACCTAACACTGGATGATTGAACATAGACACTAACTATTTGATGTTTGTTTGCCATCACTTTTCCAGGCTCACTTGAAGGTTATCCCCACTGACTGGTAACTAATATATTACCAGCCTCCTGCATTGGCCTCCTTACCTGGCCATTACTGTGAGCATTTCCTGGTTTACAGGACGTCTATGTCCTGGGACCCACCATCACCCCTCTAATCTTTAAAGGCCCTATTGGGTATACATTTATGGAGATTATGTTAGATTCTCTACTACCTTTTCACGGGAATTGGATTTTAGGTTCCTTTCTTGGCACTACTGTATTTTTCAACTATACACTGGGTGGAATTCTCGGTCATCTTGAACTTGTTTGACTTTTTCACTATATCTGTATTGGCACCTTCTAGCCTAGACCTTCTAGTATGGATCTTGATGGTGTTTTATTTTATTTTATTTTATTTTTCCACTCCCTTTCCTCCCCTCCATCCCTAGTTTCCTTCATTTTTGTTCCCTCACTTGCTTTCTTTCCCTCTTATTTCTTCCCCCTTTCCCTTCCTCCCCCCCCTCTTTTGCCAATTCCTCCCCATATCTTCCCTTCCCCTTGGCCCCCTTTTTTTTTTTCTCTCCCCCCTCCCCCCCCTCCTTGCCCATTTCCTATTCAAATATTCCCCTTTACCTTCCCCTGGCTTTCCATTCTCCCCCCCCCTTCCCCACTCCACCCCCCTTCCTTCCCCCCCCCCACACTTTTTCCTTCCTTTCTTTGGTTTCTCTTTTTTCTCACATCCCACTCACTTTTAACCTGGGTGGTATCTACTATGCCTTTTTCAGCACACTTCGTACATGCACTAATTGTTTTTTATAAGTAATCTTTTGGACCGTATCTGGACCTAACTCTCTTTTTAGGTCACAGTCCTCAATATCACTGCATGCATTCTGCATCTGCGGAAGCTCCTTCACAACTGATATCCCCTTTCTCTTTTTTTGTATATATTCTCTACATATATACATTCAACTTACCATATATTGTTGTATTATCCAGGTCTGTTCTATTAGACTTGGTCATAGTTCTTACGCACTTATCGTTCAACTGGGACCCGCTCTCTGGGAACAAGAGACCTTGTGCCTCTAGGTATGAGACATGTTTGGACATAAAAATCCCCTTGGATATTACAGTATGTACCGGGCAGTCTTTTTACACAAAAGACCCCCGTTATTAATAACAAATTGTGTTGTTTTTAAATACCTGATGTTTGTTTTATGTTGTGTTTTTAGACTGTCTCCTGACGAAGCGAAAGCGAAACTAGTCGAGACCCGAGACTTATGGTCTCATGATTTCAATTGCTTCACCGATATTTACCCCGTCTGCTAAATGGGTATTGCACAACCGGTGACCTGATTGTGGTCAAGTTTGTATTTTTTGTAATGTCTGTATGTTTTGTAATTTTATTCTTGTCTTTAATGTTTATTTGTTAATAAATGCTTTCACAAATATGAATTATCCAGGTTTCTAAACCTAATTATTAAGTACCGGTATAGTCCTCCCTGCCCACATTGCTTCATTGGAGTCTCGAGGTTAGTTGGGGAATCCTTGAGACCCCTCTATTTTTCTATTGAACTAGGACGATGGTACACCCCCTATCTACTTTTACTATCAAAAAAATAAAAAGGTTTTGATCATATTTAATCTAGTGAACATCATTTTTTGTTGACCTCTTTAGCTGTTGGTCCTTATCTTTTTTTCATCCATTTAGATGGTTGTTTTTCCACCAATTTTTTTTATGGTGCATAATTTTTTCTTCCTCAAATTTTTAGTTGAAGTCCACATTCTTTCAGGTGCCAGTTTCTCCTTAGTGGTGATTACTTGTCCTACTCTGGAAATCTAGGTTGTGTCTGTGTTCTCTTTAAACATGGCAATTTTCATATTTGCTTTTGCCCTTTTTATCTAACTTTCACTCAGGCATTATCTCCTTCAGATACTCTTTGTAGCAAGATTTCCATATCCATGGATCTCTCCGTTGCTGGTATAGATAAGGTAAATGGTGCTGGAGAGGCTAGGTTATACCCTATTGGCTCCTATAAAACAAAGTCCATAAGCAATAAGCCCATATAAAAAGTACTGTAAATTATAACCTCGGGACACTCCTAACATCTCGCCCCAGATTTTCAGATATTCCTACTTTTTATATACAGTATGTGAGTTGCCAATTGGCTTTTAATAAATCCATCTGGTTTCTCATGTTGCACTTAGTCTTTCACCCCCTTTTGTTGTTTTGTTTTCTCAGTTGCTGTTACCTAACCTTCAATTGGACTGTGTTTGTGTTTCCCATATTAGTAAGAATTAATACATTCCCGTGTCCCTAAATGAATGATAAAAAAATAAGATTTTTGTACTACCTTAAAATCTCTATTTTAAATTTCAGTAGGGAACACTGTTCCTGCCATTCTGTGTTATTGGCCTTATGCTCGCAAAAACTGAGCCGTGACAGTTGAAGGCAGGTTTATATGGGGACAATGGCTAAACCTCCTCTGGGCAACAGTTTAACCCACAATACCTAAAATATACTATTTACTATGTCCCTCAATGGACTTCAAGAAAAAGGTTTTAAACTCAATACAAAAATCTTATTTTTGGTTAAACACACAACTTTAGGCAAAAGTTTTATCCTCAAATAAGCAGGTAACGCACTAACAGTTACAAGATCCCAGGAAGCAATTTTTGTTTTCTTTAAAGATACTCTGGAACATTTTGGGGCCTATTTCGGAAAATTTATTTTCATACAAATTTCTTGTTATCCATAGCAACTACTAATTTTCCAAAGAATCAAGGGTTTGAAACTGAAGCAATGCTTTTGATTAATGGACTAAAAAACATGCCTCATGTCAAGCAGAGATGTATTCTCCAAGGAAAGGAGACCGGCCCATGAAGTTGCAATTCCACTAAGCAAAAGGTATGGTATATCAAGCATGTCAAGAAGAAAAAGAAAGGCTCCTCATAGTGCAGTTTGTAAAATGGATTGCATTGCAACAAAAGAAATGCACTTACAGTATTGCCGATCAAAGAAAGCTCATTAAAACAAGCAGGCACGCCAATCACGTTCCACCTGCGTTCCCTTATTTCTATGATTTAGGCTGTTTTGAGCCTCACTATGAGCTGCTCTATATTTAATATTTAATTATTACACCTTTATCATTTAATAATTGCTTCGAGTTGATCCAGGGTGCGCAGGTTGAAGGTTTTTCTTACAGTATATTCCTTTTTTCAAAATATATGTTTTAAGGTCCATTTTATTTACCATCTTCCATCTGAGGCAATTAAAGCCAAGTTTGTATCCACACTAAAACTCTGTCACCATCCAAAAGCTATACTCTTAAAGCAATGCATAAGTTTGACATAGTAAGTTTAGGAGACTATATGTGTACTCTACATGTTATAATTTGTATTTTTCTTTTGAGTAGACCATTTCTCTTTGCTGCCAAGCTAAGGAGGTCCTGAGGAAGCTGATAGTTGTGAAACACGTTGACCTCTTGGATCATACAGCAAAGCTAATTTGTTACAGTATATTGATATGGCTTACATCACATATAAGTAGACCATTTCTCTTTGCTGCCAAGCTAAGGAGGTCCTGAGGAAGCTGATAGTTGCTTACATCACATATACAAAAGTTTGGTGTGGCCTTCTCTCTATGGTACCAGTAAAGTCTAAAGTAAGAGATGTGTTTTGTAGATGTAAATGAAGATGGATGGGGTTCCCCTAAAACAAGCCGATTATTCCTAAATGTTGCATTTAATTAGCGGACAATAAAAAAATTCTTATTAGCATTCTTTTCATACTTTAGCTCTCAAATATTATATGCTTTTTTTTTGACAAAATATAAATTATTTCCCTGCGGTTTTGCAGTATATTACCATCAGCAGGACACAGCATTAATACAATTTTATTTTCAGACAAGTGACAGTTTTTTTCCCATTAGACAGTTTAAAATAACTGAAAGTTTCTTTATCCTTATGGGTTAACATTCTGAATTGAGACTAGTGTATTAAGCAGAGCTCTTCAGAACCTTCACAATTACTAATCCAAGACTGTTTTTTTATCCTGACACAGTATCACATTCAATATATCAACATGGCACTTCAGTGTTTTATTACTGTAATTGTACCTATTTTTTCGACTTATTTAACCCTTTTTTTGCCAAGCAGTCTGTCAATGGCAGTCATTTGCTATTTAAAGACAGCACAATATGACACTAATTCTTATCAATTCCCAACACATTTTCACCTAGTAGAAAGGTGTTAGGCAGGGTCAAGATTAGGGTTTTCTAATTACCTGACATTGCCATGCATTGAGCAGTAAATTATCCACTGCCCCAACTGCACCTTATCCTGTTGAAAGGCATAAAGTATGACATAGGAAATTCATTAATGTTGCTCCTGGTCATGGCCAGGAAAGTTTCTTTATGCTGCTTAAAATGTTGCCCTGTCTTTGAAAAGACCTTTACTTTGCTTTCCACAAGTTGGTGTGCAAAGGTTTGGTTCGATGAAATTCACCATGCACATGCTCAATTGCCTCTGTGAGTAATGCATAAAGGTCAACATCAAGATTGTGTGCTTCTTTAGCCAAACAGTATCAGAAATCTCCACATTAGGAGAACACTATGTTAAAGTGGTTGTAAACCCTGTTACACCACTTGTACCTACAGAGAACAAATGAATAAGTCTGGAGGCAGCACTCCGAACCAACACCTTTATTAGGTTATAATCCAGTGTACAGCAGTCAATCCATACAGTATAAAAGGGGATGATGCAAACAGCTTACATGTTTCACACCTGAATCTGGTGCTTAGTCATCATGTACCCAGTGGTGTAGCGTGGGTTGTTAGCGCCTGGGGCAGGGCAAGAGATTTGCGCCCCCTAACCCGCAGATTTTAGCACTCTCTGAGTCCCTTCTGCTAGCCAACGACCTACCTGACCACCATACTAACCTACCTGATTCCTATACTGGCCTGCCTGATTCCTACAGTCACCACTAAACTGACTTATCTGATTGCTATACTAACCACTACACTGACCTACCTGATTCCTATTCTGATCACTACACTGACCTACCTGATTCCTATACTGATCACTACACTGACCCACCTGATTCCTACACTGTCCATTACACACATTATTATTGCTCACTGATTAGTTGCTAGACGATAATGCACATAATTACCGCTTACCCATTCTTTGCTAGAGGTTACTGCACATCATTACTACAAACTGATTGGTTGCTAGAGATTACTGCAAGATATTATTGCTCACTGATTGCTCGCTAGAGATTACAGCAGATCATTACTGTTCACTGATTGCTCGCTGAAGGTTACTGCACATCATTACCACTCACTGGTTGCTAGAGATTACTGCATATTATTAATTCTCCCTAATTGGTTGCTAGACATTGCAGCACATCATTACGGCTCACTGATTGGTTGCTAGAGGTTACAGCACATCATTACAACCCACTGATTTGTTGCTTAAGGTTACAGCACATCATCTCACTGCCTGCACACCACAGACTGCAGAAGTGACGGGACCCACCAATAGACAGAAAAGAAGAAATAGAACTAATTATTAGCAAAGAGGGTTGAGGGGTGCGCTGTGTATGGAGTGCAAGGCTGAGGGATGCGCTTTGTATGCAATGCAGGGTTCAGAGGTGCACTGTGTGTGGCTTGCAGGGATGAGGGTGTGTGCTGTGTGTGGCTTGCAGGTTTGAGGAGATGCACTGTGTGTGGCTTGCATGGATGAGGGGGTGTAGAGGCATACTCACAATGTCTGTGCAGATGTCGGTAAGGAGGGGCTTCTGTCTGTGTGGATGATGCCTCATCCTCTTCCTCCTGGCCCCAGTTTCCTCCAGTCCTGGGTGGTCGGTGCAGGGTCAGAGTGTCAGGAAGGCGTAACAGTACACTGACAGGCACATGCAGGACTCAGAAGAAGCGGCGGTGGATGGAAGTCCGGGCTGTGGGGCAAGCTAAGTGGACGGACAGCATGTCGCACGTGGACCGTGTGGGGAGTGGCGTGTAATGGAGAGGATGCCTCGTGAGTCGCCTGCCCTCTTCCTTCTCCCCAGTCTCCGCACGGTCACAATCCCTGGGATCATCATGGATGGTCTTTAGTGTTCATTTACTCACTGATGTGTCAGTGTCACTGCTGGAGCCTAAGCCAGGATTGCACCCCCCCACGATACGCCACCGCATGTACCTACAGGTAATTCTATAATAAGGCTTATCTGTAGGTATTGTAAATATCTCCTAAACCTTTAGAAGATATCCACCATATACTCTTGCACCAACGTCATCGGCACATGCACACTGAAGAAGCGTCTCATTCTGCTCCTCAGCAGTGTGCCGTGATTTTACAGCTCCCGCGCATGCCAATCACAGCCCGGAAATAACTCAGGTAGACATGTTGCCGGTCACAGCGGTGTGTCGGGCCACTGCAACAGCTTCGATCTAAGTTAGGTATTTCATAATGAGTTAGTATGCGATGTATATTAGCTCATTATACCTTTGTCTTACAGGGGTTTTTTTTTATGGGTTTACAACCACTTTAAGGATATCAACAAAACCATCTTCGATATGTAGCATCCTGATGTTTAGGCAGGGTTGCTTGTAAATGTATTTGCCAAGTGATAGCTGCCTTGGCCAATTGATAGCAGGTCAACGATTTCACCCTAATTTTGCAATTGCTGTACTTCTCTCTTTGTCACTAGGTGGCCAGGTATCTGGTGGCATTACATAAGCCAAGGGCATTTCAAAGACATATTCGGAATGGATGGGATGTTTCAGTCAATGGGCAGGGATTTTCTTAGGTCCCTTGGCCTGCTGGGAGAACCTATTTATTTGGGTGAGGTCAGGTGATCAGGCTTCTGTGTCACCTGGTCAACTGTCTGGGTGGACTTGTGCTGTGCTGGCCTGGGCTGCTAGGCCAGAGGACTATCCAGAAGCAAGAGAGCAGTGTAGGGTTGGGATTGCAGCTTGCAGTCCAACCACAAGTGGTGGTTCTGCCAGCCGGAGAACCTGTCATGGTCGAAGGTAGAGGGGAAGCTGTCGCCACTAAGGGACCATCCACCTTGTTACCGGGGACCAATGTGAGTAGCCTAAGAAAGTACCAGAGCATTATTCTCACCAACTGGGGATGGTGAAGAATTGGGAAACTTCAGCAGATGTCAAGCCAGGAACCCAGCCAGTGGAGGTGACGCTTGCAGATCAATATTGTGTGCCAAGCCAGGGACCAAGCAGGCTACTGGGGTGACGCTTGAGGAAGACAATGAATGAGAAGATTGAAAGGGCTCAGGGAAGTGGTAGTGGATCAGCAAGTCTAGTGAATGACTGGGAGCTCAGTTGAGTAAAGATCTACAATAGGAGATTGTAAAAAAAGTGAATAAGTTCAATAAATAAGTTCATTACCACCTTTGTTAGAAATTGTTTCAAGATTGGTGTCTGCTAAATTAACATTGCAACTATTAAAGGGTGTCCTGGGCCTAAACCTCTCTACCACAGTTCTGTTTAAGAGACAACAGATCTCTTTGCATTCAAGAAGTGTCTGGCGCCCAATAATCTACCTTGCACTGCACCCACCATGCCTTGTAACCCACTCTACACAGAAGGATGTCAGCTGTCCCTCACTCTGGTGGTCACCATTATGTCTGGAGAGGCCCGGGACTTGGCTACAAATACAAATAATTTCTTCCAGCTTAGCTCTGTATTAATAAAGAATGACCAGCATAAAAGGTCTGACTTGCAGCCACATTGATATTAGGGACCCATATGAGGGTCACAATGAGCACGATAAAGTGAAAGAGGGCAAGAAGAGTGTATAACTTTGAATGTTTGTCATGAAGGTGTTTTTTACTTTGATAGAACAACACAAAGTGGCACATAATTGTGATGTGGAAGGAACTTGATAATTGTTTTTTTACAAATAAATATCTGAAAAGTGTGGTATGGATTTGTATTCAGACCCAATTACTCTGATACCCCTAACTAAAATCTAGTGGAACCAATTGCTTTCAGAAGTCATGCAATAAGTAAATTGCCAACTGGGTGTAACTTAATCTCAGTATAAATAAAGCTGTTCTGTGAAGCCCTCAGAGGTTTGTTAGATAACTTTAGTGAATGAACAGCATTGTGAAGTCCAAGGAACACACCAGATAGGTCAGGGAAAAATATGTGTCGAGAAGTTTAAAGTAGGAATGGGTTATAAAAAATATCCCAAGCTTTGAACATCTCACAGAGCACTGTTTTATCCATCATCCAAAAATGGAAAGAGTTTGGCACAGCTGCAAGCCTACCAAGACATGGTTGTCCATCTAAACTGACAGACCGGGCAAGGAGAGCATTAATCAGAGAAGCAGTCAAGAGGCCCATGGTAACCCTGGAGGAGCTGCAGAGATCCACAGCTCTGGTGGTAGAATCTGTCCACAGGAAAACTATTAGTTGTGCACTCCACAAATCTGGCCTATATGGAAGAGTGGCAAGAAAAAAGTAATTGTTGAACGAAAGCTCTAAGAAGTCCCATTTGCAGTTTGCAAAAAGCCATGTGGGGGACACAGCAACCATGGGGAAGAAGGTGCTCTGGTCAGAATTTAACTTTTTGGCCTAAAACCAAAACGCTTTTTGTGGCAGAAAACTAACACTGCACATCACCCTGAACACACCACCATGAAACATGGTGGTAGCAGCATCATGTTGTGGGGATGGTTTTCTTCAGCAGGGACAGGGAAGCTGTCAGAGTTGATGTGAAGATGGATGGAGCTAAAAACAGCAATTTTAAAAGAAAACCTGTTAGGCCGCGTACACACGATCGGTCAAAACCGATGAAAACGGACTGAAGGTTCACCTTTCAGTAGGACAATGAACCTAGACATACAGCCAGAGTGACAATGGAATGGTTTAGATCAAAGCATATTCATGTGTTAGAATTGTCCAGTCAAAGTCCAGACCTAAATCCAATTGAGAATCTGTGGCAAGACTTAAAAAATGCTGTTCACAGACACTCTCCATCCAATCTGACAGAGCCTGAGCTATTCTGCAAAGAAGAATGAGCAAAAATGTTACTCTCTAGATGTGCAAAGCTGTAAGGCCTCGTACACACGATAGGTTAACCAGAGGACAACGGTCTGAAGGACCATTTTCATCGGTCCAAACCGATCGTATGTAGGTATAGGTTATTTAACCTTAGGTTAAAAAAATGGCAACTTGCTTTAAAATGTAACCGACGGATTGCTAACCGATAGGTCAAAACCGATTGTTAGTACGCACAACCATCGGTTAAAAATCCACGCATGCTCAGAATCAAGTCGACGCATGCTTGGAAGCATTGAACTTTATTTTTTTCAGCACGTTGCTGTGTTTTACGTCACCGTGTTCTGAAACGATCGTTTTTTTAACTGATGGTGTGTACGCACGACGGACCATCAGTCAGCTTCATAGGTTAACCTAGGACAACGGTCCTTCAGACCGTTGTCCTATGGTTAACCTATCGTGTGTACGAGGCCTTAGGGATATACACAAAAAGAGCAGCTACGTGCAGAAAATGCGACATATTTCATTAGAGGTAAGTGATGTGACTAAATCTGTAGGGATTTTCTTTTTAGCTAAACATCATCTTTAATGTTTTTTTATCCTAAAAGCATTGCCTTTTGTACAATACAATAAAAACCTCAAAAACAATTGGAACAAGTATTTAGTCCCCATACTAGGTCATACCATTGAACTACTAATTATGTTAGATCTGTGAAGATTCTATTGTTCTGATAGGTGTTTTTAATTACAAGATCTCAAGTAGAGATGAGCAGCAGAATGCCCCACAATGTACAGCAAGTTTGCAGTGTATTGACGTCCTATGATTGACCAAAGCATGCACCAGACCTGCATTATTTGGCCAATCACAGCGTGCTTTGCTGAGAAACCATAATTGGTTAAAGGCATGGTGCGTTTGGCCAATCATGGCTCAGGGGGTTAAGTCCACACCCCACACTATGTAAGGCTGCTTACATAGTGGCCACATATAGTGTAATGAATCAGAGCAGCAAAATTTTATTTCTAAAGAAAAAAATGTAATTTAAAACTGCTCGTGGCTTGTATGTATTATCGGATCCTGGAAATATACATAAAAATCATAAAAATGGTGTGCGCCAAATAAAAAAAATAAAAATCAAAATGGCACAGGGGCCTCCTAAAATCCATACCAAGGCCTTCAGGTCTGGTGTGGATATTAAGGGGAACCCTGCAGCACAATAAAAAAAACGGTGTGGGGTCCCCCCAAAATCCCTACCAGGGCTTTTCAGGTCTGGTATGGATATTAAGGGGAACCCCCGCACCACAATAAAAAAAAATTGTGGTGGTCCCCTCCAAAATCCATACCAGGCCATTAAGGTCTGGTATGAAGTTTAAGTGAACCCCCTACCAAAATAAAAAAAAGGCATAGGAGTCCCCCCAAAATCCATAATAGATGGGGGCCCCCAGATAGATGGGTCCCCCCAATGCACCTTGTCCCCTTGTTGATGGAGACAAGGGCCTCATCCCCACAACCCTTGCCTGGTGGTTGTGGGGGTCGACGGGCGGGGGGCTTATCGGAATCTGGAAGCCCTCTTTAAAAGGGTTGTAAAGGTACAATTATTTTCCTTAAATAGCTTCCTTTACATTAGTGCAGTCCTCCTTCACTTACCTCATTTTTCGATTTTGCTTTTAAATGTCCTTATTACTTCTGAGAAATCCTCACTTCCTGTTCTTCTGTCTGTAACTCCACACAGTAATGCAAGGCTTTCTCCCTGGTGTAGAGTGTCGTGCTCGCCCCCTCCCTTGGAATACAGGAGAGTCAGGACACCCACTAACACACAGCTCCTTTCTCTATCTGCAATGTAGAGAGCGTCCTGACTCTCCTGTAGTCCAAGGGAGGGGGTGAGCTTGACACTCCACACCAGGGAGAAAGGCCTCGCATTACTGTGTGGAGTTACAGACAGAATAGGAAGTGAGGATTTCTCAGAAGAAATGAGGACATTTAAAAGCAAAATCGAAGGATGAGGTAAATGAAGGAGGACTACACTAAGGTAAAGGAAGCTATTTAGGGGAAAAAAATTGTACAACCCCTTTAACAATGGGGCCCCCAGATGCTGCCCCCCCATGTGAATAGGTATCAGGTACATTGTACCCATTCACCCCCAAAAAAAGTGTAAAAAATTACAGGAGACAGTTTTGGACAATTCCTTCATTAAAAACCAACAAAAATGCCCCTCGTTGTCCATCTATCTTTAATTACGGAACTGACGAACCGAAAAAAATCAAAAAGAAAAAACTCTGCCTCGATGGCAGGCCTCCTGCCGACTGCAGCCTTTTTGCTTTGCCAGCTCATTCATAGACAAGGGCGGGGCCACTCGGTGACGTAAACATGACATCACACATCACATGATATCAGATGGGGGTGGGGTTACCTGGTTATGTCACCGGTTGGCCCCGTCCTTGGCTATATAAGAGCTGTCAGCACAAAAAGGCTGCAATCATGGCGATGCTTCTCATCAAGGCAACGTTTTTCGGGGGAGGGGTGTTGTTTTTTTTTTGGCCTTTTTTGAATTTTTTTTGGTGAATGAGTAGGGGTACAATGTACCAATACCCATTCACATAGGTGGAGGGGACTGGGATCTGGGGGCCCCCATCTATTATGGATTTTGGGGGGACAACTATGCCTTTTTTTTATTTTGGTACGGGGTTCCCCTTAATATCCATACCAGACCTGATTGACCTAGTATGGATTTTGGGGGGGACCCCCACGCCATTTTCTTTTAAAATTCCCCGTAATATTCATTCCAGAACCAAAGGACCTAGTATATTATGTATATTATGTATATTTCCAGGATCTGACAATACATTACAGCCGCGAGCAGTTTTAAATTACATTTTTTTCTTTAGAAATTTCATTTTGCTGTGGTATTGTTAGAAACAGTGGAAATATGCACTACTTTACAGGCAGACTAAGGAGACCCCTCAGGCACAATATATAAAGGAATATTTCATTTTTATTGTTTCACTTAAAATCCCTGCTCCTGAAAAAACTACATTTTTTTTAACTTTTTTTGCATTGATACATGTCCCCTGGGGCAGGACCCGGGTCCACACTTTTTATGGCAACAACTTGCATATAAGCCTTTAAAATTAGCACTTTTGTTTTTTCATCTTCGTGTACCATGGACTTTAACGCTGTTCGCACAAATTTTTTGCATGTTCTGCTACGAACCGAATTAGGGGGTGTTTGGCTCATCCCTAATCTCAAGTATACAAACAAACTGGGAGCTAATTAGTGTTTTCTGCAGCATGCATGTGCTGACAAGGAACATGTTGTCAAGGAATAAACTAGAGTAAGCAGAATAACTACTTCTTAGCAAATGTAATCTTAAATAATTGACAATTTATCTTGGTAAATGTAATCAAAAATAATTTAAGCTGAATTACTGTAGCTTCTTATCTGCAAGCTTACATATGATAATATTGTGATAATATGAGAAAACCAGGGACAAATAGACACCAGCCCACTACACCCATCCTAGGCTTTCTGTCACTAGGACCAGACACATTTGGTTCTTCCACAAATTTGGCTCTGCCTTTCTCTAATGGTGTAATTTACTGCAGGATAATAGGCTGTTCTGCAGAGCTAAAAGCTTCTCGGAGAAGTGCCAGACATTTTGTTATTCTCCAGAGGTCTTCTTAATTGGTATGCTAAAACTCAAATGTTATGGAAAACATGGATAAAAGGAATATCAAACACCTGCCTCCAAAGTCATCTATCTACTCTGTGGAACCTGAATGGAGATTTCCATGATATCTGAAAAAATATTGTCTGAAAATATAACAAGAAGAACTTTAGGTCCAAGTAGAATTTAACTGCTGAAGTGAACTCCAAACAGAATCTATCTGTATATTAAGCAGGGAACTCTAATAACATGAAAAGTTGTGTATATTATTAAAATTCATAATATACACTGTTTAAAAAAATTAAAGGAACACTTTTGAATCAGAACTCCTGGGATATTGATCTGGTCAGTTAAGTAGCAGAGGGGGAGGGGTGTATACAGAGGGGGTTGTCAATCAGTTTCAGCTGCTTTGCTGTTAATTGAAATTAACAACAGATGCACTAGATGGGCAACAATGAGATGGTCTCCAAAACAGGAATGTTTTTTCAGGTGGAGGTGTCTGACATTTTTTTTCCCTACTCATCTTTTCTGACTGTTTTTCACTAGTTTTGCATTTGGCTAGGGTCAGTGTCACTACTGGTAGCAAAAGGCGATACTTAGACCCTATAAAGGTTGCACAGGCAGTCCAACTCCTCCAGGATGGCACATCAATACATGTCATTGCCAGAAGGTTTGCCATGTCTCCCAGCACAGTCTCAAGAGCATGGAGGAGATTCCAGGAGACAGGCAGCTACTCTAGGAGAGCTGGACAGAGCCGTAGAACCCATCAGCGGGACCGGTATCTGCTCTTTTGAGCAAGGAGGAACAGGATGAGCACTGCCAGAGCCCTACAAAATGACCTCCAGCAGGTCACTGGTGTGAATGTCTCTTTCCAAACAATCAGAAACAGACTTCATGGGGGTGGCCTGAGGATCCGACGTCCTCTGGTGTGCTCTGTGCTCACTGCCGGACACTGTGGAGCTCGATTGGCATTTTCCATTGAACACCAGAATTGGTAGTTTCACCACTGGTGCCCCATGCTTTTCACAGATGAGAGCAGGTTCACCCTGAGTATATGTGACAGGCGTGAAAGGGTCTGGAAAAGCCGCAGAGAACTTTATACTGCCTGTAACATCGTTCAGCATGACCGGCTTGGTGGTGGGTCAGTGATGGTCTGGGGAGGCATATCCATGGAGGGACGCACAGATCTCTACAGCCTACACAATGGCACCTTGACTGCCATTAGGTATCGGGATGAAATACTTGGACCCATTGTCAGACCTTACGCTGGTGCAGTGGGTCCTGGGTTCCTCCTGGCGCATGACAATGCCCGGCCTTATGTGGCGAGAGCATGCAGCCAGTTCCTGTAGGATGAAGAAATTGATACCATTGAATGGCCCCCACGCTCACCTGACCTAAATCCAAAAGAACACCTCTGGGACATTATGTTTCGGTCCATCCGGTGCCATCAGGTTGCACCTCAGTCTGTTCAGGAGCTCAGTGATGATCTGTTCCAGATCTGGGAAGAAATACCCCAGCACACTATCCGTCGTCTCATTAGGATCATGCCCTGATGTTGTCAGGCATGCATACAAGCACTTGGGGGCCATACAAACTACTGAGGACCATTTTGAGTTGTTGCAATGAAATTTCAGCAAAATGGACTAGCTTGCTGCATAATTTTTTTAATTTGATTTTCGGGGTGTCTTGAATTCAGTCCTCTGTAGGTGGATAATTTTAATTTCCATCAAATGATGTGCCACCCTTTCATTCCTAACACATTACCCAGTCCATATCAGTATAGATATCCAGCATGAGATTTTTGCCCGTTGAGATCTGATATGTTTTCAAAGTGTTCCTTGTTTTGATCAGTGTATATAATCAATATCATATATAAAAGTCACAATGTTCGCTGTGAAAATTCTCTTTCAGTGAAACAAATGCTCACAATATGGCATTCATCTTATCTTATATATTGAGGGTTAACCTAAAACTATTTGTTGCCCAGACACTTTTCCTCTGTAGCTGTTTTGGAAGGGGAGGATCCCCACTCATGCTGTGAATGACTGAGTGTCAGGATGAAGATATGAAAGAGCTGCCAGTCACCTGTCCCTTAGCCTCTCTTAGACTCATTCCTCAAGCCTCCCCCTGACACCTGGATCAGACTCAGTGAGGGGGAAAAGAACTATATTCAGCACCTGATAATAAAGCCTGGGACAGAGATTCTGACAATATCAATTACTGCACAAGGACGAGAGGACAAAAACTACAGACCAGACTAGGTATTTCTTATAACTACTATTTGCTCTAAATGTAACTTCATTCTCTCCTTCTCAATGGGTAATAATGGGGAGCAAGCAGAAAATAGTAAAACAGTTATACCAGTTCACTTTGCCAGGTAATATATCATAAGAATTCAGCTGTTACTTTATATTGCAAACTATTTCTATATGTCTATCTATCAATTGCATTGTAGTGTATCATAAGAGTTCACCTGTTACTTTATATCTCTATCTCCTTCTACATATCGACTTTATCTGTCTACTGTAGCTATTACACTGTGGAGATTTTTGTAGACCCCCAATATCTATGTATAGATCTTGTGGGATTGTTAGCTTAGTAGTACAAGCAATTTGTTTAGTCAGATCCTGCCAGTACTAACTTCATTTTAGGGCTTGTCTTCCATTTTTATCAAACAAGAAAGTAAGATTTCAACAGAAAACACAATGGTTTCCCCCATCAAAACAAGTAACGCAAAATAATACCAAGCCACCTGGCTCCCTCTTCAATAGCACCACTGCTTTTTTTACTGGTACCTCGGGCCAACTCACCCAGCTCTTCTGGCTCACTGGTGTCTCCTAGCTCAGTCAGCCTGTAGTTACAGCACCCTGCTGCACAGGCCAACTCCCAAGACTCTCTATAGGGGGTCTCCTGGCACTTGGGGCTCTCTCACTCCTCTGAGACCTCGATATTCTCTCAGACCCTTGGATTTTCCTCATTCTCGGACTCTCCCAGTCTCTTAGACTCACTTAGCCACCTCGACCCTCTTAGTCCTGTGGGTAAGGAATCTCTCTTCCAGAATGTAGTGCTTTCTCTTGGGTGGAGCACCTCTCCTTATGGGAGCATGCATGTCTCCTGGATGGAGCACACACCTTCTGTAGGGAGCACTGAGCAATGCCCCCAAGCCTATCATTATAAGGGATGTGCACACATGGCCACACATCCTGCTGGTCTTCAACAAAACCTGGACACTGGGTTGGAGATTTCTTCCCTTCCAAAGCATTTTAAAATCTCAAAAAACAGTGTTGACCCTATAAACATAAAAGTATATGTATACCCAATACAGATTATTAAGTTCAAGCTTTTCAGTGAAAAGTGCCGTTGGTGCTACAATATTGTCCAAGGAATGAATCTGGAGGAAACCAAATAGCTGAATCAAAAATCAGTTAGTGTGTAAATGGGAAGATTGGCATACAAAAATACATTTTTTCCAGGTAAATAATACACATATACAGTAAGTATTTAAACTGTGTATTTAGCTGTTTGGCTGAAGTTGTACTTTAGTACCTTCAGTGTATAAAAAATGTTATACCGTTAGAAACAACTCAAAGAATTCATGTGTCTAAATAGCCATATGTGCAAAACAAAAGTTGTCATTCAAAGCTTTCAGATGTAATGGAAGAAAATTTGCAGCAATTTTAACGATTGAATGTAATGGTTGCTTTGAGGTCACTATGCAATTCTTTTTTTCCCCATTAATTTGTATCTGTGAGATTCTTGTCTGAATTGAAAATCTGAATTAAAGTTGTAACAATGGAAGGTTCTTTCCCCATATTTCTAAGCCATTGTTACAACTTCTTTGAATTAAATGTGCAGGAAAAAGTGAAATATTTCCTAGAGTGATGGAAAAACATAAGTCATGTGTTTCATTAATTTTTAATTGGTTTAAATAGTTTAGTTGTGCCAGTGCAATTATTTTCAAAAGGATGTCAATTTTAATCAAAAAAGGGCAAACGTTTCTACCTTTCACTTGTGAAAAACATCATTGTTACCTCCTCCCTTAACAGCTAAGATACAGTACTAAAATGTTATTTTAACATTTGTCAAATGTTCTAAGAAGATTCGACAGAGCAGCTAAACTGTATAACGCCGCAATCGTACATTTCTGGTCAAATGTTCTGCCTTCAAGCTATAGAAGAATTGTAATGTTGTATGACACTAGTAATAATTATATTTATAAATTCTTAATACTAGTCAACCAACATTCAAATTCTTCTATAGCCTATGGGCCGAGCATTTTACGGGAAATGTACGATTGCGGCGTCATACAGTTTAGCTGCTTGTCGAATCTTCTTAGAACTTTCCACAGACACCATAAGCCTTCAATGTCAGATTTGACGTTTGTATGTTTTTCGCTGCTTCGTCGAATCTTCGTCGCTCATGTCGAATGGTCTACCCCAACACTGTCTCTATAATGTCAAATCTTTTCTCTCTATGTAGAATAATCTTGGACTAATAGAGTTAGGTTAGGCACATTCGACCGAAGATTCAATAGACACAGATTGCTATTGTCAGCATCATGTCAAATCTCCTATCTATATCGAACCGTTGTAGCAATGAAAACAAAATGTTGGATCTTTCAGATTTTGGATTCTGCACGTTCATTTTCGTTTGTTAAAACGATAACGAAAATACCTGAAATTCAGATGAAAATGCATTTGGATGACAACGAATGCACGTGACCTCCAGGCTGCATTGCAGTATGAATGGGGCACACAAAAAACAACACTTTTCTATGTGTCCTTGCAGTGACATGCATTTTATAGTGCAGTAAATACCTGTCATTACACTATGTGTGAATTTGCCCTAAGACAGAAAGCATTGACATTCCTAATATGGTAAATGTATGTCAATATTGCACAGTTTACTTCCAAAATAAGGGAAATGTGTATAAACCAAATAATAATAGACATAAAGATTCAATGTTCAGCTTCTAATACCAATTTATGCATTGACATACCTCTATAGATTTGAATCTGTTCAGGCAGTATGGTCATCTGCTGATTCAGAACCTTTCACAGACTGCTAAACTCCACAGTGAGACATGGAAGTTGAATGCAGAGACATTTTATTTCTCAGAGTATATTACAAAGTTTTTTTCCAGTCCCCTGAAATGTCAACGTCAGGAGCATGTAACACGTTTTTTCCACAACAGCAGCTGGTCTCATTCCAGCATCCAGGTTTTGGCTGTGATGCATTTTCTCTGTCTCCCAGTCCTCCTGCAAGGTGATTGATATAGTCAGTCGCTGGGTGGAGAGCAAACCTGATTTAAGCCTGCAGGCTCATGCTTGTGATAGTGTTTGTGTCAAACTGAGCTGTGAGTGTTTATGGACACACAAAACCAGGCTCAGGATCAAGCCCACACGTCTGCCCTCATAGCAAGCAGCACAGAAGAGGAGAGCAGAGAGTGCCAGCTGGGGACCCCAGAAGAGGAGGCTCATTGTACAGAGCAGGTAAGTACAAACTTGTTTATTATTTTTACAATTAATTTACCACTTCAATATCGAGCATGTTCACCCCATTCCTGCCCAGGCCATGTTTCAGTTTTTAGCACTATCACACTTTGAATGACATTTACTCAGTGCAGCACTGTACTCAAATTAAATTTTTATATATTTTTTTTAGACAGAGAGCTTTTTTTCATGGTTTTTAATCACCACTGCATTTTTTTTTGCAATATGAATCAAAAAATACAGAAACATTTCTTTGGTATACATAACCTAAATCCGTGTATATTATTTAGTCTGTGTGAAAGTTATAGAGTCTACAAATTATGGTATATATGAAAATTGATCAATCCTGATGTACTAACTGCCTGCTAATCCTGCTTGTTCCTGGTTTCAGTCCGCTGTTCCAGTTCCAGCCTGCTGTGCCTGTCCGCTGATCCAGCTTGTTCCTGGTTCCAGTTGCTGTTCTTGTTCCTGCCTGCTGTACCTGCCTACCCATCCTGCCTGCTCCGGGTACCAGCCTGCTGTTCCAGTTCTTGTCTTCTACCTCCTGCAAATAATCTCTTGAACTTCTGGACTGACCTCCTGCTTTTGATCCTGCCAGGCACTCGTACCACTCCTCACTCCTGTGCTTACTGTTTATCCTATCAGGGGCCTCGAGTCAGAGGTGTAAGAGAGGCCTTCCTCTGCAATTCGGGCTCACCTACTAGGTACGTAACACATAGTGAGTCTTTTGAAGTTATACATTTTTGTAATTTGTTTTTCAAAAACAAAGAATTTAAATACAATGTGTTTTATTTACAAAGTTGTAATTTTAACAAGCTCTCAGACATTGCACATATGCATACTTATAATTACACCACAAAATACATTCTGCTATGCCTCCTGCATATTGAGGTACCACATGTGTGAGACTTTTTTACAGCCTAGATGCATAGCGGGTTCCAAAATCCAAGGATTACCTTTAGGCTTTCAAGGAGCAAAAATCACATGTACATTTCTCAACTTATTTCCTGTCTAGCGGGGGGCATGGCATGTGAGCAGGCGCTTCTACACAGAGCTCCCGCACATTACCCTGATTTGATCCAGTTTCCAGCACAGTGAGATGCTCGGCTTTGCCCAATTATTCGCTGGTGTGGCTGTGATTAGGGACACCGGGACTGGTGTAGCGGTGATTAGGTATACTGTAACTGGTGTTGGGGTGATTCGGAACACTGTAACTGGTGTGCCATTGATCAGGGAAACTATGAGTGGTGTGGCAGTGATTAGAGACACTGTGAGTGGACTGTGGTGATTAATGAAGGGATGAGTGGGTGGTGTTGATTGGGGACAGTGACTTGTTCAGTGGTGATTAGGGACACTGACTGGCAAAACTGATCGTGTGTCATTGTACTGCTGTTGAGCTGATCAGAGATAATGGCTGGCAGCACTGACATACAGTGATATCAGAGCAGCCAGCTATTGTATATTAATACCGCCACAGTGCTACAATATCCTAGATACATTGAAATTGTAGTGCCACATCCCCATGTAACCAAAATAGAACAAAGAATATGAAATGGGATTTTTAAGGTACAGCATACTTCATAAAATAATATTTTTTTTTCTTAAAGATACAAATGTTGTTTTTTTGTTACAACATATCATAAAATTGATCAACTACTCATATTTTCATAGAAACATATTAACTGCTTGTGGTCCAATGCATTTCATGGACATAATCCACTTCTTCAGGAGTAGTTAGTATAGTTATGTATCAAGAAAATTATCTAGACAAAAAATATATATACATCAAAGTTATCAAAAAGTACCAATATCTTTTAAAAGCCAAGAACCCCAGACATCCCAGTAGTGGAGAAAGGATCTACAAACCGAGACCCAAAGGGGGCCATCAACACAAGAGTCATACCCACCCTAGTTCCTAGGTAACTATATATACATTACACCATATACCAAACAAAGAGATGCAATAGCTCTACCTGGATAAAAGCATTAGTAAGCTTCCAACACTTGTATACACAGGAAGCAAACTATTCACTGCATCCTAAGGAAACCTCAGGAGTATACTGCACATAATACATAGCTCAGGGGGACATATTGAAGAACCTGCAAAACCAAACTAGCTTACACAAACATTTTAAATTTGTTTCTTTAAGTAAATAAATACCTGATGCACAATGAGAGGGGCACATATCATCCAATTAAAATAAGCATAAAAAGCAAGAGTAGGTATTTACACCTATGTCACAGCCGCAACCACACATATAATGCCAAGATGTCAAAAAGGCAAGATTAGATTCAATGTTATATAAAGATAAATATAAAATTGTTACTCTTCATCCGAGATACTTCCAGAGTCCTGCAACAGCAATAACGTAAGATATAAAACATACCTACAAGAGCCACAAAACAGGCCTCTATTTTGAAAACCGGAAGTCTACATATAGACATACCTCTTCAAAGTATTATATCCAAGATACAGCAGCATCCTCTCTAATGTGGTGGAGGGCCAAAGAGCCATAGTGTGCCAATGGAATTCACTGCTAATATAGCCCCCATAATGGGGTACAGGTGATGAATCATCGCTCAGAATGCTCTAGGCATCTAGGCACTTCCAGGATGGTCATGGCGGTCCTGAGTAAATGGCTGTGCATGTGCGAGCACATGTGGTTGTCCATCAAGATCAGTGAAAGGGCTGAACCCAATCAGCCACTAGCAACCCTGGGGCACCTGAAGTGCGCATAGCTACAGGCCAAAAGTGCTACAGGGTAAAAGTGCTACAGGCCAAAAGGGGGTGGAGCATGCGCACAATGCCACCAAATGAACAGGGGTGGCATCCTACTACCAATGGCTCTGGCTTGCACCAGAACTCCCGAACATGTAAAAATTCAGGCCCGAGCTGTGAACTCTATAAATGTCTATGAGACCCAAACTTGAAAAATCAAAAGTCCCCATTTTGAAGGCTTATATGCAATTTATTGGCCATAAAATGGTATGGGGGCCCGGGGACTACCCATGTGTCAATGCAAAAATGTTTATCGTTTTTACAGAAGCCTTGATTTTAATTATGCTTTAAGTTAAACAATAACACTTTAAAATTATTTAAAATATAGTGCCTGGGGGTCCCCTTAGTCTGCCTGTAAAGTGGCACATCTGTACCATGTATACAACCTGCTGCAGCAAAACTGACATATACAGTATAAAGAAAATAAATTACATTTAGATTGATTTTCCCAGCTGCAAGCCATTGCCAGCAATACAAAAATGTTAACAAAAATGGCATGGGGGTCCCCCCCAAACCATACCAGGCCTTATTTTTTAGAACACATTTTTTTTTAAACATAGTACTGTACAGCTGTGGTAGCACCCTACAATGCAGATTCTCACTCCCTGCAATACTGTTTTCTGTCCTCCTTAGCTCCTTAAAAGTGTGCAATAGGTATTAAAAACCATCCTTAGCTAGTCTTGCACCTGAATATGGCCAAAGACAGCTTTTGCAATGCATTACAGGTTGTTGGGCAGAGCACTTCTCAGTGAACCTTCCCACAGTTCACATTTATTCTGAACACCTGAACAGTTTGAACTGAACTCACAGCTAACATCTAATAGGTATCACCTTGTATTGGAGATTGTTGCAGAATCTATAATATACTGTAATCTGTGTACACATATTTTAAAGCCAACTGCAACAAGACTACAACAGCGCCATATTCTGGGAACCTTATAAATGAGAGATGGGGATGCACCATTTTTCAACATGGCTTTAAGATTAAAGCCACACAAAGAAGTACATGAGAAAGAAAATCAGCAATTTTGTCCAAATTATTATGCACAGTTTCTTTCTAGGAAATAGCCCAAAAAGCCTCAATGGCCAGCACTACCGTGGTAGCTTTGACAAATTGAAAAGGTGAATGAAATAAACATCTGAAACAAAACTCTGAAGCATGATGCAACTAACTGCACTGCTTGTTCTATGCACATCACAAATCCACAAAACCCATATGGGGTTTATTTACTAAAGGCAAATACACTTTGCACTACAAGTGCACTTGGAAGTGCTGTGGCTGTAGATCTGAGGGGGACATGCAAGGAGAATAAAAAACAGAATTTTTGCTTGTGCATAGTTGGATGATAAAATCAACAGAGCTTCCCCTCATTTCAGATCTTCCGCTCAGATATACAGTGATCTTCAGTGATGGCACTTACAAGGGCACTTGCAGTTCAGAGTGGATTTGCCTTTAGTAAATCAACCCCATAGTCCCTAATCCATTCGGGGAGTAAACAAGATAGGGTGGCTATTTACCTACATACAGTGTGGCCATGGAGAATGAACATATTCACCCTCTAATACTACTTTTTTATTAGAATTAGGAATTACTTGAATAGATTTGTGGTGTCACTTTAACTAAAGAAAGTACTGTTCATTTCTTTTTTTATGATTCTTTCTGTACCTGGTTATTGCCTACATTTTAGTTTCAATGTCATATTAAGCAGCTGATACCTGATTATCTTGTTTGTACTTTAATGCTTAGAGTACAAAATATATGTAATAAAAACTGCTTCTCTATTAGAATTAAAAATAGCAATTGCCTGACCACAATCTGGCAATCCTAGGGCCAGATGGTTTTGAAACTCAATATTGTGAAACATATCTACATCAACTTAAACCACAGATTTTGAATTGATCACTTAATTTAAGAAGGCAGATTTCTAAACAGGTTTTTCAAAACCACTAATCTAGTGCATTTGTAACTTGGTACCAAAATCTTCACTGCATGATATTTTCAGGATGAATACGTGTTTATATTCAGGGTGATATAATATTTATTTCTGTAATAGTACAAACTTTATCGTTTTGCTGAACTTTGAATCCAATGATATTGGTATCCTGTAAATCCATTCTCACCTTCTCTAGTAGCTGCATTGCCCCCCCCCCCCCCCCACACACACAAATATTTAGAATTATAGTATGGTATTTTTTATCAAATACTGGAATAATGGGATAGAATTCGGGGTGTGTGATCGAGAGTCCAACGGGACAAACAGGCTCATGAAAATGGTTATGCTTATAAATGGAATCAGGCTACACCCTCAAAATATACTAAACCATCTCATTTTGAGGGACCAAAAACTCAAAATAATATACCGAATACAGTTTCTGCCTCTGTTTCTGTCTCTCCAAGTACTTCAACCACTTATCATGACTTTTCTCAGGACAGATTCCCTAAGAAGCGGAAGGGAGATACTGCTGCGTCACTGGAATCACTACATCGCACCTTCGGTCCGTCCGGTAGCCATAAGTCGCAACCGATCCGTAACGCACCACTAAACACGCACTCGTCCACCCCTCTACAGGGCAGACCCTCTACTGCGGTTAAGATTCCTAATCCCGCATTACTACCATCAATTGGAGTCACTCCATCTATCCCCTCCGCTTTATCTTCGTCCATTATACGACGGGTAAGCGAGCCTCTTATTTCTATCCCTACAATGTTCCCATCTAATGCACAGCCAATTGACCCTAAGATTGCTCCCATTTTTTTAGGGAGGAGCCAGGAACAAAATCCCATTCCTACTCCTCAAGCTCCAATTTTGGCGCTTCAGGATTAGAGGTAATTAACCTTTCAACTGAAAATCTAACCACTGAACAAATCCATGTACTTAGTCTTGGACTAACTTTTTGCCCATCTGCAGATATGGACAAATTTCAGCTAATAAAAGACACACACTTATTTGCCTGACGCCTTTTATTTAAAGTGCTTTATGATAAACCTAAACAAACAGATGGCACTGACTTTTCATTGATGGACTACACCGATCGGGAACTCCAGGCCATGGATGACCTGATGTGCTTATGGGAGGAGGGTGACACAGGTGACGATACCACACCCAAATCCCAACCTTTGGGCTTTTGTTCAACAAGTGACCAATGAAATCCAACTTATGGATTTTAATAAGAGGGCTGATAGGAATCTATCTCCTGCTCTGTTGAAGGCTGTGTCTGATCTGCAAAACCGCCCTAGACTTATCATAAAACCAGCCGACAAGGGTGGAAACGTTGTTGTCATGGATGTCGGGGCATATGAATCCATGTGCCTCGACATCCTTGGCAACAAGGAATGGTACAGATATATCTCTAGGACTCTAATAGACAATTTTCTCAAGGAGTATTATGAATTAATCTTTGAAGCCTATCAAAAAGGCACAATCGATTTAAACACCTGGAATTTTTTGAACGTGAGGGAATACAAAATCCCTACATTTTATGCATTGCCAAAAGTTCATAAATCCTTAGAACACCCCCCGGGTCGACCGATCGTCTCGGGATGCAAAGGTTTAACGGAAAATGCTAGCACTTTGGTGAATAGATATTTGTTGCCCCATGTGACGTCCCTTCCCTCTCATGTCAAGGATACTATTCATTTGCTCCAAACTCTGGATGGTAAGTCCATTCCATCTGGATCTTGGCTGGTGGCTCTTGATGTAGAGAGTTTATATAACTGTATACCCCACTCCAGAGGTCTGGAAATCATATCAACAGAGTTACAGGCACGTGGCCTGACCTTTGATCCATACAATACCTTTGTCCTAAAACTTTTAAAGTTCATCTTAACGAGAAACGTATTTATGTTTGACTCCTCCCACTTCCTCCAGATACAGGGAGTGTCTATGGGAACCAAGTGTGCCCCCAGCTACGCCAACCTGTATCTGGGGGGGTGGGAGAAGGAGATCTTCTCGCACATACGTTTATCAAGATTGTTGTCTAATGTCATAAAATGGTACAGATATATAGACGACGTACTTGTCCTTTGGTCTGGCTCTAGGGAGGAACTTACACTCCTTATGCAATTACTGGCCATTAACACTTTTAACCTTAAGTTTACCATGGAATGTAGTCAGACTGATGTGAGTTTTCTGGATCTGCGTATCCATGTTGACCTGACTGGCCGCCTGCATACATCACTGTATCGCAAGCCCTCTGCGGGCAACACTGTTCTTCACGCGACCAGCGCACACCCTGAACCATTACTAGACAGCATTCCCTACAGCGAGTTCCTTAGGCTTAAAAGGAATTGCACCAGAAACACACTGACTTCCATGCTGCAGCCAACGGTTTATACTGTAGACTACTTTCCCGGGGATACAGTCGATCCTTACTCAAAAGATCATTCAATAAGGTGATCAAACTAGATCGATTCAACCTTATTCATTCAAATACCAAAAAACAATCTGATAACACCGACTCTATCAGAATAGTGACAAAATTCTCACAACAGCACGTGCAAATGCGACAGGTTTTCAAAAAATTCTGGCCTCTACTCCGAGCTGACAACACGATCTCAAAATATATAAAATCATATCCTGAGATCACATTTAAACGGACTCCCTCATTGAGGGACCGCCTTGTCCAAAGTCACCACACAAGAAAGGACTGCGAGATGTCTACCATCATAGGCACCTTTCCCTGTGGTCACTGTGACATTTGCCCGTTTATGCATACTAACAGTGTCACTTTTCTACCCAATGGTCGTGTCCATAAACTAAAGTTCCGTATCACCTGTCAATCTGTGGGCATCGTCTACTTGGCAACCTGCCAATGTGGATGCTTTTATGTTGGCAAAACCAAAAGACCATTTCTAAAGCATATTAGAGATCATGTCAACCCTCTATATAAACGGCTAATGACTACTGCCCTAAACAGACATGTAGGGTGTTTACACAACTTTGATCTCAATGCCCTAAGTTTTTCAGCCCTGGAACATGTTCCAATACATGTTCGAGGCGGAGGAATTGACCAGACCTTACTCCAGCTTGAAACTAAGTGGATACACCAGCTAGATGCCACTAAATTTCCGTGCTTGAACGAATATATTAGTTTCAAGCCTTTCTTGTGAAACAAATACTATATCAAATTTATTTTTACTATTACATTTATAATGTGGCCTCTATATTTCCACCTATGGAAGGCGTAAAGGTCTGGTCATCTTCCTTCCTCCTCATTCCATCCTGCCTTATTACCTGACTTATTACAGTCTCTGCCATTGACTGTAATGGAATGAACTTGGTCTCTGCCACAGACCTCTTGGAATGTACTTGGTCTCTGCCACAGACCTTTTGAATGTACTTGGATGCATCCAGGAATCCTCTGCCACAGGATTTTAAAGTCCCGAACCTCCAGCCATGCAATAGAAGAGCCTTTAAGCCGAACCAGCGAACTGCACTGTACTCCTATACATAGGAATTCTAATGGACGTTGTGCCTACCTCCAAGGTAAAGGGATCAGCATCAGTGGAATATTGAGCACCTACTGGCTGTCTGTTGATTATCACCATGCAAGTACTAAACAAAAATAGTTGCACACTTAATCAGTCCATATCAGGTTATCCTTTGTCAGCAAAATTGCTAAAGAGATGTAATATATCTATTGGCAACCTTTGTCATATACAGCTTTCAAGTGAAGTTCATACCTTTTTATGCTAGCAATAGCTGACAAGGAACTTTATTCAATCAATTTACATAATCCAGTCCCTAAAGTTTTGAGACTATATACATTAGGAATACGGGGCAAGAGGCAACCACACACTATCCAATGCTATGGACTATTGGGGATTCCTCCACCACCAGCACTCATTCAGCTCGAGCACCCAAGTGGAGCCACACACAGGACATTTGCCTTACATACAAATAGATTGATTAATTGAGAAATGTGTCGTGGCACCTGTCCTGTGTGTAAACACAATTGCTGTCCAGACTAATTTGTGCATTTGTGTTATATGTTACTTGTGTTGTATTGCTTGTTTGAAATGTATGGTTGTTGCATAGTGTTTAAGGGTATTATCCTGTGGATCCTATAAGGCTAAAGGAGTATATACTTCCTTCCTCCTTTTTTTTTTTTTATGGAAGTGAATTTTAAAGTTTACACAATTTGTACAATAAAGAAAATTTGAAGATAATCCAACCACAGTACTTTTGTCATTAGATATACAGTAGCCACTTTATCACCCATCACTTTATCCCCCATCAAATCATTCTCTGCAGCTATTACCTATTGTACCAACCCCCCCCCCCCCTTTAGAATGTAAGCTCTACGAGCAGGGCCCTCCTGTATCTTCTGTATTGAACTGAACTGTAATTGTGTTGTCACCCCTCTACGATGTAAAGCACTGCGTAAACTGTTGTCGCTATATAAATCATGTATAATAATAATAATAATAATATAATAATAATAATCACCCCACGCCAAAGGGGGGTAATCTTTTCTCTTTTTTCAGTTATGGATACAGATAATGATGGGCTCAGAAAGCATTAATTTTTAAAAATTTTGAACTGAAAGGTGCGGCTTCAAAGCTGCCATGAACTAGGTAAGTGAGAGATAAGCACATTGGCATGTTTTGGGCAGAAATAACATTAGAAGAGGCTTCTATTTATCAAGTGAAATTCTGCCCGAAAAGGTGAACTTCCATCAAACCACAACCATCAAAACAAAATAAAACTACCCTTTTTTAATGCAAACATTCTAAAATTGCTAAATATAAATTGTGCATGCATACCTGCAGCTTTGTCTCACCTTTAACATTGTCCATTTTTTCTATTATCTATCTTGCCCAGTCTGTTGCTCAGCATTGGTAGGGCATGATAATAGTTACTATTTAATAGAAGTATTGTAATCTTTCCCTGCAGCAGGGGTAGGCAACCTTTGAAAGATGGAGATCTGCCTGAACAACATGAAAGAGATCAAAGATCAATGGGGTTCGGCACCAGCCCCCCCTTTTGTTTTAAAGAAATGATTTGACAAGGCCTAATACAGTAGCGAAACATAGTAGGCTACTAACTAGGGTACTCATATAGTAGGGTAATAATTATAGTATGGAAAACTTAGAAAGATATAATAAAACAAATGTCTCTTTAAACATAAACTTAGCCTAACTTAAAAGTGGACAGTGTGGCTAACAGGCCCCTTGTATTTTTATGGTCCCTGATGCCTTCTTACTGTTCACAATAACATATAATCATTGAGATATTGATCACAAATACTTGCTCTGTATGTCTTGTTGGAACCATTTGTCATAACTTAATTTCTGTTCTATGTTCTCTTTCTTGTGCACATTATATTTTCCTTTGTACTTTGTGCACTTTGAAAACTTTAATAAACCCACTGTGGATGGTGTCACTCAGTAGAGCAGTGGACGGTGTCAGTAGGGCAGTGGACACCATGATGTCTCATTTTTGAGACAGAGAAAGCAATTGAGGGAGCACTCATTAATCTCCATCTCTGCAGCCTCAGTTGCACAGATTGAATGAGCAGGAAGAGCTTTGCACAGTCTCATTGTTCATTCATAAACTAAAGCATAGTAAACACAGAAAAGGAAGGGACTGGTAAATAACATATTTCCCAACCCGTTACCCACTTTTTATCCTGAAACAAATCCCCACAGCATCCAGCTGGAGAGGAGGGGAAGATGGAACCACTGCAAGTAATAGGGGAGCAGGGGAGCACACAGGGGGGCCAGGGCAGCAGGAGGAAAGGGAACCTGGACAAGTTGGGTGGCAGGGATAGCATTTACTAGAACCAATCCCCTGTATTTTCCCCCTGAAGCAGCTGAAAGACGGTGGGAAGGAGAGGAGGAGAAGCCAGCTTTCAGCTGATTTACTTAGGGGGAAAATAAAGGGAACCGTTCTAGTAAATGCTGTCCCCACTGCCCATCTTGTCCGGGCTCTCCTTTCTTCTGCTGCCCAGGCCACATGTGTGCTCCCCTTATCCCCACCTACCCCTGGCAGAGCTGCCATCTTCCCTGCACCAATATGCATATCTGGGAGGAGCAGTGAGGCAATCGGCAAGGAAGGGTCATGATCAGTGGCGGAACTACCGCCATAGCGACCCACGCGGGCGCTATGGGGCCCGCAGCTGAGTGGGGCCCGTTGAGGATGAAGAGCCCCGCCATGTCGTTCCGCCCGCTCCACTCCCGCTGCATTTATGTGTGACATAAATAATTATTTGTGATCCTTGCCGCCGCGCAGTCCTGTGAAGGAAGAGGAGGCGGCGCTGGGAGGTTGTCACAACCTCGATCATCCAAGTGTTTGGTCAGTAGGTGGTGTGCTCCTCCCCTGGCTCCTCCCCTTCTCCCGCGCTCTGCGAATCTCCTAACAGCTGTACCATGTGCAGAGCGCGGGTAATGCGGAGGAGCTCATTGACCTCACCCAGGATGGACGGTGGCCATAGTGAAGAAGACAGACCTGCCACTGTGATGCTTTAATGCCACCTGCCAGAGCAGCGCGATCATCGGCGAGGTACTGTGCATGATGGTCCGCTGCCTGACACTGCTTGTGATGACCTCACACACAGCCCTAATGCCTAATGCCACCTACTGTCTCCTGTCATCATCATGCTTTCTGTCATCCCCCTGTTCCTGGCATCCCAGTGGGATGCCAGGAACAGGGGGATGACGAGGAGCACGATGATCCCACCATCCTACTTCTGAGGCCTGTCATACATTTTATCACCCCTGTCATCTCCATCCTCCCCGTCACCTCCCTACTGCCCACCCCTGTCATCTCCATCCTCCCCGTCACCTCCCTACCGCCCACCCCTGTCATCTCCATCCTCCCGTCACCTCCCTACTGCCCACCCCTGTCATCTCCATCCTCCCCGTCACCTCCCTACCGCCCACCCCTGTCATCTCCATCCTCCCCGTCACCTCCCTACCACCCACCCCTGTCATCTACATCCTCCCCGTCACCTCCCTACCTCCCACCCCTGTCATCTCCATCCTCCCCGTCACCTCCCTACCGCCCACCCCTGTCATCTCCATCCTCCCCGTCACCTCCCTACCGCCCACCCCTGTCATCTCCATCCTCCCCGTCACCTCCCTACCGCCCACCCCTGTCATCTCCATCCTCCCCGTCACCTCCCTACCGCCCACCCCTGTCATCTCCATCCTCCCCGTCACCTCCCTACCGCCCACCCCTGTCATCTCCATCCTCCCCGTCACCTTCCTACCGCCCACCCCTGTCATCTCCATCCTCCCCTTCACCTTCCTACCGCCCACCCCTGTCATCTCCATCCTCCCCGTCACCTCCCTACCGCCCACCCCTGTCATCTCCATCCTCCCTGTCATCTCCCTACCGCCCACCCCTGTCATCTCCATCCTCCCCGTCACCTCCCTACCGCCCACCCCTGTCATCTCCATCCTCCCCGTCACCTCCCTACCGCCCACCCCTGTCATCTCCATCCTCCCCGTCACCTCCCTACCGCCCACCCCTGTCATCTCCATCCTCCCCATCACCTCCCTACCACCCACCCCTGTCATCTCCATCCTCCCCGTCACCTCCCTACCACCCACCCCTGTCATCTCCATCCTCCCTACCGCCCACCCCTGTCATCTCCATCCTCCCCGTCACCTCCCTACCACCCACCCCTGTCATCTCCATCCTCCCCGTCACCTCCCTACCGCCCACCCCTGTCATCTCCATCCTCCCCGTCACCTCCCTACCGCCCACCCCTGTCATCTCCATCCTCCCCGTCACCTCCCTACCGCCCACCCCTGTCATCTCCATCCTCCCCGTCACCTCCCTACCGCCCACCCCTGTCATCTCCATCCTCCCCGTCACCTCCCTACCGCCCACCCCTGTCATCTCCATCCTCCCCGTCACCTCCCTACCGCCCACCCCTGTCATCTCCATCCTCCCCGTCACCTCCCTACCGCCCACCCTGTCATCTCCATCCTCCCCGTCACCTCCTACCGCCCACCCCTGTCATCTCCATCCTCCCCGTCACCTCCCTACCGCCCACCCCTGTCATCTCCATCCTCCCCGTCACCTCCCTACTGCCCACCCCTGTCATCTCCATCCTCCCCGTCACCTCCCTACCACCCACCCCTGTCATCTCCATCCTCCCTACCGCCCACCCCTGTCATCTCCATCCTCCCCGTCACCTCCCAACCACCCACCCCTGTCATCTCCATCCTCCCCGTCACCTCCCTACCGCCCACCCCTGTCATCTCCATCCTCCCCGTCACCTCCCTACCACCCACCCCTGTCATCTCCATCCTCCCCATCACCTCCCTACCGCCCACCCCTGTCATCTCCATCCTCCCCGTCACCTCCCTACCGCCCACCCCTGTCATCTCCATCCTCCCCGTCACCTCCCTACCGCCCACCCCTGTCATCTCCATCCTCCCCGTCACCTCCCTACCGCCCACCCCTGTCATCTCCATCCTCCCCGTCACCTCCCTACCGCCCACCCCTGTCATCTCCATCCTCCCCGTCACCTTCCTACCGCCCACCCCTGTCATCTCCATCCTCCCCGTCACCTTCCTACCGCCCACCCCTGTCATCTCCATCCTCCCCGTCACCTCCCTACTGCCCACCCCTGTCATCTCCATGCTCCCCGTCACCTCCCTACCGCCCACCCCTGTCATCTCCATCCTCCCTGTCACCTCCCTACCACCCACCCCTGTCATCTCCATCCTCCCCGTCACCTCCCTACCACCCACCCCTGTCATCTCCATCCTCCCTACCGCCCACCCCTGTCATCTCCATCCTCCCCGTCACCTCCCAACCACCCACCCCTGTCATCTCCATCCTCCCCGTCACCTCCCTACCGCCCACCCCTGTCATCTCCATCCTCCCCGTCACCTCCCTACCACCCACCCCTGTCATCTCCATCCTCCCCGTCACCTCCCTACCACCCACCCCTGTCATCTCCATCCTCCCCGTCACCTCCCTACCGCCCACCCCTGTCATCTCCATCCTCCCCGTCCGCAATGTGTGGCAGATGATGTGGCAAGTGACAATCTGCTACGTGTGGCAGGTGACGTTGTGGCAAGTGACAATCCTCAATGTCTGACATTGTGGCAAGTAACAATCTGCAATGTGTGGCAGGTGACACCCTGCATCTGGTGACGCGGCAAGTGACAATCCGCATCTGAAGGCAGGTGACATTGGCAAGTGACACGCTCGGGGCTCCTACTGATTCTGCAATATGGTGAGTTGAACTATTTTATATAACAATGTAATAATAGAAATTATGCACTTATGGCAGTGATCTGTTTTTTTTTTGTGAGACTGCGACATTGCGGTGGACAGGTCAGAAACTTTTGACACATTTTTGGGACCATTCACATTTATACAGCGATCTGTGCTATTAAAATGCACTGATTAATGTGTAAATATCACTGTCGGAAGGGATTAAATGTGTTCCCTGGGAGGTGTTTCTAACTGGGGGGGGGGACTGACTGGAGGAGGAGAGAGATCTCTGTTCCTAATCACTAGGATAGAGCCATGACAGGTCCTCTTTATACTCCTACATACATGTATAGAGCCATGATAGGTCCTCTTTATACTCCTACATACATGTATAGAGCCATGATAGGTCCTCTTTAGTTATAATGATATCAAATAAAATCAAATGAAGGATGTGGGGCCTTTTGGTGGACGTGATTTTTTTTTCTGGGGGGGGGGGGGGGCCCATACAACATTTTGCTATGGGGCCCTGTGATTTCTAGTTACGCCCCTGGTCATGATCTACCCATCACCTGCTCACAATTGATGGCTTACCGGCCCCATGGCTTACAGGAAGTTCTTTGAAGGAACTATTTTTATCCTTTAACAGTAACTTTGGTAGTTTAACCATGCAGTTCTATTATAACCCTAATCATTCCTCTCTCCTAATAATTTATCAGCCATTTGTTACTTGCTTTGCAGCTGTCTATCAGGGTAGAAGGAATAATATAAGGCAGAACTGGGGGGTGGGAGGGGACACATTGTTCTGTGCAGTGATAGCCTCTGTCTCTATACAGGTGAGTAATGACGTACTAAAAGTGAAAACGTATGAACTCTGGGCTGAGCAGACAGACAATCTCAGGCCTTGAACTACGCCTGCATAATAGCTAGAAAGACACATTGTTATGTGTTATGCAAGTGCGTATGCATGGACTATTTTTAACTTGCAATTTAGGAATGTTATGCTTTTAAAAGTTTAATCTCATTTATCAGATCTTTTACTTTGTGAATAGGTAAGATCTAAAGCCAAGGCTATGGACAACCTTATTGGCACAACCAATCCTATTAAGTTAGCCATCTAAAAATGATTTATTTTTTTAGTGTCAACAAGCAGACAATTGTGTAGATTATCTTTTCAAAAAATGTATTCTTGACTACATTGACTTTAGATGTCAATGGATTTGTTTTAACCCTTTTACCCTTCAAACAGAATGAAAGGCAATAAAAATCCACCTTCAAAGATTAATATTAAAAATGAAACTAGACAGTGATGTCCACTTTAAGGCCCAGATTCTCGTAGTTGGGCGTAAAACTGCGGCAGCGTAGCGTATGTCATTTACGTAACGCCGCCGCAAGTTTTACAGGCAAGTGCTTTATTCACAAAGCACTTGCCTGTAAAGTTGCGGCGACGTAGCGTAAATCACCCGGCGCAAGCCCGCCTAATTCAAATTAGGCGGGTAGGGGGCGTATAGCATTTAAATTAAGCGCGTTCCCGCGCCGAACGTAATGCGCATGCGCCGTCCCTAAAATTTCCCGACGTGTATTGCGCTAAATGATGTCACAAGGACGTCATTGGTTTCGACATGAACGTAAATGGCGTCCAGCCCCATTCACGGACGACTTACGCGAACAACGTAAATTTTTACATTTCTACGCGGGAATGACGGCCATACTTAACATTGGTTGCCCCTCATATATACAAACAAGAAGGAAAATGCGCCAAACTAAGTGCAGTAAATAAGAATTTAATTGAAAATAATTTTGTACACAGTAAATTGGTTACTCACAAGGACAGTGATAACACAGGCATGATAGGGCAAAACGGCTGGTCCAGTGTCACAGCGTATCATCTGCAGCTACAGGGGCTTCAAAACCGGCTTGTCTCATGTCATGGCACCGTAGAAGATGGAAGTCCAAAGTATTAGGGAGCCTTTGGGGGACCACAAGAATATAATACTTTGGACTTCCATCTTCTACGGTGCCATGACATGAGACAAGCCGGTTTTGAAGCCCCTGTAGCTGCAGATGATACGCTGTGACACTGGACCAGCCGTTTTGCCCTATCATGCCTGTGTTATCACTGTCCTTGTGAGTAACCAATTTACTGTGTACAAAATTATTTTCAAGTAAATTCTTATTTACTGCACTTAGTTTGGCGTATTTTCCTTCTTGTTTGTATATATCTTTCAGAGTTCGCTTCTGCTTCAGGATTTTGCTGCCGCTAGTGTTTATTGGACTTTTATTGGACTTTTATTCATTTATTTATTCGTTTTAAAGTTATTGACATGGACCTTATGATGTGTTAATTCTGATTATTGATTGTGCTCTTCTATTCATGCGCCATCTACCTATATGTATTACATTGTTGCCCCTCATATAGCAGGGGCAACTTTTACGCGTCGCAAATCTAACGTAAACGTTGTAACTTCACTGCGTCGACCGCGCGTACGTTCGGGAATTCGCGTATTTTGCTAATTTGCATACTCGACGGGGAAAACGACGGAGGCGACACCTAGTGGCAAAAAAAAAATTGCATTTAAGATCCGACAGCGTAAGAGCCTTACGCCTGTCGGATCTAATGGATATCTATGCGTAACTGATTCTAAGAATCAGTCGCATAGATACGACGGCCCAGATTAGGACTTACAATGGCGTACATTGCGTTGCGCCGTCGTAAACCCTTTGAGAATCTGGGCCTAAGCCTTTATAGTCGTCTTGACACTGGCATTTTCCCTTCGTAATAATAGTCAAAGTCAGGCATACACTCCTAATATAGTAAATAGCTGATGGTACTTATATTATCCTCTGTGCCTAAGTAGAATTTGAAGCTAAGGGTAGAGACCACATCACTGACTAAATCGCAACCTAAAAATTATTTATTTTATGGTATTTCCCGACAGAAGCAGAAAAGATCTTTTTTAGCATAGACTGTCTTTCATATAACATATATCCTTGAATACACTGAATTGAACAACCAATATGCCAATGGTTTCTTGTTCACCCTTTAAACAGAGTGAAACTCCTGAACATCTGTCTTCTAAATCTAAAATTATAATTTACACCAGACAAATATAGCCACTTCAACCCCTTATATTCATCTTTACAATGGAACTTTTCCTTCCTACATTCTATAATAACAGTGACTTCAAAGGCGTACATATGGATGTAACACAACAAACAGCTGTTTGTACAGATTATCTCATATTCTTCCTGTTACGCCTGTCAAGCATTCTTCTGAGTAAAAGAATTGGACAAACAGGGAAATTATCTATTGTAAAAGTTAACTTCTATAAATAAGAAACTCTATTAGTTTATTTCCCTTTCTCCACATAAGACATACTGTATTCTTCTATTTCTTTATAAGGGTCAACCTACAATGACTCACTTTAGAGCTGACATCAAAATTCCAACTCTAAAGAAATGTATTAAATAGACTTCTATTCCAATGCTTTACAAAGTAACAAACAATGTAAGCAATTGGGACATGTCGTTTTTTTTTAAGGTTTCGAATAGTAAATAATATCAACAAGAATTTTCTTTTTGGATTACTGTATCTAATTTGTATTCCCAACACATTTCAAATTGACTTTAATCAAATTTGTTTAATGTGTATGTGTGATACCTGTTATATCAATAGTTTAACAAGAATTCAGTTTCCCTTTAAAGCTTTAAAGCTGAACATCAGTCAAGTAACTGTCAAAAGAAGTTTATTTTTTTTAAGTTTATTTTTCTGAAACCAGCATTGTAGTCCAGCCACCTCTGACAGCATAATCAAGTCTGAGGCCTTGTACTCACGACCGGATCTGTGCGCTGGAAACTGTCTGCCCGACAGTTTCCGGCGTACAAGGCTGATTTGTGTTTGGTTCCGCTGGCGTGTACACACCAGCGGACAAAATTACCGTCGTACCGGAACGCGTGCACGTAAACTACGTACGACGTCACTATAAAGGGGAAGACCAAACTTAATGGCGCCGCCCTCTGTTCCTCTTTTGCTAGTTACGGGTTTGCTCGTGTTAGTGAAGGTTTGGTTAGAGCTGATTCGCGCTTCTCGGTCTCCAGGCTTTGACAGCGTGTATTCACGGGTTCAGTGCGTGTGCTTGCGGTAACGTAGTTGTCATTCGGCTATAGGCTAGCAGGTTGTTTCTGCTTTAGCAGTTGCATCCTGTGCGCTCGTATCTGTTTGTCACGCGTTTGTCGCAGGTAGTGCTGGATTTGCGAGTGCTTTCTGTTTCAGTGTGTTCTTGACTGACCAGCCGGCCGGTTTGAAGCCATGATGGAGCAGCAGCGTCAATTTTCGCGAGTTGGTGCTGTTTATGGGATGGCTGCTGGATATGTTCATTTGTCCAGTACTTTGGCCAGAAACAGGGGGCGGAGGCGTTTCTGGACCAAGAATTGGTTGCGCCAGCGTGACCAGTTCTCACATATGCCTCTGCTTAGGGAACTCCAGGAGAATAATCCTAATGACTTTAGGAATTTTCTCCGCATGACGGACCCCGTATTCAACCGTCTGCTGGATCTTCTGTCCCCCTATATCACGAGGCAGGACACTGTGATGCGCCAAGCCATCACGGCCGAGCAGAGGCTTATTGCCACGTTGCGGTACCTGGCGACTGGGAGGAGCCTGCAGGACCTCAAGTTCTCGACAGGCATCTCTCCGCAGGCGCTTGGGGTCATCATACCGGACACGTGTGCTGCCATCATCAAAGTTATGCATGAGGAGTATATTAAGGTAAGTTTCCTGGCTGTAATAATGTGGCCAACTAACTTTATTTTTCATTTCCCAGATATGCTGTGTGTTTAACTAACGTTCCCTTTTCTCCCTATGCATGTTGATATAAGCTTTACATGTTTTATTCTTGACCTACCTGCATATTTGTCCCTTACCCAATATTAACCTGTCCAGCATGCTATCCTAGGGACAAACCCACCTTGCCATTTTTTAAAACAGGACTTTTTGGTTTTTGTGTCCCCCCCCCCCCCCCCTTCAAACTTTTATTGTCCCCATCAGAGGGCTGTGGAGTCTCTTAATGAAGTGGCCCTATATATTTCATTTCCCAAATTCTCCATGCACATTTTTCAAATGCAATTTTAATACTGTGAACTGTCACAAGGATGCTTGTAGGATGTTTTTGTTACAAAGTACTAAATCTCTTTTTTTGTTTGTCCCCACAGCTACCCTCCACACCACAGGAATGGCAGTCTGTGGCTTCCCAATTTGCCCAGCGGTGGGATTTTCCAAACTGCGGTGGAGCAATAGATGGGAAACACGTCCGCATTGTGCCCCCACCCCGCTCGGGGTCCTACTATTATAATTACAAGGGTTATCATAGTATTGTGTTGATGGCGGTGGTGTCGGCACAGTATGAGTTTCTATATGTGGACGTGGGGAAGAACGGCCGGATGTCTGATGGGGGAGTGTTCGCATGGACTGATTTCTATGATCGTCTCCAAGCTGGTGGTCTGGCATTGCCACCAGATGAAGATAATGTGGAAGGACTTCCGTTTGTGTTCCTAGCGGACGAGGCTTTCGGGCTTGGTCCTCACCTCATGCGGCCTTTTCCCCAGAGGACCCAGAGGAATATAAATTGGACACCGTTGTATTTGCCTGCTGCATTTTGCACAACTTTTTACGCAGGCACTCCCAGACGTACCTACCCGACATCGGTTCTGAGGCAAGACTACCCTCAGATCCTCTTCCCGGGCTGGACACTGGTCGCGCTGGCTTGGCCCCCCAATCAGCTCGTGAGGTACGCGACAAATATGTTGAGTACTTCATGGGTCGGGGGGCCATTGCTATGCCAGATCATATTTCTTTCTAATTCGGCCCCCAAAGAAAGGAATATTCTCTCAAATAATAAATAATTAGACCATTGGACTTTATACAGTTGTTTGTCATTAATGCTTTTTCTCTTTTTATCTGTCTTCCTGGTTCTCTAACTAACTTCTTCAATTTTAATGCATAATTGATTTCTCCACTTTTAGTAACTAACCACATTTTGCACAGTATTCACTCATCTACAAACAGGGTATTGAGTCTAGAAATAAGAAGCAACTCCATTTGTAAATTTTGAGGTCAAGTATTTTAATTTTTGCTTGTTCATGACCCCAAAAATTATTTTATATTTTTTTCATTACTCCCTGCTTTTGTACTTAGGAGTCTACAAATTTTTTTTTTTTTTTTTTCAGGTAATTCAACCAAAAATATTATGCAGATTATAAATTTTTTAACAAGTTCACATTTTTGTTTATCAAATATAGTTAGATTTATTGTTTACATATATATATATATATATATAGACTATTTTTGGTGGGGTGTTTACCGCCTTTTTTTTTTTTTTTCGGCATATTTTTTATGCACAAAAACAAATATTTTTTTAACCATTTTTTTGTTTTTTGGTGTGTTTTTCAATAATAAAATTTTTTTGGGAGATTTTGGAGTCAAATCTCGACTTCACTAAATTCAGTGATTAGAGAGATTTATAATTCTATATATATATCTTTTTAATTTTTTGGCGTTGTTTATTCTTTATGGTCTAAACTTTATAGTATCCCAAAATGTTCAACATGGTCAAAAAGTAACAAAATCAAATTCTAAAAATATAAAAAATCACAACAGCAGTCAGTCATGGTGTGCTTTCACACTGGAACACGCCAAAATTTGAAGATACACACATTCAGTGCAAACTCGCCAAATGTCATTGGTTCAACAGACAAATGGCCACATGTGCTATCTGACATCATGGGTGATCAATGTCTGTGTTCTGTGGGAGCAAACCCTTCCTCTCAACTACTTGAGGATGGAGGAGGGGGTTGGACCCACAAAGCACAGACACTAGATATTCTGTGATGGCAGATAGCACATGTTGGCACACTGTGTGTGTATCTTCAAATTTTGGCGTATTCATTATTAAAACAGTAAAAATGTTTGTGGGGGCGGGGGATGGGCGGGGGGTGTTTCAGTCTTTGACACGGCCCATCATGTCAATAATATTTTTAAAATTAGATTCGATGACCATCATTCTTTGCCGCATATTGTCCATTTCCGTGCAGCATTCCAAAAGGACATTTGTTAAATTCTCTTCCATGACAACCATCCTTTCACGCATATTGTGCATTTCAGTGCTGCACTCCATTACCTGCTGAATAATTATAGCAGCACTTGCACGTGAAAATATTGGCACACCATCCTCCTCCCCTAAAAAAAAAAATTAAATTGTCATTTACAACATTATTTTTCGATGAGGCCTATCTACATATGTTTTTTTTAATCAAGCTAGGGTGACACTGACCTGATGGGCTTCTCCTTTCCACCTCTTCGACATCTTCTATCACTCCTCCTTCTTCCACCACCTCCCCATCATCTTCTATCACTCCTCCTTCTTCCACCACTTCCCCATCATCTTGGACTCCTCCTTCATCCATCAATCCACCTTCTTTCAATTCGCCAAATTGTTCTTCCGCCACTTGCCCTTCATCTGCTATAAATTCTAAGTCCAAAATTACTTCTTCCTCCTCTCTTCCTTCCTCCTTTCTTCCTTCCTCCTCTCCTTCCACATCCTCCTCTCCTTCCACATCCTCTTCTCCTTCCACATCCTCTTCTCCTTCCACATCCTCTTCTCCTTCCACATCCTCCTCCTCCTCCACATGTTGAGATGGCAGATTTTGGCCTTGTCTGGCCCTCTCTGCCTCCTCCAAATGCTGGCGACTTCTTTCCCCTGAAATAAACCAAAAAAAATGTAGACTCATCAGCACACAGATATTGGATAGCATAAATCGCACACATTGCTTAGAAGATGCTTTCATTTAGTTACTTTTATCTTTCACCAAACCTACATTTTGCAATTACTTCTATATGGCAAGCTCTGATCCTGCCCCTTTTTAGCAAAGTGACACACATGGATGTCCCCCCTAAACAGTATTTCTGGGAGACCCTACCAAAACCCTTTTTTGGTTTGGGGAGACACAGGTGCTCTGCATTGCAGATGTGAAAACATCTGCTTTATTACCACTGTTTTTAGAATGAATCCTGTTTGCCTTTCCCATTCTCATAATTTTATTTTCTAGAACTAGCTTTTACACAATGTTTACAAACAAAGTTTTTGGCCAGTGAGCCATGTCCAGGTGTGTTGTTCCTGGAATAACCGAGCCTTTCTGAGAAACTATGTGATGTTACGTGGTTTACTAAGAACACTATTTGTAAATATGTAGGTATTTATGTCATAAAAAATAAATGACAACATGTCTTTAAAATTACAAGCAGGCCAAGGAGGCAGATGGTGAAATATACATGGCAACACATTATTGCAGACAATCACCCACCCCCCCCCCAACCCCAATATATATTTACTTACTTTTACGCAGAATTTTAAGTATTTTCTTCATCTGATGTGGCTCCCTCAATTTTAAGTCTGACCATCGTTTCCTCAGCTGTTCCTTGGACCTGGTGATCCCAAACATCCTCTGCATTCTCCTCGCCACCTTGTCCATAATATGTGCCTTTCGGCGGTTAGGGGTCTTGTATGGCCCTAATTCACCATCATAGTCCTTCTTTCGCATGATGTAAACTAACTCCACCATTTCCTGGAACCGCATATTAGTGGCTTTGTATCTTCTTGGCCTTGATCGGGACGTCCCTGCCTCTGTCCCTTCACTTGTGGCATGAGAGCATCGTGCCCGCTCGTGTGACATCGCCATCTTTCCTTTCCCACAGAGATTATGGGCGTGGAAAAGATGAATTCTTACGCCATGGGCGGAGAAGAGGGCGGCGTTTAATACATACGCGGAGTGTAGAGAATGCAAACAACGTGTTTACGTCGGTTACGCGGAGAATCTTCGAGCGCATCCAGAACATACACAGTTAACGCCATATTTCCTAAACTCATTGATTAGGGGCCTCGCAAAGGTGACGAGGGCGGGGTTTAATAAATACGCGGAGTGTTTAAAAGGTGCACGCCGTGATTACGCATCTTACGCGGTAATTAGGCGAGCGTGAGAAACGAGGAGCGAGAGACAGGAAGGTAAGGAAATTAAAAATGTGATCAGCAGAGGCCTTGAAAATGTAGACACATGGGATGGGGGTTTGGGCTGTTGGTTGCACCCTTTTTAAGCTATTCTGTCTATGGGGTACCACAATGTTATTTTGGTATCCAAATGCTTTTGGACACCTCACAAAATAGAGATGTGAACAATGCTGTACCTCATTGACAAGTTTTTGAATGGTGTATTCAGATCAGGCAAAGTATTGTTCAAGTGTTGGTTGTACAGAGGTCATTAGGAAGTGTCTTTTATGTCATCCATTGTCAGGGGCATGAGATCTACACATGAAAGAGTGCCTAGATGAATACTGTCATTTGTAAGCATTGTTTATTTTTCTATATTAAAAATATTTACTGCAATGTTAACAATGGCTCTGCATCTAGCAAATCAATGTTTGGTACAACCAATGCGGCCGAGCTGCCAATCATTGTTTAAACAAGAGAGACTGTGTTTGTAATTAGATATAGGTAATAAATTTGAAGACACATATTAGATCAAGGTCAACGCTGATCCTTTTGAATATTTTTTTTTTCTGTGGTTTATGTTTTTGGAATCTAGACTCAAAAAGAAATATAATTTTTCAAACAATTCAATGGACCAACTACAAACCAAGGAAGCTATAGAGGCCTTACTCCAAAAATATCAGGAGACGCCCATCCTGTGGAATTCCAAACACACATTATATTGCAATAAAGAGGTACGAGCGGCAGCACTAGAAGAGCTAGCAAACTATATGCAAACTTGGGTGCCAGGATGCACTGCCAACATGGTGAAGGATAAACTTGCCAACCTCAGAAGCACATACAGGAGAGCATACAAAGCTAATAAAAGCAAAAAATCGGGAGCAGCAGCAAGACAAGCAAAGGAACCCAAACTGTGGTATTATAAACAGATGGCTTTTTTGCGGGACGAAATGGAAGGCAGGAAAACGATGTCGAGTCTTTCTTCCAACCTTTCCTCCATGCTACCTTCCAGCGGACCTTCCCCAGATGACCACAGCCCTGCAGAGTCGGAGGAAGAGGGCCTGGCTGACAGAGATGCAGATCTGCCACCCTTCGATGAGGAGGTATAGTAGTTTCCGCTATATTTCTGGCGTAAATAATTCTTGGTGGATTAATGATTTGATATTGTAAAAAAAAAAACAAGCTGGGAAAAAGCAAAAAAAAAGGTGTTCAGACAAATAGGTGTCAGAGATGACAACTGCAGGGGTCAGAAGTAGAGTGTATTCAAGTAATAATGAACAGAAAATACTAAACGAAAAACATGAAAATGAGTGTGGTTTTATTTAGCGAAATTGTAAAAAATGTCCTTTTTTTTCCACACAGGAAGAAGAGATCAGCCAGGAGGTGGCAGATCCTCAGGTGTCTGTCAGCCAGGAGGAGGCCGGGGTCAGTGGCAGCCAGGAGGAGGCCGGGGTCAGTGGCAGCCAGGAGGAGGCCGGGGTCAGTGGCAGCCAGGAGGAGGCTGGGCCCAGTGGCCTGCAGCAGGTCCCCCCGGCCAGGAGAACCACCACCAGCCAGTCTTCTCCCCCCCAGGTGAGGCCATCAGGCCGAAGGAGGCAGTTGAGGCCTGTGGAGGAGGCAAGCCTCCGCATGATACAGGAGGCAAGCGCCATCATGAGGGCCCCCCTCAACCCCACAGAGGCCTTCAGTGCCTCATTGGCCCACGATTTAAATGAAGGGGAGGAGGACCAGAGAAGACTGGCAAAGGCCCTGATGAACCAGGTCCTTTGGTGGATGCAGAGGGGCCTGCTGACCCCAGAGACTGGGCTATGTGACCCGGCCCGGCTTGCGGAACACCATCCTCCTGCTGCCACATCGACCCCACCTGCAAGACCCCGTGTTAGATCCGCTGGAAGGCTGCCTGGAGGGAAGGCTGGAAAGAGGAGGAAACGTTGATTTTCTGCCTTCCATTTCCTTCCACATAAAGGACATATTGTTTGTACTACCACAGTTTGGGTTCCTTTGTTTGTGTGCTGCTGCTTCATATTTTTGTGTTTGGCTCCTGAGGCTTGGAAGTTTATCCTTCACCATGTTGGAAATGCAAGTTTGCATATAGTTTGCTATCTATTCTAGTGCTGCCGTTCTGTTTATTTTTTTAGATGAAATTTGCCTGAATAAAAGGCTTTTTGCTTTCATTTGAAAACATGTCTATTGTTTGTTATACTGTGGGGATTATTAGGCAGCAAACCTTTAATAAATATACAATGGGTAATTTACAAAGGACACACTCCTTGGGGGGGGGGGGGACATTTGGTGTGCCAACATGGTTTAATATTCTCTAATGAAACACAAAAAAAAAAAAAAAAAAAAAAAAAAAAAAAAAACATGTAAAAAAAAAATATTTTAAATGGTGACATAACTAGAAACAACAAAAAAAAAAAAAAATGCACATTGCTTTACAAAAATGACTACTATAAATTATGGAGGACCACCAACCAAAACACACGTCTGGCATAGAAAACATTATTAAAGGATTACATCACAATCAAGAAATGTGACATTTCAGTATGGGACAACTCTATTGAAATTGCATCAGCAAGAGAACGGGGTTATTCTAACAAGAGAAGAATTAATAAAACGAGGCAAGAAAATGTGGTTTAGTGCGCCTTTTTAAGACATTGTTCTCTTGCTAGAATAAAAGGTTTCTAATGACGAATGTGCCATATCCCAAACAAACGCGAGTTTTACCTGAACGAGCGCTCCCGTCTCCTCATTTGGACTGAGCATGCGCGGGGTTTTTGTACGCTGCTTTTGTGTACAGACGACCGAACATGTCTGACGGACACGATTCCAGCAGACTGTTTTAAAGCAAGACCAGGAAACAGTTGTTCGTTGGAAAACGGTCTGGCCGACGATTGTTTGCTGGAATCCTGTACGTTACTGCCTACACACGAACGAACATGTCCGCTGAAACTGGTCCGCGGACCAGTTTCAGCAGACATGTTTGGTCGTGAGTACGGGGCCTGAGATCTCCACTCTTCAGTGCATTTACTGCACTCTAGCAGACTGAACCCACTTCCAAATTGTAGACTGGACAATGAAGTAGAATTGAAACTATGATGAGCTCTTCCCTCTGCTGCCTCTACACCCGTATTAGTACAGTGCCTTGCAAAAGTATTCACCCCCCTTGGCATTTTTCCGTGTTTTGTTGCCTCGCAAAATGGAATTAACATGGATTGTTTGAGGATTTGCATCATTTAATTTACAGAACATGCCCACAACTTTGAAGATGTGTTTTTTTTATTGTGAAGCAAACAACAAATAGGACAAAATAACAGAAATAGTCAATGTGCATAACTATTTACCCCCTAAAGTCAATACTTTGTAGAGCCACCTTTTGCGGCTATCACAGCTCCAGGTCACTTTGGATAAGTCTCTATGAGCTTGCCACATCTTACCATTGGGATTTTTGCCCATTCCTCTTTGCAAAACTGCTCCAGGTATTTCAAGCTGGATGATTTGTGCTTGTGAACTGCTATCTTTAAGTCTGACCACAGGTTTTCTATTGGATTGAAGTCTGGGCTTTGACTAGGCCATTCCAACACATTTATGTTTCCCCTTAAACCACTCAAGTGTTGCTTTAGCAGTGTGTTTGGTGTCATTGTCCTGCTGGAAGGTAAACCTCTGTTCTAGCCTCAAATCACACACAGAGTGGTACAGGTTTTGCTCAAGAATATCCTTGTATTTAGCACCATCTTTCCCTCAACTCTGACCAGTTTTCCAGTCCTGACTGCTGAAAAACGATGGGATGGTGTTCTTTGGGTGATGTGATGTGTTGGGATTGTGTCAGACATAGCTTTTTCCTTGATGGCCAAAAAGTTAAATTGTAGTCTCATCGGACCAGAGCACCTTCCCCCATACATTTTGGGAGTCTCCCACATGCCTTTTGGCAAACTCAAAACATGGCATTTTGTTTTTTGTTGAAAATAATGGCTTTCTTCTGGCCACTCTGCCATAAAGCCTAACTCTATGGAGCGTACAGCTTATTGTCGTCCTATGTACTGATACTCCAGTCTCTGCTGTGGAACTCTGCAGCTCCTCCAGGGTTACCTTAGTCTGTGCTGCCTCTCTGATTAATGCCCTCCTTGCCGGGTCCATGAGTTTTGGTGTGCGCCATCTCTTGGCAGGTTTGCTGTTGTGCCATGTTCTTTCCATTTGGTTATGATAGATTTGATGGTGCTCCTATGGATCATCAAAGATTTGGATATTTTTTTATAACCTAACCCTGACTTGTACTTCTCAACAACATTTCCCTTACTTGTTTGGAGAGTTCCTTGGTCTTCATGGCAGTGTTTGGTTAGTGGTGCCTCTTACTTAGGTGTTGCAGCCTCTGGGGGCTTTCAAAACGGTGTGTATATGTAATGACAGATCATGTGACACTTAGCTTGCACACAGGTGGACATCATTTCACTAATCATGTGACTTCTGAAGGTAATTGGTTGCACCCAAGCTTTGTATGGGCTTCATAACAAAGGGGGTGAATACATATGCACATGCCAATTATCAGTTTTTTTTTATTTCTGAAAAATAGTTTTATGTATATATTTTTCTCATTTTACTTCACCAACTTAGACTATTGTGTTCTGATCCATTACATATAATTTAGATTAAAAAAAAAACATTAAACCAAAGGCTGTAATGTAACAAAATAGGTAAAACGCCAAGGGGGGTGAATACTTTTGCAAGGCACTGTATGTTTATTGCCATCATACTGTATGCATTACAGCAGAGTCAGAATGGCACCCAATGCTGATTCTCCCTCTGCCAGCCTGAGCATTACGATCATGACAGTTTTAGGTACTTACACTTTTAGCATTTAAAAATACAGCAACTGTTCTGCTTTTTTATACTGCATAATAAAATCCTAAATACAGTAAAACCTTGGTTTGCGAGCATAATTCATCCCAGAAACATGCATGTAATCCAAAGCACTTGTATATCAAATTTTTTTTTTTTACAGGATATAAAAGAGAAGAGAGGCATACGTGTAGCAATAAGTTGCTAAATGTTGTACCTTCATTAAATGTAACCATATTGCTACCACTTAAAGGCTCCTCTCTTTTTTTTTATACTCATTTGTGACATGACAAGACATCGCTTTTATATCAAGGCAAAATTTATTAAAGCATTTTGCTTGTCTTGCAAAACGCTCTAAAACCAAGTTACTCTCAAACCAAGGTTTTTCTGTAAGCTTTAAAATGTTAAAGCGGGAGTTCACCCTAAAAAAATTTTTTAACCTTAGATTAATGCTCATTTTGTCTAGGGAAATCGGCTAGTTTTTTTAAAATCGAAGCAGTACTTACCGTTTTAGAGAGCGATCTTCTCCGCCGCTTCCGGGGATGGGCTGCGGGACTGGGCGTTCCTATTTGATTGACAGCCTTCTGACAGGCTTCCGACGGTCGCATCCATCGCGTCACGAGTAGCCGAAAGAAGCAGAACGTCGGTGCGGCTCTATACGGCGCCTGCGCACCGACGTTCGGCTACTTTCGGAAAATCGTGACGCGATGGATGTGACCGTCGGAAGCCTGTCGGAAGGCTGTCAATCAAATAGGAACGCCCAGTCCCGCAGCCCATACCCGGAAGCGGTGGAGAAGATCGCTCTCTAAAACGGTAAGTACTGCTTAGATTTTAAAAAAATTAGCCGATTCCCCTAGACAAAATGAGCATCAATCTAAGGTTAAAAAATTTAATTTCCAGGTGAACCTCCACTTTAATGAAATTTCATTAATTTTTATTTTATTTTTTAACAGTCTTATATGCAGCTTTCATTAAAATAATACTACGTGATCCTGCCATGAATGTCCATGGTTGAAGTGCTTCCTGTAACAACTGCCTCCCAGTGTTGTTGCAGTGACAAAGATAAGGCAAGCCTGGTTCACCGTTTTCAATGTCAGGAAATCGGTCAAGAGTGATGGTGTGCAAAGGACACTTGAGCAACTGCCTGTTTAATAAATGAGCAATCAACTAAATGATGATAATTGTAACTTGCTGTTTACTAAACAGATGAAAAGTTGGAAGCAATAATGCAAAACAGGTCCAGGAAGGCAAAAACATGCATACATTGAAAAAGAAAGAAAACTGCACAGATATAGGAAAGGTGCAAGCATGAACTCCACAGCAATGTATCTCTAACTCAATCAGAGTAACATCTGGCAGCATACCATAGGGGGTTATTTACTAAAGGCAAATTCACTTTGCACTACAAGTGCACTTGGCAGTGCAGTTGGTGTAGATCCGAGGGGGGCTTGCACATGATAAAATCAGCAGAGCTTCCCCTCATTTCAGATCTTCCTTTCAGATCTACAGCGACTGCACTTCCAAGTACACTTGTAGTGCAAAGTTGCCTTTAGTAAATAACCCCTATAGTGTCAATACAATTCTAAAAATGATTGAGAGTCAAGCTGAGAGCTACTTATGATTTTCTCAGTTGATTGCTTTAAGAAAGGTCTGGATTATTTCCAAAATGTACATATAACTAGGTACTTACATTTATAGGTAAAGTTGATCCGGGGAATATCAGATTGCCTCTCGGGGGATCAGGAAGGAATTTTTTCCTCTACTGTAGCAAATTGATTCATGCTCTGTTGGGGGGTTTTCACCTTCCTCTGGATCAACTGTGGGTGAAGGATTGTGTATATGGGATTGTATGTTTTTTATTTTTATTGATTGAACTAGATCAGGGGTAGGCAAACTTTTGAGCACAGTGGGCTAGATTCAGGTACGAGATACGCCGGCGTATCTCCTGATACGCCGTCGTATCTCTGAGTCCGGCCGTCGTATCTATGCTATCATCTGCTCCACCGCTGTACCCTTGTCTCATCTAGCTAGTCCACATCTCGCATCCAACCCACGTTCTTGTATGTGATGTCACATAAAAGCATCTGAAGGCTTGCTGGCTACATTTTACCACGACAGACGAATATAAAGCTTCTACCTCATGATTGTTTTCCGAGAGCTGTGGTGGGAAACGGAACAATTCCCACACCTGTTTAATATTTCCACCCCTTCTGGACTACTCTTCAATGCTCCCTTCCCTTATCCGCCCCTCTCTCCTAGGTGCCAACCTACTACACATATACACATGATGACACCTCTCCCAGATCTCCTATTACCTACCGTACCTACTCCTTATCCTGAACCATCCACATACATTCTCCCATGCAACCCTCTCACTCTCCTGATTGTTTAACCTTACTCTTATTGATAGACCTATTTTCTCACTGTTCTCATAGGCAGGGCCAGATTAAGAACATCATGGGCCTGGTTCAACAAACAATAGTCACTGCCCCTACCTATGAATGGTATAATAAGGAGCGCTGGAATGGGCGTATAAACATACAAAAACATAGAATATCCAGGCTCAAAATTACCGACCAATCAGCAACCAACCAAATTCCCCTGTCTAACTGGTGCGTTAAAAACAGAGGCTTAGTTGCACACATCTGCAAATGCATGTGTAAGCTGCAGGCCCCGTCAAGGCGCTCTGTGTAAACTGCAGTCCTAACTGCAACATTGCATTTTATGTCTCCTCAGTGGGAGCACATGACTGCTGATGGATAGATAAGGGGCAGGTGACTGGAGGAGCCCAGCCCTCAATAAAGGGGCAGGAACACACTGCACACTAAGCACATGGAAGCAAAGGTGCTAGTGCGTTGCCTGACCACAATGACAAAAATTCAACAAACAATAGTCACTGCCCCTACCTATGAATGGTATAATAAGGAGCGCTGGAATGGGCGTATAAACATACAAAAACATAGAATATCCAGGCTCAAACTTACCGACCAATCAGCAACCAACCAAATTCCCCTGTCTAACTGGTGCGTTAAAAACAGAGGCTTAGTTGCACACATCTGCAAATGCATGTGTAAGCTGCAGGCCCCGTCAAGGCGCTCTGTGTAAACTGCAGTCCTAACTGCAACATTGCATTTTATGTCTCCTCAGTGGGAGCACATGACTGCTGATGGATAGATAAGGGGCAGGTGACTGGAGGAGCCCAGCCCTCAATAAAGGGGCAGGAACACACTGCACACTAAGCACATGGAAGCAAAGGTGCTAGTGCGTTGCCTGACCACAATGACAAAAATTCAACAAACAATAGTCACTGCCCCTACCTATGAATGGTATAATAAGGAGCGCTGGAATGGGCGTATAAACATACAAACATGTATGTTTATACGCCCATTCCAGCGCTCCTTATTATACCATTCATAGGTAGGGGCAGTGACTATTGTTTGTTGAATTTTTGTCATTGTGGTCAGGCAGCGCACTAGCACCTTTGCTTCCATGTGCTTAGTGTGCAGTGTGTTCCTGCCCCTTTATTGAGGGCTGGGCTCCTCCAGTCACCTGCCCCTTATCTATCCATCAGCAGTCATGTGCTCCCACTGAGGAGACATAAAATGCAATGTTGCAGTTAGGACTGCAGTTTACACAGAGCGCCTTGACGGGGCCTGCAGCTTACACATGCATTTGCAGATGTGTGCAACTAAGCCTCTGTTTTTAACGCACCAGTTAGACAGGGGAATTTGGTTGGTTGCTGATTGGTCGGTAAGTTTGAGCCTGGATATTCTATGTTTTTGTATGTTTATACGCCCATTCCAGCGCTCCTTATTATACCATTCATAGGTAGGGGCAGTGACTATTGTTTGTTGAATTTTTGTCATTGTGGTCAGGCAACGCACTAGCACCTTTGCTTCCATGTGCTTAGTGTGCAGTGTGTTCCTGCCCCTTTATTGAGGGCTGGGCTCCTCCAGTCACCTGCCCCTTATCTATCCATCAGCAGTCATGTGCTCCCACTGAGGAGACATAAAATGCAATGTTGCAGTTAGGACTGCAGTTTACACAGAGCGCCTTGACGGGGCCTGCAGCTTACACATGCATTTGCAGATGTGTGCAACTAAGCCTCTGTTTTTAACGCACCAGTTAGACAGGGGAATTTGGTTGGTTGCTGATTGGTCGGTAAGTTTGAGCCTGGATATTCTATGTTTTTGTATGTTTATACGCCCATTCCAGCGCTCCTTATTATACCATTCATAGGTAGGGGCAGTGACTATTGTTTGTTGAATTTTTGTCATTGTGGTCAGGCAACGCACTAGCACCTTTGCTTCCATGTGCTTAGTGTGCAGTGTGTTCCTGCCCCTTTATTGAGGGCTGGGCTCCTCCAGTCACCTGCCCCTTATCTATCCATCAGCAGTCATGTGCTCCCACTGAGGAGACATAAAATGCAATGTTGCAGTTAGGACTGCAGTTTACACAGAGCGCCTTGACGGGGCCTGCAGCTTACACATGCATTTGCAGATGTGTGCAACTAAGCCTCTGTTTTTAACGCACCAGTTAGACAGGGGAATTTGGTTGGTTGCTGATTGGTCGGTAAGTTTGAGCCTGGATATTCTATGTTTTTATCATGGGCCTGGTGCTGAGGATTTTGGTGGGGCCTTTTATAAATAATAAATAAATGCGTGGGAATGACATGAACGCAGCCCGGCCAAGGCAAGTGACCAAAGGCACAGAACTCAGAAGGAAGACCGGGTGAAGATGGAAGCGCCCGGGCCCCGCCGGATTGATCACAGCCCAGCACTGGAGGGCTCAGTCTGAAAATTTAAGTGTACCCTAATGTGCTAATATGCTGTGCATACTTGTACAATGTGGCATAACCTACCCCAGGGCCTCTAAAAAGTAGTAATGTCAGGAAATGTTACTACCGCTTTAATATCACAGGATCCCAGGAGCCTTTCATGGGGCCCCCTACTGACCCAGTGGCCCTTGGGCAGTGCCTTAGTGCAAAGTTGCCAACATTTAAAAAAGTGCTAATTTTAAAGCCTAATATGCAAGTTATTGTTGTAAAACGTCTTTGAGAACCCAGGTCTTGCCCCAGGGAACAAGTATCAATGGATTTTTTTTTTTTTTAAACGGTTGTTTTTTCAGGAGCAGTGATTTTAATGATGCTTAAATTAAAAAAAAATAGTAATGAAAAATTCCTTTAAATATTGTACCTGCTGGGTGTCTATAGTATGCCTGTGAAAACGTCTTTGAGAACCCGGGTCTTGCCCCAGGGAGAAAAAGTTTTAAAAACGGTCGTTTTTTTCAGGACTTTTTTAAACTTTTTTTCCATTGATACATGTTCCCTGGGGCAAGACCCAGGTTATCAAAGACGTTTTCACAGGCATACTATAGACACCCAGCAGGTACAATATTTAAAGGAATTTTTCATTTTTTTTATTTATTTAAGCATCATTAAAATCACTGCTCCTGAATCTTTAGGTGCAAACTACAGAGCACACGGCCAGTACACACCAAGTATCTTTAAGTGCAAACTATAGAGCACAAGTGCAGTACACACCAAGTAGGTTTAGGTGCAAACTACAGAGCACAAGTGCAGTAAACACCAAGTAGGTTTAGGTGAAAACTAAAGAGCACACATGCAGTACACACCTAGTAACTTTAGGTGCAAAATACACAGCACAAGTGAAGTACACACCAAGTATCTGTAGGCGCAAACTAAAGAGCACACGGGCAATACAACACGTGAGAACACTGCAGCTAGCACAATCAACTGCCTGACAAATTAGGAAGAACTGATCTAGCTAAACTATACAGTGTATAAATATATGTACATCACCGGGGATGTATATATATCCTCTACACACTGTAAATTTAACTGACTAGCCTGCCTGCTCTATCTAGCTATAAAAAAAAAGACACTCTCTCTCTCTGTGACTGATATCTAACCAGCGCTGCAACACACTACACGAGACCGCCCTTTTATAGTGTGGGGCGTGTACTAAAGCCCTGAGCCATAATTGGCCAAAGCCACCCTGGCTTTGGCCAATTACGTCTCTCTGTACTGACGGCGCTGTGATTGGCCAAGCATGTGGGTCATAGTGCATGCTTGGCCAATCATCAGCGTGCAATGCCACAGTGAATTATGGGCCGTGGCGCGTCACTCGAATTTGACGCGAACAACCCGTTTTGTTCGTATTTCGACGAACGGTCGAAGAGGCGATGTTCGAGTCGAACATACGTTCGAATCGAACGCGGAGCTCATCTCTACAATGCAGGTGAGAGAAAGTAGCTCGGTGTGATTTTCATTGCATTGAATACTGGCTGTGGCTTAAAGGGTCACAGAGTGCTGGGGTTCAGTAGTAAATGACGGAAAGGTTAAGGAATAATTTCAACAAAGTTCCCAAAAGCTCAACAGTAATTCCACAAACTGTCACCTGATTGTGGATTTCTCAATCACAGTGAAATCCCTTCTTTCTGAGATTGGTAGAGGCAACCAAGTGAGTCGTCTTCCTCCAGATGGTGGACTAGCAGGACTGTGATTGGCTTTAGCAGTGTCCAAGACAGTCTTCCTCCTACTTGAAACAGGGACTTCCCCCCTAGCACAAAATGTTTTCCATCTTTTACAATGTGTGGGGGCACAGTGCCTCCCCCTCAGTGCAGGTGCAGTGTGGGGAATTCTAAAATTGGAATGCATTAGTGTCTTATTGACACTTCCCTGTGCTGCTCTGCTGATGGGGAGGGAGTTGAGTGCCGGCAAAAGAGGCTTTGCATGCCGGGGGTTGCCTACCCTTGAACTAGATGGACTTATGTATTTTTTCAACCTGACTAACTATGTATGTAACTAGGGTAGCTTTGGTAAGAAGGATGAAGCACCACCCCACTGTAGAGCAGCTCCCCACAGTAGTTGGGTCCTCTGAAGAAGCTGTGTGCTATGAAGTTCTAGCTTGGTGGTCCGCACACCAGTTTTGACAGTGGAGGGCCTCACACCTGGCTGCAAATCACTTGCCCAGATACCTCTGCCTCATCAGTTGTGGCCTCTATGAAGGGAGGGAAGCTGAGGAATTTATACTCCCTGACCATGTCCTGAAACGCAGGGAATCTTGGGAAATTAGTTAAAAGGGTCTGTGCCTGTATCCAAGCATGGTGCTACACATGCACTCAAAAAGTGTCTGAAAGAAGCTGGATGAGATCAGCAGCGCTGAAATGAAAAAAAAAGGCAAAAATTGTTAAATCAATATTAAAAAAAATATATATATTACAATTTCTTCTGAAAAAGAGTGCTTTAGTAAACAAAATGTCTTTCAGTTTGGAATTGGATATACTATGGGCTAGATTCAGCAACAACAATTTCAAATCTGCGCCGTTGTATCTTTACACTGATTCCCAAAGGCAGATACGTTGAAAAAATAGGCTTCCTCCGCCGACGTAACTTGAATACGGCGGCGTATAATTGTGTGCAATTTTACGCTGGCCGCTAGGGGCGCTTCCGTTGTTTTTGGCGTAGAATATGCAAATGACCTAGATACGCCGATTCACAAACGTACGTACGCCCTGCGCAATTTTGTTACGTCGTTTGCGTTAGGCTTTTTCGGCGTAAGGTTGCTCCTGCTATTATGAGGCGCAGCCAATGTTAAGTATGGACGTCAGTCCAGCTTCGAATTTTGAATTTTTTACGTTGTTTGCGTAAGTCGTTTGCGAATAGGGCTGGACGTCATTTATGTTCACGTCGAAAGCAATGACTAATTGCGGCGGAATTTCGAGCATGTGCACTGGGATTCTTTCACGAACGGCGCGGGGTCACCATTAATTTAAATAAAACACGCCCCCCTCATCCTCATTTTAATTAGGCACGCTTACGCCGGCCCCATTTACGCTACGCCGCCGTAAGTTAGGAGGCAAGTGCTTTGTGAATACAGCACTTGCCTCTCTAACTTAGGGCGGCGCAGCGTAAATACGATATGCTACGCCACCGTAAAAATGCGTGGATCTAGCTGAATCTAGCCCTTTAAATATAAAAAAGGACTGGGAAGTATGAGGTTAACATGTGACTATGGATGTTCTTGTGACAGCTGATGCTAGTACTCAGTGTATAAGACACTCCATACAGACAGTGCACTGTAATCCTGCCATCGATCTATTGCTTCTCACTGTTCCTGGCCAAGTAGATAGTTCTTCCTGACAGGTGCACAAAGCTGCAATACTCTGCTGCTGACAGCTATTGATCAAAGATATTTGTTGTCAATAAGGAGGTGACAATGGGGACGTTCCTTGACCATAGAGAGATGTCTGCATGCATGATAAGTTTGGACAGAAGCTTTGTGTTCACAGTTGAGGCTTAAACACCTTTAATAAACACCTTGTAAGCAGAAGAAACCTCATATGAAATGATATGACTGCAGATTTCTGTCCCGATTTTCCCCAAACACCACCTGATTAATGGTGTCTATTAAGGAAAACCACAGAGATAAATGTATCTACTATTATCTGTTAGGAGGCCCCAGAGAAGCAATGAGGAGCTTTGCAAATAAATGGAATCCCTATTTCTTTCCTGTTCTACAGTCACTGACACTCAGTCACAACAATGTATTTGTCTCTAAGAGGAGAACTGATGGCATTTGTGACTTGTTGAGGAATAGCAGCCAATGACACAAACTGTGCCACTTCATTCTGCAAAGATAAACATTTCACAGACTGATTTTATTGACTTGTCTAGTCCACATGCTGGTTATATGACTTCATAACTTATAGCTGCTCTTTTTGGCAGAATTGTTAAAGTGGATGTCCGCTGAAAAAAAAATATTAAAAGCCAGCAGCTACAAATACTGCAGCTGCTGACTTTTAATATTAGGACACTTACCTGTTCTGGAGTCCAGCGCCGTCCGCAGCAGAGGACGAGCGATCGCTCGTCACTCTGCTGCTCCCCCCGCCATCCTCGGTGAGGGAACCAGGAAGTGAAGCGCTCCGGTTTCACTGCCCGGTTCCCTATGGCGCATGCGCGAGTCGCGCTACGCCTGCCGATTGGCTCCTGCTGTGTACTGGGAGCCGAATGTTCCCAGAACACAACGGGGGAGGGGGGACAGGAGGTGACGTCATGCCCACAGTCTGCCCGAGACTGTGTAACCGGAAGTGGGTGCAAATACCTGTCTTTAGACAGGTATCTTCACCCCCCTGAAAGGTGTCAAATGTGACACTGGAGGGGGGAGGGTTCCGATCAGCGGGAGTTCCACTTTAGGGTGGAGCTCCGCTTTAAGCTATATATATATATATATATATATATATAAAAAATATCCAGAAATATCTATCTCTTAGATAGAGAACATTTACTCTGATTGAATTCTGTCGGAATTCCGATGTGAGTTTGGCCGGGCAAAAAACAGATTGTGTGTACGGGGCATAACTGTACAAGTCAAGAGACTCCGGCTTAGGCAAATTAGGTAAAAACATAAATGAGGGTTTGTGCATCCTGGAAGGACACTATGGGGCAGATCCACAGAGATCTGCACCCGCGCAGCGTATACGCCGCCATACCTTACCTGGCTTTAAATCGAATCCTGGAAGAATTTGCGCCATAAGTTACGGCGGCGTAGTGTATCTCTGGCGGCCGAATTCAAATCGGCGATTAGGGGGCGTGATTCATTTAAATGAAGCGCGTCCCCGCGCCGAATGAACTGCGCATGCGCCGTTCCTAAATTTCCCGCCGTGCATTGCGCTAAATGACTTTGCAAGGACGTCATTTTTTTTAACTTAGATGTGAATTACGTCCATCCTGATTCACGGACGACTTACGCAAAAAAAAAAAATTCTAAATAAACGCGGGAACGACGGCCATACTTAACATGGCAAGTTTAACTATACACGACGAAACACCAGCTTTAACTATACGCCGGAAAAAGCCGACTAGAGACGCCGGAAAAAAATGCGCCGGCCGCTCGTACGTTCGTGGATCGTTGGAAATAGCTAATTTGCATACCCGACGCGGAAAACAACGTGAACGCCACCCAGCGGACGCCGAAGAACTGCATCTTAGATCCGAAGGCGTACGAGGACGTACACCTGTCGGATCTAACCCAGATGCCGTTGTATCTTGGTTTGAGGATTCAAACTAAAGATATGACGCGGGTAATTTGAATGTACGCCGGCGTATCTACTGATACTGTGGTACGTATCGCTCTGTGGATCTGCCCCTATATTACCAAAAGTATTGGGATGCCTGTCTTGACACGCACAGGAACTTTAACCACATACCGACCGCCGCACGCAGGTATACGTCAGCAAAATGGCACGGGCAGGCACAAGGACGTATATATACGTCCCGTTTAAGAAGCAGCATTGTGGACGTGCATGCGCCGCAAGCTCCGTGACTCCGACCGCGGGTCCCGCGGACTCGATGTACGCTGGCATACCCAAAATCGTGTCACAGTGAAGAAGAAGGGGGAAATGCTTATGTAAACAAGCATTTCCCCAGTCTTCCTAATGACAGGACAGTGTACACAGCTTCCTGTAATCGGAAGCGGTGATCACTGTCCTGTCACACATAGCCCCCCCTACAGTTAGAACACATCCCTATGAACACTTAACCCCTACAGCACCACCTAGTGGTTAACCCCATCACTGGCAGTGTCATTTTTACAGTAATCAGTGCATTTTTATAGAACTATTCGCTGTATAAATGACAATGGTCCCAAAAATGTGTCAAAAGTGTCTGATGTGTCCACCATAATGTCACAGTCACGATAAAAATCGCTGATCGCCGCCATTACTAGTAAAAAAATAAATATTAATAAAAATGCCATAAAACTATCCCCTATTTTGTAAACGCTATAACTTTTGCGCAAACAAATCAATAAACGCTTATTGTGATTTTTTTTTTACCAAAAATAGGTAGAAGAATACGTATCGGCCTAAACTGAGGGAAAAAAAATATAAATTTCTTGGGGATATTTATTATAGCAAAACGTTAAAAATATTGAATTTTTTCAAAATTGTCGCTCTATTTTTGTTTATAGCGCAAAAAATAAAAACTGCAGAGGTGATCAAATATCACCAAAAGAAAGCTCTATTTGTTCGAAAAAAAGGACATCAATTTTGTTTGGGAGCCCTGTCGCACAACCACGCAATTGTCAGTTAAAACGACGCAGTGCCGAATCGCAAAAAGTGGCCTGGTCTTTGACCAGCAAAATGGTCCGGGGCTTAAGTGGTTAATGGCTTCCCAGTTTTAGCCCGTAGGGTTCAATATTGAGTTGGCCCACCCTTTGCAGCTATAACAGCTTCAACTCTTCTGGGAAGGCTGTCCACAAGGTTTAGGAGTGTGTCTATGGGAATGTTTAACCATTCTTCCAGAAGCACATTTGTGAGGTCAGGTGCTGATGTTGGATGAGAAGGCCTGGCTCACAGTCTCCGCTCTGATTCATCCATAAGACTCAGGATCTCAGAGGAAAGTGAGGGCATCAAAACGAATGTCTGGCTTGGGGACGTGGCGGGGATAAACCGCCCAGTACAGAAGGGGGGCGAGGGGAATGGGTTAAAGGAAAGCCGACCAAAGGCAGACCAGAACTTCAAAATTCCATACTGTGAAATGTGCATAAACATGTGGTTTCTATAGTCTATTTGTGTTGTACTATTGTTGGTCGCACAGAAAACTTCAATACTAGACACTTACACCCTCTTCCTGCCCAGGATTTCAGCGCTGTCTCACTTTGAATGACAATTGCGCAGTCATGCTACCCAAACAATTTTTTTTACTTTCAATAGATTTTTGTTTTTCCAAATATAGAATACAATTACAGTATGACCAAAGGCCGTGTCTACAACATCAAAACATTTAAAGCGGTTGTAAACCGCATAAACTTTTTTTTTTTTCCCCCAAACCTGCAATGCAAAAGGCATAATAGGCTAGTATGCACCGCATACTAGCCTATTATGAAATACTTACCTCGGAACGAGGTGTGTACCACTTACCTGGTCCACGCCGAGCAGGATGTCATCTTGCTCCGGCGTGTCTTCCGGGTATCGCCGCTCCAGCGCTGTGATTGGCTGGAGCGGCGATGACGTCACTCCCGCGCGTGCGCGCGGGAGATTTAAAATCGGCAGGGTCCGGCGATGCCGGTCCTTCAGCCGTGGAGTCCCCCCTGCGCATGCGCCGCCCGCATTGCGGGGGTAATATCTCCTAAACCGTGCAGGTTTAGGAGATATTCTCCTTACCTACAGGTAAGCCTTGTTGTAGGCTTACCTGTAGGTAAAAGTCCAAATAGTGGGTTTACAACCACTTTAACAAATAAGGCAAAATGTCAGCAACAAGGCCTCTAACGACTTCATATTGCCCGATTGTAGGCTGATTAAAGAAAATATACGAGCTTGCTAAGAGGGGAAGGGGAGGAAAAAAAAATGAATATAGTGGTCACTCGCTCAGGGGAGTCCTACCTGTCCCGGGCACCCCTAATGGGATCACTCTATGCCCCGGCCAGGCCCCCCCCCCAATCTACCCCCTCCAATAAAAGCATACGTAAGAAAATTTGTGGGTTCGAATTTGACTTCAGTGCACTTCTAGCTCGTACTTACGAATTCAATTAGGCAAACAATTTTTTTTAATCATTTTGTTCCCACAACTAGAGCTTTTTTTTGGTGGTATTTGATCACTGCTGGGGTTTTTTTTTGTGCAACAAGTAAAAAAAGACTAAGGGCCCCATTCTCGTACAGCGGCGTATCTTTGCGCGGGCGTAACGTATCCGATTTACCTTACGCCTCCGCAACTTAGAAGGGCAAGTGCTGTATTCTCAAAGCACTTGAGTTGCGGAGGCGTAGCGTAAATCGGCCGGCGTAAGCCCGCCTAATTCAAATTTGGTACAGGGGGGCGTGTGTTATGTAAAATAGCCATGACCCGACATGATTAACGTTTTTCACGAACGGCGCATGCGCCGTCCGTGGACATATCCCAGTGTGCATTGCTCCAAATACGCCGCAAGAACGTATTGGTTTCGACGTGAACGTAAATTACGTCCAGCCCCATTCACGGACGACTTACGCAAACGACGTAAAATTTTCACATTTCATTGCGTGAACGACAGCCATACTTAACATTGGTACGCTGCATATACGCCTCATATAGCAGGGGTAACTTTACACCGCTGTAACGCTTGAAAAACTCCTCAGTGTGAAAAGGGTCTTAAGGTCGAATCTGTCATTGAAGGCTTATGGTGTCTGTTCAATGTTCTAAGAAGATTCGATGGAGCAATTAAACTGTAGGATGCGTCAATCGTACATTTCCGATCGAATGTTCCACCAACAAGCTATAGAAGAATTCTAATGTTGTATGACTAGTAATAATTATATTTATAAATTATTATTACTAGTCAACCAACATTCGAATTCTTCTATAGCCTATAGGCTGAGCATTTGACCAGAAATGATACGACTGCGGCATCGTACAGTTTAGCTGCTTGTCGAATCTTCTTAGAACTTTCGACAGACACCATAAGCCTTCAATGACAGATTCAGCGTTTGTATGTTTTTTGCTGCTTCGTCGAATCTTCGTTGTTCATGTCGAATGGTCTACCCCAACACTGTCTCTATAATGTTGAATCTTTCCTCTCTATGTAGAATAATCTCGGACTAATAGAGTTAAGATTAGGCACATTCGACCGCAGATTCAAAAGACGCACATTGCTATTGTCAAAGTCATGTCGAATCTCCTATCTATATCGAACTGTTGTAGCAACGAAAACGAAAATAAAGCATTTTTTTATTAATTAAAATAAAAATAAAAAATAAATGCCGATCCGCTCTGCAGACGGATAAATAGGATTTTCCTCTGTCTGCAGAATTGGAGCATTGCGGACACTGATGAGATCGGTGTCAGCGAATGTTCATCCGCTGACACCCGCTATCTCATAGGGATTAATGTATGTCCCTTTTTCATCTGTAAACGGATGGATGAAAAAGCGGACATACGGTCCGCATGTGTGAAAGGGGCCTTAAGCCCTGTACACACGATCGGATATCTGATGGAATCTAATCCGATAGATTTTTTCATCGGATGTCCGATGAAGCTGACTTTCATCAGTCTTGCCTACACACCATCGGTTAAAAATCCGATCGTGTCCAACGCGGTGACGTAAAACACTACGACGTGCTGAGAAAAATAAAGTTCAATGCGTTGACTTGATTCTGAGCATTCTGGATTTTTGAGCGATGGATTTCCCCACAGACGATCGTTTTTTTCTATTGTTTTTTTAACCATAAGAAAAATTTAAAATTTAAAACAGGTTCTATTTTTTTTCACCGATGGATAAACAAACGATGGGGCCCACACACGATCGGTTCGTCAGATGAAAACGGTCCACCAGTCCGTTTTCATCAGACGAACCGATCGTGTGTACAGGGCATTAGTCTCACGAAGTGCAAGAAGACACAGAGCCGCTCAATGAAACTGGAGGAGTTTAACCCCAGGCTGTGTAGGGGGTTTTTAACTGTCAGGTCAGTAAGGTTGTGAAACTCCCTTCCACAATTGGTGGTGTCAGCAGGAAGAAAGTTTTAAAAATCTATTGGGTGTGCATCTTAGGAAACACAATATACAGGGATATGGGAAATGATTTTCAACATGAACAAACACACACAATCACACATGTTGAACTGGATGGACTAGTGTCTTTATTCAACGTTACACACAGCGGCCCGGATTCACGTAGATCCGCGTATCTTTGTGCGGGCGTATAGTATCCTATTTACGTTACACCTCCTCAACTTTGACAGGCAAGTGCCGTATTCTCAAACCAAAGTTGCGCGGCGTAGCGTAAATAGGCCGGCGTAAGCCCGCCTAATTCAAATGTGGTAGATGTGGGCGTGTGTTATGTAAATTTTATGTGACCCCACGTAAATGACGCTTTTTACGAACTGCGCATGCGCCGTCCGTGAAAGTATCCCAGTGCGCATGCTCCAAATTAACCCGCAAGAAGCCAATGCTTTCGACGTGAACGTAAATGATGCCCAGCCCTATTTGCTAACGACTTACGCAAATGACGTAGAATTTTCAAAATTCGACCCGGGAACGACGTCCATACTTAACATTGGTACGCCTCATGTACGCCTCATATAGCAGGGGTAACTTTACGCCGGGAAAAGCCTAACGTAAACAGCGTATCTGTACTGCGTCGGCCGGGCGTATGTTCGTGAGTTTGCGTATCTAGCTGATTTACATATTTCTAGGCGTAAATCAGCGTACACGCCCCTAGCGGCCAGCGTAAATATGCAGTTAAGATCCAACGGCGTAAGAGACTTACGCCGGTCGGATCTAATACAAATCTATGCGTAACTGTTTTTAAGAATCAGGTGCATAGATACGACGGCTCGGACTCAGAGTTACGACGGCGTATCTGGACATACGCCGGCGTAACTCGTACGAGAATCCGGGCCAATGTAACTATGTACTACAGATTGTGCCTTCCTTACCCGGTAACAACTGAACACCCAGTTCTTCTATGGTGGTCACAAGGAAGTGAGGGAGAATCAGGGGCTTACATACAAAAATAAAAAACTTAGCAAGACATAATGAAAATTTTCTGAGCCACGGTTTTATTTTATTTTTTGCGTTCTGTATGCAATTCTGGTTTTACTATACATAGTATAGAAACAAGAGGCAGAGCCCAGGCTGCTGCCAATAGAAATCGAGCTGCCGCCGAAACCCTCCACCCCACTGCCTTTCCCACAACAGATCACGGAATGCGGGGTGGGGGGTTGGCGGCAGCTCCATTTCTATTGGCAGCCACCGGGCTCAGCCTCTCGTTTCTCCCCTTCAGCCTCCACGAGAGCTGGTCTTCTGTAAAATGGCTGCGGCGTGCCGGACCCGGACCTCTATCTAGTGGTGGCTCAGGCGATACAAAATCAGGACAAAGCCAATTTCTGTGATTTTTCTCAGGACACTGTAGGACCGGGACAAGAGTCTGAATACTGGGAATGTCCTGGGAAAATTGAGATGGTTGGCCTGTATACAACTACAATCATTCGATTGAGGGTGCAGTACACAGCTGGATGAAATGTTACTGGATTACAAGTGTGGTAATCTCTACACTGTTCCATTCAAAGGACAAGTTCCCCTACCATGGTAGCAGATAAGACTTGTAGTTCATTTTTTCACAGATCTCTGTAAATAAATAAGGTGGCTGTGCTAAATTCAAAAAAGTGACTACACGTGTATGAGGCTTTAGGCTATAAATTTGGTTAAAAAGGTTGTAAAGGTTCGCAATGACAATGGGCAATGTCAGCCCCCAGCCCCCCCCCCCCCCCGTTTTGCTTACCTGAGGCCGAATCTGCTGTGCGCGCCCCCCGACATCCTATTCTCTTCGCAGTCTGGCCGTCGATTGACTAGATTTGCTAGAATGATAGCAGCGCAGCCATTGGCTCGCATTGCTGTCAATCACATGCAATGATGCGGCTTGCCGGGTGGTGGGGCCGTGTTATACAGTGTATCACAGGAGCGCGCCCACAAACTAACCCCCTTGGGAGAGCGCTTCTCATGAAGGGGGTTAGCTGATGCGGGGAGGAGCTGAGACAGCCGCCGAGGGACCCCAAAATACCAGGATCGGGGCCACTGTGTGCAAAACGAGCTGCACAGTGGAGGTAAGTATAACATGTTTGTTTTTGTTTTGTTTTTTAAACAGGAACTTTTAGTGTCCCTTTAAAGTGGATGTAAACCCAAATATTTTTTTTTTTATCTCACAATGTAGGGTATAAGATTTCTTACCATCTGTGTGAGAGCTGGCAGAATTGTAGTGTGTGTGTCTGAGGTCACCTGATCACAGTTGCAACATCAGGTTATTTACTTATCTCATGCACTAGCCTGGAGACAGGCATTAATTCCCATCCCCACTCCTTTTCTGAAGTCATGTGGTTACTTTTATGGATTTTGACTGGATGTTAGGGGTCATAGCAGAATTTAGTGTAAGGAATACACAAGAGAAAATGCATGTTGACAAGGGGAGTGTAGAGGTGGGTGGGGAGTCAACTGACATCACGACTCCACCCACCGAGCTCCAAACAACAGACCCACCCACAGAATCTGCAGTTTTTGGGTCACATAACAGACAGAGGGGAGACATTTGACAGGAGGCATGTACCGTATTTATCGCGGTATAACACTCTCCCGCGTATACCGCGCACCCCTAAAGTGGCCCCCAATCCTCTGGAAAAAACTTTTTTTTTTTTTTTTGTTGTACTTACAGTTTTGGTGTCTCGCGCGGCGTCCATTGCGGCCTCGTCGGGTTCGGCGTCCTTCTGCGGCTTCGGGTGTCCTCTTCGGCGGGTCCGGGCTCCGTCTTCGGCGGGTCGGGTGTCCTCTTCGGCGGGGCGGGTGTCCTCTTCGGCGGGTCCGGTGTCCTCTTCGGCGGGTCCGGCGTCCTTCTGCGGCGTCCTTGCGGCGTCCTTGCGTCCTCCCCGCTCGTTTCCCGCACCAAGTTTGAATACTGCGCCGACATATACAGAGCGCAGTACACTCGTGTATTGTCGGCAATGCTCGGCTACCCGCGCTGACGTCCTGTACGTCCAGGACGTGAGCGCGGAAGGAGCCGAGACTGCCCGACTATACCCGAGTGTACTGCGCTCGGTATATGTCGGCGCAGTATTCAAAACTCGGTGCGGGAAAGCGGGTATCGGTGTATACCGCGCACCCAGATCAGCACTATGGCAGTAGTTTAGAAAGGATGAGAGTGGGTTTACATCCACTTTAAGCATCCTATGGCTCTGAGGCAGCCTAAAAACTGCAAATCAAGTAAATAAACAAGACATGAATGTTACAAGTTACAAGGTCACAGATCTCTACTGGTTTTTAAATGGCTACTTTTTGTGTTGTTGTTTTTAAAGGATTGGTTATTTCTAGTTCCAGCTGCTGAGGGGCTAATTGAGATGCTACAGGACATGCAACAGACAGGCAAGGGAGAGTGAGGGACACAATTAAAAGCACAAGCTGACTAAATTCCAGCACAATGTCTTGTAGCAAATTATCACGTTTAGTGATCTGATGTGCGGGAAGATTCTCTCTTTCATCTCTTGTGAAGCTCTGGGAGACAATCAAGTATTTCTGGCTAATATCTTATGCACACATAATTAGGCATCAACAAGAACCATCTGGGTTGTGTGTTCAGTCAAATATTTGCAGCAACTTCACAGAAGGAAGTTAGATACATTTCGAATCCCTCCTTTAAATTTTGCAGCATATTGTGGTTTGTCCCAAATGCACAGAAAACTATGAGCAGCAGGCCAAAAAATGTCAGACTGTGTCATGCAAGTCCACACAGCAATGACAATGGAAAAATCTCTTCATCGTATCTAGAGTATAATATTATTTACAGTAAAACACAAGCTAGATTTCTTCCAATCCTTTGAATATTTTAATAGGTTCATAGATGTGTATGTAGCCATGCCCCGTAGCGGTTGCTGTGTGTAGTGGTTCACCTGTCACCCTGCCCAACCAGACATCCATCCCAGTCACTCAGAGACAAAAACCTTTTCATTAATTTTTGGAACAGTGGAAATGATTCAATTAGTTTCAACTATACAAAATGCACCTCATCCTGTAAAGTAATACGTGAAAACGGAGAAGGCAATTGGATTATAACGGTGCTACATAGAATAAGTTCTAAATATAACAAATTAATTTTAATAATTTATTAAAATATCATGGGAAATTAGTACATCACATGATACAAAGCTTAAAAACATATATATTGTATCAAACATGAATATCTGGGACCCTGGAGATCCCAAAAGAGGTAGATAACTGGTCGGTTTAGGATAGTATCACCCAATATATTTCGCCTATTACAGGCTTCCTCAGGGGTTGGACTAAGACCAGTAGTAGATAGCCAGCTCTAACAATAATATAAAACATAACATGTAAGACAAAATCATATACATTGTAATATACCTAAGTATATAAACAGAAAATGTTTGCTTTCTTTGGAGAGGACAAATGCTGACCTTCTCCCCGGATGGGGAGAAAATAATCAAAATCCTGCCAATAAACCAGGACACCAGTATATTCCAGACCCAAATTGGGTATGGAGCCTTAATCCGAGGTATTGACACCGTGTAGGGGCAGAGGCTCAACCATAGGGGGAGAGAAGGAGACCCAGCTGTAGGGAACAGATAGCACCTAATGAGTATCGCGTTCCAAAGGTTCTTCGTCAGCTATATAGTTAAAAAAATCCACACTTACTATGTTTGATAAATTATAGACACATACGGAGACAGCCAATACATTTTTATCTGGCGAATCATACGCAGGAATGGAATATGCTTGACCAGCCAATCTTGCAATATAAAGAAAGCAGAAAAAGAAGAAAAAGAAAATATTCAAATATTATCAGTATATTTAGGTATGAATATAAATCATACCATATAGTTCCAATGGACCATTGCTTAGTTGATTATTCAAAAAAGAAAAGAAAAGATATGGTATCAAAACTACAGAGTAGCAAAAAAGTTGATAGCCACAGTTACAATAGAAGGAGGAAAGGATTGGCAACGCTCTGCTACAATAGAAGGTAAAATAAACATGGGATTGTTACCTGAGTTAGAAAGAGGCTTGGAGAGGCTGTCTCCATGTGTCAGTGCAGCAGGGATGATGGGCAGAACTGGCTCCTTAAATCTCCCCCAGCACGCCCGAGCGTCTGACGTCATCGGGCGTGTGCGGACACATCAAAGCGTCCGTGCGCATGCGCCAGTGCGGACTGAAGCCGCATAGCCTACAAACCCCAGAATACTTGGCGGTAGTGGTGGTACAGCGTCACATGACGCAGATCGTGTACGGCGCAAAACGCCGCCCATCAATACACAGCAAGGGAAACATGTCAGGGTTCCTGAAACAGAGGTGGCCCCCGACAAGAAAAGGGGGGAGAAGGGCATGCAGAGACAGCGGCAGATGAAAACAGGTGGCAAAATTAGTGCACAAGAACAACAAATGGGCATCCAAAACTGAAGCCCTTGGGTGTCCATACGGCTGAGCAAAAAAAAAACGCCCCTAGTGACCACAGCAGAAAATAGCAGGGAAAGACAGATGTTTTTTTTTTTAACTGGAGTCCTAATGAACAGGCAGGATAAGGAAAGCAGTACAGTCAATAGGAAAAAACACTAGGACTGTAAAAAAGGGATGAAAAATTAATCTGCAAATTTATCAGGGATGGCAGGGCAACATGAAGTCATCATACAAATGAAAGCGATGACGTCAGACGCTCGGGCGTGCAGGGGGAGATTTAAGGAGCCAGTTCTGCCCATCATCCCTGCTGCACTGACACATGGAGAGAGCCTCTCCAAGCCTCTTTCTAACTCGGGTAACAATCCCATGTTTATTTTACCTTCTATTGTAGCAGAGTGTTGCCAATCCTTTCCTCCTTCTATTGTAACTGTGGCTATCAACTTTTTTGCTACTCTGTAGTTTTGATACCATATCTTTTCTTTTCTTTTTTGAATGATCAACTAAGCAATGGTCCATTGGAACTATATGGTATGATTTGTATTCATACCTAAATATACTGATAATATTTGAATATTTTCTTTTTCTGCTTTCTTTATATTGCAAGATTGGCTGGTCAAGCATATTCCATTCCTGCGTATGATTCGCCAGGTTACAATTTCTTGGCTGTCTCCGTATGTGTCTATAATTTATCAAACATAGTAAGTGTGGATTCTTTTTAACTATATAGCTGACCAAGAACCTTTGGAACGCGATACTCATAGGTGCTATCTGTTCCCTACAGCTGGGTCTCCTTCTCTCCCCCTATGGTTGAGCCTCTGCCCCTACACGGAGTCAATACCTCGGATTAAGGCTCCATACCCAATTTGGGTCTGGAATATACTGGTGTCCTGGTTTATTGGCAGGATTTTGATTATTTTCTCCCCATCCGGGGTGGCAGGTCAGCATTTGTCCCCTCCAAAGAAAGCAAACATTTTCTGTTTATATGCTTAAGTATATTACAATGTATATGATTTTGTCTTACATGTTATGTTCTCTATTATTGTTAGAGCTGGCTATCTAATACTGGTCTTAGTCCAACCCCTGAGGAAGCCTGTAATAGGAGAAATATATTGGGTGATACCATCCTAAACCGACCAGTTATCTACCTATTTTGGGATCTCCAGCGACCCGGATATTTATGTTTGATACAATATATATGTTTTTAAGCTTTGAATCATGTGATGTACTAATTTACCATGATATTTTAATAAATTATTAAAATTAATTTGTTATATTTAGAACTTATTCTATGTAGCACCGTTATAATCCCATTGCCTTCTCCGTTTTCAGTTCAATAATTTGTTTTGTTTATTTGAGGGGGGTTAAACTTGGATAGGGATTTGGGAATTTTTGGATTGTCCCCCTTATTGTTTATTATGGCGCTAGAGCCGGTGGCCAGCAAAGGGGTTAAGTGCGGAGACCGTGAACATAAGTACGCGTTGTTCGCAGATGGTATACTGCTACTCCTCTTCTCCCCGGTCACCTCTTTGCCTAATCTAAATATAGTATTACGGCACTTCACAACAATTACAGGCTTATGAGTGAATCATTCTAAATCCCAGGCACTCAATGCTTCCTTACAAACACATATAGTCCAAGCTCTACAAAGCTCATTCTCCTTTAAATGGCAAAATGAGGCCTTACTGTATTTAGGTATCTTTATGACCCCCACCCTTCCCACGCTATATAAACAAAATTACCCCCCACTATTTCAAAAACTATTAGAGGATCTCAAAAGATGGTCAAATAACTCTCCTTCATGGTTCGGTTGATTGTACTCGGTTAAAATTACCGTTTTACCAAAAGTACTATACCTGTTTAGGACCCTCCCAATAGCAATAATAGGATCAGATCTTAAGAAATTTCAGGCAAAATTGTTAGAATATATATGGGGACACAAAAGACTCAGGGTGAATAGACAAACATTATACACACCAAAATTGAGGGGAGGCGTAGGAATGCCTGATCTGATTAAGTATTACCGCAATTGTCCCAACTGATTCAATTCCACACACCACAGTCCAGACCACTCTGGATAGCGTTGGATAGGGATGAGCTTCGAGTTCGAGTCGAACTCATGTTCGACTCAAACATTGCCTGTTCGCCTGTTCGGCGAACAATGAACAATTGGGGGTGTTCGCGGCAAATTCGAAAAGCCGCGGAACACCCTTTTAAAGTCTATGGGAGAAATCTAAAGTGCTAATTTTAAAGGCTAAAATGCAATTTATTGTCCTAAAAAGTGTTTGGGGACCTGGGTCCTGTCCCAGGGGACATTTATCAATGCAAAAAAAAGTTTTAAAAACAGACGTTTTTTCGGGAGCAGTGAATTTAATAATGCTAAAAGTGAAACAATAAAAGTGAAATATTACTTTAAATTTCGTACCTCCTAGGGGGGATGTAAAGTTAGCATGTGAAATAGCGCATGTTTCCAGTACATAGAACTGTCCCTGCACAAAGTGTCATTTCTGAAAGGAAAAAAAGTCTTTTAAAACCGGACTTGCGGCTATAATGAATTGTCGGCTCTGGCAATTCAGAGCGATTTCATTGATAAAAAAAAAAAAAATAGCGTGGGGGTCCCCCCAAATTCCATTACCAGGCCCTTCAGGTCTGGAATGGATATTAAGGGGAACCCCACCGTCAATTTAAAAAAAAATTACGTGGGGTTCCCCCCAAATATCCATTCCAGACTCTTCAGGTCTGGTGTGGATTTTAAGGGGAACTCCACCCCAACATTAAAAAAAAATGGCGTGGAGTTCCCCCAAAAATTCACACCAGACCCCTTATCCGAGCACGTAAACCTTGCCGGCCGCAGAAAAGAGGGGGGAACAGAGTGTGGCCCCTCCCCTCTCCTGAACCGTACCAGGCCACATGCCCTCAACATGGGGAGAATGTCCCCATGTTGATGGGGACAAGGGCCTAATCCCCACAACCCTTGCCCAGTGGTTGTCAGAATCTGGAAGACCCCTTTAACAAAGGGGACCCCCAGATCCTGCCCCCCCCCCTATGTGAATTGGTAATGTACCCCTACCATTTCACGAAGGAAGTGTAAATAGTTGGAAAAAACACACACACACCGTAGAAAAAAGTCCTTTATTAATAAAAAAATAATCCACTCATTCCCGCTTCCTGCTCCAACATTGTCTGTATCCAGCGACGGGTTCGGGTGATCTCCGGTCCAGCGATGAGAAGATCCAGAGCGCAGCATCACCGACCTCCTCTCACCGCTGGACACAGCCCAGCAAATGACACGGCTGAAGCTGTGAAATTTCTTATATAGGGGAGGCGGGGGCCACCCGTCACGTGACCCCGCCCCCTCTGACGCACCCTCTGCTACGTCACTGAGTAAGCCCAGTCTTCCCCCTTCCTGGGCTTCCCCAGTGACGTAGCAGAGGGTGCGTCAGAGGGTGCGTGTCACGTGACGGGTGGCCCCGCCTCCCCTATATAAGAAATGTCACAGCTTCAGCCGCGTCATTCAATGGGCTGTGTCCAGCGGTGAGAGGAGGTCGGCGATGCTGCGCTCTGGATGGATGGATCTTCTCATCGCTGGACCGGAGATCACCCGCACCCGTCGCTGGATACAGACAACGTTGGAGCAGGAAGCCGGGACCGAGAGTGGATTATCACAGCTATATTTTTTTCATTTATTTTTTTATTAATAAAGGACACACTGTGTGTGTGTGTTTTTTCCAACTATTTACACTTCCTTCGTGAAATGGTAGGGGTACAATGTACCCCATTACCAATTCACATAGGGGGGGGCAGAATCTGGGGGTCCCCTTTGTGTGTGTGTGTTTTTTCCAACTATTTACACTTCCTTCGTGAAATGGTAGGGGTACAATGTACCCCATTACCAATTCACATAGGGGGGGCAGGATCTGGGGGTCCCCTTTGTTAAAGGGGTCTTCCAGATTCTGATAAGCCCCCCACCCGCAGACCCCCACAACCACCGGGCAAGGGTTGTGGGGATGAGGCCCTTGTCCCCATCAACATGGGGACATCCCCCCCTTGTTGAGGGCATGTGGCCTGGTACGGTTCAGGAGAGGGGGGGGCGCACTCTGTCCCCCCCTCTTTTCTGCTGCTGGCCAGGTTAACGTGCTCAGATAAGGGGTCTGGTGTGAATTTTTGGGGGAACTCCACGCCATTTTTTTTTTTAAATTTTTTTAAATTGACGGCGGGGTTCCCCTTAATATCCATTCCAGACCTGAAGGACCTGGTAATGGAATTTGGGGGGACCCCCACGCTATTTTTTTTTTTTTCATGAATGAATCCTCTCTGAATTGCCAGAGCCGACAATTTATTATAGCCGCAAGTCCGGTTTTAAAATACTTTTTTTCCTTTCAGAAATTACACTTTGTGCAGGGACAATTCTATGTACTGGAAACATGCGCTATTTCACATGCTAACTTTACACCCCCCCCCCCCCCAGGTACGAAATTTAAAGTAATATTTCACTTTTATTGTTTCACTTTTAGCATTATTAAATTCACTGCTCCCGAAAAAACGGACGTTTTTAAAACTTTTTTTTTGCATTGATACATGTCCCCTGGGACAGGACCCAGGTCCCCAAACACAATGCTAAGCTATGATTAAGCATTGAAAGTCAATGCAAAACGCGTCAGCTATTTTCCCCACTGTATGCTGATTGTATGCTGTGCATTTTTTCCACCAATAAAGAGCACGTCTTTTTTAAGACTTTTTGGAGTGCGGCTGTCCATCTATTTCTCTATCCACTAATAAAGGTTTGCTACGAATGGCGGATCTCTGTGACCACAGAGGTGTTTTGTCGAAAACCAGCCCTTCAGGAAAAGTATCATCTCCCAAATTCGGAAATATACCACTATACCCAGATAGCGCATTACTTGGCAACACTGAATCGCACCTCTGACCTAACCACATTCACCTCAATGTAAAATCTCTGTAGGACTTTCGACAAACACACTGGCCACATATCACAGATCTATAGTATTTTATCCTTGATTTCATAAAAGTTGTTTTACATGCAAACATGGGAGCAGGATCTAGAAACCAGCTTGGCAACAGAAGAGTGGAGAAAAATGGTACAATGCGCATCCAAATCATATATTAATACTTCTTTGAGGTCCCCTACGATCCCTTTTTGCCTGCTGAAAGCCTAACTATCATGGATAATGGTGAATGAGTGCCTCTCGGCTATTTAAAATGGTAAGGTTGCATGGTTCTACAAAATATTGGACCCCTGGAGCAACTATCTCACAACTACATAATGAGATGGGATTGACTCGGGAGTATCTTCCTCCAGGGCCGGAGTGCACCCCCCTTCATGCCCCTATATTCTTCTCTCTGATATGTCTTTCTCCTTCTTTCCAATCTTCATCTGAATTTTCATTTCAATAGATCTTTAGACCAATTACGGTCCCAGAGATCCCGTGGAATTTCAGCTAGTGGGTCGCAAGTTTGGTTTATGTTTGACCTTAATAGGTGGTTGATGCTATATTAAGTCTCACGTGCATATAGGTTTAACAGTAATGTAACTGAACCTTCAACGATTTGTTAATGTACAATTACTTCCCATTACGATGGCAAATGCTGATACTGTATTTGTTAAAATTATTTGAATAAACATATTGGAAAACAAGAAATCTATTGCTTGCTACTACACCTTATTGGATGGAAGTTAATGAGCTCCTACATGCCGGTGAAGACCATCAAATCCTGCAATGGGGACATTACTGTCATTACTGCTATAAGGGCCCTTATACCATTACCTTTAAGTCAGACCTCTCATTAGGGTAACAGTTATTAAGCTAGCCAAAGTTCCCCACTTTAGAGGTGTGTCAGTATAATCAGTTAGCTGTGTTTATCCTTACAGGTGCTAGCAGTACTTCATTGAGGAAGTGTATACAATATATTGTTTGTTTGCTAATATATTGCCATTTTATTATTGGGAGGAATTCCTTTCTGTAACATCCCTTTTGAATTGTTCTAGTAAATATTTTATCATAACATAAATACAGAGAGTTATCTGACTTATTAATTTAAGGTGGTGCAAGGATGTCCGAACCCAGAGTGTCAGGTGGGTTAGAATGTTCATCAGGTCCTGGCAGTTCAGATAAGCAGGTAATTCCAAGCAGACCATTAGGGGGTCGTGCAGCAATAGGTACCAATTTAAAGTGCCTATCCAAGGATTTGTATTTCTATCTATTCAGTACTAAGATTTACATGTCAGACAGCTGTCAGACAGCATAGCCATCCTGGTGACCTGACTTTTGTTTGCTGCAGTTATGCAATAGAGTCCGGTCACCTCCCTATCTCCAGACCCTGAGTATTCTACAAAGAAGTAGTAGCACACTGATAAGTCTCTTTTTAGAAAGGCAGTCAGGGAGAGGTTTGGGGGGGTAACAGGACTATTTGCATTTCGCTGCATTTTTAACTTAAGGTGTAAAGTTTTAGTTGTCAAACTCTTCCTTTGAATTCAATGGGGCTACACCTCAACTGTGTGCAATGCACATGATTGTGGTGTGGTAGGGTTAGATTATAGGTTTAAAGGATACGTTCACCTTTGGGAAGATGTTACATGTTTCACATGTTTTTTGTGGGATCTGCTGCCTCTGTGTGACTGCAGTATGAGGAGAAGTTCCCAGTACCAGATATTTATTTTTGAAAAGAGCGTGGCCGTGTGGGGCTTCACCAAGAGTTCTGTGAATTAATGGATTACAGGTACCGACATCCTTTGCGGAACTTGGCTTGTAGTTCTCAATGAACTACCACAGCATTGTGGTAGTTTATTGATTTTTTCTGTCAATGTGAAACTGCCCACCCATTCAATGTATGGGCAGACAGCTTACACTGGAAGTCTGTAGGAGTCCTGCATGGCACCACCTATCTGCTAATCGGTAGTGAAATGCTTTCCAGGATCCTAACCTGAAAAAAAAATGTGTATTTTTTTTTTTTTTTTTTTAAAGGTGAACTTATCTTTTAAAATCAGGCAGTGAGAAGGTTATATAACACAGTGAATGTGAAAGAAACCTTATGTTCAGCAGACTGATCTCGTCTTTTATCGGTTCCTTGTCAGATTATTTTTAGGTAGCACGTCTGACTGGTTCCTAGTGCTGTCCTTCCATTTCACAGTCTGGATTGTACTGTGCAGGGAACCAGAAGAGGCTGATAAGTTAAATTCAGGTACTAAAAGCATAGCTCCCAATTGTCCCTGATTTTGAGGGACGTTCCCTGATTTGTAATAATGTCCCTCTGTCCCTCATTCCTCCTCATTTGTCCCTCATTGTGGCCTGATCAATAAATATGTATATAAAATGCACTTTTTATCTATCAAAAAGTGTTTTGCAGCACTAAACCTTTCATCTGACTTCTAAATTGCTTCATCTGTAAATTCCAAAAGCCAATATACAGGAATAGTAATGGTAAAGATTTTTTTTTGTACAATTCTCCTTTAAGGGGGCGTGGCAAGGGTGTGTCCTATGCCTGCATACTTTTAGTGATAGGTGTCCCTCATTCTCATATTAAACAGTTGGGAGGTATGCTAAAAGCCCAACGCTAAATATTAGACACAATCTACCCCTGCTGAACCCCCCCCCCCCACACTTCTCTTCCTTTCTCCAGCACCCTGCCCTGTGGATGGTCCCTCATCATCATCATGCAGGAGCATTGCTATTAACGATGCATTGGAGGGACTGGTTACACCACTGACAAGACCCTGTTGGTGAAAGGAATAAGGTCAGCATTACTCCTTATTCTTGCACCAGTAGAATTAATAAGTATGTGTGTGTGTGTGTGTGTGTGTGTGTGTGGTGGGGGGCGGGGGGGTGCACTGCAATGGTAGATTATTTTGAATAATTCTTGGAGTTGAACTTTAAACTAGTTTCCGTTAACAACACATTTACTGTATTTTTAATGCATAAACATCCACATGAATTGGTGCTGCTTTTTTATCTGTCATATGTCTAATGTCTAGCACAGATCCACCTGAGCCTTGTCACCTGCTACAAAGTTTCAATGTAACTGAGAATGAGGGAACACCTCCTGCTTCCTGCAGCAGACAAATGGCATTATCACAGCCTAGGCATTTGTAACTTGTCTAGAGCACAATGAATCCCTTTTTCATGATAAAAGGAACAGCTTATACTGCTGCTGACATGGTAGAAATGTATTTATACAAACCTGAAAAATTACTGAAAGTTACACATTAACCACTTCAGCCCTGGAAGGGTTTACCCACTTTCTGATCAGGCCATTTTTTCGATAAGGCAGTGCGTCAATTTAACTGACAATTGCGCGGTCGTGCGACACTAGACCCAAACAAAATTGATGTCCTTTTTTCCCCACAAATAGAGCTTTATTTTGGTGCCATTTGATTACCTCTGCGGTTTTTATTCTTTGTGCTATAAACAAAAAAAGAGCAATAATTTGGAAAACAAACATTTTTTTTTTACTTTCTGCTATAAAACATTTACCCCCAAATAAAAAATAAAAATAAAAAATGTATTCATCAGTTTAGGCCGATATGTATTCTGCTACATATTTTTGGTAAACAAAAAAAATAAATAAGCATATATTGATTGGTTTGTGCAAAAGTTATCACGTCTACATAATAGGAAATAGATGTATTGTACTTTTTTTTTTTTTTTATTTATTTATTTTTCACTTTTTCATTTATACAGGAAACCAAATCTCATTAACATATACAAAAAAAAAGAGTCGATAGATCACCCTCGTACAAACTAAATATATCATCCTGTTCTTTATTCAAATTACAAATAATATATTGATACATTCAGTTGCCACTCTTCACACCAGTTCCCTCCCCTTAGAGTAATATCCCCCTCAGGGCCAGGGGGGGGCTAGTGCAACTCCTAATCTGGGTCACAGTAGTCATCCAGATAGTTGTGAGGGGGGAAGCAAAATAGTTTTTTTTTTTATATATATATATATATATATATATATATATATATATATATATATATAATTATAATAACAGAACTACTAAAAGTACTGCTTCCTCCTCTACTCCCCACCCCACATATCTTCTCCTATTATCGAGCTTGGGGGGGGGGGCAACACCATTGCTCTTCCTACTCAGCTTCTGTCCCAGATTATTCCATCTCCTCCTTCCTATTTGTAGTCCCCTTTCGCTCTCCTACCTATAACACCCCCCCAAAAAAAAGAAAAAAAAAGGGAAGAACCCCCCCAGACCCAGCCCCCAACATCTCCCCCTCTTTTTTTTGATAGATTTCCCTCGTTTTCTTACTTGTCCATACTAGGTCTTCCATCCTGTTCACTTCCTCTACTTTTTGATACCACATACTCATAGTAGGAGGTTGTCTCTGTTTCCATTTAAGTGGTATGCATGCTTTAACAGAATTCACTAAGTGACACAGAATGGAATTCCGATATGTATCCCCCGAACTCTCCGATAAATGCAAAAGAAAAAATGCTGGATCCTCCGGTATTTCTGCTTCACTAAATCTTTGAATGGTCTCTCGGACCTCCTTCTAAAATTCCCTAATTCTAGAGCAGGACCAGAAAATATGTAGCATACTACCCTGTTCTGTCTGGCATCTCCAGCATTCCCCTGTTACCTTTGGGAAGAATCTATGAAGTGTTTCCGGGGTTCTGTACCACTGTAAGATAATTGTGTAATTTGTTTCATGCATTTTTGTACATGTTGCTGTCTTAAATATTGCATTTATAATTTTTTGAGATTCCTGGAAAGTCCTCCCCAGGTCTAATTCCCATCTATGAAAAAAGGGCAACTGAAAATTCTCCAATGGTTTAGTCAATAACCCATACATTCTAGATACTGCATGCGTTATTGGTGGGGGTGTAGTGGCGCTTGCAAGCAATGAAGAATAAGCTGATAACAAATTAAAACCAATAACGACTATAATTCCTAAAACATAAGAGTGCGTCCATCCCCTGCTGGGGTTAAATAGTGTTCCACTCTAGGTCTTAACTAAAGTTACCACCCAGCACCGATGGCTAGATGGCTAGATGTGGAAGGTAATGCGAGTGAATAATTACTGAAATCAAATGGACAGATGTGCCTAGTGACAGCACAATGTAGATGAGATGCTGGCAATCATCATCAATGAGTATCATGTAATGACTAGAACAATAAAATATACTGTGCAATCAAATCCTTAAAGTGCTTCATCCAAAGAAAGTGCAATGTGCAAATTTTTAAAAAATGATAATAAATAAGTGAAAATAAAGTCCAAATTCCTGAAAAAATACTCAATAAAAAGCATGCGTTATTGGTTCTTTTTCCATACATTGTTTCTCAAATGGTGTTAGACTTCGGTCCAGCCTACTTGGCGCCCCTACCGTACTTAAGAAATGTCTTATTTGTGCTGCTTGCCAAAAATCGAGTTGGAAAGGGCCATTCTTCTGCATCAGCTCCTGCATTGTTGGCCAATTGCCTGAGACCAAAAAATGCGAGGCCTGAAACAATCCTCGTTCCATTAATAAAGCAAAAGCTCCTTTTTGTATACCTGGTATAAATTGGGGATTACCTAATATAGGCATCAATGGTGAATTACATGTCGATATTTTATCCCCAGAGAAAAGATTTTGACATACTCGTAATGTGGACCCTATTATTGGATGCATCTTAGTATTATTTGTAACATTTTTTTTAATAGTAATGGTGGCGATCAGTGATTTTTGCAGGACTGCGACATTGCGGAGGACAGATCAGACACCTAACTGACATTTTTGACACTTTTTTGGAAACCAGTGACATTATAACCGTAATCAGTGCTAAAAATATGCACTGTTATTGTACAAATGACACTGGCAGGGAAGGGGTTAACACCAGGGGCGATCAAGGGGTTAAATGCAGGGCTTTTTTTCAGCTGGAACTTGGTGGAACTCAGTTCCACCACCTCTTGCTCAGGCACTTTGCTCCCTGCTCACCACTATCACTTGTAAACACAGAAGTCTGGCTTCTGTGTTTAAAAGTGACAGCTTGTCTTCCAATGACTCCCACAGATCGGATCTCCTGAGTGGCTCCCACTGAGTGTAGGATGGGGACAAGGCACATTTGTGCAGGGTGGTACTAGGGGTACAGTGTGCGTGGAGGTACTAGGGAAAAAGAGGGGTGAAGGTGAGATGTGGATGGAGGATGCAGAGGTAAGCAGCTGTGGGAGAAGGCTCTGTACTCTGTGTTTAGCGCACCCCTGAACTCTGCACTATGTATGTAGCACAACCCTAAACTCTGTACTCTGTGTGTAACCCTACCAACTCTGCACTCTGTACATAATGCATTTCTGGTATGTAATGCTACTTTAAAACCCTCCCACTATTAGTAGGATTTCACCATACCCACTACTTGATGTGGTTTGGAGGGTGTGTGTGTGGGGGGGGGGGGGGCGGTTGGGGTTTATGGTTGAGTTCCTGCACCTAATTTCTGAGAAAAAAAGGCCTGGTTAAATGTGTTCCCTGTGTGTGTTTTCGAACTGTATGGGGGACTGTGTAACTGGGGAAACACACAGATCCATCTTCCTGCATAGCAGAAAGACAGGATCTGTGTGATGTCCCCTGTCAGAACTGAGTTTTGCCTTGCTTACACAGGCAGATCCCCGTTCTGTCACTGCAGGGAATGATCGATGGGGCCGGCGGACATCAAGTCCGCCGTACATGCTAATTGGTTCCCCTGCTGGCTGCTGGCCAATGGGAGAGCCTCTGGCTGCACACGCTCCCACAAAACTGAGTTTACGAGCCGACGTACACCTGGGAACGAGCCAACCAGCCGAAGTATAATGACGGCGGCTTGTCAGCAAGCAGTTAACTCTCTTCCACTACCTGGTGGTCCTCTAAAGGTCTCAACACAAGTGGGCATAGGCAGGCTTCCTAAACTGATCACTGTAATTGCCTTGCCATTGCATATACAGTATATGAATTTAGCCAGCAGGAACTGGTTAAGTACTGTGGTTCAGAAGTGCTCTTGAAGCAAAGTTGTATTGGTTGCTGATGGCAGGGTTAAGAACAATCTTTGATAAACTTGGCACCTTCAAAGATTCATTTTCTTTTAATCTTTGCCAACAGCTTCTTGTTATGTTAATTCTTATGTTATTTATGTATTACTGCTGTCCTGTATTTATAATTTATTATTGAATTTTGTTAATAAAAAAGCTTCTATGGCAAATTTAAATCCCTGTCATACAGTAGTTGTTTATTTTGTAGTTTTAAAGGGTTGGTTGTGGGCCAAAAGCATCTGACAAATCTCTAAGATAAGAGGTTCTTAAAGTGATTGTAAAGTCTAGATTTTTTTTAAATTAAAATAACAAGCGTAGCACTGTCTAGTGTGTGCTAGAAATACAGTAGTGTAGGTAAATTTAGTTAGCTCAGGACTAAGCCACAGCTGTGAACCTGGGTCTGGGTTCAGTGAGTCAAGGCTGGATGACTCACCCTGCTGCCTCCCCTGTTTCTGGGACATTGGAAAATGTTCTAGAACTAGTGGGCAGGAGGTTAGGAGGAGCTGCCTGGAATATTTATAAGGCCTCAGGAGCCTAGTGGGCTGGCAGGAGGGCAGAGCTCACTCCATAAATAGGCATGTGCCATGCCAGCAGGGAGTTGGGTGGAAGATACAGTGCTGAGGAGGCTGTTGTGACCCTCAGGTATGCCCCCTTGTCTGGGTGGGGGTTTCTTGCCTTGGGCCTGGGCTCAGGTGCTGGAAAGATTCTACCATAACACATGGAGGTGCATAAAAGAGGACAGAGTGAGTAGGTCAGCACTCCTCTGGACTTCTCCCTAAAGACAGCGGTGTGCTTTAGTCTTCATCCGTCCCCAGGAGATCTCTTGAGTGTCAGCTGGATGGGCTGGTGAGAGAGTCAGCTAGGTGAACTGGTGAAGAGTCAGTCTGGATGACTGGACCGGAAAGGTAGTCTGGAGGGCTAATGAAAGAGGCAGCTGCAGCCAGCATGTTTTGCGGATTTTGTCAGATAAGCATGGTATACTTAAAGTGGGTGTAAAGGCAGAAGGTTTTTATCTTAATGCATTCTATGTATGCAGAAGCCCCCCTAAACCCCCCTAATACTTACATGAGCTCCCTCTCTATCTAGAGATGTGCACGAGTGCCTCAGCCATTCAGGACTCTCCCTCCTGACTGTCTGAGACACAGCAGTGGCGTCATTGGCTCCCACTGCTGTCAAAGTCAGTTAGCCAATCAGGAGAGAGAGGGGACAGGGCAAAACCATGGCTCCATGTCTGAATCAACACACAGAGCTGCGGCTCGGCTCAGGTGTCTCCATAGCAAGCTGCTTGCTATGTGGGCACTCGGCAGGATGGAGGGGCCGGGAGATCCAACAAGGGACCCGAGAAGAGGAGGATCAGGGCTGCTCTGTGCAAAACCACTTCACAAAGCAGGTAAGTATAACATGTTTGCTATTTTTTTTTTTTTAATACTTTATTATCACTTTAACAGCTCTGTGCAGTGGTTTTGCACAGAACAGCCTTGAACCTCCTCTTTTGGGATCACCCACCAGTGCTCCAGGCTTCTCCTCTTCTCTGTGTACTTGCTATGGAGGCACACATGCATGCTCGCTCCTGATCTGTGGGTGTCTTTGCAACCATGCTCTATAGACACACAAAGGGCTCTGCCCTGACCCCTGGTACCTCCTCACAGTATTTAATTGACAGCAGCAGCAGGTGTTCTTTTTGCTGTTGTGGCTATTCCATCTGCCTTCACTTCTGAATACACTCACCTTATTATCCAGTGTCTTTTATTTCCTATTGGTTCGAGCCATTGAAATTTGCACTTAGCACTTTACATTTATCACTATTGTATGATTCATATGCACTGCATGACATATTGCACTTATGTTTTATTGTTGCCCTTCAGCGTTATACTGTGTTTCAAATATGATATTCTGGTCATGTGACACATTTAAAACTAATATCACATGCGATATTGAAAATCTCAGTTCACTAAAGGTTCATGCGATATTTATTGCAAAAATAGGAAATGCTTGGTAAATGCTGCATAAACTGATGTAAAAATCATTTCACAAAAATAAATAATAATAAATACATTTGTTTGTCCCCGGTCTAGCCATTCCATGTTTTAAGAATGTATACAAATTTGTCGTTAAGGAGCTGGCACACCTCATTAGTGGGGCAGGGATGTGTCAGTTTTTAAAAATAAAGCGGGAATTTACAAGCTGCTGCAGTTGACAGGATTTCTCTCAGGAGTGTACACTGACATTGATAGCTGTACATAGCAGTAATGAGCTACAGCAGAAATTTAGTTATTTCATTCAAATTTGAGGGAATTTAAAGCCATGAAAAGGAGGAAAAGGAGAAGAAGAAGAGTGGTCATAATCCGTGGACGCACTTTTAAACATCATGGGGTTTTCATAACATAAATACCCCACATTTCACAGTAATAACATGTTGCACCCTGGTTGTAGGTAGGATTGCTAACAAATTTAGTTTTCTAGGTGGTAACTAGAATTTTTAGCGGGATCCACTGACTTTTCTCTAACTCTGGATTTAATGCACCTCTCTCTTCTGTCACTAGATGGCATTGTTGCCTGTGGCATTAGAATGACAAGGGCATAGTGAATTGAGACTAGGAGTGGATGGGTAGTCAATTGGCAAGGGTTTATTTGGCCCCTTGGCCTGGTGGGAGAGCCTATTTATTTGGGAGGAGTCAGGTGATCGGTATTCACTTGGATGGTTGTCTCGGTGGACATGTGTTACAAGGCTCCAGGTTGCTAGGCCAGAAGCCAGAAGCCTATCCCAGGAGCACCTGGCTGCTAGGCTGTCTGAGGCCTATCCAGGTTTGGGAGAAGCAGCACAGGGTTGGGGCTTCAGGCCGAAAGCCCAACCAAGTTGCAGAGGTTCCGCTGGACAGGAAACCGAATTGTTGCCAGCGGTGAGGGAGAAACAGTTGCCATAAGGGACGACCACTTCTGTCGCCAGGGGCAAGTGAGGATCAAGGCCAGAGGTAAAGGGGAAACTGTAGCCACCAAGGGACAACACCAAGGGACAACCACTCCTGTTATCAGAGGCCAGTGTATGGAAGTCTGAAGAAGTACCAGAGCAGCCTTTTCACCAGTCGGGAATGGTAAAGAAGTGGGAAAGCTTCAGCAGAGTGTCAAGCCAGGGACCCAGTGGGTTAGCAGGAGTGAAGCTTGAGGAGTATACAGCGGGTTTACTGTGGAAGAGCTCAGGGGATCCAGTGATGACGGAGATCTTGAAGTCTAGTGAGAGATCTGGAACTCAGTGAGTGAAATCTACAGTGGGATACTGTGAGATGTGAGAGAAGATCTGTAATGTGTTACTGTGAGTTAAGTGTTAACTGCTGAAAGTTCAGTTGCCCTTAGAGTTTCTCTCAGAGTTTGCCAATTGCTATTGCATCTACCTAAAGGTGTTCTGGCCCTAACCCTCGCTCCACCAGTTCTGTTTAAGAGACACTGAATCTATTTTTCTTGAATTCAAAAAGTGACTGGCGCCCATGTTTCCAACTTGCATTACACCCACAATAACCCACACTTCGAGGAAGGATGTTTGCTCTCCCTGACTCTGGAGGTCACCATTAGGCCTTTAGGGGCCGGGGACACTGCTACAAACATGCTTTATTTTACAAAAAAATTTGTGAATTTAAAACGTTTTTTTTGAAAAATGCAATGTGTTATTTTACCATTAACCACTGACAGACCAGCTCTCCTGGGCGAATCTCAGCTTTAAGACCACTAGAGGGCGCAAAGCCAGAGCCAATGCGCGTGGCTGCCGACCGCGCTGTCCACCGAACACCCGCAATCGCTCCTGAGAGAGCAATGTAAACAGACAGATCCCCATTCTGTCAGGGGAGGATAGATCGTCTCTTCCTAGTGATTAGGAACAGCGATCTGTCTCCTACCCCAGTCACTACACTCCCCCACAGTTAGAAACACCTCCCTAGGGAACACTTAACCCCTTGATCACCCCCTGGTGTTAACCCCTTTCCTGCTAGTGACATTTATACAGTAATCAGTGGCTATTTTAGGCTCTGATCGCTGAATATATGTCAACGGTCCCAAAAAGTGTCAAAAGTGTCCGATCTGTATCACAGTTAAAAAAAAAAAAAAAATATATATATATATATATATATATATAAATATATATATATATATATATATATATAATAAAAATGCCATTAATGTATCCCCTATTTTGTAGACACTATGGCCCGGATTCACAGAGAGCGAGCGCACATTACCTCGCCGTAGCGCAAATAATATACGCTCTTTGCAATTTTTTGTACTAAAAATATGTAGAAGAATATATATTGGCCTAATCTGATGAAGAAATTTGTTTTTTTTACATTTCTTGGGGCGATATTTATTATAGCAAAAAGTAAAAAATATTTGTCTTTTTCAACATTATCAGTCTTTTTTTGTTTGTAGCGCAAAAAAAAAAAAAAAAGCCAGAGGTGATCAAATACCACCAAAAGAAAGCTCTATTTGTGGGAAAAAAAGTACATCAATTTTGTTTGGGTACAGAGTCGCACGACAGCGCAATTGTTAGTTAAGACATTGCAGAAAAAGGCCTGGTCATTAAGGGGGCAAATCCTTCTGGTCCTTAACCCCCCTGGCGGTATTCCCAAGTCTGGCTCAGGGTATAATTTCATTCCCAAATCGGTATCCCCAAGCCAGACTCGGGATCGCCTCCACGCAGCCACAGGCAAAGTTACTTACCTTGTCCCTGGATCCTGCGATGCATCCCCGCTGTGTGAGCGAGCGGCGTCCTCGCTCGATTCACACAGTGTCCCTGTGTGCCGCCGATCTTCGTTCCCTGCAACATTACGGCGCACGGGGCGGAGAACGGCGCCAAATTCAAAAAAGTAAATAAACACATTACATACAGTATACTGTAATCTTATAGATTACAGTACTGTATGTAAAAAATACACACCCCCCTTGTCCCTAGGGGTCTGCCCAGTGTTCTGCATGTACTTTTATATAATAAAAACTGTTCTTTCTGCCTGCAAAATGTAGATTGTCTATAGCAAGCAAAAGTGTCAAAAGTGGTTTTAGAGCAGCTAGAAAACAGCGATAATAAATTATAATCACTTGCAGAATTGAGCGATAGCGATTTGTGGGGAAATTCATCATAAAAAAAAGTAATGACAGCGACAATTCTGCAACTGAGCAAATTTCAGTGTTTTTGATTTGATTACATTATTGAATAATTTTTATTATAATTAAATTATTATTTGTTATAATTATTTATAGTTATTTATTATATTAGAATTTATGATTTTGTTTTTCAAACTTGTCCATACCCGAGATGTCTACTAGACTCTTGTTTGGACAGATTTAAGTGAGTTATTCCTAAGAATTACAGGCCTACAATATAAAACGCCAAATTTCCTTGCAAAATAATGGTACCGCTTTCAGCAACTAAAAACAGAAAGAATCATACCACCAGGGAGGTTAAGTGGTTAACTATACAGCGTTAATTGTCGTTTAGCAAATTTGGCATAGACCCTATGGGTTTGACTTAGGTTCTACAATGAGTGTTGTTTATGTTGACATAAAATCTTTTTAATTTTGGTTTATCAAGATTAGTAACACATAAAAGTGAACCAGGAAGAATGGAAAATAATAATAACAGAAATAAATTAGCTAGAGCGGACAATTAGGTGGAGAGGCACAAGTGTCAGAAGATTCGTGTTAAGTTAAAAACGTATGAAAAATAATAGTGGATGAAAGTTAAAAAAAGATACAGGAACAAAATAGCACAGAATACCAACATGCGTGACTGTATAATGCTTATATTGTATGTGTCAGATATAATCAGGGTAAGAGATGAATGCCTGACATGCATGACATGAAAACTTCAATTTCTGGAAAAATATAAAAATCTAGATGTATCATTAGGCAGTCAGCTCCTTATATAGGTCATCCACCTAGGTGGCATAAATCAGCATCAGACGTGTAAACCTACATAGCTTTGTTATTCAATAAACATGGAGAAGACATGGGCTTAATAAGGAAAGTCCTGCAACATGAAATCACAGATAGATCACAAAAGGCCTGTTGTATAAAGTGCCAGTAGAAAAGAGCTGCCTGTAATCACTGGATTCATCGTATTTCCTAAATCAAACAGAAAAGTTGAAAGGAAGAATCCGACGTCTACAAACTAGTGGATAAAGTTATTTTTAGACACTGTAAACAGCAGGTCCAAACCGATCAAGATCCAAAGTATATTATATTGTATTTAAAGCATTAAACCTAAAAACAAAAAAGATTTACCTGTCCTTTTTTCGCGTACACACGACCGTTTTTCGGGTTGTAAAAAATGAAGTTTTTAAGGGTCTAGAAAAAACAATGTTTTTTCAACCAGATCATTAAAACGCAAAAAGAAAATAAATCTGCGCTATCCCAACCGTGAGCAGCTACAAACAATCCAGTGAACAAAGGTAAATCAATAAAACATGATAAACAAAAAAGTAGAGCTAAGTGATATGATAAGACGACACTAAGGGCCAGATTCACGTAGATCAGCGGATCTTTAGATCCGCGTGATCTATCTGATTTAAGATACCCTGCCGCAAGTTTGAGAGGCAAGTGGGTAATTCACAAACCACTTACCTCCAAACTTGCGGCGGCGTATCGCAAATCCCCCGGCGGTATTCAAATTCTGCGGCTAGGGGGAGTGTACTATTTAAATCAGGCGCGTCCCTGCGACGATTTAAATGAGCATGTGCAGGCCGTGAATTTACCCGGCGTGCATTGCTCCCACTGACGTCACTAGGACATCAGTGGTTTCGACGCTTACGTAAACGACGTCCATCCGTATTACAGAACGATTTATGCAAACGACGTAAAAAAATTCAAAAGCGGCGCGGGAACGACGGCTATACTTAACATTGGCTGCGCCTCATAGAAGCAGGGGTAAGTATACGCCGGGAAAGCCGCTACGGAAACGTCGTAACAACACTGCGTCGGGTCCGCGTACGTTCGTGAATTTGCGTGTCTCGCTGATTTACATATTATTCAACGTAAATCAGTGGGAAAGCCCCCCGCGCCATTTTTAAATTACAAATAAGATCCTGTCGGATCTTAGCCATATCTATGCGTAACTGATTCTATGAATCAGGCGCATAGATACGACCAGTTTAAGTCAGAGATACGACGGTGTATCAGGAGATACACCGTCGTATCTCTTTGTGAATCTGGCCCTAGAGGTCTATATGAAACACCAAGTCAATAGTGCAAATGATAAAAGTCCCAATGTGGTAATATGGTGAAACTTGATAGGTCAATGGAACTGGATGTAACAAGTTCTTAACCGAAACGAATACCCAATGGACTAATCGTGCAATGACACAATACCCGCCACCAAGATGGGAGGCTTACCAGAGGTACTGAACCCTAATGAGCCTACGCTCAAAGGGTCAATAAGGCTGTATACATACGTGGAAGGTGAATCAGCAAGGATCCGGATATCCAACCAGTAGGTGCAATGAAGCCGCCACTCGAGGGAAGGTATCAATGGCTTGGAGATGACTCACAGATGGTTAAACCATGTTTGGAGAGGAAAGGCACATAGCGTAATTCTGTAAAACATGAGGCGTTTTAATAACAGGTAAAAAACACTTACAGTTAAGTAGGTAGAACAGGACATCAAAAAATGAAATGTGCATGGCAGCAATGGAGTCCCGACGCGTTTCGCAAAACCTTGCATCGTCTGGGGTCATTAAAACGGCCTTGCCTACACACGATCGTGAAAAAAAAATGCTCTAGCAAAGCGCGGTGACATACAACACGGACGACGGCACTATAAAGGGGAAGTTCCATGCGGATGGCGCCACCCTTTGGGCTGCTTTAGCTGATTTTGTGTTAGTAAAAGACGATTCACGCTTTTCAGTCTGTTACAGCTTGATGAATGTGCTTACTCCATTACGAATGCTAGTTTTACCAGAACGAGCGCTCCCGTCTCATAACTTGCTTCTGAGCATGCATGTTTTTTTCACGTCGTTAAAGTCTACAAAACAACCTTTTTTTACAACGTAAAAAAACGACAACGTTAAAAGCGACGTGAAAAATTAGAGCATGTTCGAAATTTTTAATGACCATTTTTTACATCGTAAAAAATGCTCTGGAGCCCACACACGATCGTTTTTAATGACAAATAAAAAAAACGTAATTTTTTAGAACCCGAGTGTGTACGCGGCATTAGAACCAGAATTTGCTTTTTTGGGCCAAGTGTGTGCAACTGTAGTCAAAGTCTGCAATGTTAGTAGAGAGTAGATGCAGTCTCATCGTGTCTGCTGATGTCCTTGTTCATGTTTGCCAGGGATATAGTGGAGAGGTTTCTGTGTCTTATCAATGACATAGAACAGTGTACAGCCCGTGTTAAAGGGGTTGTAAAGGTAAACGTTTTTTCAACTTAATGCATTCTATGCATGGGAGCGTGCCCGCAAGAACTCAACACCATGCTCACTCGCATGAAGGTGTTGAGTCCTTGCGGGGGGAGCCGAGACAGCTGCCGAGAGACCCCAGAAGACCAGGTTCAGGGCCAGTTTGTGCAAAAGAAGCTGCACAGTGGAGGTAAGTATAACATGTTTGTTATTAAAAAAAAAAAAAATTACTTTAGTGATCCTTTAAAGCTCATCATCTACCCAATAGATATACACAGAGGAAGAGTATGTGGACTGCTATTAATGCTAAAAGGAATGGAGGATTGTGGGAGGTGTAGTTCTTTACAGACTGTGCTGCCTTGGTAGACTACAGATCCCCTATTAATTGGAGCTCTGAGCAGAGGAATAGGAAGAGTGGTTGTTGTTCTCCAGCTGAGAAGAAGGAGAGTGTGGAGGACATTCAAAAGGACTGAGTGTGTAAGCTGCCAGCAGGCCATTCACTACTGCACCTGAGAGGGAGGGAGGACCAGAGCCAGACCTCATGGAACACTGAAGCACGCCACAGATGCTGACAGAGCCTGCTCCCTGATCAAGGGGAAGGACACTGCAGACGCTGACCATTTGTGCTCCCAATAGGAAACAAAGGGGGAGATCACCTGCTACCACAGGAGATGGTGAGAGGCTGCCGGCCTCACATACGACATGCCCGACAAAGGGGTCCTATACAGCCCTGAAACATTCCAACTTTCTTGTTGTGATTTGATCATTCTTCAATATAAATTATCCTTCTGAATGACATGTGTGATCTGTGGTGTGTTGGCAAAAATTTAAGTGTTTTTTCCAGTTTCCAGCTGGACGTTGCTGTAGCACTTGTTACTTTTAAAGGGTCACTAAAGGCAAACTTTTTTTTTTTTTAAATAACAAACATGTTATACTTACCTCCACTGTGCAGCTCGTTTTGCACAGAGTGTCCCCTAACCCTGTATTTTGGGGTCCCTCAGCGGCTGTCTCGGCTCCTCCTCGCAAAAGCTTTCCACCTTCATGCGAGCGAGCTAGCTCCCATGGTGGAAAGCTTCTGCGAGCGCGCTCCCGTGATATAGCGACGGGCATAGCTGCCGACTGTATCACTCGGCCCCGCCCCCCGGTGTGCCGCGTTATCCGCTGTGATTGACAGCAGCGCCAGCCAATGGCTGCGCTGCTATCAATCCGTCCAGCCTAGCCAATCAACGGCCAGGCTGGGAACCGAAGAGGATCACGTGGACGCGCGCGGGACTTTTGAGGGGTCAGGTAAGTAAAACGGGGGTTCGGGGGGGGGGGGGTGGGGGGGGCGTTACGGTCGGATGTTTTTTCACCTAGGATAGGATGCATTAAGGTGAAAAAACATTTACCTTTACAACCCATTTAAGCCTAATCCAGGAATGTGTGTGATTGGAGTATTGACGTTAACAGGGTTTTTTTTTCAGCTGGAACTTGGTGGAACTCAGTTCCACCACCTTTGATTCTCTGCCTACCATTATCACCTGTAAACACATAAGTCACCTACAGTGGAGGTACTAGAGCCGGCTGGGTGCTTCAGCTTAATACAGCAACAAAAGTAAGATGTGTGAAGATGGGTGAAAGTGGGATGTGGATGGGGGATGCAGAGGTCAGCAGCTGTGAGAGGGGGTTTCGAGGGGGGTTGTGATTGAGTTCTTGCAACTATCTTCTGAGAAAAAAGCCCTGCCTGCAAGTATCACCTAGCTAGTGTCTTTATCGGTGCTTAAATGGACATTATCCTGAGTGCTCCAACATAAGAGTTGGCTCCAACAAGTTGACCAGCAGAAGAGAAAGGCATAATACAGACTGCTGAACTTTTCTGGTTGTGTAGCTCTCCTTGCCCCAGTATAGGGTTTGCCCCAGTATAGGGTTTGGGAGATGCCAATTGTTAGTATTTGCAGTATATTTCTTGCTATTGGTCACCCATTTGAAGCATATCTCTTGTTATTGTTTTACTGCTTGCACAAAAATTTCCAGACGCTCAGAGCTGCCTGACAAGTCGCGCTCCATTCTGTACAAGTCGCTCCGTCTTAGAAAAAGGTTCCTGTACTACTTTGGGACGACTTCAGAATGACTTGCATTGACTTCAGTACAGAAGTCATTTTGCAAGTTGCCTCTGAAGTCAAGGGCAGATCGCCTTGTCGAGTCGCACGGCAAGTCGTGCTGCCCCAGTGTGAACCGGCTCTAAGAGACAAGAAACAGTCCTTTCAGCTTTGTTTGTTTTTTATTATTAGGGGTATTGAACTTGGATGGGGAAGGGTGCATATGGGATGCCCATTGGATCAATGAAACTTGAACTATAGGGACTTGAACTATAAACACACACTTGCTTGCAGACTATCACTCCCAGGACCAGCTAGCACAAATTTCAGACCCAGCACAGTCTCAGCTAGGTCTGGCTGAATGCAGTTTTCAGGCAGGGACAGTGGGCCCCTATGGTGTAGCAAACATGGAAGTCCTTGGTGCTAGCTATCTGTGGCTACTGCTCCCAGTACCACCTCTTCAGGCAATGCCAGCCCCCCTGGCTGCAGCTGCTCCTTTCCACTGCCATGCCAGCACAGTCATCTGATTGGCTCTGCACCCATCCAGGTCCTCTCAGGCATGCCTCCCAGTCTTCCTGACTGTGTGTCACTCACTAGCCCTTTTGGCTGTTCCTATTCCTCCTGGAGACTTGCTTGGCAGTGTTCCCCAGCTGTCCTCTCCTTGCTCCCAGTGCCTCCTGACCAGGACACCTATGTGGTGTAGCGCCCCCTTACTTTCAGTATGGGCACTACGCTAAAGTTAGTGGGGAATGGGAGAGTTATTTTGCTCCCATTCATGATTTGCTAAATTTATGGGTTGCTGTCATTCCTGAACTGTCCTGTAGGTCAGTCTGCGCTCCAGGGGTGTCTACCCCACCCCTGGGCGACAGTTGGAGCTAGAGGGGTTCTGGAGGAGCCGCTTTTCCCCAGAAGTCAATTAGAGGAGTTTTCCCTCGTGGGGCATGCTGGGGGAGAGTATATCTGTGGCAGACGCCATCTTTTTTGGTTCTTCGCGGGTTCCAGGTGCGGCACCCACCTTTAGGGTGTGCGCATCCAACAGACCCCGGCGATATGGCCTACCAGACCAGGGTCGCATGCTACGTGGAGCTCCACGTTGCTGAAAGGGGCCCCAGTGACTCGCTGGGTCCCCGGCTCTATTGAAGAGATCCCAAGCTATGTGCTGAACGGTGGGGGATTGGCTCAAGGAGAACCCGGAGGCAGGTTATCTGAGGGGCCTGAACGAACCATCGGGACATTGACAGGTACACTTCAACTGTCACCCGGTGACCCTGACTTAATTTACTGGGAGGATTCGCTCAATCCGTTCAGCTCATCCAAGTACTAGGCTTGTGGCAGAGGTCCCTAGAGCCAGGTCTGTGGCAGAGACCTGATCCTCCCAGCAACCTTAAAGTAGCGCTTCGGCTGCCAAACTCGTGGCAGGAGTTTGTCCGGGGGCACTTCACCCACTCTGGCTGGAGTGGCGACGAACTGTGTTTATTACTACTGAGAGCAGGATTGCTTGCTTCATATCCAGGCCTGATACTGCAAAGTTCTCTATTGCTTCATCAACCTTTCCTCTCTACCTCATGTTGATGTTGGTCATGTTGGGCCGAGAATAAAGCATTCAGAAAACCTTTATTTATTGTCTGGACATTCGCTCACTGGTCTACTCGTCCACTTTACCCTTAGACAACGGTAAGAGGTAACTTAATACGCTGATCCCAAAAACAACCAGCGGCTCCTGAGGGGGTAGCGCTACATGTGGGGGCTCGTCCGGGATATCGGCTGTTACCTCTGGCAACGGAAATCGTGAGTAGCGATTTAGTAAAGAGCGAAGAGTGTTGTGTATTTAGAACTGTCCGGCTACGAGGGAGTTAACCTCACACAGCTAAGCTTGGGCGTACGTGCAGCACAGCACGGGCCTACAACGTGTCCGTACAAGTTCTTCAAATGGGAGGAGCCACCCTCCCCTGCGTATCTGGAAACCAGATACGCTTAAATTAGGCTAAGATACGAGCGGCGTAAGTCTCCTATGCCGTCGTATCTTAGGGTGCAATATTTAGGCTGGCTGCTAGGTGGCGCTTCCGTTGAGTTCGGAGAATATGTAAATGCCTAGATACGCCGATTCACGAACGTACGCCCGTCGCAGTAAAGATACGGCGTTTACGTAAGGCGTTTTCCGGCGTAAAGTTATTCCATCAAATAGCTGGTCTAGTCAATGTTAAGTATGGCCGTCGTTCCCGAGTCGAAATTTGAAAATGTTTACGTCGTAAGTCGTCCGTGAATAGGGCTGGACGTAATTTACGTACACGTCGAAACCAATACGTCCTTGCGGCGTACTTTGGAGCAATGCACACTGGGATATGTACACGGACGGCGCATGCACCGTTCCTAAAAAACGTCAATCACGTTGGATCACCCCCCATTAACATAAAACATGCCCCCTCATCCTCATTTTAATTAGGCGCGCTTACGCCGGCCCCATTTAAGCTACGCCGCTGTAAGTTAGGAGGCAAGTGCTTTGTGAATACAGTACTTGCCTCTCTGACTTAAGGCGGTGTAGCGTAAATACGGTACGCTACGCTGCCTTAAAGATGCGCGCCCCTGCCTGAATCTGGCTAATTGTTTGCACAGCCATGAATATACATCACACTATATGCATCCTGGCTACAGGTCCCTGTAGCTAACACATACAATATCACAACTATACACAAAATACCAGAGCACCTCCCCCTCAAGGGAAGCCCTCTGCTGACAGGAATTCTTTAATCTGTCTGGAGCAGGGTGACCACATTTCCAAAATACCATTCAGGGACACCCCCTTCCCAAAAATCAGCTTGTGCTGTAACGAATCACAGCACAGTGATTGGACACAAGAGACGGGATTTATGATTTCTCCAATCACAAGCAGGGGACAGGGACTGTGCTCCTCCAGGCATTCCTGGCCAGGGCAAGTACTGTCAGTGAGTAAAGCGGTGATGTGGCAGCCTTTTTTGTGGGCATTAGTTAGGGCTTGGGGGGTGGCTGTGTCAGTTTCATTCCGGGACACTGCATTGTCCTGGAATGAAGGTTCCCGGGACAGACCTGCAAAATTCGGGACTGTCCCGGGCAATCTGGGACACGTGGTCACCCTAGTCTGGAGTAGGATGTACAGTCGTCCATGCTAAAGACCTGCAACAGAAAGACATTAAAGAATACCATCCTAGCACTAACAAAAAACTGTTCATATTTTTTTCTGTCGGGGGAGTTATAATCCTGCTGACAGAAATAAAACAACATTAAACACACACATTTATTTTTTATTCTGTCAACAAGGTGTTATAAACCTGCTGACGGGAGGGCACAAGGTATAAAAAGGAAATAGTTCTCTTTTGAGTTCCTGGTGGAAGGGGCCCCTCCCCGGATCAGGCTACTTGAAGAGTCAAAGTCAGGACTAATGGGATCACATGCACCAAACTACCATCCAACAGAATCCAAACATGCATAGAGAAATAAACACCATGAAAACAATATCATTTATTAAAAGTTTATTAATAGTGTTGCTCACGAATATTCGTATTGCGAATATTCGGCTCGAATATGGCATATTCGAGTATTCGCGATATATTTCGAATTTCGCGGTGAATATTCGCAATTCCGAATATTCGCATTTTTTCAATTTTATTTTTAAAACAGATCACATCCTATCGACGTCTAAAAGCATTGCTGGTATGATTAGAGACCCTGGGCCGAGTAGCTAAGCTGAGGCGATCCTTTTATGTTGCCGAATATAAAAAAAAAAAAAAATGCGAATTTTCGCTAATGCGAATGCGAAAATGATTGCGAATTTTCGATAACTGTGGTAGGAGAACTCTGATTGTCTCTGATGCAAAAGGGGGGGGGGGCTTTGTGTATGTTTCTGTTATGAATATTTGTATGTTTGATATTATTTTTTTTTGTAAGAAGGAAAAAATTGCGCATACCTTAAAAAAAGGGGAGAATACAGCAGCAACTCAAAAATGTTATACAACATAAATTAATACAAGACAGAAAATGGAGTCGCTCTACAAGAATAAAAAATATGTCTAGTGACAAGACATGTGGGCAAATTATAAAATAAGCAAGCGCAAATAACTTGTGAAATACACAGTGAAACAAATATATAAAGAAATATAGTCCCAATAATAGAAAAATAATCTTTCATAAAAATGTCTTTGATATGTGAAGTGAAAAAAAGTCCAAAGCATGCAGCATGAACGTGTTCAATCTTCAAGGTGTTTGATTGACAAACGGCTGTGACAGATGGATAGAGTAAAGAATCACCACCAATGCAAAACACTTTTTATTTTCTATTGTAAAATATCAAGAATATTCTGAGCCATTATCAGAGTGCTCCTTCCGCATTTGCCGAATATTCGCAATTATTTTGTATTGTAAAATATCAAGAATATTCTGAGCCAATCAGAGTGCTCCTTCCGCATTTGCCGAATATTCGCAATTATTTTATATTGTAAAATATCAAGAATATTCTGAGCCAATCAGAGTGCTCCTTCCGCATTTGCCGAATATTCGCAATTATTTTGTATTGTAAAATATCAAGAATATCCTGAGCCAATCAGAGTGCTCCTTCCGCATTTGCCGAATATTCGCAATTATTTTGTATTGTAAAATATCACGAATATTCTGAGCCAATCAGAGTGCTCCTACAGCATTTGTCGAAATTGCGCAGTAAATATCGCATTCGCATTTTGCGAAATTTCGAAAAAATATCAAGAATATTCTGAGCCAATCAGAGTGCTCCTACCGCAGTTATCGAAAATTCGCAATTATTTTCGCATTCGCAATAGCGAAAATTCGCAATCATTTCATTTCGATAAAATATCACGAATATTCGAATTTAGCGAATATATCTTGAATATTCGACTATATATTCGAGATATATCGCGAAATCGAATATGGCGTATTCTGCTCAACACTATTTATTAATTCCACTTACATAGTCCATATATTACTGTCATATATGACCATCATAAATCATACATCTCAAATATAAATTATTACTTTGGAATAATTTTTTGGCCACGGCCTGATTCACTGGTTTCTTGAGTCCGTTGAATAACATATCAGAATAATTTAACTTTAACTCTTATCACACCAACTTTAAATCACCATCAAATTCCAGCCCAGTCACTGAGACTCAAGCTGATCCATCGTTAACCTCAGAAACTTGACTCAACTCTCCCCTCTGGACAACTACCAGAGTGAGCCACCACGTGAACCGGCCGCGACGGGGAAAAAAACAGGGGGGGGGGGCGGGGAGCTCGTTCTGCTACCTCTGATGAACAGCTGGCACCGACACCAGCCTGACTGGACCCTTAAATAGGCTCCTGGCTGGGTTCCAGAATTTTCCTAGGTATCACCTGGCCTTACTGGGCCAATCCCTGACTGCCTCTCACCCTCCTAACCTCGGCTGACAGCACCTGCAGTTTATTAGCCTTAACTAAGTTAACCGTTAAATTTCCAGCACTAACCTTCCCATCTGACTTTTACCTGACCCTTTGACCACTACTTGAACCCAGCCAGCTGATTACTTAACTGACATACAAAGCTGACCATATTAATTTTAGCCACCTAATGCTGCTGCAGTGATCCCATCCAAAAAGGTGGGCCTATATCAGGCACCCCCTTCCTTTTTTATGGGATAACATGCACCAAACTACCATCCAACAGAATCCAAACATGCATAGAGAAATAAACACCATGAAAACAATATAATTTATTAAAAGTTTATTAATTCCACTTACATAGTCCATATATTACCATCATATATGACCATCATAAATCATACATCTCGAATATAAATTATTACTTTGGAATATTTTTTTGGTCACGGCCTGATTCACTGGTTTCTTGAGTCCGTTGAATAACATATCAGAATAATTTAACTTTAACTCTTATCACACCAACTTTAAATCACCATCAAATTCCAGCCCAGCCACTGAGCCTCGAGCTGATCCATCGTTAACCTCAGAAACTTGACTCAACTCTCCCAACCGACAGAAGGGGGGCCCCTTGCCACCCTTATGTCCCAATCCCCCCAAACCGTGGCCGACTCTATGCATGTTTGCAATCCCATGTTGAAAATATCTAAACCAATCTCTGATAAGTGTACCCCATCATTCCTATACAAACCTTGCAACCCGCCCTCTAGCTCTAAGTGGCGGAAAGAAAAACCTAGGTCTGGGGCGAGGAACTTTTCCATCGCCCTATTAATGCGCTTTCGTACCTTCTCCAAAGGTTTAAAAACTGATGACTCTAACCAACATAACCTTGGTACTATTTCCGAGAATACCAAGACCGAATTCGGGGAAGACAGCTTCAGAAAACGAAATGTATCTTTCATTTCAGAAATTAAATCAAAAGTCTTTTTCTTTCCAATGTCGTTCCCACCAGCATGTAAAATTAAAACGTCTGGAACCGAATATATTGAGTATAACCTACCCAACTCGAAAATTAAGTCCTCCCATAACATGCCCCTGCGTCCATACCAAAAAACACGGAATACTGCAGGGTCCAATCCTAAATTTTCCAAATATACTCTATTTGCTGCTCGCTTCTGAGCCCAGGAAATAAAAGAGTGCCCTATTATCCAAATAGAGCGCTGATATCCTGTAACAAAAATAATTGATTAATACGGGCGTATATATACTTTGTAAGCATTTGACCTCCATCTACCAATCTTTTTAATAGTACCTTCCTCCAACCCAATCCTTGCCGCTTCTGTGGCTGCCCCGATCCTAAATGAGTGGGTAGTGATTTTTAAATGCTCTAGCCGAAGAAAACCAATGATTTTCTTCAGTACAGCAGAAAATTGGTACGCCGTCACCTGGGCTCCATTTGCATGAATGAACAAAAAACCTGACAACGGAGGGCGAATTCTTAGATAAGCCTGCAACGCCGCCACCGGACAAATGCTAATGTCCTGGCAACTGCTTAAATGGACCCATGTCCCCAAGCCCAAGGGATCTGTTTTACTAACCCTCAGAAATATTCTGATCTTGTCCTGAAAAACCATGGTCTCGGATATCAGAATCCCGGAACCACTAACCCCAGAAGAAGGAAGAATCTCTGATAGTCGAAAAGCTCCAAAAAATGCTAATGAAAAAATTGAAGAGAATAACCTGGCCTCAAAAATGGATGAACAGACCGCCGAGGTTGCCCCACAAATTCGTGACAGAATGTCCGGAGTGATGGGTGACCTGATGTCATGCGTTACCTTGCTTCTTCTGTAACCCTTCAAAACCTGCCTGACAGAGAAAAATTCATGACAAGACGGCAGATTGTAAAGGCGAAGAAAGAATGATATTCCTGATAACGTTTTATTAATATGAGACCATGAAAAACGCCTCAAAATCAACGAGTGTAAAAAAGAAAGAATTAACTGCTCTGAATGGTCAGACACAGATAATTGCATTGTCCTCAAAAAAGTTACCCACGATAGCCATGAAGAAACATAATTCTTCCAAGTAGATGGGGCCACCGAGTTCTGAATGTTCTGATAAATCAAATTAGATCCCATAGGTGCAAAGGGGGAGGCATCCCGACCCTCTCCGCCCCCGGCAGAAGCTTGAAAAAACGATCCATCTGTCGACGAGAGAGAGAGTCGGCAATCTCGTTATTTTTTCCCGGGACATACCTAGCTTTAATCCATATGTTCCATTTTAGACAGAGGAAGACAAGATGTCTTAGGAAAACTACCACTAAAGGAGACTTAGATAAAAGACTATTTACTGCAAACGCCACTCCTTTATTGTCCGTGCTCACTAGGAGCCTCCTGTTGGCAAACATAGGGCCCCATATCTCTAGCGACACCACCACAGGAAAAAGTTCCAGCAGAACTATATTTTTACAAAACCCATTTGAGACCCACCTGTCCGGCCAGACCTCTGCGCACCATTGTGAACCCCATACTGCTCCGAACCCAACTGAACCAGCTGAATCAGTTTGCAACAAAAGGTCACTATCCAGGACGAAATCTTGCTGCCACACAGTTCTACCATTGTAATGCTCTAAAAACTGGATCCACACTAACAAATCTTTCTTGATTTCGGCAGACACTCTGACATGAGCAGCCGGATTTTTTAAACCCGAGATTGCTGAGTACAGCCGCCTAGAAAATACCCTGCCCATGGGTAATATCCGTGTAGCAAATGCCAACTGCCCCAGTAGTGACTGCATCTCCCGCAAGGTCACCTTACCCCTTCTCATAAACTGGTGGTAGGGAGGATGGTTTTGTCCTTTGCAAGGGGAACCCCAAAATACTCACAAAACTGACTGGAAGGTTTCCAGTAACTCCAAACAACCGCCGGAATCTGCTGGCCCAAAAAATAAAAAGTCATCCAGATAATGGATTAAACAACCACCCACTCTAAAAAAGTTGAAAAGGCTTCAAAATAAAAACAAGATAATGAACAACCCATTGGCAGAGCTTTGTCAAAATAAAATTGGTTACCAAAATGTATCCCCAAAGAATTGAAGCAACTTGGGTTTAAAGGAAGAAGCCTAAAAGCAGACTGAATATCTGCTTTTGCCAAAAGTGCATGCTTTCCCAAACGGCCAATCATATCCACCGCAGCATCAAAAGAGGTATATGATACCGATGATATGGCGGAGTCAATCTGATCATTAAGGGAAGCACCCACAGGGAAGGACAGGTGATGTATCAATCTATACTCATTTGGTTCTTTCTTAGGGACTAAGCCAAGTGGAGAGATCCTAAAATTTTTAAAGGGGGGTAGCTCAAAAGGACCCTCCATCCTTCCAGCTTTTACTTCTTTTAGCAATTTTGCTCTTACCAGCTCAGGTGCGGTTCTGACAGACCGTAAATTTTCCACTATACTACATCCCAAACCGTCAAAAGCTGGTAGCAAAAAACCTGTCGAAAAACCTTCAGTTAATAAGCAGGCCATCCGCTTGTTTGGGTAGGCCCGGAGCCATGGAAGCATTCTTGGAAGCATCACTGGTGAAGTTGCTTTTTGAAAAAACCCTCTTTTGGGTGTGACTGAAGCTTACGAAAGCACTTGGCTACCGGGTGAGCACCCGCACAAAAAGCACACTCATGTTTATACTTGCAAGAATTCATCCATTTGCATTGTGAATCGTTATAAGCAAAACATAAACCTTTCCTGTATCCTGAGGTGGATGCAGCTGTGGTTGTGGCTGCAATTGATGGCCGAGAAATTGGCTGTCTTTGTGGTAAAAATAAATTCAACCACAAGCTCACATCCTTTGCTCCCCAACTGAGGGAGGGCTGAACAGCCAGCTTCTGCCTAAAGGCCTCATCATAAGTCAGCCACGCAAATCCAGTAAAGCTCCTATAAGCTTCCAAAATAATATCCACATGCTGAAAAAGAAAACAACTCTTCTCAGGGAACTTTTCACACAGGATACTTGCATAAACCATAAATGCTTGCAACCAATTGTAAAAAGATTTAATGACAGGTTTGCGTCGCTCCTCCTCTGACTTATCCTCCTTTTTTTCATATTTATAAACATCTCTTGTAGGAGGAAACATTAAATTCAAGTCTATAAATTCCCCCTCCAAATCTTCTCTTTTATTGCACTAGTGACATGAAAACCAAGGGGGGAAAGCAGGCAAGGCATGCACTCTTTCAACACTCTGTCAGGTGAATTAGCATTTTCAGGAATACCCTGACTAGGCACTGAGGTAGCAGGGGGCATAGTTCTGGTGTCAGCAGAAACTGCTGACCAAACACCTGCAATGCTGGGGGGATATACACCCGACCTCTCATGCTGAGAGTCTGCTTGCCCCCTGATTAATGTTATAAGTTGCTCTAAGGATGAAGCCAAAGCTGATATCTGAGCTCCAGAAATGGACTCACCTGCCAACCCCTGAGCACGGCTAGCTCCAGGGGTTGCTGAAGGGGATGAACATCTCACAGGGATGGTGCTGGCTGCAGGCTGAAATGCATGCTGTGGGGACAACACTTGTTCCCTTCTTCCCCGTCCCTTGCTCCGCGTCGTGGCTTGACTTGGACCAGCCCCTCTCTGCTGGGGTGAAGAGGACCCTCTCCCTGTGCCAGCTGTGTGGGCGCCCTTCCTCCCACTGTAGGCATCCCACCGGCTGCTGCTGTGGGCTGGCGATACCGCTGGCGATACCGCTGACACCCGGGACTGGATCCTCTCCTATCTCCCCTTCTTCCAGGAAACGTGTTCCAGGTAGGGAGAGACACTGACGCAGCCATGACTCGCTTCCTTCAGCTTCAGCTTTCTCCAATAGCTGCCTTAGTAGTGTATCCATTCTTGAAATGACAGTGACGCACGGCGGGGAGCTCGTTCTGCTACCTCTGATGAACAGCTGGCACGGACACCAGCCTGACTGGACCCTTAAATAGGCTCCTGGCTGGGTTCCAGAATTTTCCTAGGTATCACCTGGCCTTACTGGGCCAATCCCTGACTGCCTCTCACCCTCCTAACCTCGGCTGACAGCACCTGCAGTTTATTAGCCTTAACTAAGTTAACCGTTAAATTTCCAGCACTAACCTTCCCATCTGACTTTTACCTGACCCTTTGACCACTACTTGAACCCAGCCAGCTGATTACTTAACTGACATACAAAGCTGACCATATTAATTTTAGCCACCTAATGCTGCTGCAGTGATCCCATCCAAAAAGGTGGGCCTATATCAGGCACCCCCTTCCTTTTTTCATTCAACAGTGGGATGTGTTCATCCAGCTGGCACAGATTAGGGTGGCAGGCCAGCCTAATCCCAAATGTATGCAGGAAAAGCCAAAAGACACAAGCAGCTATCTCTCTGCTGCTTCTGCAACAATCTCCATGCCTGAGCTGTATACTCCAACAGACTTTCAGGCATAGAAATGAGGATCAGGCAGTCTCTTCATGCTACCAGTGGCTTTCCTGATAGAGATAGAATGGCTCCTTGCGGGCTGTCCTGCTCTCACAAGCACCACTCTATCTTTGTGGATTGCTCTCCCCAGCCTGTATTCCTTCTGAATTTCCTGAAATTGGGCCCATGTCTTCTCACAATCTGATACCCGCTGAGGCTTAGCGATGTACATATACTCCCACACTAGGTCATACTCTCACTCTCTCTGGGAGTCATTGTTGATGTCAATGATGGCGGGAGGGACATAGGAGTAGTCCAGACCCCATTCCAGAGCAACTCTGTGCTGGAACCTGGAAAACCTAGAAAGTTCTCTTGGCTTCCCTTTTTCTGGCAGGACACCTCAGGGGACCTCTTGACACACTGCTTAAATTCAGCTGCTCTGGTCTGGGTAGTGGAGGGTCTGTCAAGGAAAATACTTGCACACTGAGTCTGGCTCATTTAACACCTCAGGCCCCGTACACACGGTCGGACAAAACCGATGAGAATGGTCCGACGGACCATTTTCATCGGTTCACCGCTGAAGTGGCCTGGTGTGTGTACACACCATCGTTCCAAAAACCGATCGGGTCAGAACGCGGTAACGTCAAACACACGACGTGCTGAATAAAACGAATTTCAATGCTTCCAAGCATGTGTCGACTTGATTCTGAGCATGCGCGGGTTTTGAATCGATGCTTTTCTGTACTAACCATCTCTTTGGACCGATCGGGCAGCAGTCCATCGGTTCGGTTTTGAAGCATGTTTTAAAATTTTGGACTGAAGGAAAACAGACCGATGGGCTATACACACCGTCCATTCTCATCGGTTTTGTCCGACCGTGTGTACGGGGCCTCAGACTGAATCCCTTCCTGGATCGGGGAGTTTCCCATCCCCCTCATTTCCTCCAAGCTACAGTGTGATGACCAATCCGCTATCTCATCTTCCAGGGGCCTGAATTTAGCTTGCAGTCTTGGGGAACCCCAATCTATGGCCCTGTCCTCGCCTTCCCCCTCTGGCTCACCTGAGGGCACATCTCCCTCCTTCGCTGGCTCCTTCCAGCTGGGGTCAGCAAGCAGCCAGCTATTTAGGGCTATTTAGGGAAATGATCTGGCTCCTGCTGGGGTGCTTGAAGTTACCAGGTCCCTAACTAGGCGGCAGGCCATGGCAGATTTGTCTTCCTCAATGTCACCCAGGCTCAGACTCAACCCCGCTTTTGCTCCTGGATGATCCAAGGCATGCTCTTGCCTTTTAGGACTTCCACAGATACAGTTTGCACAGTCCTGATTGCAGGTCCAGGCTGTAGTACTGTGGCCCCTACTGGCTGGATACTGGCCGGGTGAGTGGCTCACCACAATGCTTGCACCGGATCCAGGCACTGACCACCATGGTCTGTACCTGGCATTCAGGACACAGCAGGAATAGTCGCTCCGTCCCCTCAATCATCCCAAGGATGAATCCCTGGTGGTGCTCCAACCAAACACCTGTGTCCACCAGTGTCTGCGTCTGCAAATCAGGCAACTAGGTCAGCACTGGAAACACACAAGCACACTAGAGGGTGCTACGTATTTAAGGGAGCAACTTAGAAACATTTTTAGTTAAAGCGGTGGTTCACCCTCCTTCACCTCATTATTCCATTACTTTCGGCATCGTAGCGCGAGGTACGGTATGCCGGTCTTAAATTTTTAATCCCCGTACTCACTGTGCTATCGATGATTGAAGAATCCGACTCCCGCGGGGAATGGGCGTGCCTATGGAGAGGGAGGATGATTGACGGCCGGCTCTGGCACGTCACGCTCCCGAAGACAGCCGGAGTAGGTCTCGGCTATTCACAGCGCCTGCGCACAGGCTATGCGCAGGCGCCGTGAATAGCCAAGCCTATTTCGGCTATTTCCGGAGAAGCGTGACGTGCCAGGGCCGGCCGTCAATCACCTTCTCTCACCATAGGAACGCCCATTCCCCGGATTCTTCAATCATCGATAGCACAGTGAGTACGGAGATTAAAAATTTAAGACCGGCATACCGTAGCTCGCGCTACGATACCGAAAGTAATGGTCTAATAAAAAAAAACATTTTTTTTTTTTTTTAACAGGGTGAACCCCCGCTTTAAGGTTTACATACTGTACACTTTAAATTCGTCAGCGTATCTTCTTATTTCCAAATCTGCTGCCTCTGAAAGCCTCTTCAACTTTTTTAAATGTCAGTGCTTGTTTCGCTGTAACCTAATTCTTTCCTCTGACTCCTACATGCTGCTTTAGCAGTGATTTAGGCCTCACACATTGGACGTTTAGGCCCGGTTCATGAAATTCTGGAGTTTTTATGTGGGCTGAAAGCACAGCAGCCAGTAAAACCATATAAGAGGCTAAAAGCTATTATTAGGACAGGAAGGCACAAGCAGGAACAAAACTCTGTCAGAAATTGTAACCCTTTCCTGCTCTACTAAAAATGTTTTTTTGACATTCCTGTCCTAAACAGAAGTGAAGGGAAATAACCCTAATAGGGATGCAATAGATGGCAATACAAGTCTAACGGAGCCTCTAACCCTTTACCACTTTATTAAAAAATAAAACATTTTGACTGGGGTAGTGGTGCTGGTGCTGCCCTTTTCGTGATGTTACCACCCCCACCTTCCCAACACATTCCAATCAGAGAAAGTTTTGTCGTCATTAAAAAAAAAAGAAGCATTCTGTTACTGGCAGTGGTACCCAACAAGATACCCCCTGTAGTTACTGTGCAGGAGGGTGGCCACTCTGCACAGCACCTAGAATCATTGCTATTACTGCATTATTACTGCAGCAGCAGTAACTATTGCAGTGATTTTCAGCTTTCACAGCAATTGCACAGATGTGACATATGCTTGCATACACTGATCCAAACTTGACCAATGTACTAAGCAATACAAATTGTAACTAGACTCCAGCTTTAAGGAAACAGGGAATGTCATTGTATACCTGCTTTTAAAAACACCATCAGCAGGGTTATCTGTCACCGTTTTCTGAGTCAAGAAAGTGACTCAGAAAGTACTGAGGATAGGCGATCAGCAGGACAGCCAAGAAACCAGTTATTTCATAAGAAGGCATGAGGCACCAATATTAGCCACCATTAGGGATGAGCTGAACACCCCCCGTTCGGTCCGCACCAGAACCTTTGAACGGACCGACCGTTTGCGCAAACATTTAGAACCCTATTGATGTCTATGGGACTCGAAAGTTCGAATTCAAAAGTGCTCATTTTAAAGCCTAATATGCAAGTTATTGTCGTAAAACCTCTTTGAGAACCCGGGTCTTGTCCTAGGGAACATGTATCAATGGAAAAAAAGTTTTAAAAATGGTTGTTTTTTTCTGGAGCAGTGATTTTAATGATGCTTAAAGTGAAAAAAATAAAAATAAATGAAAAATTCCTTTAAATATCGTACCTGCTGGGTGTCTATAGTATGCCTGTGAAGTGGCACGTGTTTTGAACTGTCCATGCACAAAATTAGATTACTATAAGAAAAAAGTAATTTAAAACTGCTTGCGGCTTTAATGTAATGTCTGGTCCCTGCAATTTGGATGAAAATCATTGAGAAAAATAGCACAGACACAGACAGTACACACACCACGTAGTTTAGGTGCACACTGCAGAGGACACAGGCAGTACACACACCACGTAGCTTTAGGTGCACACTGCAGAGGACACAGGCAGTACACACCACGTAGCTTAAGGTGCACACTGCAGAGGACACAGGCAGTACACACCACGTAGCTTTAGGTGCACACTGCAGAGGACATGGGCAGTACACACACCACGTAGCTTTAGGTGCACACTGCAGAGGACACAGGCAGTACACACCACGTAGCTTTAGGTGCACACTGCAGAGGACACAGGCAGTACACACCACATAGCTTTAGGTGCACACTGCAGAGGACAGGTGCATACTGCAGCTAGCACAATCATCTGCCTGCCAGTAAATTAGTAAGTTCAGATCTAGCTAAACCATACAGTGTATAAATATATATACAACACCTGGGATGCATATATATCCTCTACACACTGTATCTTTAACTGACTAGCCTGCCTGCCTTCCTGCTCTGTCTACCTACTAAAAATTACACTCTCTCTCTCTCTGTCTTCTCTCTTTTATCCACCGCAACACACTACAAAAGGCCGACCTGCAGGCGGCCTTTTATAGTGTGGGGCGTGTACTTAACCCCCTGAGCCATAATTGGCCAAAGCCACCCTGGCTTTGGCCAATTACGGCTCTCCGTTTTTTGCAAGCTGTGATTGGCCAAGCATGCGGGTCATAGTGCATGCTTGGCCAATCATCAGCCAGCAATGCACTGCGATGCCACAGTGAATTATGGCCGGTAAAAAAGCAAGAGTCACTGACCTAGAACATGCAGGACAGGAATTTCAAGTTTTCAGACTTTTATGCAGTTTGAAATCAGTGGGGTTGGTTTGTCAGGGGACACAAAGGAAGTCTATGGTCATAGCATACACATTTATTGTATAACATCAGCATTGTAATAGCTATGCAATTAGTTATTTTCACAGTTATTTTTGACAATCCAATATAAGCTTACTAGAAAAATCTCCTTTCATGTTGTGAGTTCTACCTGTCTACTGGCCATTTATTTGCACAACTTCCTTCCCTGCATGCTTTGCATCTTCTCCTCTGCAGATTGCATTCAGTTTCTAACGACTACATGTTCCATGGTACCTTGCTGCCCGTAAGCAGTGATTCCTTTACTGATGACACCACCATCTAAAACTCCTCCTCTCAGCACCTCCGTAATTCAGAAAGTAGGCTCTGTGAATTCTGTCACACAACAATGCCTACTTACAAGGCATAGTGAATATTTAACAACAATGTAATGTGTGTGGGTCTTCACAAAGTAAGTTTACAAACTACAAGATAGTTCTGCATAAAGGTAGTAGGCTAGAAATAATTGAAATTCACAGTATAAAGTAATGTATATGTGGTGCTACCCCTGCAGCAACCACTGGCAATTACTGTAGGACTATTTCCCCCTATACAGCACTCACAGCCAAACACATGACATTCTCAGCATTCTTCTGCAGGCCCAATAATCAGTCTAGGGGTTTTGTTGTTAGTGTTTTTATTGGGGAAGTGTGAATTTGGATAGGGATGGGAGCATGGGATACGCCAAACAGGAGAAGCTGTAGAACCTGGGGAGTACTACTTCTGGCTGCTCCGTACATGTTTCAAACTCTGTCACACACAACTTAGCCTGCAAAGTACTACTGGTAGTAGTAATAATAGTAGTACAACTCCTAGCTGTCTTGTACCCCTCCTGGCTTTACTAAGCTCAATCTCTGAAATATGGAGCGCTCCTGGTTGTCTTACACATTTCCTGGCTGCGCCCAGTCCTGACTTGCAGTGTGAAATACTCGACAGTCACTTTGCCTCCTCAAACCGGTTTTCCTGGCTCTATGGTCCAAAAGCTGACCCAGTCTATCTCTCTCTATCTTTTTGGTAAGGTCCCCAGCTAAGCCTAACTGGGACCTTAACAGCTGCACAGGACTCCTAAGGCTTCTCTACTTCTCCTCTCTGCCTCCAGCACTAGGGTCTTTTCCTCATGGCTGGACCCTGGACTCTACTCCCTGCCTGCCAGGCTTCAGAACCACCTACTGTACCCACCCTTTCCAGGGATTCTCTAGGGATCCATATATATTCACACTGACTGTCCTCCTCTCCCACCCATTATACTTCTGGAAACATTGAGAAGACAGGGGGAAGTAACAGAACAACAGCCTACGAGACACTGAACAGCCCAGAACAATTAAAGCAATTTGTTAACCCCCCCAAAAATATAGATTTTCTGGTACCTTAAAGCAGATTATACAGCACAGTGTTTGCGCTGTGTAATCTGCTCCCCTCTAAACTATAAACAAAAACTGAATCTATCACTTCCTGTATCCCGTCTCTAATTAGACCACAAAAGTCAGGGCAGCTCTGCCCTGATCACCGTGGTCTAATTTCGGGCCTCCGTCATACACTGCTGCCCCTCTGCTTCCCCTCTGCTCTCCTGTCTCCCCCTCACCCCCTTCTTCCTGTATGTCAACTTGTGTCTGCGTCTCCGTCTCCCCCCCCCCCCACCACCGCTTCTAGTAAAATGTAAAATCTTTTTTCCTCACTGCCAGTCCCTCTATTGTATCCTGGCTGAACACACTGTACCTTTTTATTTTTAGAAAAACAAGCGGTGTAAATACTGTTTTAGCGCTGTCTTCAGGCCGGTCACGTGACTCTCGGCTGGTTTCCATGGCTACTGCAGGAGAGGCTGACCGGCCATGTGATCTCCCCGGCTAATGTCAGAGGGAGATTATGGCCCCTCCTGCAGTACCGTGAGTCATGTGACTGGCCTGAAGACAGCTCTAAAGCAGTATTTACAGCACTCATTTTTCTATAAGAAAGGTACAGTGTGCTCTGCCAGGCTCTAATAGGGAGGCTGGCAGAGTTTGAGTTATATGGGTTAACAAACCCTTTAACCTCTCTGCTGACAGGAGAGCCAACTAAATTTACCTAGCAACCTACCAAGCTAGGAGGGTGCTACATATTTTATATTTTGATCAATGATATGCCTTAATGGGGGTCTAATGGGATGAGACTGTCATTGGTAGTCAGTGAAGAGGTACAGCCAGTGTTGGTGCAGTATAAACACCTTGCAGATTTTGCCCTCGTCTCTCCTCCAGTGTCTTCTTTTTAAACCCTGCACATCACAATTAAGAATAATGAGGGGGCCAGTGTGTATTGTTTAGTGCTATTTATCAGCTGGAAAAGAGAGCATTTCAGAGCTCTGTTGCCAAAGAAATACAACACATTTGGAGGTGTGTAGTCAAGCATCTTGATTAATCACCAGCTCCTCATACCCTGGGCAAGAGGTGGTCATAGATTGCGTTTGGTTGTCATACAAGACTAAAGCAACTGTAGGAAGTCAACAAGTTCACGTATCAAAGGTAATTGTTTTCTTACCTATGTTTCCATTCAATAATATGCAAGGCAACACCCAAAAATAAAAATCATAATATTTAAAAAGGGATCAAAGTCTTTACCAAGTAATTATAGACCTGTTAGTTTAACTTCTATAGTCGGGAAGATACTGGAGAGTTTAATAAAAGACCACATACAGTAGATGAGTTCTTGCTGTAAAAAAATATTCTAAGTAACAGAGAGCATGGGTTCATAAAAATGGACGTAGTATATTTAGATTCTGACAAAACGTTTGACACAGTTCCCCACACACGGCTAATGTTTAAGGTTAAGTCTACAGGCTTGAAAAAATTTGTTTGTAAATGGATAGAAAACTGGTAAAAATACCAAATTCAAAGAGTAGTGGTTAATGATTCTTACTCTGAATGGTGTAAGGTTATCAGTGGTGTACCTCAAGGTTCAGTTTTAGGACCATTACCTTTTAATATATTCATAAATTATATAGGGTCTGGGATAAATGTACCACCTCTTTGCAGAAGACACCAAGCTATGCAATGGAATAACGTCCTTATGCCTCCAACTTACAAGCCAACCTCAGTGCTCTGTTTCATTGGGCAGCTGTGTGGTAAATGAGGTTTAATGTTGATAAATGTAAAGTTATGTACTTGGGGGCTAGAAACATGCATGCATCATACATATTAGCAGGAGAACAGCAGGGAATGTTAATTGTGAAGAAGAATCTGGGTGTTCTGGTAGATCATACAGTGCCTTGAAATTTTCCACATTTTGTGATGTTACAACCAAAATCGTAAATATATTTTATTGTAATTTTATGTTATAGACCAACACAAAGTGGCGCATAACCGTGAAGTGGAAGGAAAATGATAAATGGTTATCAAATTTTTTTTTTTTTCAACAAATAATTATGTGAAAAGTGTGGAGTGCATATTTATTAAGTCCCCTGGGTAAATAGAACCCCCTTTTGCTTCAAGTACAGTTGCAAGTCTTTTTGGATATGTCTCTACCAGCTTTGCACATCTAGATAGTGATTTTTTTTGGCCATTCTTCTTTGCAAAATAGCTAAAACTCTGTCAGATTGGATGGAGAGCATCTGTAAACAGCAATTTTCAAGTCTTGCCACATAAGCTAAATTGGATTTATGTCTGGACTTTGACTGGGCCATTCTAACACATGAATATGCTTTGATCTAAACCATTCCATTGTAGCTCTGGCTGTATGCTTAGGGTCGTTTTCCTGCTGGAAGGTGAACCTCCACCCCAGTCTCAAGTCTTTCACAGACTCTGAGGCCGCGTACACACGGTCGGTCCAAACCGATGAAAACGGCCTTTAGTCCAGTTTCATCGGTCAAAACCGACCATGTGTAAGGCCCATCGGTCCGTTGTCCTTCGGTCCAAAATTTTAAAACATGCTTTAAAATCGAACCGATGGACCGCTGCCCGATCGGTCCAAACCGATGGTTAGTACAGAAAGCATTGGTTCAAACCTGAGCATGCTCAGAATAAGGTCGATGCATGCTTGGAAGCATTGAACTTCGTTTTTTTTCAGCACGTCGTGTGTTTTACATCACCGCGTTCTGACCCGATCGGTTTTTGGAACGATGGTGTGTACGCACATCAGACCATCAGGCCACTTCAGCGGTGAACCGATGGAAATGGCCCGTCGGACCTATCTCATTGGTTTGGAACTACCGTGTGTACAAGGCCTAACAGGTTTTCTTCTAAGATTGTCCTGTATTTGGCTCCATCCATCTTCCCATCAACTCTGACCAGCTTCCCTGTCAATGCTGAAGAAAAGCATCCCCACAGCATGATGCTGCCACCATCACGTGGGGATGGTGTGTTCAGGGTGATGTGCAGTGTTAGTTTTCTGCCACACATAGCATTTTGCTTTTAGGCCGAAAAGTTAAATTTTGGTCTCATCTGACCACAGCACCTTCTTCCACATGTTTGCTGTGTCCCCCACATGGCTTCACGCAAACTGCAAACAGGACTTCTTTTGGCTTCCTTTCAACATTGACTTTCTTCTTGCCACTCTTCCATAAAGGGCAGATTTGTGGAGTGCATGACTGAAGCCGCGTACACACGACCAAAAAAAAAATGCTCGAGCAAAGCGCGGTGACGTACAACACGTACGACGGCACTATAAAGGGGAAGTTCCATTCAGATGGCCCCACCCTTTGGGCTGCTTTTGCTGATTTCGTGTTAGTAAAAGTTTGGTGAAAAACGATTCCCGCTTTTCAGTCTTTGTGCTTTTCAGTCTGTTACAGCGTGATGAATGTTCCCGTCTCATAACTTGCTTCTGAGCATGCACGTTTCTTTCCCATTGTTAAAGCCTACACACGACTGTTTTTCACGACGTGAAAAACGACAAGAAAAATTAGAGCATGTTCAAAATTTTTACTGCCCATTTTTCACGTCGAGAAAAATGCTCTGGAGCCTACACACAATCGTTTTTAATGACCATTTTAAAAAATTGCATTTTTCACGTCATGAAAAACGGTCGTGTGTACGCAGCATAATAGCTGTCCTGTGGACAGATTCTCCCACCTGAGTTGTGGATCTCTGCAGCTCCTCCAGGGTTACCATGGGCCTCTTGGCTGCTTCTCTGATTAATGCTCTCCTTGCCCGGCCTGTCAGTTTAGGTGGACGGCCATGTCTTGGTAGGTTTGCAGTTGTGACATACTCTTTCCATTTTCGGATGATGGATTGAACAGTGCTCCATGAGATGTTCAAAGCTTGGGATATTATTTAAAACCTAACCCTACTTTAAACTTCTGCACAACTTTATCCGTGACCTGTCTGGTGTGTTTCTTGACCTTCATGATACTGTTTGTTCACTAAGGTTCTCTAAGGTGAACCACCTCAGGCCCTCATGAGGTGGTTTTGGCCAGCTCAGTAGATTGCTTTAAGAAAGGCCTGGATTCTTTCCTAAATGTACAGAATATAACTGAGTACTAAGATTTGTAGGTAAAGTTGATCCAGGGTAAATCCGATTGCCTCTCGGGGGATCAGGAAGGAATTTTTTTCCCTGCTGTAGCAAATTGGATCATGCTCTGCTGGTGTTTTTTGCCTTCCTCTGGATCAACTGTGGGTATGGAGTTGGGTGTATAGGATTTTACTGTGTTTTTTATTTTTTATTTTTTTATTTTTTGTGGTTGAACTGGATGGACTTGTGTCTTTTTTCAACCTGACTAGCTATGTAACTATGTAACTATGTAACAAACCTCTGAGAGCTTCACAGAACAGCTGTATTTATACTGAGATTAAATTACACACAGGTGGACTCTATTTACCAATTAGGTGATTTCTGAAGGAAATTGGTTCCACTAGATTTTAGTTAGGGGTATCAGAGTAAATGGGGCTGAATACAAATGCACCCACACTTTTCAGATATTTATTTGTAAAAAATAATTGAAAACCATTTATCATTTTCCTTCCATTTAACAATTATGTGTCACTTTGTGTTGGTCTATCACATAAAATCCCTAAAAAATACATTCACGTTTTTGGATGTAACATGACAAAATGTGAAACATTTTAAGGGGTATGAATACTTTTTCAGTCACAGTATATATGTATATATATATATATATATATATATATATATATATATATATATATATATGCTGTGTATATATATATATATATATATATATATATATATATATATATATATATATATATATCCCTGGGGTTGCAACTATAGTTAGTCTGTTGAACAGTTCATTGTTTGTTGAATAAGAGTTTGGCTCCCCCTAGTGTCTGTTGAAATTTGTCAGGATTTTCCTTCCTTTTAGAAGTGAGCAGAGCCATGCATTGTAGGATATGTAGTCTGGATGAGAAAGTGACTCAACTTTTGACTACAGGACAAAAAAGCAAAGTGCACAGAACAGCCTGCTGGGAGGAGAGATAAAAGGACAGGCACGGCCTGCTTTCAGCCTCTCTGGATTCCATTTTACACTTGCCAACAGGAGGTCTATGTGTGGGACCAGGAGTGAGACACTGCGACCTACAGCGGAGAGCCGGATCACCCGCTCAGAGGGATCTTGGAGGGTGGCGCTTGCTAATCTAGCAGGTGGATCGGCCTGAGCTTCAGAGCTTTTGAGGCCACCTGCATTCCAGCCCACCGGGAGTTGCAGTGTGGCACGGCGGCGCCATCTTCACTGAATGGAGGTGCCAGGAAGAGATTCTGGACGGAGTCCATTGTGGTGAGAGGGCACCTGCCCATCCAAGTAGACTGAGTGAGTTTTTTCCTACAGACTGCTGGTGGGACTTGGAGGTGAATCTGCTCCTACACAGGCATCATACAGCTGGACTTTGGGGCCTTGTCTTTCTCCCCTGAGCTGTAAGGTCAGTACTGTATAACTCACATATTTAAAGAGGAATCTACAAGTGGGTATAGTTCATCTTGCCCCCCCTCCTGCTGCTTACTGGTTGTCTGCAGGTCTACCCGACCTTCTGGTTGCTGGGCCATAGTAAATCTTTTTTCTAAAGCAAAAGTTAAGCCTTTTTGACCTGCCATCCTTATTTCTATTACAAGGGATGTCTACATTCCTTGTGATAGGAATAAAACTGAAAAAAGTAAAGGGACAGTGTAAAAATATAAAATAAATGTAAAATATGAAAAAATATATTTAAAGTGCCCCATCCCTCTGTTCACATACGCAAGTCGCACAAGCGTACAGTATGTAACAGGTGTTCAAACCACACATCGCCACAAACATTAGAGCGAGAGCAAACATTCTACTGCTAGACCTCCTCAGTAATGCCAAACAGGTAACCTGTAAATATGTCACCTATGGAGATTTTTAAGTACTGTAGGTTGTCGTCATTCCATGAGCATGCACAATTTTAAACCATGACATGTTAGGTATCTATTCTCAGTGTAACATCATCTTTTTACATTAAACCAAAAATTTGAGGTATATATTTTTTTTTTTATAAAGTGTTTTTTTTTTACTCCAAAAATTGTGTTTGAAAGACTGCTGCACAAATACTGTGTGATATAAACTACTACAACTATCTCCATTTTATTCTCTCAGGTCTCTGATAAAAAATATACATAATGTTTGGGGGTTCTAAGTAATTTTCTAGCAAAAAAATACTGATTTAAACTTTTAAAGAAAAAGTTCCAGAAAAGACCTGGGTCCAGATTCACAAAGCACTTACGCCGACGTATCTCGATATACGCCGCGTAAGTGTAACTATGCACCATCGTATCTGTGCGCCGTGCCCACAGAACTAGATACGCCTGAAAATAGGCTTCATCCGACCGACGTAACTTTCCTACGCCGGCGTATCGTGGGCGTATATTTACGCTGGCCGCCTCATTGCAAATATGCAAATGAGGGAGATACGTCGTTTCACAAACGTAGTTGCGCCCGGCACATAATATACGCGGTTTACGTAAGGCTTACGTCCGGCGTATAGTTATTCCCCATCTTTGAGGCGCAACTCAAGCAAAGGTATGGACCGGGGAACAGCCGTCGTATTTTACGTCGTTTACCAAGTAGTACGTGAATAGGGCTGGGCGTAGGTTACGTTCACGTAGTAGGCAGTGATTCAACGTATCTTAGTCAGTTGTTTTGACGTGATTCTGAGCATGCGCACTGGGATGCGGCCATGGGACGGCGCATGCGCCGTACGTTATTCGTATCTTTATGACGCTCAGTCTATCATTTACATGGGGTCACGCCTCATTAGCATGGCTCATGCCCTTTTCCACCTACGCTGGCTTATGTCGAGGAAACCCAGTGTAGATTTGGGGGCGAGTGCTTTGTGAATCCAGTGCTTGCATCTGTGCACTGCGTCGGCGTAGCGTATATATATATATATATATATATATATATATATATATATATATATATATATGCGCCAATGTATGTAAATCCGGGCCTTGGTCTTCAAGTAGTTAAAGTTTACTACAATTTTCATTTAATTAACAAATGTCTAATTAATCACTGTAGCTGCTTTACAGCTCATGCATTGGACGCTTTTGGCATAAAAGACGAATGTATTCCAGTGCCTGGGAAGCACAGGTGTCCCATAGAACCTGCAAAGTCAATGACAGGTTGAAATATGTGATTGTTTGCTGTTCCAAATGTTACTCATGTTCGAAGACCTATGAACATGACATTTCTGCACTCAGGGCATACATCCCTTAAGGGATTTGGTCCAGAATACAAGTACCAGTTGGAGCAACACGTAGCCGTCACATATTTCAGCCTGTCATTCATACTGACAGCACTTCTGGCTGCAGGCTGTATGAGCCACCTGTGCCTCCTGGCATGTGTTTTGCGTTATGGGGCAAAAGCGCCCATGTGCATGAACCCTAGAGTCAACATCATTCAGCCCAATAATTTACACTTTTACATGCTGTTTACTACAGATCTCTATACAGCTGTTGGTAACTAATTCTACACAGAACGGGGACATCTGGAACGCATAAACATCAAGTACATAAAAGCAATTCCTTTTTTTTCATCCTCCTAGTATTATTCGTTTTACTGAATTCTTTTAAATGCACAGTAAAATGTCATCTAAGGTTTGCAAGTATATCTAGAATTTTAGAAGAGTCCTTTGAGTTTTTATAGGTATTCACAGAAAATAAAGCCTTTTTCTCAAATTCCATTCTTTTTCTTTTTTTTCTACCTTGCCACAGATGGGAAAATGTAATAGAAAATAAAAAATATTACATTATTCTTTTATCACCCAAGTACAGCAAACCATTTTCTACACGGATTCCTTTTCTTATTTTTGCTTCAAAATACAAGTTGAACACTCCTGACCCAAAGTACTTGAGGATGATTTGGCTCCGGAATGGGGGTAGGGCAGTCGTAGAGTAGAAATTAGCTGCATAAATTGCACATGTCAGGTGTATGATATAATGTGACACATTTGTTATCTTGGGGACAGAAGCTTGTTGTGTATCTCCAGCTGAAAAAGGACACTGTCACACCCAGCTCTATCCATCCTGCTTAGTACCAGTCCTACGCTAATAAGAATAGAGAGGTAGGGAGGGAGGGCTCCTGTTCCTCTTAGTCCCCTGAGACACAAGAGATGCGGCAGCTTAACTCCATCCCTTATATGGCTGAATGAACGCAAAGCTCTCCCCTCCTCCTAACGAGCACACAGCCGCGCTCTCACGTGGCATCTCCTCTTGTTAAAAGATGCAGGATGGAGTTAAATACAAATCGCCAAGAAAAAAAAAAAGAAGCAGACAGAATTTATCAAAGGGCTGCCTGACTGGACTGTGTGACACATATAGGAGCAAAAGCCAGTTTATGAGCCAGATGGAAAAAAAATGCATTTGAAAGGCAAGACCAGAAGCAAACTGGCTCTAGACACTGACCAGGCAGGGGCATCGAGTCTTCAATGGGCATAAGCCTTTACTATGGAAAATGAATGAATGATATATAGATGATGATATATTTTGGGAAGGCTTTCCATTTGTGAAGAAGTCATCATCTCCCTGTTTATCTCTGCCATGCATATTTTTCTCTGGAATGCAATGTTTGCACTCCTCTTTATCCTAACTAGCAGTGTTTGGCTTAAGTGTTTCTTTTTACCAAGAAAACTGTAAATTAGGTGGCCCTGAAGGATCATGTAAATCCAGCTGAGCCAAATACATAGGTCTTAGCAAACAGTCGGAAATATTATCTTATCTGATTAAAATGTGCACTGGAAAATGGCAGCTGGGAAATTACAGTTAGTCAAATTCTGTCAGGTAATACTAAGCTAATACTAATAATACTAAACCTTATCTATTTATACTAGATAAATAGATAAGGTTGTCTGCTGAGGAGCAATATTAGGACTGGTTCATCCAGTGTCCAGGGCATAGATGACAAACCAGGAGGAGTAAGGTGACAGCGTCAATAGTAGATTGCAATGTTCCGCTACAAAACGCAAGTTGCAGTATGCGCTAAAAAGGTACCACAGTAAACTGGAAAGTTTAAAAGCCATGCCCATACTGTCCCACGGTAAAACATGGGGCTAACAGTGGTGAAGGAAAAAATTCCTCAACATCAAAAGGAGGACAAAATCCCTGCATCAGTGGTGTCACTAGAATAAAAAAAAATGCTTGGTGCTGATTGAGTAAAATAATGCTGCTCTGTTTGAGTCAGTAGGAGAAAATTCTGCTGTGTTGGTGGCATCAGGGGAGGTATAAAATGTTACTGCCACGGAAGGAAAAAAAATGCTGTTGCATTGGCGTTGTCTCAGTGGGATGAAAGTGGGGAGGGATCCTTGGAGGCTCTTTGGGGTACTAAGGCACCCTGTCTGTCTGTAGGGGAGCAGAAAGGCTCTAGAGGAGTTAAAATGGTTTTGGTAACTTTAAGGGTTAGAGGGGAGGTCTGGAGATGATTCCCCCCCCCCCCTCACGCTATGTGTATTTAGAATTCTGACAGACCTACTTCTAAGTTCCTGCTGGGGAATGAAGGAAGCTTCTCCTTCTTCCTGTCTCTAGTTAAGTGATATGTCACATGACAAGGGTAAACAGGAAGAAGGGCAGTCTGCCCTCACATCCCAGTAGGTGCCCCTTAGCTTCAGGTTGTTCTTTGTGTTATGACCTGTGTTTATCCATATGAAGCTGTTGCTGACCCAGCTCTTTCTTTCATCCACAAAATTGATGTGGCTTGTGATTTAGTACTGTGCTGCTTTCTCGTTGCTGAGCTCTGTTCCATGCTATCACCTATTACTTGCTCTGGACTAATCTAATAATCAACCGCAGTTGTCTATGGGGTTGATTTACTAAAGGCAAATTGTTTGTGCACTGCAAGTGTACGGCAAGTGTAGTGCAAGTGCAGTTGCGCTAGATCTGAGGGGAAGCTCTGAAATGAGAGAAAGCCTTGCTGATTTCTATCATTAAATCATGTGCATGCAAAAATGATTTTTTTTTCCTTGTATGTTCACCTTAGGTCTAGAGCAACTGCATTTGAAGTGCACAGACAACTTGCCTTTAGTAAATCACCCCCTACTGTAGGTGTATTTATGCCACCTGCCCAATGGGATCACTGATGGACTCTGCCATCTTGAACCTGCATCTTAACAGGAGTCCCCCTTCAAATTCTGCTGGTTTTTCTCCTGGTTCTGATGAGTCGGCTGACACTCCTAGTCACGCACTCTCCTACGGTTCTACAGTCCAAGGTTCTGGAAGTAACATCTTCCGACACTTGTGTGCCTCCTGTTCGTTGGAGCTGTCTGTTCTAACTTCAGGGGTGCTTGGGCTGGAGATACAAGAGTGGCCGCCCTTGTCATTTCATTATCATTTATTAACAATGTATAACAATTTTGTAAGAGATACTTGCCTTAACTTGTATTGCTGCACAACTGAGCAGAAACAGACAGCCCCCCTGTTTCTAGGTGTAGAATATAGCATGTCTGGTTGCTAAACATAAACACATGGGCTAGAAGGCGAAGCAGTGTGGTGGCAGATAGAAGATCAGTGTTGCCTATCCTGTAAGAGGCACAGCGCTGTCTAGTAATGATAGCATCAGGAGGAATTGCAATTTCCACAGATCTGTCTGAAAAGCATACAGCAATTCAGACATACATGATTCATATATTATATGGTTTTCTATAGACAGGACAAATCTGCATACATATGTTTATGCAGATCGAAACAATCCCAAAAGGCCAATTCATCTTATTTGCAAATAGATTTGCTCATTACAAATGCTGGCCTGATTGGTGGGTTTGTAGTAGAATGGGTAATTGTCTGAATGATCAGACATACAGTAGAGTAAATGTAATTTGCAGTTTGCTAAACAGGTGCAAAGTAGAATTATTAATGCATAATAGGGAACAATGGCAATGAGCATGTACACATTATAGAATAACACAAAACAGATTATGAAGGTTGAACAAACATGGACATTTCATAGCAGTGTCTCTGTGACTCAACCATGTTAACATATGGCTGCAAAACATAGTCTCTAGCTAGCATAGTCATAACACAAACATTTACTTGTGTATATCTTCATAAACCCGTCCATCTCTGGAAGCACAGGCAAACAGCTGGAAGGATCCGAGGCTCAAAGACAAAGGACCACCCCACTAGGATAGCAGAGTTGGGTAAACAGGAGGTAAAGAGGCCTGCAACTAGATTTGGGTATGGTGAGTAAATAGGCACTCTGTTACAGACTAAACATTGTGTGCATGAAGCTAAAGCTGATGTGGATTTGCTTGCTGTCTATGTACGCACCTAGACCTAACACCAGGTGGATGTTTAAACGGCCTCCCAAGTAGTGTGTAGGTTTGAACCAAGATCAGGGCTCTCCTTTACAAGCAAGTGTAGCGCCCCCTTACTTTCAGTAAAGGCATTACGCTAAAGTTAGTGGGGGAATGAAAGAGATCATTTGCTCTCATTCCGAATTATGTCAAATTTGGCTGTCGCCAAATCTGGATTGTTCTGTGTGCCAGACTGCGTTCTAGGAATGTGGTGCCATCCCTGGGCGGCAGGTGGCGCCAGAGAGGTCCAGGCGGAGCCGCTTTTCCTCAGCAGCCAATTAGGGGAGTTTTCCCTCGCGGGGCATGCTGGGGAGGAGTATTTCTGTGGCGGAGGACTTTGTTCTTGGTTCTTCGCGGGTTCCTGGTTCCAGGTGCGGCACCCACCTTTAGGGTGTGCGCACATCGCAGGCCCCACCACTATGGCCTACCTGGCATGGGGTCGCGCGCAACGGTCAGCAACTGATGCCACAAAGGGGCCCCAGTGACTGACTGGGTCCCCCTTCTACTGAGGAGATCCCAGGCTGTATGCCGTTCGGTGGGGGGGGTCGGCTTGAGGAGAACCTGGAGGAAGGTTGTCCAAAAGGGCTTAAACAAACCATCGGGGATCTGGTGACCGGGACATTGACAGGTACACTTCCACTGTCAACCGGTGACCCTAGCACAAAATTTACTGGGAGGATAAGCTCAACTATTTAGCTCATCCAAGTTCTAGGCCTGTGGCAGAGGCCCTATCAGAGCCAGGTCTGTGGCAGAGGCCTGCTCCTCCCAGCATCCTTAAAGTGACACTTCGGCTGCCAGGCCTGTGGCAGGGGTCTGTCCGAGGGCACTTCACCCACTCTGGCTGGAGTGGCGATGAACACTGCTATTGCTACTGAGAGCAGGATTGCTCTTCTTCTATCCAAGCCTGATACTGCAAGGTTTTCTTACCTCATCAACCTTTCCTGTCCTACCTCATGTTGATGTTGGTCGTGTTGGGCCGAGAAATAAAGCATTCAGAAAACCTATTTCGCTGATTGGACATTCGTTTACTGCTCTACTCACTACTATCACCCTACACAACAATTAAGAGGTAACTTAATATGCAGATCCCAAATCAACCAGCGGCTCCTAAGGGGGTAGCGCTACACAAGTATTAGGGCAGGTTCACACCAGATGCAGTGGGACTGTGTTGGGTGGCTTTAACTGCACAGTCCCACTGCAAGGACAAATGCCTTGTCTATTATATGCCTGGTTCACAGCACTGCGTTGTGGTGGTGCGCAGGCACATTGCACCGCGTGACCGTCAATTGAACTTCATGAGATGTCTGTGTGACATCTCCATAATGTTCATGCACCCTGCACTCCAACTGCAGGGTGGTGAGATGCAAGTATAATTCTGCAAGTTTATTGCTGAAACTTGTAGTGTATTTTTAGGCACTGTTGACGCTCTATCTTGTACTAAAACTGCCCTTTTGCATGAGATTGTCAGCATCCAGAAAAAAAAAAAACACACTTGTCTGTTCTATTTCCCTGTTCTGATGTTCTCTGTTTTAGGTTGTGTAGACATTTGTAACCTTGAAGCCTCTGTACCTTCAAGTAGCTCTAATATTTCAGCTAATCTTAGTAAAGTCACAAAAAAATCCTGGTAGCGTCTTGTGTCATCACTCACCACCTTACCTTTTAATACTAATTTCCCAGCATTTTCATGCCATTAGTGCATCTACGAAAAGCAGAGATGAATCATCTTTTAAATAAGTTTGTATCATTGCATCTTTTAAATAAGATGTAATGCCAGTAATAAAAGACTGCAATAGCTAATAGCTTAAAGAGCTGCAAAGAGTATTTAATGGTTTAATGGATTTAATATACAGTATCTATCTATCTATCTATCTATCTATCTATCTATCTATCTATCTATCTATCTATCTATCTATCTATAAGATGTAATGCCAGTAAAATCTATCTATCTATCAATCTCTTTCTCTATCTATCCATCTACCATGGAGGTATTTAGTGTGAACAGACTATTAAGCATGCTTCTTTAACCTGGGAATCCTTGTATCTCAGTTAAAATGACACTGAATTCTTTAAACCTGGACAGGTTTTGTGACAAAGGCTTAAGACAGACACCTTATTAAACATCTTGTAGCAGGTTAGAAAACAAGGACATCTTGAAAGGTCAGATCCAGGCTGACAGGCACTGTTTCTGTACATCAAATTAAACAGAGTGACTCAGAGTCTCAATTACTGTTCAGCAACAGCACCAACATCTTGCGGGAGATTCGCCCAATGGCAATTTGGCATCACACAGAGATCACGATGTAATGAACTGAAGGTCAGGAGATCTCTGTGTTGCATAAGATTTCACTGTGATGGATCCTGGCTTTTTTTTTTTTTTAATAGCCCGAGGAAGATCAGAAAATATTACTGTAAGTGAGAATATATGTTACAGCACTGCCATGACTTGCAGTAAAATGTAAGCATCATTACTGATCTGCAGAATCTAAAAAGATAAGGACACAGAAGGAATTTAAACACCTGGGATAGGCACTTTGGGGTACACTAGAGATGAGTAAATGATGGACAAAATATGATGCAAACTGCTGATTTCTTCAAAATGGGGTTTTATGAGGATGATTTTCTCATAGTTGGGCACCCTATAGGACCTACGCAAAGCGGTGATGAGCTGCATTGCATATACTGTAGATGCTGCAGGTTTGCTTTTAGTATGCTGCAGAGCTTTGGAAAATCATTTTAAATTAAATGAATGGCCTGCTTACTGCAATACATGTTAAATGTACCGCACTGCACATTAAACATGAGTGTGTTTAAGGATGATAAACAGGACCCACAACTGAACACAACAGGATACTGTCCGGTGAATTTAAGAAGAGTACCATGGCTACAATGACACCCTTGGTTAAATCCCCCAGATCCTATCTGCATAAGTTTAAATGTGAGATTGATGTATGCATTAACCCTGGTTTTCCCCCACAATGTAGAAACATACTGGTAAATTAACCACTTAAGGTTTCCCCCCTTAATGACCAGGCCATTTTTTGCGATACAGCACTGCGTCACTTTAACTGTTGATTGCGCAATCCTGCAAAGTTGCACCCAAACAAAATTGACAACCTTTTTTCCCCACAAATAGAGCTTTCTTTTGGGGGTATTTGATCACTTTTGTGGTTTTATTTTTTTGCGCTATAAACAAAAAAAGGGACAATTTTGAAAAAATATATATTTTTTTGCTTTTTGCTATAATAAATATAAAAAAATATATAATATAAAAAGTTTAAATGTTTTTTAGTGGGACTGTGACATTGCTGATTACTGTATAAATGTCACTGGTAGGGACGGGGTTAAGTGTGTTCCCTGGGGGTGTTTCTAACTGTTTGGGGACTGGGCTGACTGGAGGATGTGAAAGATTGCTGTTCCTTATCACTAGGAACAGCAGATCTCTCTCTAACTCCCCTGTCAGAATGGGGATTAGTCTGTTTACATTGACAGATCCATGTTCTGGCCCTTGTTCCCGCGATCGCGGGTTGCCAGCAGACATCTTGGCCACCGGCCACATGCATCGGGTCCCCCGTCGTACAGAAGGCGCGCGCACCTGCTACGACTCCTTGCAGGAGCCAATGTACACCTACGCCGATTTGTGGGAACGTGCCTACCTGCCACTGTATAACAACGGCGGCTGGTTGGCAAATGGTTAATTAACATCTAGGATGTGTAAATTGATACTTAGATGTGTAAATGCCTTTGTGGATGCAAAGTGGTCCTAAGTGTGCATGTCACACCAGTATATCTTGATTAAACATTTCCTAATATTACCACAATTGTAAAATGAGGTAGTTTCCACAGCATGGGCTGCTTTAAAGTGGTAGTAAACTCCACTATGTGATTTTTGCTTTAAGATGAGCTTAGAATAAAGCTTGCCTGTAGGTGAAATAAATATCTTCTAAATATGCACCTTTTTTGGCAGCCAGTGACATCACTGGTGCATGTGCTTTGGAGGAACAGCATACTCATGCCATGCCTTTGGAGCTCTGTGCCACGGCCATGACTCCCACTCGCATGCACGGGTGTAACGTCATCGGGGCTCGGCCATTCAAGCGACTGGAGCTCGCGATCCCAGAAGGAAGACCGGGTGCAGAGGGAAGGGAGAATGTTCTGGAAGAGGGGTAGGGCTGGGGACCTGAGTGACAGGGAGTTTATGTGAGGAGCCCTGACCAATCTCCAACTGGAATTGGCAGGGGGCAGGCCTCCTACATAAACTCAGGTCCAGTCCACTGAATGGCAGTTGTCAGCTCTATTTGTGAGAAAAAAAAGGACATCAATTTTGTTTGAGTACAGTGTTGCACGGCTGCGCAATTGTCAGTTAAAGCAACGCAGTGCTGTTTAGCAAAAAATACCCTGGTCAGAAAGTGGGTAAATCCTTCTGGGGCTGAAGTGGTTAAAGAAAAGACCCCACTATGTTGATGGCATGTGACCTGGTATGGTTCGGGGGGGGGGTGGCCCTCTTTCTTGACCTGCCAGGCTGCATGCTCGGATAAGGTTCTGGTATGGATTTTGGGGGGACCCCACACAGTTTTTTTCTTAAAATCTTGGCGTGGGGGTCTGGTATGAATTTGGGGGGAGGGGGACCCAATGCTGTTTTTTTTGTTCAGTGGGGAAAATAATTATTTGATCCCCTGCAGATTTTGTAAGTTTGCCCACTTACAAAGAAATGAAGGGTCTATAATTATTTATCATAGGTGTATTTTAAATGATAGAGACAGAATATCAACCAAAAATCCAGAAAAAAAAACATGATACAAATGTTAGAAACGTAGTTGCAGTTCAGTGAGTAAAATAAGTAGGGCTGTTACTGATTAAAATTTTTGTGTTCGATTAATCGTTTTTTTTTTTAAATCGATTAATCGACTAATTTCGATTAATTAACGCACATACAGATACAACTACTTTTAGCTGATTTCCTTGCATTGCAACTCTGCATTAGTCAGTGGTAAATGTGGTATACACTATATACAATCACCCGACACTACTTAGTTTCCACAATCCATGACTTAACTGTTCACACAAATAAATTCAAACTGTAGCACTGACGTAAGAATTTTCTGTTATTAAACTTTAAGAAAAACGTAGAAAACGTATAACATATAAAACATAAAACGTATCTGATATATTGACTGTCAGTCACTTTATAGTAGGCATCACTTTAGCCAGTCACGCAGACATACCAGAGTGTTAACATTTTCTGGAAGCAGACATGATCGCATTTTATTCACAATATACCCCTGATGAACTAAACAGTCTTTCGCACGGAACAGATGTTGCCGGTACGCAAAGTATTGTCTGCCCCCATGCTGTAATATACACACATTTGCCCCCATGCTGTAATATACAGTTTGCCCCCATACTGCAAGAATATACACATTTGCCCCCATACTGCAAGAATATACACATCTGCCCCATGTGTACATTACAACATGGGGGCAGATGTGTATATTCTTGCAGTATGGGGGCAGATGTGTATATTAAAGCATGGGGGCAGATGTGTCTATTACAGCATGGGGGCAGATGTGTATATTCTTGCAGTATGGGGGCAGATGTGTATATTAAAGTATGGGGGCAGATGTGTCTATTACAGCATGGGGGCAGATGTGTCTATTACAGCATGGGGGCAGATGTGTCTATTCTTGCAGTATGGGGGCAGAAGTGTATATTAAAGCATGGGGCAGATGCTTTTCTATACACATCCGCCCCCATGCTTTTCTATACACATCTGCCCCCATGCTTTTCTATACACATCTGCCCCCATGCTTTTCTATACACATCTGCCCCCATGCTTTTCTATACACATCTGCCCCCATGCTTTTCTATACACATCTGCCCCCATGCTTTTCTATACACATCTGCCCCCATGCTGTTCTATACATATCTGCCCCCATGCTTTTCTATACATATCTGCCCCCATGCTTTTCTATACACCTCCATGCTTTCATAATCGTATACATGATGGTTGTCCTCTCTTACCTACTTAAAGCAGGCAGGCAGACCCATCCGCAGAGTAGCTGACACGTGCGGGGAATATACAAGCAGGCGGGCGGGTGATGATGATGTCAGAGCGCCGCTACTTGGTTGCCGCCGGGTGGACCAAGATGGCCGCGGCTCCAGAGCTAGGCCGAAGCCGCGGCCTTTCCTATCGGCGAGACCGCGGAGCTCACTCCGCGGATCGTCGATCAAAATTATTTTAGTCGATCAAAGAAATTAACGATTAATCGAACAATTAATCGTTAATTTCCGCAGCCCTAAAAATAAGTATACGATTCACAAGCAAAACATGACTTAGTACTTGGTGGAGAAACTCTTGTCGGCAAGCACAGAGGTAAGACGTTTCTTGTAGTTGGTGACCAGGTTTGGACACATATCAGGAGGGATTTTGGTCCACTCTTCTTTACAGATCTTCTTTAAATCCTTAAGGTTTTTTTGGCTTTCAGCTCCCTCCATACATTTTCTATAGGACTAAGGACTTGAGACTGGCTAGGCCACGCTATGACCTTTATGTGCTTCTTCTTGAGCCACGTTTTGGGTTATTGTCATGTTGAAAGACCCATCCACGACCCATCTTCAGTGTTCTGGGAAGAAGGTTCTCATCCAAGATTTTACAATATATGGCCACATCCATTGGCCCTTCAATGCAGCAAAGTTGGTCTGTACCTTTGGTAAAGAAACAACCCCGAAGCATAATGTTTTCACCTCTGTGCTTGACTGTAGAGATGGTGTTCTTAGGGTCATAGTCAGTATTTTTCTTCCTCCAAACATGGCGAATCCCCTTCCTCAAGATGGCACATGTACAGTCATGCCAATGAACATCTGAATGATTTAGAGAAGGATTGGGGGAAAGTTTTGTTTCTCAGATGAGAACAAAATTGAGCTCTTTGGCAATAACTCGTCTCGCCATGTTTGGAAGAAGAAAAATGCTGACTATGACCCTAAAAACACCATCCCTAAAGTCAAGCACGGAGATGGAAACATTATGCTTTGGGGCTATTTCTCTGCTAAAGGTACAGACGGCTTTACCACATTGGGGGGCCAATGTATGGTGCTATGTATTATAATCTCTTGGATGAGAACCTTCTTCCCTCAGCCAGAACACTAAAGATGGGTCATGGATGGGTCAAGAAGAAGCACATTAAAGTCATGGAGTGGCCAAGTCAATCTCCAGACCTTAATCCTATAGAAAACTTATGAAGGGAGCTGAAACTTTGAGTTGTCAAGAGATAGCCAAGAAACCTTAAGGATTTCGAGAAGATCTGTAAAGAAGAGTGGACCAAAATCCCTTCTGAGATGTGCGCAAACCTGGTCACCAACTACAAGAAACCTCTTATGTCTGTGCTTGCCAACAAGGGTTTCTCCAAGTTCAGTTTTCCCGAAGTTCAGCTTAAAGCAGAACCTAACTGTATTTAAGCACCACAAACTGAAAATGATATTTAATACATTTTAATAATTTAAAGCAAACTTGGCCATCCTCCTATGTCTCCATGCTTTATTTTGTTCAGAAATCATTTGGACCCCCCAGCATTTCTAGCTGCAGCCATCCCGTGTATGGGAGATGATTCATGTAGCATTTATTTCCTGGAATCCATCTGCCTCAAGCTCATGCATGCAAGCAGAAGGGCGTGCTTTGCTTAGCTGAAATAACCCCCTCTTCCAGATGAAAAAAAAATGAAGACTCCTGGGATGTATGACATCATTTTGGCTTAGGCTAGAAACCAGAAGCAACTGTAGAAATGTAAAAATATAGTTAAAACAAGAAAATATAATACACCTTATCTGTTTACTAATGCTGGTAGCACAAGGATTAATAATAGTTAATGTTGATTAGAAGAGTTTAGTACCGCTTTAATGTTCATAGTCTAAGCATAGGCGCACTTTCAATAGTGACTGAATCCTGTCTATTGTGTCAGAAACCCTGAAAAAATTATGTGGAGCTAAGTTCATCTTTAAAAAATAAATAAAATAAATGTACAAATTTTAGAGGGTGCAATGTCAGGCTCCTGCAAAATCTCAATAAAGCTGTCTTCCTGTCAGGGCCGATCCGCCCTATAGGCTCACTATGCAAGCCGCTTAGGGCCCCGCAAAGCTGCGAAGGGCCCCCCAAATTACTAGAGGCCCCGCCTGGTGAGAAGTCATTTTCGCCCCCTCACCCCGCTTCTCAACTCGCTGGCTGCATGGGAGAAGAGGTAAGAAGTCAGCACCCCCTGCTTCTCAATTTAATGTAAGATGTCATTTCCGACAGCAGAACACCCCCTCTCCCCGCTTCTCAACTTTCTTTAATGTGACATGTCACTGTCGTCAGTGCCCCCCGCTTCTCATTTTTAATGTGCCATGTCATTTTGCTTATGGGCAGACAGTTACTGGAGAGCAGGAAGAACAATGAACTACAAGAGCGCTCACTAGCGCCCTCGCAGTTCATTGAGAACCCTGAGCCCCCATTCACACCTAGGCGTTTTTACGCCTGTAGTGCTACGCCGCTGCCGCCAGAGGGATGAAAACACATGTCCCTCCATGGAGATGGTTCACATCTCCACGCTGAACGCCGGACGCCGGACGCCTGCCGCCTGAAAAAAGGTCCCAGACCTTTTTTTCAGGCGGCTTTCGGCGTTCGGCTAGGAGATGGGAACCATCTCCATAGAGGGGGTCAATCTGGGGCACATCTAGGTGGACAATACCGGCGTTTTGTCACCGCAAATCGCGGTACAAAACGCCGCTATTTGTACCGCGATTTGCGGCGACAAAACGCTGCAAATTTGTCTGCCTAGGTGTGAATGGAGCCTTAAGCTGTCTGGCACGGTGGCAGAATGTAGTTGTAGTTCATTCATTCACAGGCCACTGTGGATGAACAATGCGGCTGTGTGGGCCATGCGATTTTTAAACTGTAAATTGGGATTGGAGGGGTGCAGGCAGGTGCTCTTTGGTAACATGTTACACCCTAGATACATTTGTATCATGTTACTAAAGGTGCAAAAGCATCCACAATTTCTCTAAGAAAACAACTTTCCATCATCACATAATGCCGCGTACAGACGGTAATTTTTTGTGATGAAACAAAACGACGTTTTATGTGATGAAAAAAAACGAAGTTTTTGAAACTTAATTTTCAAAAAACGACGTTGCCTACACACCATCGTTTTTCAAAATGCTCTAGCAAAGCGCGGTTACGTTCAGCACGTACGACGGCACTCTGTTCCATTGAAGCTTGCTTCATAACTTGCTTCTGAGCATGCGCGGGTTTAAAAATGTCGTTTTTAACGTCGTTTTGCCCACACACTATCATTTTAATTGATACAAAAAACGAAGTTTTGAAAAACGACACAAAAAATTTGAGCATGTTCGAATTTTTTTTTTGTCGTTTTTCAGAAGACATAAAACAACGTTTTCCCCACACACGGTCATTTTAAATGACGTTTTCAAAAACGTCGTTTTTTTTCATCACAAAAAACGACCGTCTATACGCGGCATAACAGCTTCAACATCCAAGCCTGAAACCAATAAGTGTATAAATCGGTATAATAGATCTATAAATATAAATATGCTTTCCTAATGAAAAAAATAAGAAATATGTTCTCCATTGTAACGAAGGAGCAAACTGCCATGATGGACTCACAGGGGCTCTCATTTTTCTGTATGTTTCATCGATCGGAGCACAGGTGGTCGGTGTATGCCGTGTGACAGCTATGTACTGTTTACATAATAGTACTGAGCTTTTTCAGTGCAGCCGGTGAACTCCCCTTTCATGTCTCTGCGCCGTCCTACACCTGGACACATGTCTTCTTCTCTGCAGAGAGTCAGCAGTATGCGCTCACTAATTTGTCCTCAACTCCTACCTTCTCGCCTGAGCCTAAAACCTCCCCAGGAGATGGATTTTCTGGCACCTGCCAAACTCTGGATAGGCTGTGACCTTTGTTATTCTCAGCATGAAGCTTCATCAACAGGGCCCCCTTCCCTTCTTCTCCACCAGCCCTTTCATGGAAAGAGAAAGCTGAAGGGAGAAAGCCTTTCAAAGGTACAATCGGCGAGGTTAATAAGAGGGATCCCGCTGGGGAAGCAGGCTGGGGGGAGAGCCAGCAATAACCTTTTCTATGGAAATATGTGTCAATCAAACCAAGCCATTGCAAGTGGACGTGTCCCTGCACTACAGCCGCTGTATGCATGTTTTCTTTTCCTGCAGTGAGACAAACATTCAGCTGAGAAAATAGCTTGCTTGATGCAAACTGTAACCCTTTCCAGAGCCTCAACCAGCACAGAACCATGCATTAGTCACATCAACAAAAACACATTTAGTAAATGAACACAGGTAACTCCCTCTTTCTAATAGCGTACCCAAGAGAGAAAGATCAGGACAGGTATTCAGCACATGGCAATTAACATAATTATCCAATTAACTTAGGTTCCTATATCGCTGATCTGCTCATCTACTGTAGGCGTTTAATTACCAAGTATAAATATCATATTACCATGAACAAATACTATTATCAGGACAGGCGCACACAGTGATAACAAACTTACAGAGATATTTCACTGACAAATTCTTAAAGCTGGATATTTCCTGGTATTTATTTTTTTCATTTTTTGCACATAAATAAAAAAAAAAACTAAAGGTGTGCGATGCTGGTAAAAGGTTAATATATGTGCCTCCTTTTAGCAATTTTTATCAAAAGCATATTTTAAACTTCATATGAGTCATGATACTGCAAGAGAGTGGGATATGTTTATGCGAAAGGTGGCATCTGCTGAGCATGCCTTATTAAACACAGCTACAATTCCCTCTAATAAAAGTCTAAACACCTGCTTTCAGATTAATACATCTATTATAATTATTAAGTTCAGTATTAACTGGTTATACATGTGTCAAGTGTCAAGCGGAGTTAACTGTGCACTCAGGCCTTTATTTGCATTAAATGTGGTTATCCTCGGCACACATTAGAGTTACAGTAAAACCTTGGATAGCGAGCATAATTCGTTCTGGAAGCATGCTTGTAATCCAACGTACTTGTATATGTAGCACCCACTACCTTTTGGTAGGTGTTAAAATAGTTTTTTTGGTGTCTCAGGTTTTAGTATAGGCAAATTTAGTCAGGCTTATGCATTAAACTAGGCCTGTTTGTTTTGATCTGGGACTGGGAGTGTTCTAGTGCAGGAGTGGGTGTGGCCACCTGTGCTCAGACTCAGAGACACCTCCCCTGGTTTCCAGTTAGTAAGTTCTGGAAAAGGGGTTTGACTTGAGGTTCTGAGTAACATTCAGCTTGTGTAGAAGCTCTGACCAATCCCCAACTAGGATTGGCAGGGGGCAGGCCTCCTATATAAGCTGAGGTAACATGCCACTGGGGAGGAGTCTTGAGAGGAAAGAAGATGTAGCAGTAGGGTTTTCTGTGTGAAGGCCCCAGGCTCGGGACCTGGGGCCTACCAGGTGCTGAGAGGAGGACCATTATTCTTCAACACCACAGAGGAGGAATATAGGATAAAGAGAAAGGAGTATTGGGATTGTAATGCCGCGTACACATGATCATTTTTCAGTATGAAAAAAAACGTTGTTTTTCAGCATGTTGAAAAAACAAAGTTTTTCCAACTTCATCATTAAAACGACGTTGCCCACACACCATCGTTTTAAAAAAATGATCTAGCAAAGCGCGGTGATGTACAACACGTACGACGGCACTATAAAGGGGAAGTTCCATTCGCCTTTGGGCTGCTTTAGGTGATTCCGTGTTAGTAAAAGATGATTTGCGCTTTTTTGTCTGTTACAGCGGGATGAATGTGCTTTCTCCATTACGAATGGTAGTTTTACCAATACGAGCGCTCCCGTCTCATAACTTGCTTCTGAGCATGCGCAGGTTTCTAACATCGTTTTAGCCCACACACGATCATTTTTTACAACCCGAAAAAACGACATAGTTTAAAACGACGTTCAAAAATGCAGCATGTTCGAATTTTTTTTTTTGTCGTTTTTCAGAACCTGAAAAATTATGTGAAGCCCACACACGATCATTTAAAATTAATTTTTTAAAAACAATGTTCTTTTCATGCCGAAAAATGATCGTGTGTACGCGGCATTACTGCTGGACTGTGCGGTTTAACCACGTTTCTTCTATGGACCGGGGACCATGGAGAAGGTCAGTGGGTACACTTCAGCAAGTGATGGGACTGGAGGGAAAAGTCAGGAAGCTTGTAAATATCTGATGTTGCCCCTAGTAACGGAACGCAACAAGGAGGTGTCTTTGACGGGATGTTGCACGGTCAGTCTCACACAGTAGGATATTACAAGGAGAGACTTTAAGCTTATTGTGAATGGCTGTAACCGGGGGAACAGTCTCTGCAAAATTTGGACTATCTGGGCCTAGTAGTCCACCAGTTTCTATATGCTGTTAAGGTACTGGGTCGTCGGGGGCAGGTGTGTGGCGACACGTCTGACGCAGTGCCAGCATTTTAGTAACTGTCCATGTGCTGAAGAGTTATTCAGAGTGGCTCTTCACAGGGAAGCATGAAATTCAGGAACAATTTATAGCCAAGGCTTTACTCAGGAATACTAAAGTAATATTCTGCAGGGGACATCTCAGCAGTCAAGGAGCAATAGTCTGCAGTGACCAGGGCTCAAGTCCTGCGGGAACGCGTGGGAACGGAGTTCCTGCACTTTTTTCACAGCAGGAACTCAGTTCCCTTTGCAGGACTAGAGCAGCCGAGCCGCCCGAGCCAATCCTTCACTAAGCGGCGATGCCCAGCTCGAGTCACTGTCAGGGGCAGGCGAACCTTAGTAATCCTTTATGTTACTGACCGCTTCCTGTATATGGATTCATCTTGTAGTGTGCGGGTATTCCGTCACTTCCTCGATGCCGCCATGTCTACTGGGAGCTTTTGTCATTGTTCCCAGGAGACATTGCAAAGGTCTGCCACGAGTTATCGCGGGATTTAGAAAGAACATGCGGTTTAGTAATTATGCATATGAGCGTATCATTTAAAAAAAATTTGGTGGGGGAGTGGATCTTGGGTGGGAGTTCCCACACTTATTTCCCCAGGACTTGACCCCTGGCAGTGACGCAGCACCATTGACTGTTGATCTTTATGTGCCCTATCTTCAGAATTAAAACTACCAATTGTGCCAAGTTGTATGGGCATCCCATGTCATATTATCCTTTTCAACTCTACCCAAGTTAACCCTTCAATAAAAATATCGTAAGGTAAAGCAAGTGACTTTTCATTGTGTTTCAAGAAATGGATAAATGGATGGTCAGACAGTGGGGCGATGTGTGGATCTTTTGAAGTGGTGCTCAAGTGCACCGCTACATATATCAAAGCAAATTACCCCATAAGAAATAATGGAAACTCAAATGATTCGTTCCACAACCATTTGTTCATAAATCCTTCAGTTTATAGTCCTATAGTCCATATAAAAAGATTATAGCAATGTGATAGATTGTGTAACCATAAAATGTCCATCCACAAACATGGGCGCCCGCTGAAATTTTTTCAGAGGGGGGGCGCTTCGGCAGCGGTGATACACAGTCGCATTTTACACTTTCTTTGACCGCTAGCAGGGGTTAAAAGCACCCCCCCCCATGTTAAAATGTAAAAACACCCCACTGTGCCCCCTGCATCTTTCAATATCTCTTTGTTACTACTGTGTACCCCCTTCTCCACAACTGCACCTCTGGACACCTTTACATTACACAGCACCTTACAGCTCTGGACCCCTTTACATTACACAGCACCCTGCATCACTGGCCCCCTTTACATTACACAGCACCCCTTTCCCTTGACTCAAACACTACACTATATTGACAGTATATTTATTTCAGGTCTAAAAGAGGAACCTTTTGGAATGAGGGACACATGGATTTAATTCCAGAAGAGGGACAGGCACTCTAAATAAGGGACAACTAGAAACTATGCCGTAGGCTACAACTCTGTGTTGTGTTTGCTCTGCGTTTCCAGACTTGCTAAAAACACATCAGAAAATAGTCTAGTGTTACCTGTGGCAACAGATGTTGGAACAAACAAAGCACAGGCCTGGTAAACAATATCAAACGGCGATCCCCTCCCTCTGTTCTCTGGCGCTCGTATCGTATGTCACGAAGCTGGGTCTGTGTGCAAGGTCCCGCCCCACTAGTTTGGCTCGTGTGATAGGCGGAACACTAGAAGACTATCAGACGAGCGGAACTAGGGGCGCGGGACCTTGCACACAGACCCAGCTCCATGACATACGATACGAGCGCCGGAGGACAGAAGGAAGGGGCGCTGCAGTCACCGCTTAAAGAGGCCCCAGGGCCAGTTCGGCCCTGTTCCTGGATCTCCCTGGCGATTCCAGGGGGGGGGGGGCAAACGACCCCCCTTGCCCTATGGAGCGGACGCCCATGTCCACAAATGGAAGCCTCCACAAGGAGATTAGAAGAAAAATCCAGCAGGAGCTACAGAGTATAAAACACAAGACAGGTGCCTCTAAATGTAGCAAATATGTTTACATTTAATGAAGGTACAACATTTAGCAACTCACATGGTTGATGATAAAAATATGTACTTTTAAATATGCAGGCATCCAGGGTTAAGCTGTCTGCAATTGTGACTGGGATTGGGAAGACTACCCTGCAGTAGAGCGTTCTGAAAGCAAGGCTTAAAGCGCTCATGGAGCGTAGTGTTGAAGGGACGACATCAATGGCGGTGAGGAGGACGATCTATGTGGACATCTTTAACCCGGATACTGACATACTTAGATGTGCCTGTTTTAATCGTCAACCATGTGAGTTTCTAAATGTTGTACCTTCATTAAATGTAACAATATTGCTACGCTTAGAGGCACCTCTCTTCTCTTTTATACCCAGTTGTGACATGACGTTACTTGTATACAGAGCTTTTTTTCTCAGAAAATAGGTGCAGGAACTCAACCACGACTCCGTTCAGATTTCAAAAATGGTAGAAGGGTCTTAAAGGGGCATTAAATACCAGGATTGCATTACATACAAAGTGCAGAATTCAGGGAGTTACACACAGAGTGCAGAGCTGTCACTTGTAAACACAGAAACCAGACTTCTGTGTTTACAAGTAATTGTGGTGAACAGGCACCAAAGGGTCTGAGCCAGAGGTGGTGGAACTGAGTTCCCCCAAGTTCCCCCTGAAAAAAAGGCCTGCTTGTATATCAAGTCAAAAATTATTAAAAAATGTAGCTTGTCTTACAAAACGCTCTAAAAACCAAGTTACTCTCAAACCAAGGTTTTACTGTATATTAACGTAAATGGTGAAGTTCCACTTTTTAAAATGTATCACTGGGTGAAGAGTTAAACCCTCTGCTACGTGTTATGTTGTTTGTGTCTCAATTTGGGAAGCTCCCAGCTCTGTTTGTACCTGTGGCCATTGAGTTCAGAGTCCAGAACTACTCCTAGGACCTTGGCATGTGGGGATGGGCTGATAGTTGTGCCTTCAAGTGTGACAGAGAGATCAGGGGAGGAGGCACATACAGTAGGGTAGGAAAATGATAAGTTCTGTTTTGGATAGACTGAGTTTGAGGAAGTGGTACATCCAAACTGATATATCTGATAGTAGATTAGTTAGTGATACGTGAGGAGACTGAAGGAGTGGGTTGAGGGGTAGACAAATAGATTTGAGTGTTGTCAGCGTAGAGATGGTATTGAAAGCCGTGGGAGGCTATCAGCTGACCCAGGGAGGAAGTGTAGAGTACAGTCATGGAGACCAAAAACGTGGAGTTTTTTTGAGGAGGAGGGGCTGGTCAACCGTATCGAAGGCAGCAGAGAGGTCCAGGAGTAGGAGAAAAGAATAGTGTCCTTTCGTTTTGGCCGTTAGTATGACAGCATGAATCCATGCTGTCTGTTGCCTAAATAGTTTTTTTTCAGCAAGAACTTATCTATGTGGTCCTTTATCCTTTTTTTTAAATTTAGGAGAGCAGTTTCTGTGGAATGTTGAGGACGAAATCCAGACTGAAGCAGGGGCGGATCCAGAGTCTAGTCTCGGGAGGGACACTGCCAGAGAATACGTTTTTTTGGGGACAATTTATCTGGGAAATGGCTGGTATTGGCAATTCGATCATTCCGTGACCATGGTTGTTATGGTTTCAGGGTGATTGATTCGCATTATTTCTATTATTACATTGTAATATAAAATTAAATAGTTCAACTCACCATAATGCCGAATCAGTGGGAGCCCTGAGTGTGTTACTTGCTATGTCACCTGCCACCAGATGCGGATTGTCACTTGCCAGGTCACTTGTCACCAGATGCAGATTGTCACTTGCCAGGTCACTTGTCACCAGATGCAGATTGTCACTTGCCAGGTCACTTGTCACCAGATGCAGATTGTCACTTGCCAGGTCACTTGTCACCAGATGCAGATTGCCACTTGCCAGGTCACTTGTCACCAGATGCAGATTGTCACTTGCCACATGTTGCAGATTGTCACTTGCCACGTCGCCTGCCACACATTGCGGATTGTCACTTGCCACGTCGCCTGCCACACGTTACGGATTGTCACTTGCCACACGTTGCGGATTGACGCTTGCCACGTCGCCTGTCACCAGATGTAGATTGTCACTTGCCACATGTTGCAGATTGTCACTTGCCACTTCGCCTGCCACACGTTACAGGTTGTCACTTGCCACACGTTGCGGATTGACGCTTGCCACGTCGCCTGTCACCAGATGCAGATTTTTACTTGCCACGCATTGCACATTGTCACTTGCCACGTCACCTGCTACATGTTGCGGATTGTCACATCGCCTGCCACATGTTACGGATTGTCACTTACCACGTCATGGATTGTGACTTGCTACATCACCTACCACACAATGTGGATTATCACTTGCTGTGTCACTTTTTCTAAGGTGGTCTCTTGCAAATCAGGCAGTAGATAACTAGCAAGGCAGCAGAGAGATGATGTCATCTCTCTGCTTCCCACGGCTGCCTGCACAGTGAGGGCAGAACTGCACTGCAAGGATGCAGGGCAGGCGCTGGGCAGTGAGAGATAATGTCATCTCTCTACTCGCCCGCCCGCCGTCTCTCTGATTTGCCAGCTGTCCGCTCACCCATGGGCCACCCAGCTGCTTGCCCGCTCTCTCACCAACCAAGCCACCTGACAGCCCGGCCCGCCCGTTGAGCCGCCTGCTCTCTCACCCACAGAGCCGTCTGCTCTCACCCACAGAGCTGCCCACTCTCTCATCTGCAGAGCAGCCTGTCCATTCACTCACCCGCATTCTCAGGGGGGCAATTGCCACATTGCCTCCCCTGGATTTGCACATGGACTAAAGGGGATCAAAAAGGCTAATATCAGCAAGGTGGATGCTCAGTCAGTTGTAGACTAGACATTTAAGGACTTTGGATAAAAAGGGGAGCAAGGAGATAGGGTGTAGTTTGTTAAGATTGGATGGGTCGAGTGAGGGCTTTTTAAGTATGGGGCTGACTAGTGCATGTTTTAAAGAGTTTGGAAAGATGCCAGAAGAGAGGGAGAGATTTAAGATGTGGGTTGCAGAGTGTAGAATAGAACCAGAGGGTGAACGTAGCATTTGCGAGGGAACGGGATCCAGAGGGCAGGTGGTAAAATGGACGTTAGCAAGTAATTTAGCAACCTCCTCTATAGTGGTGGGGTTGAAATTGGGAAGTAGTGATTGTACCTGTGGGCATGAGGTGTGAAACATGGAGGGTATCTGAACAGTAGAGATTTATAGAATCTAAAAATAGAGATTTTGAATTGTTATAGACCAAACCATGCAGCTCTCATGCAAGCATCTTCCCATCCCATCTGCCTGATCCAAACCAGCGTGCTTCCCACTCCACTTCACGGTTTTCTTTTCTTTGGCTTTTCCCCCTCCGTTTTCACCTGGTGATCGGTAAAACACCTCTGGTATTCGTGAGACACAACAATGGAGGAATTAGAATAGGAGGCACAGCAGACAGCAGAATTACAGTCGGGGGATTGTTAAATGTATTAGCAAATTTTTAATCGCTTAAAAATTGAAGCCAAACTACAGCCTACACTTCATAATCAGTTACAGCAAACAACTTTTTTCTTTTGGGATAAAGGTTTTGCTTGAATAAATAAAAGCTAAATATTTTAATCACCCTGTCAATGTTAAGGGTTGTCTCATCCACGTAAACTGATAAACTCTGCTAGAGAGTTTGTGCTGTGAAAAACGGCAGCAAGGCTGGAATACCAGATGAGAATAGAAGAAAAAAGCCTAAAGAAGGAAAGTGATACAGCCATCACTTCTAACAATTGGTAAGCTGCAATATAATAAATGTTACTTTTAGGTTTAAAACTGTTTTATGGACAGACAAACAACTCTCCTCCTCTAGAACTATGAAAAACCTGTAAAAAAATTCAAAGCTAAGTACTATGTCTCGAACAACAAAACAGCCACCTACCTAGAAAAAAACTTCACTCCCAATAAGGGGTGCAACGGATCAAAAAACTCACAGATCGGATCAATCCTCGGATCAGAGTCACGGATCGGATCATTTTTCGGATCAGCAAAAAAAAAAAGACAGGACAAATCTTGTTACAGTACATCCACCGGAGTTTTAGATTTCACAGTTATTTTCAACACAAAACGGAGCTTATGTGCTTAAATACGAAAGACTGGCGTATTTTTAGGCGAGCGTAGCGCATCTCATATACGCTACGCCGCCGTAACTTAGAGAGGCGAGTACCGTATTCAGAAAGAACTTGCGCCCTAAGTTACGGCGGTGTAGCGTAAATGGGCCGGCGTAAGCCCGCCTAATTCAAATTATCAAGGCAGTGGGCGTGTTGTATTATAATGAGCCGCGACCCCATGCAAATTAGGGGCCGAACGAACGGCGCATGCGCTGTCCGTGGACGTATCCCAGTGCGCATGCTCAAAATCACATCGGCTAGAATGCCTAAGATACGTCGAACACTGCCTACGACGTAAACGTAACTTACACACAGCCCTATTCACGTACGACTTATGTAAACGACTTAAATTTCGACGGGTGTTCCAACATCCATACGTTAACATGACTTACCCCTGCTTTATGAGGGGTAAAGTTACGCCGGTCGTACGCCTTACGTAAACAGCGTATAGTAATGCGCCGGGCGCAAGTACGTTTGTGAATCAGTGTATCTTGCTCATCAACGCGTAAATCAACGGAAGCGCCCCTAGCGGCCAGCGGCAATATGCACCTAAGATACGACGGCGTAGGAGACTCACGTCGGTCGTATTAAGCCAAAATTCAGGCGTAACTTGTTTTAAGAATACCGCGCATAGAAACAACGGCGCATCTTTTAACTTACGTGGCGTATCAATAGATACACTGGTGTAAAGTGTTCCTAAATCTGGCCAAGTATATTTAAATCTAACGGACTGTTTACATGTTAAATTTTAAAAGCAGCAGCAAACCTGCTGACCTTACATGCTTGCTAATGTGACAGAACACCTCTGATTTTCACATAAATGTGAAAATCAGAGGTGTTCTGTCACATTAGCAAGCATGCAAGGTTTTCTGCTGCTTTTAAAATGTAACAAATAAACAGTCCATTGGATTTTCAAACATTGTATTTAAGCATATAAGCTCAGTTTTGGTTGAAAATAACTGAAATGTAAAACTCTGTTGGGTGTAAAAAGATGCCCGCTTCGCCCCTTTTTACTATCATTACTGTGCAAGAGTGTGGGGTGGAGAAAGATGGAGGCGACGAAGCGTCACTTCCTGATGAGACAGCTGCCGCCAGGTGTACCAAGATGGCCGCCGCTCTGGAGCTAGACTGAAGCCGGTGGCCATTCCTATGGCCGAGACTGTGGAGCGCTCCTCGGATTGTGTGGTGTGCCGATCGAAGCAGGGTGACCCTTTCGGATCACGGATTGGTGACGATCTGTTGCAACACTACTGCTAATATAATAGCTCCAAGATAGCCTGCCTAAAGCCTCATACACACGATCAAATTTTCTGCGGACAAAGCATAGGACTTTTGTCCGAAGGGGGTTGGCCATGAACTTGTCTTGTGCTTTGGATTTTTTTTACAAAGGACTCCTGTACACACAATCGGATAATCCAACAGCACACATTTGTTTTCAGAAAATTTTAAAGCATGCTATCCAAACATTTGTTGTTGGAAAATCCAACAACAATTGTCCGATGGAGCATACAAACGGTCGACAATGAAGGCCTCTTGAGCTCCTTAGGGAGAGAGAGCCTTGACTGATGGGGACATGGCCAGGTACAGGACAAGGCGGTGGTCACCAAGGATTGGTTGTTAGGGGGGATGGGATGGGCCTGAGCTCGGGTAAAACTATTGCCCCAGGGAATTCTGGGTTGTAACGGTCACCACCGTTTATGACCTTCCATCACATCCACGACAGCTTATCGACACTCCACAATCAGGCAAACGAACCCGACCCATAAGAATTCCCCCAGAAACGAGACACACAGCTATTGTTTGAGGTTCAAAACAGGGAATGAATCTTTATTATCGCCACATGGTAATACATTCCTCTTCAAAATACATCCCTCCCACCCTTGGGAAACAGGGTGGGTTAAATTGTCCAATGACAATGGTGATACAGGTCAGGTGTGTTCAAACTTCTCCTTCAGTAAACAGTCTTAGCAGGGGGGGTTGCTGGAGTGATTCCCCCCCCCCTTTCCTCACAGCAAGACACTAATAGGTATGCAGTCTACCAAGCTCCAATCCACATAGCACAATAGACAATGGAATGCAACCACACCCCACCCCTTTCATCACAGCAAGCTTACTGGTATACATCAACCAACACACAATATCTGACCGCATTAAATGTGACTAGCATAGACCATAGTGGGGTTCTCATTCACCCTGTGGGCCGCAGGCATGGATGTGCGGGGGTTCCCCCTTTCTGGCTGTCTCCATGACTGTGACTGCCTGGGTGGATTCAATGGACAGTCTAGCTTTGTGTCCTAGCTGTTTACACCCAAAACACCTGATGGGCTGTGAGTAGTCCTGGGAGTTGAACCTAGGCTGCTGAGGATAAGTGGCCGCTGGAGGTGGTGTTGTAGGACGGTCCGACTGGGGTTTGTAGGTAATAGCCGGCGGGGGTGCCGCTGATCGATAATCCACCCGAGCTGTGGTCTTGACCACAGTGTTGTCCAGTTTGCGGGCGTCTGTGTATTCATCCGCCAGGCGAGCTGCTTCAGACAAGGAGAAAGGGTTTCTGTCCCGGACCCACTCTCTGACTTCCCGGGACAGTTTGTCAAAGAAGTGCTCCAGCAGGAACACCTGCAGCACCTCTTCCCCGGATTCTGCTTGGCATCCATCGACCCAGTGGGATGCTGTGCGGTGTAGGCGGCATGCCCACTCGGTATATGAGTCTCCAGTCTGCTTGCTCGTCTCTCGGAAACGCCTCCGGTATGCCTCTGGTGTGACGGCATACCTGGCCAAAAGTGCTTCTTTTACCAGTCCATAGTTCATAATATCCTTGTCTGGGATGGCCCTGAACGCTTCACTGGCCCGGCCGGACAATTTCCCAGACAAAATGGTAACCCATTCCTCTGTGGGCACCCGGTGTAGGGCACATTGCCGTTCAAAATCAGCAAGGTACCCATCAATCTCCCCTTCAGTTTCAATGAAGTTCTTAAAAGCAGCAAAATGTATCTTTCTCCTTTCAGTTGGAGCTGCTGTGACTTCTGCTGCTGCAGAACGTCTTTGCCGTAGCCAATTTGCATCCACAGCAGCTATAACTCGGTCTATGGTCTCCGGTGGAGGGTTGGGACCATAGTGTGCCAGTCTTAGTTTGACAGCCCGATTAAAGCTTGCCTCCTCCAGGGTCCTGTCTGTTACGCTGGGCCTTTCCGTTAAGTTGGGTCTTTCCGCTCCATCCATTTGGACCAGTTCTGTGATCACGTCCATCTTCTTATGGTTGCTGGCTGGTCTGCCACGGTTCTCCAGTAGTCCTTGTAGCTGTCCTTTAAGCGATGGAATTATCCCACTGCTGTGCCACCACTGTAACGGTCACCACCGTTTATGACCTTCCATCACATCCACGACAGCTTATCGACACTCCACAATCAGGCAAACGAACCCGACCCATAAGAATTCCCCCAGAAACGAGACACACAGCTCTTGTTTGAGGTTCAAAACGGGGAATGAATCTTTATTATCGCCACATGGTAATACATTCCTCTTCAAAATACATCCCTCCCACCCTTGGGAAACAGGGTGGGTTAAATTGTCCAATGACAATGGTGATACAGGTCAGGTGTGTTCAAACTTCTCCTTCAGTAAACAGTCTTAGCAGGGGGGGTTGCTGGAGTGATTCCCCCCCCCCCTTTCCTCACAGCAAGACACTAATAGGTATGCAGTCTACCAAGCTCCAATCCACATAGCACAATAGACAATGGAATGCAACCACACCCCACCCCTTTCATCACAGCAAGCTTACTGGTATACATCAACCAACACACAATATCTGACCGCATTAAATGTGACTAGCATAGACCATAGTGGGGTTCTCATTCACCCTGTGCCCCTAAAGTGACTCCCGTTACATGGGTCTTTCAGGAAAACATATTTGGAAGAGCTGCCCACCCTCCCGCCCATTTTTTTCTATGGTATGTCACAGCTTGCTGTGGTTTCTTGACCTTGTCAGCAAAAAATGGCTGTAATGGGCCATGCCCTTGATGGAAATCTGAAGTAGTCCAGCACTTATGGTAAGGACAGACCCCTCCCCCCTTTGACTGGCACTGGTTGAAAAGTGTTCACATGTTATGTTGGATTTAATAAAGCTTTCCAACTTAATGGTTGCAAGTGTGTTTATTCAATAGGATGAGGGGCAAGGGGGAAGGTTTTATATACATTTATGTTACAGTTAATTGTACCTGGGCTCATTGCACCTCAGCAGTCAAAGGCTGCCATCACACAATTCCCATCGGAAAATCAGATTGTGTGTACGAGGCTTTTATGCTCCATTCACACAAATGCGTACTTGGTTCATTTTGCAGAAATGCAGGCAAACATGGGTTCCTAAAAAAAAGGGGGGATAGGGTTGGGACTTTACATGAGGCATAGGATAGAACTACCACAGGCCTCCATCCCTGTAAATGGATAGAAGGGGGGGAGGTTTTGGGACTTTAAATGAGATGCGTTTTTACCAGTATGCAATTAAATATATATATATATGGAATATAAAAAATGTTTCCATAATAGCCAGGCTCAAAGTTACCAACGAAAAAAGCACTAAACCAAATGAATCTGTCTTGTATGCATTAAAAACAGAGGTTTAGTTGCATGTATTTGCAAATACCTGTGTGAGCTGCAGGCCACGCCAAGGTACTGCAGTCCTAACTATGAATTTTAAAGTCTCCTAAATATCTCCTATGGAACATGTTCACATTAATGCATTTTTGTTCCTCTGCGGTTTTGGAAAATGGCAGCCCCTGCAAAATGCAGCGTTTGGCATGTAATAGGCTTGTTTGGCATGTAATAGGCTTCAATGGACCCACATCCAAAACACAAGTACAGCGTTTTTTTTTAAAGCTGTACATTTACTGTATATAACTGGTTGCTAAGGAGGAGGCCAGCCACCACATCCTTAACAACAAATGAGTCAGAATTGCTGGAAAAAAAATTGTAAAAAAAGGAAACGTTATAGGCCCCCCCCCCCAGGTCCATACCAGAAAAAAAAAGATTCGGGGCCCCCAAAATCTATACCAGACTCTTATCCGAGCATGCGGCTAAAAAATACAGTAGACAGTTTTTGACAAGTCTTTTATTAAAAATATCTTCTTCTTCCCTGCTTGTTCCTCTAGTCTTCCTCCATCTTCTCCCGCATCTTCCTCATTCAGGCTTCTCCTTTTCCCGCTTCTTCTTTCTCCTGTCTTCTTTGTCCGGTGCTCTTCTCTCGCCGATGACCCTCTTCCGATAATGCGTCCCACTGATCAGTCCACACCGATGTCAAGCAGGTCTTAGATAATGACGGGGCGTGGCCATCGCATGATGTCATCTGTCCCCGCTCCCGATGGCCATGCCTCCATTTTTATCTAAGACATGCTTGACATTGGCACGGACAGATCAGTGGGACGCAGCATTGAAGGAGGGTCGTCGACGGGAGCAGTGGCAGAAGAATAGGAACACTGGACAAAGAACACAGGAGAGACAAACATATGAAAATGGAATTTAAGAGCACAAGAAGATATTCTGATCTAATCAATAAAAGTAAAAAATAGGTTATGCAGTGGGATGGAGGGAAAAAAGAAAGAGGTTACATAAGACTGAAAGAGGCGAGAGATTAGAGGTGGGGAGGGTGGGGTTTGACAAAATGTTATCTATTTTGAGAAAAGATTTGTTGCGAACAAATGTATAAGTATTTTGGATAATGTGAAAACAAATAAAACGTATTATATAAAAAAAAAAAAAAAGGAAGAAGTGGGCGTGAAGATCAGCGATTAAAGGTGTATTAAAGGTGAGTTTAACACCAATCATAGCATTTTGATGGGGCAAAACCCTTACATAAAAACCGGGAGCAGTGCCATGTAAAGCCGACCAAGATTTCCCATAGACACTAGTGTACACATGCGCTGTATCGTAGGGACAGGGAGGAAGGTGGCAAGAGACCGGACCAATTGTAACTACTGCATGTGCACCCTTATGCCTAGTACACACGAGAGGATTTATCCGCGGATACGGTCCTCCGGACCGTTTCCGCGGATAAATCCTCTGAGGATTTCGATCCGCTGGATTGTACTCACCATCGGATCGAAATCCGCGCCGAATTCACACCGCAGTGACGTGTCGCGCCGTCGCCGCGATGATGACGCGGCGATGTGCGCGACGCTGTCATATAAGCAATTCCACGCATGCGTCTATTTATTATGACGCATGCGAGGGATGGTTTCGGACGGATCGATCCGGTGAGTCTGTACAGACCACCGGATCGATCCGCTGGAGCCGATTCCAGCGGATAGATTTCTTAGCATGCTAAGAAATTTTTATCCGCTGGAAATCGGTCGGCCCGAGAAAAATCAGCGGAAAAATATCCGCTGGGTTGTACACACCAGCGGATCTATCCGCTGGAACTGATCCGCAGATAAATTCCAGCAGATAGATCCTCTCGTGTGTACGGGGCCTTAGTGGTGTATAATAAACCTGAATTATATTGTTCCACATTTTCACAGCTCTTACTGTGAAGAAACCTTTCCGGATTTGGAGGTTAAATCTCTTTACCTCCAGACTAGAGAGGGCCCCCTTGTCCTCTGTGATGACCTAAAAGTAAATATATATGGACCACTTATATATTTATACATGTTGTTCCCCCCCCCCCCCCCCACAATCATCCTCTCCTCAAGAAAGAAATTCAGTTCAGCTAATCATTCCTCATAGCTGAGCTTCTCCATGCCTCTTATCAGTTTGGTTGCTCTTTTCTGCACTTTCTCCAATTCCCGATATCCTTTTTGTGAATTGATGCCCAAAACTGAACTGCATATTCCAGATGAGGTCTTACTAATGATTTGTACAGTGGCAAAATGATATCTCTCTCTGCTGTCCATACCTCTCTTAATAAAAGAAATGACTTTGCTTGCTTTGGAAACCTCAGCTTGGCATTGCATGCCATTATTAACCACTTCAATACAGGGCTTTTATACCCACTTCCATAACGGGCCTATTCTGGCACTTCTCTCCTACATGTGCAAATCATTATTTTGGTAGAAAATTACTCAGAACCCCCAAATATATATATATATATATATATATTTTAGCAGACACCCTAGGGAATAAAATGAGGGTCATGGCAACTTTATATCTTGCACGGTATTTGCGCAATAATTTTTCAAACACCTTTTCTTTGGGGAAAAAATGGTTTGATTAATTAAAAAATAACAAAACAGTAAAGTTAGCCCAATTTTTTTGTAAAATATGAAAGATGATGTTACGCCGAGTAAATAGATACCTAACAAGTCACACTTTAAAATTGCGCACACTCATGAAATGGGGCCAAACTTTGTTACCTAAAAATCTCCATAGGCGACGCTTTGAAAACATTTACAGGTTAGCAGTTTAGAGCTACAGAGGAGGTCTAGTGCTAGAATTGTTGCACATGTTCCAACGCAGGCGGCGATACCTCACATATGTGGTTTGAACGACGTTTACATATGTGGGCGGGACTTATACGTGCGTTCGCTTCTGAGCGTGAGCTACCGGGGACAGGGGCGTTTTAATTTTTTTTTTTTATCACTTTTATTCCTATTCCATCCCTTGTAATAGGAAAGGTGTGTGACAGGTCCTCTTTAAGGAGAGATGTGGGGTCAAATAGACCCCGCATCTCTCCTCCAGGCTGGAAAGCATGAGATTGTGAAAAAAAATTCACCGATCTCATGCTTACTAGCCGCAATTGCGGCTTTGTTTACATTCCGGTACCCGGGCGTGACGTCATCACATCGCGCCCAGGCCTCCGACGGTCATAGAGATGACTGGTGACTAGGGGTGCAATGGATCAAAAAACTCACGGTTCTAACAATAAAAACAAGGTAACATTTAATTATTTGTGTGTTATTAGTTTAAGCAGACTGTGATTGTCTATTGTTGTGACTAAGATGAAGATCAGATCACATTTTATGACCAATTTGTGCAGAAATCCATATCATTCCAAAAGGGTTCACATACTTTTTATTGCAACTGTATGTTCAAAATGGTCGGCAGCCTCTGCCCTCTATCATTTTATTTTTTCTATTCTGCACTAGGAAGTCGAGAAGCGCAGAGGAAACTATAACTCCCTGGGACCGGATTCTTGGAAGCAGGTAGAGGCAGTGCGTGCCAGGGAGTTGGGACGCAGGGCTGGGCGCTGGTTGTTACTTGACCCCCAGGACCAGGAGAATTACCCCCCCTCCCCTAGACCCTGCTGAGTTGAGATCACTAAGGTGAGAGACCCTGACATGCCTAGCTGACCCCCCATCTCTCCCCCTATACATCCCATGTAACCTGCCCCAGTGATCAGGCTGCATTGATGGGCACTCTTTTGGCGGGCACTCAATAAGCCACTTGACTGGCCTTCCCCTGCCATCATAGTTGCCTTTATCTTGGAACTGTTTGCCCAGTTGATCAGATAAATACCCTACATTTCAGGCCTGACTATAGACAACACACAACATAAAAGCAATCTACACGCTAATGATGCTATGCTAATTTTCCCTTTTTCTCCCTTATATTTTCCCTCCCTGCAATACAATACTCTCTAAACCTGTTTGGAGATGTATATTTTTATAAAGGCAATGAGACAAAGTTTCAAATATTACCTCCATACATCCCCCCTAGGCTAAAGTTATCTCTTACATCATAATTTTTATATGCATGGACCACCAACATCAAAAAATACAGTGGATAGTGTAGTGTGCAGTGATAACTAAATTTATTTGAGCAAAACAAAAAGCAAATGCAAACAAGCCACTTTCCTTGATTCAATTCAAAATGATTGAGATCAGATCCAGAGAAAGTGTGGGCACAGATGGGAAACTCCCCGCTACAAACCAAACTTTCGCAAGTCTCTTCTAGCTGCTAAGCTACCTTACTCTGTCAACCCTTCAAATGATCCTACTTAACAGGCCACCCTCACAGCTTGGCATCAACTTATACTATTCCATATACTTTAGTGTCTCACAAACAACCCTCAAATGTCTTGTTCCTAACCTAAAGCACTTTTCACACAGGCTTTCTGATCAGGTCCGCCTGTCAGTTTTTCAGGTGTACCTGATTGGAGCCTCCATTCACTCCTAAGGAGTGGCGGATGTCAGCGGTGACATGTCCGCTGACAATTACTGCTATCCGATCTGATCCTGTTTGTAAAATCCAGATGGATGGTGACCCTGTTTTTCATCCCTCTGGTGGATCGGACCAATTTTCCTCTGATCTCCCTATAGAGGAGAGCACGACACTGACAGGTCCATCTCTGCTCAGCGAGCGGAGACGGACCTGTCACCCGCCTGCTCAGCGGGGATCAGCGGATGAATCCCCCACTGAGCAAGCAGAGTCTGCCAAGTGGACAAGCTTGTGTGAATGGACCCTTAGAGTCGGTTCACACAGGGGCAACACGACTTCCAGCACGACTTTGGGAGGCAACTTGGACACGACTTGAGTATGAATCATCAGGCAACTTACAAGGCAACTTCAAGTTGCCTCCAGGACAGTACAAGGCAACTTCAAGTCGCCTCCAGGACAGGAGGCTTTCCAGTGGCCAATCAAACAATCAGCTCTGTGGGAGGGAGGGGAGGGAGGGGTTTGCCTGAGAAATGTATGTTATCTTCCTGTATTGTTGTTTCAGTTAAGACAGTGATCAGACTTCTGAGGCAACTTCCATTGAAATCTATGGGTACAAGTTGCCTATAAGTCGGATTGAAGTAGTACAGGAACCTTTTCTGAAGTCGGAGCGACTTTAGTAGTGTACATTAAGACGGCTCCATTCACTTCCATTGATTTTCTCAACCACGCGACTTGGGATGACTTGGGGAGATTTCAAGTCGGATCCCAGGTCACCCCAGTGTGAACCGGCTCTTAATCTAAATCCTTGCATGAAATCTGGCATATTGACAATCACAAGGTGATTCTTGCCTGAAACGCATTGACTCCCTTCTCACCGAGTACAACGTCCTCTTGACAGAGTGCCTATAAATCCGCCTTTATCCATTTAGATTGTAAGGTTCATTTTTTCTGAGTCTGGAGTCAAGGGGCTTTTACTTTTCTACAATATCATATTCTACACCATTCCAAATTTCTAATTGTTCTACTGGCTCTCTGCCATATTAGAGACTAGGAATCGAGTTCAAGTCGAACATTGCCTGTTCGCCCGTGTTGGGGTGTTTGCAGCAAATTCGAAAAAAGCCGCGTAACACCCTGTAAAAGTCTATGGGAGAAATCTAAAGTGCTAATTTTAAAGGCTTATATGCAAGTTATGGTCATAAAAAGTGTTTGGGGACCTGGGTCCTGCCCCAGGGGACATGTAATGCAAAAACAAGTTTTAAAAACTGACGTTTTTTCGGGAGCAGTGATTCTAATAATGCTTAAAAGAAAAAACATTTTTTTTTAAAATAACAAACAACTTGTTTTGCACAGAGTGGCCCCGATCCACGTCTTCTGGGGTCCCTTGGCGGCTGTCTCTGGTCCTCCCCGCAAGAACTACACACATTCATGCGAGAGAGCTCGCATTGTGTGTAGTCCTTTGGGGGCGCGCTCCCGTGATACAGCAAACGGCCATAGCTGCTCACTGTATCACTCGGCCCTGCCCCTCGGCGTGCTGCGTCACTGGATGTGATTGACAGCAGCGCCAGCCAATGGCTGTGCTGCTTTCAATCCATTCGCTCTAGTCAATCAGCGGCCAGGCTGAGCAACAAAGAGGATGTCGGGAACAAGCGCAGGACTTTCGAGGGGTCAGGTAAGTATAACGGGGGGCCGGTATACTCTGAAGTTTTTTCACCTTAATGCAAAGAATGCATTAGGTGAAAAAAAAAAAACGTTTTACTTTACAACTCCTTTAAAGTGAAACAATAAAAGTGAAATATTCCTTTAAATTTCGTACCTAGGGTGTGTGTAAAGTATGCCTGTAAACCAGCGTTTGTTTCCCGTGCTTAGAACTGTCCCTGCACAAAATGTAATTTCTGAAGGAAAAAAAGTCATTTAAAACCACTCGCGGCTATAATGAATTGTCGGCTCCCGGCAATGCAGAGAAAAGTAAGTGATAAAAAAAAAAAAAAAATGTGTGGGGGTCCCCCCAAATTCATTTACCAGGCCCTTCAGGTCTGGTATGGATTTTAAAGGGGAATTCCACTCCAAATAATAAAAAAAAAAAAAATGGCTTGGAGTTCCCCCCAACAATCCATACCAGACCCTTTATCCGAGCATGCAATCTGGCAGGCCGCAGGAAAATAGGGGGGGGGGGAAACGAGAGAGTGCCCCCCTCCTCCTGAACCGTACCAGGCTACATGCCCTCAACATTGGAAGGATGCTTTGGGGGTCTGCGGGCGGGGGGGCTTATCGGAATCTGGAAGACCCCTTTAACAAAGGGGACCCCCAGATCCCGGCCCATCCCATGTTAATGGGGTACATTGTACCTCTACCATTTCACAAAGAAAGTGTAACAAATTTTTTTTTTTACAAACACATAGACACCGTTGGGAAAGTCCTTTATTAAAAAAAAAAATTCCAGCGGTGGTAATCCACTCTCAGTCTCCGCTCAAACGCTGTCGGTATCCTGCGATGGGTGATCTCCTCTCCAGGGTCCAGCGATGAGAAGATCTCCTCTTCATCCAGGTCCAGGATCCAGCGATGAGATGTCCACAGCGCAGGGCATCACCTGTCTCCACCGGAGACATCCCAGGAATGACGCGGCTTCAGCCAGTGACAGCTCTTATGTAGGTGAGGGCGGGGCCACTTGTCACATGACCCCGCCCCCCTCTGATGTAATGGTAAACCTGCGTTACATCAGAGGGGACAGGGTCACACGCGCGTCACTGGGAAAGTCTGTTTTTTCCCTTGTGTAAGAGGGGGACAGGGTCACGTGACGGGCGGCCCTCACCTACATAAAATAATTAAATAGTGAAGTACTGTAAAACCATTTATTAAAACGGCACACACAAAATCTCCAAATATTGCACTCACATCCTTCTAAGAAAAACAAGGCACTTCAAACAAAATCCTTTTTCAGAAGCAAGATACTAGCAGCGGTGCATGCGATATTTAGCGGTCACAGCAAACCCGGAGCTGAACCTACTGATCTCACCCTCGCTTGCTTGTCTCTCTGATCCTAGAACGATTTCACACACGGTGATCGGTAAATTCAGATGCTAAACACCACAGTTGATTGCCGTGTAGCTCAGCCCAGACATGTTTCATCAAACTGATTTCTTCAATGGGATTGGCTCAATCACCGATCACCGTGTGTGAGAGACAAGCAAGCGAGGGTGAGATCAGTAGGTTCAGCTCCGGGTTTGCCGTGACCGCTATATATCGCATGCACCGCTGCTAGTATCTTGCTTCTGAAAAAGGATTTTATTTGAAGTGCCTTGTTTTTCTTAGAAGGATGCAAGTGCAATATTTGGAGATTCTGTGTGTGCCGTTTTAATAAATGGTTTTACAGTATTTCACTATTGCAAGCACTTATTTATTCTTATGCTGCGTACACACGACCGTTTTTTGGGATGTAAAAAACTCAAAAAAATTTAGCCCTGGTTCACACTGGGCTGCGGGAGTGAAGCCGTGCGAGTTCAGCTGAACTCGCACGATTTCACCCCCGCCGGCAGTCCCGATTTCGGCCGCGATTTAAGAGACATCTGTGCAGGTTTCTGCACAGATGTCAATGTAAATCGCGGCCAGAAATCGCAAAAAGTAGTACAGGAACTACTTTTTGAAATCGGTGCAGCGCCGCAGATGCGGCGTCTCACCGATTAGGACGGTGTCATTGCCGACAATTGCCGGCAAATGCCGCCGATTTGAAATGCGATTTCACATGTGAAATCGCATCTCAAATCAAAGCAAAACGTACCCAGTGTGAACCTGGGCTCAATGTCATTAAAAATGATTGTGTGTTACTTTGTCTCTATCCACTATGTTTCCAAAAGATTCCGCTTTAATGTCTTTTCTCGATATGTTGCACTTGATCCTCTCATGCATAACCCCGGATGTTTCCCCCGGTATTGTTTGTACACGTTGCTGCCATTATGTACCACTGTATCTCCACTATTGTTTTATGCGGAAATGTGTATTTTTTATTCTGTACTCTTTCTTTTTTACAATAAAAATTTTGAACAAGAAAAATGATTGTGTGTGGGCTCCAGAGCATTTTTCACAACGTAAAAAATGGCCATTAAAAATTTAGACCATTATCTAAATTTTCATTGTTTTTAACGTCGTAAAAAAAATGTCCGTGTGTGGGCTTTAACGACGTGAAAAAAATGTGCATGCTCAGAAGCAAGTTATGAGACGGGAGCGCTCGTTCTGGTAAAAGTAGTGTTTGTAATGGAGATAACACATTCATCATGCTGTAACAGACTGAAAAGCGTGAATCGTCTCTCACCAAAGTTTTACTAACACAAAATCAGCAAAAGCAGCCCCAAGGGTGGCGCCATCCGAATGGCACTTCCCCTTTATAGTGCCATCGTACGTCACCACGCTTTGCTCGAGTATTTCTTTTTCACGATTGTGTGTAGGCAAGGCCGGCTTAACAATAATCGGGTTGAAAAAAATGTTGTTTTTTCTAGACCATTAAAAACAGTCGTGTGTCCGTGGCATTACATGTGGAGAACACTGGTTCACTGGACACTGTTGGAATTGTCTAGGAGACCTTGGAGGGTTTTACTAAGCTTTAATGCCGAGCATAAGAATGCAAGGCACATTCTTGTGGTGAGTGCAAATCCTTAAGGGGGCGGAGTCACAGAAACACAGAAAGTGGTGTGGTGGAAGCATTATATCAAGTTGTTTTGAAAAGATTGCATGTTTGTTTAAGTTTGAAACACTTGGAAAAAACACTACAATTTATGGACTTGATTTTTTAGATTTTTTTCCCACACTTTAGGTGTGGGTTTTTGATGACCACTTATGAACACTTGTTTAAAGTTAATATATAATTTGCAGTATATATTTTCTACATTTTCTTTTTATTCTCATGTTTAATTATTTTTTGACACTTTTTACTATGGTGATTTAGTTTATATTATTTACATGGTTTAGATATGTTTATATGATTTATGAACACAGCGCTACACATTTTTCATTAAAATTTTTGCATATATAATGTACCCAATTACCAATTCACATAGGCGGGGGGGTGGGATCATGGTGCTTTGAGGGGTCACAGAATCCTCCCAATGTTGAGGGCATGTGGCCTGGTATGTCCCTCGATACATCATAGTAGTAATCACAGAATTAAGTAAGTACTAATAATGGGCAGAACAAATATGAGGACTGTAATGTTGGGGTGATTTAGCATCTGGGTAGAGCATACCAGTGAGCAGCAGAGTCCACGCCAGTTGTGCTTTTTAAGGGTTTGTTGACCCACTTTTATTAAAAGAAAGAAAAACGTCCATCCAAAATTCCCACACAGGGGGTTTCAAGTTTCTACAGCAATAAAGAAATGGTCAAACGAAAATGCCAAGCCACATGGCTCTCTTCAGAAATACAGCCCCCTAGGCTTACACTTCAGCCCTCTTGGCCACGTACCAAAGTACCTGTACAATCACTGTACCTTCTCTCAGCTTCTGTGCTGCTCAGCCCACAGCTTTGGGTCCTCTCTCTATACCATGCAGACATGCATGCTTCTCCCTTGCTTGCCTGGACTCCTCGGGAGGGTGGAGTCCAGAACACTGGTCTTGATTCTACTATAAGCCCAGGACCCACCTGCTCAATCAACCAGCCAGACTCCTGGCTGTTTCCAAAACCCGGTCCCAGGATTGGAGATTCCTGCCTATTGGAGAGTCCTGGGCGACCATTACCAGGACAGGGAACTGTACTATCACATACCCCCCCCCTTTGTTTCGATCCAGAGGGAGGAACACCAGCACCCATCATCATGGTTGGGACACCTCTGTGCTGGCTGTCAGCCACATAGGCCCAACCTTTTTTCCGGGTGCGCTTCCAGGTACATCCCACCCTGGATCTCAACCAGCTATATTTCCCTACACTCAGCCTTCTCCCTCTTCTTTTGGGGTTCCATAAGCACTTCCTCTTTTGAAATTTAAACAGGGCACCCCTGGTCTTTCTACCAACCCTTCTGCCTCCACGCTTCAGGTTCCCAGGTTTCCCAATACCTTTGGACACCACACTGTCATGTACCTTTAACAAATTATTTGGTTTATCATTGATATACATATTCAAACCAACTTTACACCTCTCAATGTTGCAAAAGTCACCAATGCCTTTTTTCTCAGTATTTGCTAGGGCAGAGTCTGCAGAGGGCACACATACCAGAGGGTTGCCATCACCCACGGGAACCTCAGAGGACGTCACCTCCCCGGGGTTCACCCTCTCTGCAGGCAGCTGTCCTACCACTTGACTTGTTCTGATGCCATTTGTATTTTTATCCACCTGAAGAGACAAGTTCTCTTCTGATCCACATACAATTTTTACTGCACTTATCTGTTTGTCACCTAAACCAAACATTGGACTGGGGACCCCAGTCACTTTAACCACCTTCGGTTGGGCCCCAGTTAGGATTTCTGCTGCTTTCTGGTCCACACTTGGCCCTTCCATCTCATGTGATGGTACCACTGGTACAGCATACACGCCTTTCACCGACAACTGACCAGTACCATCTTGAACCATAGCAGCAGAAATGCCTTCTACCTGGCTGTTAGGTGGCGAAACCTCAGACACTTTCTTTTCGCCAAAGCCTCTCCCATAAACCTCTTGTACAGGAAGTAACCCATCAGCATACCTAGAGGCGACTTTTAACACTAGTAATACAGTCATAAATAAACAATGTTTGTCTTGTCTTCCTTTGTGCTGTACCACCTGCCACTCAGGGGTACACCTAATGGTACTCCGCAGTACCAGACTGTCTGACTGTGGTGGAGACACCCCAGTATAGACTGGCTGTACATCCCAAAGTTTAAGCATCTCCTTTAACACTTTTGTTAGAAAGCATACCCTTGGCTTCGGATTGAAGTCCTCCCTGGGGACTTTCCTGACACTGGGAATGCAGACAGACTCAATTGCTGAGACGTGAGAGGTTGCAAGGTTTAATGAAACCTTCTCCCAGCTGGAGATGACCACAGCCTGGTGCTCTACCAGAGCGATGCCAGGTGCTTGACTCACACTCAACTTCTCAGGTTCAGCACCAATGAACTGCTTCACATTACCATTGACAACATCACTTTGACACGCTACGTCAGCATCATTTTTGTAGGTTGCGGACAAAGTGTCTGCTGTGTGCTCGCCCTTATGTGGTCCATATTTCTCACGAGGGTTAACCCCTGCAGCAGCCACCGCGCCCTCTGGTATAAGCTGTTCTGCCATCCCTCCTGCTGGCACAGCAGAAACTTTGTCCACCTTACTTTTATGCATGAAAGCCTCATCTATCAGGGACATTAGATTTTTACCCCAACTATCCCAATCTGTTGTAGCTGTGCTCCATTCACCGGCGCTCCTTAGCCCTGATCCATCCGCCCAAGGACACACATTAGAACAGATGGGTTTAGTTGCAGATTCGTTACCCAAATTACAAATCATGGCAGACTTCGGTAACACATGTTCTAGCACCACAGGTTGCAATACACCACAACCACCACCACCTTGCTCGGGCGGCGCTTCATAAGCCTCACACACCTTTGCATTTTTCACATGTTGTTTTAACCCACCATTTACCTGCACATTCTTAGTACTAGCAGCTTGCACTAACACATTACCATTACACTGTACAGTTCCACTCTGTCCCACCTGAGTGACATACCAGTTGTCCATGGCAACCTCCGACTTCAATACATGAAGTTCCTTGGAGATTTCTGGGGACAACTGTGCTGTCTTACCATCAGTTGCTACAGGCAACGGCCCATTTGTGACAACAGCTTTTGCTCTGAAAGAACCTGGGGTTTTCCCAACAGCAGCAAACTTTTCATTAACCATAACACTTATAGCATTTTTAGTTTTTGCAGGCTGTCCTAGCCCACTGCTTACTTGAGACTGGCAGACATTAGACACAACACTTTTAGTCATCAATACAGGTTCTGTTTGGACTTTAACCCCTGCATTCCCACTTTGTAGGGAGAAGTAATCTTCAAGCACACATTTAGTGGCCCCACTAACTGGGGTCACTCTCACATCATCATGGACAGTCTCGTAACCAGTTATTTTATACCTGTAATCAGCAGTCCCAGACATCATTTCATTAAAGACAGTCTTACCCACCGCAGTAGTTGGGATCACCATCTTCATTTGAGTACGTTGTCTTAAACAGTCCTCAGCCACACATTTACTGGCCAACTCCCCCTGGTGGCCACGGGATGAAATCGCACCCCCTGCAGACACAACAGAAAACTCCTCCTTGTTGCCAGGGGTGACGGCAAATATATTTTCACCGGAAACTGGCTCAACATCATTACCTCCAGGTGCACCCCAGAATCTAGGGCAAGACAATATTTCGTGCCCCAGCTGGCCACATTCCATACATGGAACAGGACGACTTTTCTCCAGTGCGTTTCTCTCCTGGTGATTCCCAGCTGGCAAGAATGCACAGGGCTCTTTGTGGGGACGTTGAGGCAAATCTCTCCTGCAGCTCCTCTCTCCAGGCACAACTTCCACTCTTGTTGTCATGGGAGATCGCACTCTTCCTGCAGAGCTTTGCTGGTTCTCTCCAACATGCTGTATTGGCTCCTCTGGAAGCCACTTGTCACGACCCTTGCAGGCAAGCACACTCCATGGTCCACAGACAGCCCGACTGGTCTCCTCTGTGTTGCTATGGGCAACCACTCTCCGTTCTGGATTTGGGTCAGCCTCTCTTTTGGCACATAACATAGGCTTTGCAGACCTTTGTTTTGCTAGGTAGCTTTGCATTGGAGCCAGGGACAAAGGGCACTTTGAGACTGCATGCCCCCACTCGCTGCACCGCAAACAGCTCACTTGGTTTGCTGTCTTGTCAGGGTTTCCCACACTGCATCTGCTGGACCCTGTCTCAAGCTGTGTCACTTTCATAATTTTCACAACAGCTGCTGGTTTAACTGCAGCAGCGTTGCCAGGGGCAACAACACCCCTCTCCCAGGCATGGACATTTGGCAGATGTCTCTTTTTATCAAAGGTTGGCTTCGCTTCCACTTTAGCTTGGTCCAATCCTGCCAGGTGTCGCTTGCACCAATCCACTGCAGATTCAAACGCTGGTGGACGCTCCACATTAGCCGTCTGTGCACTCATTGCACCAGGGTTGCTAGGGACAACAGCAGCCCTCTTTTCCCTTGGAAAACTCTGTTCGGGTATGTACGGGGTTCGATCAGGCGGTAACAACCCCTCCAGCCTCAGAGCTCTATCTATCATTTCATCCATCCTTGCTTCTTTTTGGCATCTTGATCGCCCCATACTCACAATCACTCCCAAAAAAATTTGCACAGTTCAGCAACAAATTAGAGCACTGTCTCTTTAAGGCTAATCACCTTTCTCTTGCAGGTTCTCCTCACCTGCACACACACAGATTATGCAGTTTCTGGCAATAGCTCACTGGTATTTGCAAGGATCTTCAGTCCATGCCCGCATTCGAGCACCAATTGTAATGTTGGGGTGATTTAGCATCTGGGTAGAGCATACCAGTGAGCAGCAGAGTCCACGCCAGTTGTGCTTTTTAAGGGTTTGTTGACCCACTTTTATTAAAAGAAAGAAAAACATCCATCCAAAATTCCCACACAGGGGGTTTCAAGTTTCTACAGCAATAAAGAAATGGTCAAACGAAAATGCCAAGCCACATGGCTCTCTTCAGAAATACAGCCCCCTAGGCTTACACTTCAGCCCTCTTGGCCACGTACCAAAGTACCTGTACAATCACTGTACCTTCTCTCAGCTTCTGTGCTGCTCAGCCCACAGCTTTGGGTCCTCTCTCTATACCATGCAGACATGCATGCTTCTCCCTTGCTTGCCTGGACTCCTCGGGAGGGTGGAGTCCAGAACACTGGTCTTGATTCTACTATAAGCCCAGGACCCACCTGCTCAATCAACCAGCCAGACTCCTGGCTGTTTCCAAAACCCGGTCCCAGGATTGGAGATTCCTGCCTATTGGAGAGTCCTGGGCGACCATTACCAGGACAGGGAACTGTACTATCACAGGACTGAGAAGATTTCCTTTAGTTGAACTAACAAAAGTGTGTCCATTCTAGAGCTTGTAACATTGAGCATATTTAGTATAATTTTAAAGAACTGTTTTTGTGGGTAAGAGGCATAGGGGAGGAGTATGGATGGTATAAAAGTGGGAAGTATGTGCAGGTAATGGGAGAGTAATGTTGAGGGTCGAACAGTGGGCACTATGTACAGGAGAGGAGTGTGGCAGAAGGCACTATGTACAGGAGAGAAGTGTGGAGGGTATGACAGTGAGCAGTATGTACAGGAGAGGAGTGTGGAGGGTATGACAGTAAGCAGTTTGTACAGGAGAGGAGTGTGGAGGGTATGACAGTAAGCAGTATGTACAGGAGAGGCGTGTGGAGGGTATGGCAGTGGGCACCATGTATAGGAGAGAAGTGTGGAGGGTTTTGACAGTGAGAAGTATGTACAGGAGAGGAGTGTGGAGGGTATGACAGTGGGCACTATGTACAGGAGGAGTGTATGACAGTGAGCAGTATGTACAGGAGAGGATTGTGGAGGGTATGAAGGTGAGCACTATGTCCAGGAGAGGAGTGTGGAGGGTATGACAGTGAGCACTATGTACAGGAGAGAAGTGCATGACAGCGGGCACTATGTACAGGAGAGAAGTGTGGAGGGTATGACAGTGAGCGGTATGTACAGGAGAGAAGTGTGGAGAGTATACAGTGGGTACTACTGTATGTCAGGTGAGGAGGATGAAGGAATATGGGAAGAAAAAAATGTAAAGGTTTGTGGAAGGATGTTTAGGGACTGCGTAGTGGTTAAGCGGGCCATACATGGATTGAAATTACGCCAATTAAACAGAGACCAGCCATATTCGATCTATGTATGGGCTAGCTGTATGTATGTATGGTCAATTAACCGACTTGAGTACAACCAGCCTGTCAGTTTTTTTCCAAAACAATCAGTGCTGCCAGCTATAGTTAGCAACAATGGGCTAGATTCAGGTACATTTGCGCTTACGTTTTTGCCCTGCGCCCCCGCAAATTTTCTGCGCTACCCGCGATTCACGGAGCAAGAGCTCTGTAAATTGCGTGGGTGCTCCGGCAAAATGCCCGGCGTAAGCGCGCGCAATTTAAATGATCCCGTAGGGGGCTGGAATCATTTAAATTAGGCGCGTTCCCGCGCCGAGCGTAGTGCGCATGCTCCGTCGGGAAACTTTCCCGACGTGCATTGCGGCAAATGACGTCGCAAGGACATCATTTGCTTCAAAGTGAACGTGAATGGCGTCCAGCACCATTCACGATTCACTTACGCAAACTACGTAAATTTTAAATTTGCGACGCGGGAACGACGGGTATACGTAACATTGGCTGCCCCTGCCAATAGCAGGGGCAGCCTTACGCGAAAACCGCCGTACGCAAACGACGTAAACTGCGTACACAGGGCTCGCGTAACATTGTGAATCGGTGTTAGTATGCAATTTGCATACTATACGCTGAGCACAACGGGAACGTCACCTAGCGGCCATCGCAAGAATGCAGCCTAAGATATGTGGGCATAAGAGCCTTATGCCATGCATATCTTAGGCTGCAGTCGGCGTAACGAGGTTCCTGAATCAGGAGCATTCGTTACGCCGGCGCAAGTAAGCAATTGCGCTGCGTAACTATGGTTACGCAGGCGCAATTGCTCTTTGAATCCGGGCCAATGATCATTGTATTTACTGGCAGAACATAATAACACTGCAGAAGTGATTCCCCCATCCACAGGTCAGAAGGTGAGAGGGTATATGGGGACAGGCTGGGGAGAGATACTAGTCAGTCCCTGGCTAGTATCAGAGCCAGATACACACAGGTTACATATGCCACGATCGAGTGAGAGCAACAATTCTAGCACTAGACCTCCTCTGTAACCCTAAACATGTAACCTGTAAAACTAAATTTAAAGCATCGCTTAGTATACAAAAAATAAAAATAAAAATCATGCTAACTTTAGTGTTTTTTATTTTTCTCTTTATGAATGAAAGTTTCTTTCCAAAAAAAAAAAAAAAAACACGCTTGAAAAATGGCTGCGCAAATACCGTATAACATGAAAAGTTGCAAAGACTTGATATAATTAATTGATCGGAGCCCCATATTTTGACCAGTGGTGGGGTAGGTCTTCAACTAACTGTGACCCCTGGGTCGCCAAGCTACAACCCTCAAAAAAAAATTGGGCAAATGGGCCTATCTTGAGGAAGGGGCCTGGAGCTGCAGCTCCAATAGCCCCTATGTTAATCCGGCCCTGACTCTACCCCTAACCCCCATCTTCCTACATAACATTTTTACTGGGAGAGTAGCAATCAGGAATGCTACAGTTTATTTAATCGATTACCACCGCTGGACCCCGGGACTGCTGTGGCTCTATCCAGCCCAGTGCACTGCAGGCTAGCATTACTACCCTGATGCTACTTTTGGGACCAGTTCTGGCCCCCCCTTACCATACAGCACCCATTATCATTTGCACATTTGCACCCCAATATGTGTCACTTTTGGGCTCTGCTCCCGGGACTCCCCTACTTATGATTATCTCCCTTGTCACTAAGACAAGCAGGTCCCTCCACATATGTGCCCTTTTCGGTCACCGTATGGGATTCTGTCTGGTTCCGCCCGCTATCCCCTTATGGCGGGATCTTTTAGATCTTCTCCTGATGAAGTCGTATCCTAACCGCAAAACTAGTTGAGAAACTGTCATGACCCTCAACCCATCGTGCTGTCTTCCCCCCTGGGGATTTCTGTTTTTGGTGTTGCTGAATGGTCGTCACAATTTTTAATTTTGTAATTTGTCTTGTCTGTATTTTGAATAAAAATCAATAATGTGCATTCCCGTTCGTACGAATGTTATTTTCGTACGAAAATGTTCATTTTCGTACCTGCAGAATAATGTGTATATACGAAAAAATTAAAGCACCAAAATACAAAAACGACAGGATTACGAATGAGCCGCATAACGAACAACCGCAAATACGAACGAACGATCTGACGAAAATACGACAAAACGAAAACGGCAAAAGAATGAAAATTACATCTATAACAAAAGATTTGCATTCTGTATCCTGTTTTAATCCCCTCTCTGCTCGTATCCTCAGCCGCATGTCCACATGACACCTACAACAAAAGATTTGCATTCTGTATTTTGTTTGAATCCCCTCTCTGTTCCTATCCTCAGCCGTATATTCACACGACATCCACAACAAAAGATTTGCATTCTGTATCCTGTTCGAATCCCCTCTCTGCTCGTATCCTCAGCCGTATGTTCACACGACATCCACAACAAAAGATTTGCACTCTGTATCTTGTTTGAATCCCTTCTCTGTTCGCACCCTCAGTCGTATGCTCACACGAAAAAAGAAAATTGCGCTAATCGAATAAGAATTAAGTGAATAAATGGGAAGGCTGCAATAGCGTGAACTAACACAAAACAAATATAAAAAAGAAAGAAAAATTGCGCCAACCAGTAATATAATAGTATGAACAGTGAAGTCCTTTGTGTTTTCTACAAGTGGAACACAGAAAAAAATGTGCACCATATGAGTGCATAAAACATGAACAAATTGTTAAAAAGTTCCAGTATCAAAGTCCATAAACGAAAATTCCAACCCGGACAGCACCCAGTGTGAAGATGATTGACAGTTGTGACCCGCCACCATATGGACTGAGGCTTACCAAAAGGTAATTTGATAACAGCGTTATTCAAATTACTGCAGGATACTTCCAAAGCGCCGGATAACAGCCAGGAATAGATCAGGTCACGGTCCCTTTAAGAGATCCACGATGGGATGCAGCAGAGCCCTTTTAGTCCCAAAGATTGCTTTTGTTGCTGTACTAAGCTAAAGCACCCAGCCGGCTCTAGTACCTCCCCACACCCCCTCAGTCACCTACATTGTGTGGGGAGGTACTAGAGCCGGCTGGGTGCTTTAGCTTAGTACAGCAACAAAAGCAATCTTTGGGACTAAAAGGGCTCTGCTGCATCCCATCGTGGATCTCTTAAAGGGACCGTGACCTGATCTATTCCTGGCTGTTATCCGGCGCTTTGGAAGTATCCTGCAGTAATTTGAATAACGCTGTTATCAAATTACCTTTTGGTAAGCCTCAGTCCATATGGTGGCGGGTCACAACTGTCAATCATCTTCACACTGGGTGCTGTCCGGGTTGGAATTTTCGTTTATGGACTTTGATACTGGAACTTTTTAACAATTTGTTCATGTTTTATGCACTCATATGGTGCACATTTTTTTCTGTGTTCCACTTGTAGAAAACACAAAGGACTTCACTGTTCATACTATTATATTACTGGTTGGCGCAATTTTTCTTTCTTTTTTATGTATGCTCACACGACATCCACAACAAAAGACCCGCACCCTGTATTTTGAATTCCTTTTTTCTGTTCATATTTTGGATTCAACAGAATGCAAATCTTTTGCCACAGATGTCACACGAACACAGGACCGAAAACACCAAAAGAAAAAGGACCCAAAACACAGAATGCAAATCCCTTGCCACAGATGTAATTTTCTTTTTTTTGAATGGGCAGTGAGTGTAGTTAGTGAAGCAGCTTCTCTTTTGTGCTGAGTAGTACAGTAAAGCCAAATAAACTTTTCTGTGGATTTTCATCTGAAGGGAGATTAGTTGGCCAGACTTTTGAACCCAAAAATGGTTTTCTGATGGAGTTTAAAAACGAACAAATTTTCTGAGAACGAACAGAAAACGATCGTTTTTATGTTTGTTGTTAAAAAAGTCTGACCAAGTGTATGGGGCTTAACAATCGTTAATATGGATGAGCCGTGTGTTGAAAGTGCCGTGAATCCCGCGATATATTTACTAAAGTACAAAATTACGAAAATCCTTTTTCTGTTCATATCTTCAGTCGCATGCCCACATGACATCCACAACAAATTGTCATAGATGTCACACGAACACACGACCAAAAACACAAACAGAAAAAGGAATCCAAAACACAGAATGCAAATCATTGACGAAAATTCACAATCCATTAAATTTTTCTTGA